>NC_133931.1:105765622-106417658 GCF_031877795.1 Strix aluco
CTTTTTGTCTGGGCCAGGAGTTTAATCAAGCTTCTTAAGAGACCACTACAGTGTGTATCTCTGAAAATCAGAGTGTCATTGACATTGTGTTATTGGAACAATAATATACCTGTTGCTGCTGTAAATGGCTATTTAATATCCCAAAATTGCTCTAATTTCAGAGAGATCAATGAGAAGTAGTTTATCTTTTGTCACAGGGGAATTTATGATTATTCCTTAATCTTATCATAGCTCTCAAGAAAATCAAATAAAGTCTCATTATAACAATACAGTTGCACAGAAATAGTGTAGTTTAAGATTTTGTTGGCATGTCTAATATAAATCTTTTATTCCAAGGGGGTATAACTCAGTTTTATATATTGACTCTGAGCTAAATCTTGGCAAAGTGATCTTATCACTACAGGAGATTATTTCCAAATACAGTTCCAACGAAATATTTTTTTAGTGTGTGAATGATAAGATTCAGCAGAATATAACTTTAACAGTGGCAGATATCTATATTTAGGTTTCTGTTCATTAAAAATAGGAAAGTAAAAATTCTATTTCCTTTTCAACAGTTGCTGAGGAGAAGATATGTTCAGGTTAGCTGAACTCAGAACATCTTTGAGCACCTAAAAAAGGAGGGTTAATCCCGGTCCCATTGAGGCCTGCTAAAGATTTTCCATTGACTTCAGAGGGTAGAGTTTTTAAGCTGAATCATTATATTCTCACTCAGAAACAGATTTTTTTTCCATTCTCTGTCAGAATTTTTCTCATGATTTGTATTCGTTAGTATTAGTGTCAGTAGTGTAAAGTGACAGTTGAATGTAATTTCCTTGGAGAGAATAGATTGCCTAGTAAGATACAAGCAGAACCTTGTCCAGTCCCACTGAATTCACTAGCAAACATTCTGTTGACTTCAATATCCAGAAAAACTGCTGTTTAAATATTAAAAGCAAGATATACACAGTTATTAGAAAAAAAAAATTAGTATTTTTCAGTGTTTTGGGATTATCTAATAGTCACTGCCGATCCAAATCAGATGGTATTTTAAAGTACCAGGACAACACCAAGATGTTACTTGTCCTAAACCCAGTATTTCTTAGGGTAAAAAAACAATAGTGGGCACTTGTAGACTTGGAAAAACAAAACAAAACAAAAAAACAAAAAAAACCCTTGAGATAACTTAAAACCAAGTCAAATACATTTACATTTTCCAAAACCTTTTGGCAAAAATTAGTGTGGGTAAAAGACTATATTGAAAAATCAGGTTTAGAGTTATAGAATGGACATGGTAAAATGTCTTCCTGGAAAGAATGTTAATTACAAATGGCTCTGTATTTGGTATCCTAGATGGCTTTTAGATCAATAAAATGCAAGTTCAGTGTTTATTTTACAGTAGCAGTCAAGTAACAAGGAAAACCAAGAAATATAACAATAGCAAATAATTTAAATATCTACTATTTACCTCACCAAGACAACAAAGATTATTCTGAGTGGAATTATGCATTATTCTATTAATGCGTTCATCTTTGTCTCACAACACTCTTGGACAGTTCATGAATGCTTTTAACTCCTGCTGACTAGCTACATAAAAGGGAAACTTAGAAGATATTTCATGAGATTTGGTAGTGAAGTGCCTAAATTTCATGAACTTTAAGGTCTTTTGAACATCTTGACTCTTTTGAGGGGAGAAAATTTTAGTTCGAGTGTTCTCCTAAACCGTCTAAACTTCTGAGTAGTTACTTCTGATGTGTAACTCTTGGTTATAGATTTTCGATGAAAAAAATTATATTACCATTTTAAATTTAGAATCCTCTCAAAATCATTCATAGAAATATAAGTCTAGAAGGAATGGAATGAGACCATGTACTCTGTTCCCTACCTCATTTGTGTAGTATAAGCTGTACCATACTTGACAGGGGGTGTCTAACACATCCTTAAAGATCTCTGATGCTTAAAGATCCTGAAACTCTGCAAGGATTCAAGGCTTAACTATCCTTATCCTTATCCTTATCCTTATCCTTATCCTTATCCTTATCCTTATCCTTATCCTTATCCTTATCCTTATCCTTATCCTTATCCTTATCCTTATCCTTATCCTTATCTATTTTCCTGACAGAAAATCTGAATATTCCCTTGTGCATTTGACACTCCCCAACAGCATGCAGGACAATGCCACTCCTCTTTCTAAGAATCATATAGAAACACGTTGAAAATTATTGTTCTATCTTCATGACCTCTCCACTCCTTTCCCATCTCCACTCTGAATTTTGAACAAATGGAACTTCCTGTAATTCACTCATTGTTGCTAGTTATCATTTTCTAGCTCACTCTCTGCTTGGTCAAAATTTGGCATAATATTCCATCAGAGGCCTTGCCAAGGCTCTGGTGACTTAAAGGTTTGTGCAGGCCCTGTAGGTATGTTGCGTATTTTGCAACATACTATTGCTGACTTCTTGCTTGGCTTCCAATTCAAAATAATATAATCCTTTTCTCTGAAAAACTATCACCTGGCAGTTGTTTACCTGAGTATTTTCTTTAGTACAATAGGCTCTTTAATGATATAAGGTTTTTTTCTTTTATCCCCAGATAATTTTTATTTTTCCAGTTTATGAACATAATTTTCTAAGCCTGTCCTTTAGGTTCCTGATAGTCATTCTCAGCTTTTAGCACCTTCAGTTTTAACAAGGATAGCCTCTTTTTCATCATCCGAGTTATGGACAAATATATGGAGGAGTGCCAGGTTTAGGGATTTCTAGTGTACTGATGACAAGTAATCATTATAAATTTGGGTTTTTTCCAACCAGTTTTGTACTCTTTTGTAACTCCTGTAATACTCCATTATTTTATTCATAAAAAGTCATATGAAACAGTCAAGAGCCTTAACAGAAGGCGAGATATTTGGGTTAAATTGCTTTACCCGTCACAGGAGGGATGGGTATATTGTGCTTGACAAACTCATATAAACTTGCTGCTCATCATCTTGTAATTCGCTAGATGGTTACAGACTTTTTATTTGTTCTAGTGTTTTTCTGGAAGTGGAAATTGACAGGTCTGTAATTTTAGTCTAAAAACTCCATCTTTTTAATCTTCTGATCTTCTTCCCATAGATTCTCAAGGATGCTTAGTAATATTATCCTTTTTAGATAATTCTACTTCAAAGAAAGAATAAAAAGTGAAATAGTGAGAACAGGGAAGGTAAGAGCATTTATATGTTTACATTTTTAGTCCTTTTAAAAGTCTCATTGAAGAACTGCATAAAAGTGGGCTTGTGTTTTGTTTGGGGAGATTTAACACTATTGTTGTTCATCCTTGCTATCTTGGTACATCACTGCAATTTGATCAAGGCCTATAGTCTCTCATAGACATAGACCTCATAGAACACCCAAGAAATACAGAATAAAAATTTGTTTCTCTCCCCACAGAATTTATGATCTAAGTTGATTTACTCCTGCTTAGGCTAAGGGATAAATCAGTCCATGAAACCCCTAGATGAACTTTGGCTTTGATGATCTCTGGCTGTATCAAAAGTAGCAAGTATTATGGTAAAATCAGAATTAATTTGTGGAGTAGTTAGTGCCATAGATCTGACATCCACACTATGTGTATTTCAAAGATTTTACTTCAGATTAACTCAAATGCGGCCCTATTGACTAAGCATGCCCTGGTGTTGGCATGATGAGATGTGCTTTGGTTTAGTTTCATCTGAAATGAATCTAGTTCACATGCTCTGGGGCTGTACTGTGACACAAACCAAAGCACAGTAAGTAAGGGGGATCTAGGAGATTTCCCTCTGCAGTGTAGTCCTTATTTACACTAAAGCACTATGTATTTTCTAGCAATACTCCCATAATTTTGGATAATGAGTTGGCTGGTATCCCTAATGTTAAAAGATATCATTTAACTTTAAGGAGTTCATAGTCAGTTCAATAGTCACTTATGCATCTAACCACCATTAGTCTTGGGTTTCAAATATGCCATGGAGGTCACTTTTGCAGAACGTGTATATTCTGCATCATCCTTCTGCCTTGCTGCAAGACTGAAAAGCTGAAATACAGTTGCCTTTTCTGTTTCTGATTTGCTTTGACAAAATTCACTGTATGGCCTCTGTTACAGATAAATCTGAGGAGTCTACAATGTGGCAAAAAGTCCAGCACTTTCTAGAACTATAAAGTTTTTTGTGATCATTGTGATTGCTCAGAGTCTAATTAAATGAGTCTTGCTGTGTGGACTCTTGCTGTATGATTAAGTCTAATTAAATGAGTCTTTCTGTATGGAGACTCTGCTGAGGAGAATGTGTGTATGTACATGTACATGTACATGTACAGACATATATTGAAGTTGATTTTTATCTTTGTTTACTGTGCCTTTATATGACCCTTGTAGCAGCACAGTAAAGAATGAGGAAAGGGCATTGATAAACTACTGAACTAACTAAACATCTTCAAATTCATTGGTGGTTTTCTTTGCTCCTTGGAAGGGTGTTGTGTGTAATGTGCAAGGAGGGGTTTTTTACAGTAGTTTCCTGCTAAGGCAGACAGAAAACTACATCCCTTCAGTGCATGCCATGATATCAGTGACAGAACGGATACAGGGTGAAGGCTGTATGTACTCTCTCCACTTGTCTGGCAAGGTTTTCATGGACATCAAGATGCTGTCACTGTAAAAGCAGTTGTCAAGAGAGGAGCAGCTCAAAAGTTATTCTAGAGGCCAGATTAACATGGCCATTATTTAGGTCATGTATAATGAGGCTCCACTATGCATTAAGGAGACATTTAGGGAGCTGGGGCAGTGACCGGGACTTTACACATCCACTCCTGCCTGTTCCATCAGCCCTTGCAGCGAGGTCATGGCATGGGGCTCCAAGTCACTTGATGCAAACACAGACGGGGTTTGCAGATCTCCATCCTTTCACAGACCTGAGCTCTGTTCCTCTCAGAAAAGTTGAAGGTTGCACTTATCCTGGAGGCACTTTCTGTGCCATCTTTCTCATTTCTGCCTGCCCCAGCCTGCTGTGTAGGTGCTTCTCCCACATGAGCACATTCTCTAAGGAAGGACCATCTGCTCCTCTCTCTGATGGCTTCCCACTATATTGAAATACCATGAAAAAAGATAGATTATTCTCCTCTCTTTTATTCAGCCATATTCTTTTGAATAATGATTGTTTACAATTCACCCATAATAAGCTGTGAGCAACCAAGTACAGCAGTTCCATCACCTGGCACAGCCCACAAAGACAGTATGGGAAAGGGGTGCGCTGGTCTTCACAATACTCTTAGAACTGCACATGCAGCTTTGGTGCAAAATCAGGCATCATCAGATCTCCTAAAGCTAGGGCAAGCCTGTCTCAGAGCTCTGTGTCTAAATGCTATGTGACAGATTTTCATCACACAACATGTAGTACAAGGAAATTTGTATCCCAGAAAAGAACTATGGGAAACAAATACTTGTGCAGACCTTAATAGGAAGAATTAATAGTGGTCATTTCACCTGTGCTTGACATTAAATAGTATATCTTAATTAATAATAGAATCTTCTTGATCAATGCATAGTTGTTTGAATTTGAAAAGTGGAAAATCTTTGTTAAACACAATCAAGATGGCTTAAAAAGGAATTATTTCAGCATTTGATTTTTTAATATTTTACTGTTCCCCCCTCGTATTTTGGTGAGGGGTATGAAGGGAAGAAGGCTTTATGCTGTTTTATAAAACACTTGCTCAACCAGCCAGCATTCCTTTAAAATGAAATGGAAAAGGATGATTCTTCTTTACATACTTTCAGAATTAAGAGAATACCCAGTGATTCTTCGACGTTAACCAAAACCAGGACCACTGTTCCCCCAGTGGCTGTGAATGGATCACAGCAGCTCATCACTGATTGCAATAGAGTCGCACTGTGCTTCAACAGGGAGAATCCTTGGTGACCCAGTAAAATCTGAAGACTTACAGAACAATTGAGCACATCTCCTCCAGTCTGTGTTGCTCCTGTCTTTGCAAGGTTCATAACCAAAAAGTCTCAGTCTTTATATCATCATCAATGTTTCACAGCATTTTACTTTTTTCGTCTTTATCACTTGTTATACTGTATAAACATCCTGCCTTCATCACCTGCACCAAAACTCAGTAACTAATGGTAGTTATGCAGGTCTTCCCACTTGTTCTCAGGTCAGTGATTGTGTTATGAGGTGGTCTAGGAAAATAAGTTGATTTTGTCCGATTCTTTTGATGTCATAAAAGGAAAGTTTGTGATTTAAGGTGCCTGGTAGGATTAACTTCTGAGCTACTAAGTTCTGTATTATTCCTCCTGTAAACTGTTAAAACCAGTGCCCAATATTCTTCTTGCCATTGGTATCTTCAACAGTTAGGTGAAGGTGAGTAGTCACTAGTGTTTTGAAGGTTTTTTGATATGGAATTTTCTTTTTTCTCTCCTTTTTTTTTCTTTTTTTTTTTTTTTTTAATGCATAAAGGAATGTTAACAGTAAGAGTTGTGCAGCAGACATGTAAGGGTTTCTTCACAGGTTTTCATTTGAGAAGGCAGAGTAGCCTTCTAAATTTAAAAGGTCCCTTTAAGTTTGCAGGTCTGTACAAGGAGGAAGTCCTACACGGTTGGAACAGGAGCTCGGCTTGGGGAAAGTCAAAGAGGAGGAGTGGGGAGGATAGTGGGGTCCCTATCCTTTTTCCCAAGGGAGAAAGGTTCATTCACCCTGGAGAAAATGTCCCACCAGTTTGAAACACTAACACAGTTATGTAACCTTAGGAGGTATGTCAAACTTCAGTGCAATCTGAATAAGGATATGAATTTGATAGCACTTATTAAAAAAACCCAACCTTTAAACAGAAGAAAGTTTTTCAAACCTAATTATAGCAAAACTCATGCTATAGCAGTTTTAAAAGATATACTAGTCTCTATATGTTGTGAACATAGCTTGGTAACTCTCAATGTACTTGCTATATTATTATTTGGGGGTCAATGGGTAGAAAAGGAACCAGCTAAACATTTACTTCTTCACAGAATCACAGAATCACAGAATCATCTAGGTTGGAAAGGATCTTGAAGATCATCTAGTCCAACCGTTAACCTAACACTGACAGTTCCCAACTACACCATATCCCTAAGCGCTATGTCGACCCTGCCCTTAAACAGCTCAAGGGATGGGGACTCCACCACCTCCCTGGGAAGCCCATTCCAACACCTAACAACACGTTCTGTAAAGAAATACTTCCTAATATCCAGTCTAAACCTTCCCTGGTGCAACTTGAGGCCATTACCTCTTGTCCTGTCACTTGTCACTTGGTTCAAGAGACTCATCCCCAGCTCTCTGCAACCTCCTTTCAGGTAGCTGTAGAAGGCGATGAGGTCTCCCCTCAGCCTCCTCTTCTCCAGACTAAACAACCCCAGTTCCCTCAGCTGCTCCTCGTACGACATGTGCTCCAGACCCTTCACCAGCTTCGTTGCCCTTCTCTGGACACACTCGAGTAATTCAATGTCCTTTTTGTAGTGAGGGGCCCAAAACTGAACACAGAAATCGAGGTGCAGCCTCACCAGTGCCGAGAACAAGGACAAGACCTCTTCCCTGTCCCTGCTGGCCACGCTATTTCTGATACAAGCCAGGATGCCATTGGCTTTCTTGGCCACCTGGGCACACTGCTGGCTCATGTTCAGCCGGCTGTCAATCAACACCCCCAGGTCCCTCTCTGACTGGCAGGTCGGTCTCCAGCCACTCCTCCCCAAGCCTGTAGAGCTGCTGGGGGTTGTTGTGGCCCAAGTGCAGCACCCGGCATTTGACCTTATTGAAACTCACACAGTTGGCCTTAGCCCATCGCTCCAGCCTGTCCAGATCTCTCTGCAGAGCCTCCCTACCCTCAAGCAGATCAACACTCCCACCCAACTTGGTGTCATCTGCAAACTTACTGAGGGTGCACTCGATCCCCTCATCTAGATCATCAGTAAATATGTTAAACAGGAGTGGCCCCAAAACCGAGCCCTGGGGGACACCACTCGTGACCGGCCGCCAACTGGATTTAACTCCATTAATGACAACTATTTGGGCCCGGCCATTCAGCCAGTTTTTTACCCAGCAAAGCGTGTGCCCATCCAAGCCGCGAGCAGCCAGTTTCGCCAGGAGAATGCTGTGGGAAACGGTGTCAAAGGCCTTACTGAAGTCAAGGTAAACTATGTCCACAGCCTTTCCCTCATTCAATAACCAGGTCACTCTGTCGTAGAAGGAGATCAGGTTTGTCAAGCAGGACCTGTAATTTCCCGAATCATCCTTCCGACCCTTCTTATAGATGGGCGTCACATTGGCCAGTTTCCAATCTGTCAGGACCTCCCCAGTCAGCCAGCACTGCTGGTAAATGGTGGAAAGTGGCTTGGCAAGCACCCCAGCCAGCTTCTTCAGCACACTCGGGTGTATCCCATCTCGTCCCATAGACTTGTGTATGTCTATGTGATGCAGTAGGTCACTGACTGTCTCCTCCTGGATTGCGGGGGGGTCATTCTCCCAGTCTCTGTCTTCTGGCTGAGGAGGCTGGATTCCCTCAATACAATTAGTCTTGTTATTAAAGACTGAGGCAAAGAAGGCATTAAGCACCTCAGCCTTTTCCTCATCACTTGTTACCATGTTTCCTCCTGCATCTAGCAGGGGATGGAGACTCTCCCTGGTCTTTCTTTTGCCACTGATGTACTTATAGAAACATTTCTTGTTATCCTTGATTGCTGAAGCCAGAGTAATTTCCAGCTGGGATTTAAACCTCCTGATTTCTGCCCTGCATAGCCCCACAGCCTCTTTGTAATCACTGTGAGTGGCTAGCCCCTTCTTCCAAAGGCTGTAAATTTTCCTTTTCTCCCTGAGTTGCAGCCAAAGCTCCCTGTTTAGCCAGGGTGGTCTTCTCTGTTGCCGGCTTCTCTTACAGCACCTGGGGACCGCCTGCTCCTGAGCCATTAACACTTCCTTCTTAAAGAGTGTCCAGCCTTCCTGGACCCCTATACCCTTCAGGATCGTCTCCCAAGGTATCCTTTCAAGCAGGTGCCTAAACAAGACAAAGTCAGCCCTTTTGAAGTCCAGGATGTCAGTTCTGTTTAGCACTCTCCTGGCTTCTCTAAGAATAGAGAACTCTATTATTTCATGATCGCTGTGCCCTAGTCGTCCTCCAACCACCACATCATCCACCAGTCCTTCTCTGTTCACAAAGAGGAGATCCAGCAGGGCACCTTCTCTGGTTGGTTCTCTCACTAGCTGCGTCAGGAAGTTGTCTCCCACACATTCCAGGAATCTCTGGGACTGGTCCTGCTCTGCTGTGTTGTATTTCCAGCAGATGTCTGGGAAGTTGAAGTCTCCTACAAGAACAAGGGCAAGTGATTGTGAGATTTCTCCTAAATGCATATAGAATATTTCATCCACCTCTCTGTCCTGGGTGGGTGGCCTGTAGTAGACTCCTACAACAACATCTGCCCTGTTGGCCTTCCCCCTGATTCTAACACAAAGACACTCCACCCTGTCTTCACTACACTTGTACTCAAAGCAATCATAACCGTCTCTAACACACAGCATCACCCCACCACCTCTCTTTCCTTGTCTTTCCCTTCTAAAGAGCTTGTAGCCATCGATTGGCACACTCCAGTCATGGGAGACATCCCACCATGTTTCTGTGATAGCCACGACATCATAATTTTCCTGTTTCATCATGGCTTCACGCTCCTCCTGTTTGCTACCCATGCTGTGTGCATTGGTATACATGCACTTCAGATGGGCTGATGTTTTGCCCCCTTCCCCCTTCAAATCTAGTTTAAAGCTCTGTCAATGAGCCCAGCTAACTCCTGCCCCAAGATTCTTTTTCCCCTCTGGGACAGGTGCATTCCATCTAATGCCAAAATGTCTGGTGCCCTGTATACCAACCCATGATTGAAAAATCCAAAGCCCTGACGGTAACACCAGTCTTGGATCCACAAGTTCATCTGATGAGTTGTCCAGTATTCTTCTTCATCCATCCCCCCAACTGATGGGATGGAGGAGAACACAATTTGTGCCCCTGACCCCTTAATCACTTTCCCCAAGGACCCGAAATCTCTCTTCATTGCTTTAGGCCTTCTCCTGGTCATGTCGTCACTACCCACCTGAAAAACCAGGAGAGGGTAGTAGTCCTTGGGTCTCACTAGAGCGGGGAGATTTGCTGTGAGGTCCTTGATGCAGGCCCCAGGGAGGCATCAGACTTCCCTATGAAGCGGGTCTGGTCTGCATATGGGGTCTTCGACACCCCTCAGAATGGAGTCACCCACTACAATGACTCTTCTGGGGTTCTTTTTAGAACTGGTTTCAATATCTGGTCTAGAATGACTCGGCCTTGGTGGACCTTGGTCTTCCTCCTTGTTTGTCTCATTCTCTCCCTCCTTCTCTTCTTCACTTCTTCACAGATTTTAAGGTGAGAAAAAATCATGATAGTCTACTCTGATCTGCTGCACAAACCCTTTTTTACTTTGTATTTACCTGTACTGAGGTTAAAATAAACACCAATAATAATACTTAGAGTTTATGAATGAAAGCAATAAGCACATGAAATGTCAGCTGTGTAGCTCCACATACCATATTGTATGTTCATTATGTATTCAGTTAAGTTGATGGGAAGAAAGAACCATGGTCTGAAAATGCAGAATGTTCAACCTAGGGAAAAAGATGAGTTTGGGGCTCTGAGTAGAACATCTGCTGTTGGGAATATGGGAAGGGCATACGTGCACAGATATCCATCCCTCCCTCCAACAAGTATCCTATTTCTTTTCACTGGACGTTAGGTGGCTTGTGGAACCCACCAGCTGACTCAGGATCAATGTAATCAGAGCTTCATCCAGCAGAGAAAGGTTAAGTAATCTAGGGACACAGCCCAGTTACATTTTCTGATGTTTTTCCACTGTTTTTTTTGGTTTGGGTTTTTTTTTTGTTTTTTTTTTTTTTTTTTTCAGTATATATTGTCAAATACAGAGAGATGTAGGACTCACATAAGATGTGGCAATAGATTTTTTTTTTTTAAAGTTATTCTTATAGATCAAAACAAATTAGTTGTGGAGTCATAATGTTTTTTAGCTCCATTCATGTAAGTGAGCGTCTGATTAGCTACTCACTGCGACTACTTACTGATCAGTTTTAAGCAAAGACAGATATATCCTTTAGAAAGTCTGGTGGAAAACACATTTTCATTAGATTATTGTTACTTCCAAATGAACGGTTTCAACATCACTGTTTGACTACTAGGCTGCTAAAGCATCTCAAAGAATTCAGAAGAAGTTAATGCGTTTTGTGAGGTTTGGCAAGAATGAACTAGAATGAAGGTGGAATAAAGAATGAATTAAGGTGGATTCTTAGGTTCTTAATGACAAGTATTTCCTTAATCAACAAAAAATATTGCTTCAAAATATAATTCCTTCAAGAATGCCTTGTTTGGTAACTTTCCATAATTGTTCTCTAATTTCTCTGGTTCATTACTGAGTGGGGTGTAAACTCCGTTCATTGAACATTTCTTGTTGCTCTGGAAAACAGAATGATTTTGTCCATAGTATCCATCAATTACATGCTTTAAAGTTGTTTTGAATTAGCTTAAAATTATCAGTGCTACTTCATAATGATGAAGATGACATTAGACAGGGTTGTGATAAACATTTTTAAGTTCAGGGAGCTTTTTAATAATGAAATCCAGTATCAGCTGAAGGGCATATCTCTTAGTGTTAGCTGTTAAGGGAATGAAAGCACATTCTATTTCTAATTCAGATATCTCATTTAGATGACTGAACAAATGTGGTACAATTTCAGTCTGGAGAGTCTTGAGTGTACAGAGGTATAGATGGGTCAGAAAGATGTAGATACTCTACAGCAATGAGGTTAAGCTAAGCATTTCTTAAACTTACAAAAAGAAAAATTTTTCAAATGTATGTGTCTACTAGTTTTTCTTACATTTTGCTTTATATCTAAGACATTAGAGGAGAAATATTAATAGTAGAAGGGCAAAGTATCAACCCTTGAAAGATGTGTTGGGTAGATGCTGACATGAGAATATTGTTTTATTCTTGGTTGATGTCCTGTTGTTTATTTAGAAAATATATAGTTTAAACTATCAAGATTATTGAATTTTATAAGCTGCAAAAAGTTGGAAAGATATTAATTTATCTTTATTTTTCCTGATTTATGATGCTTTTAGATCTTCCTTTCTCAGAATTTAGAAATGAATAAAAGCACCAAGAAATCTATTTCCTTTCTAGGGAATGGGTTGTGATTCCTCAATTCACACTGGCGAGTAGTTTCTTCAACAGACACGTTAAAAATGTAGTCATCAGGCAAAGGAATTATTATGAGTGTATGTTGTTGAGATGTGAGAGAAAAAAGGATTCATGGCCCATTTCTACCCTCACAGAACTGCCTAGAGATAACTGGCTAGATAGTTTCACTAAAAAGCATGGCAATGTCCTGTACTGCTCTAGCTGTCTGGGTTTGATCAGGTTAGTACCGTGTATCACAATGAAACAGCTCAGTATCACAGGAAATTTTTAGTACAATTTGGGAAATATTTCCCATATAAGAATTCTATTAGTCCTCTAAATTTTTACCAAAACAATCAGAAAAGTAGATGTTTGTTTTCAGATTAATCTTTCATCACAGATTTGTACTACGGGATTAGCAGGCAGAATGCCTAGGCTTGCTTGCTTTGAATGTACGATTCCTTGTAAGATCTTCATACTGCTTTTTTCAACTCTGTCAACAAGTAAATGTTGAATATAACGTTGGGTCTGTGGATCTTTGTGATGTTATTCCTATTTACCAAATTGCCATGCATGGTTAGAATTCAGACAGGGTGGAGACATTCCATTTTTCCATGGGTGAAATTCCACAGTCAGGTAGTTCAAACCAGAGTTTAAAATCCTTTCAACAAGTGCAGATTTTCTGGAGAGCAGAAGAGGCTGAGCAAACATCTCAGTTTGCTAGTCTTATACCTTCACATATTTGCTACACTGACATTGCTGCTCCTCACAGTCATTATTCAACTTTAAAATAAAGGTGTTACTCAGGGATTTCAAGGATTGAGATTGATCTCCAGTGAATATTGACTGCTATTGACTGCAGCTTAACATTGTCTAAATTGCATGAATAATCATCGCTTTTTATTCTTTAACATTATCTTCTTTGAAAGCTACTCATTTGGTTTTTAAATCTCTTTGAGGACAGCACTATGAAATGGAGATGCCATCTGTCATCCTGTCTGAGACCAGCCCTGCAAATGCAATGCCATCATTGTGTTGCTGTCACAATCAGAGCACATAATATGTTGACAGAATAATTGCCTTGAATGCCACCAGCTTCCACTTTGAAGGTAACAGATTCCATAACTAAATTATGATTCGAACACAGCAATTGTTCTCCTGTCTCTTGTATTACTTTCTCTTCACAGTCTGCCCCTCTGTAAAAAGGATACTAATGCAAACAATTCAACAGCTACCAATTTCAGAAATGGTATTAGCTACATTGTTTCTAGCTCTGAGGTTTAGAAAGCTATGAAGTGGTGGTGATACTATTGAACCTATATATCTGTATGAGGCTCTTTCTCAGTTTTCTCAGTGTTTGGAGGGAAAAAACTCTCCAGAAAGTGATTCAACCCATCTAAAATATAAATTGCCTGAAGAACACATGTCTCACCAGTAAATGCAGGAGAAATTAAGGAATATTCCTAATTCATCTCCCAAAACCTGGGTGGGGCAAGTCCAGATTGGAGAGTCTAGTTCATGAGGGGAAGGGGAAGATTATTCTGTGACCCTTAGTATTATGACACCACATTTTGAAATAGTCTTTCTTCATCACTCTTTCATCCCTTTTACATTTGTGCTAATTTACAATACACTCTGGTTTTGCAATAGCAAGTAGAAGAGATTAAATTCCTGGAATGGTAAACAAAACCTTATTTCTCTTTACTGAATTCAAGCTCAGTTTAATTTGGGTTCAGCTCTGAGTGGCTCTCCATGAATTTATACCAGGTGAGCATCTCAACAGCAGTGCAGAGGCACTGCCTTTTGCAGTTAGTCAAGCACTTGACCATGATGGTTGTGGTTTCAGGGAAAGATCCTTGAATGATTAGGAGAATTCTTCCCAGGAGATGATACTGCTGTATGGCATTTAGTTTCCACATTTAGAATCAGTAACAGTAAGCACACAGCAGATACACAGGTCAGGTTTATGTTTTGCAGTGCAAAATGCTAGAACTGTTTGGCAATAGATGGCTGTTTCTGTCAAATACTTTGGGTTTACACCCATTTTCTCTAGATTCTTTAGAATCAGACCTCTCTAGATCCTAGAGATGTTGTGAGGCTCCCACGAAACAGTGATGGGAACAATATCAATTAATAGATATAGATCAACACAGAAGGAAGTATTGCTCCCTTTGCAGATATACATAGAAAGACTAAGGAAAATTCACTGTGACAACATAATACCTTAGAAAGTCAAAACTATTTTCCTTGTGAGAAGGTTTCTTCACTCTAGCCTGGTGTTGTGCAAACCAGCTCTGATTTAAAAGCTATGGGATAATCTTTAAGAAACACAGAGGCCAAGCTAATACATCTGGCATTTGAACAATACTTACTTGGCATTGTGGTCAGTGCAGCTGACGCACTTTGTCTGCATTGTGGTCCATGTGGAGTGCCTTCAGATCTGTCTGCGTTATGCCATGAAGAACCTCAGTGAGTGAGCAACTTTTGAGCATCAAGTTGGAAGCTTAGGTAAGGTCCAACTTTCTGCAAGTAAATAACCCAGAATTTTTCTGAAAGATCTTGCCCCTTGAAGCATCTTCAATCAGACACACAACCTTTCTCAAAGAGAGTTTTCTTAAAGATTTGAGAAGGAAAATTTGTCCAGGAAACAACATTAGCTACATTTTAAATGAGTGTCTTTTGTAAGTGCAATAGGTTTCTCATCTACGGACTGTGGTGTGGTCCACCAGTAATTTGATGAAGGTATGGGAAGTTGTCAGCACATTCCCACTCCCTGTTGCTAGGGAAACCATTCTGTGGGTATCTCTGTGCTCACAGTGTCTCTCTTCCTTTGCAACTTCACTGCATAATGAAAGAATAACTGAATATTTTAGATTCTGTTAGCCACACCATGATTTTAAAAATATACCAAAACAGCATGGGTAAACTAAATTAAACTAATGATGTCAATTTGTCTTCATTATTTTTAGGGGATTTCCCAAGTAAAACATTCCTAATTTAGTTATGAGTAAATTTGATTCCACATTTGATTTTATCAGAACCTGGAGAACTAATCTATTTTTATTCCACTTTTTGTGATTCAACTTTTATTTGATTTTTGCACATGGGGCACTAAAAATGAAGTATAAATGCTGGTATATTATGTCAGATATGAGTTGCAGAGATACTTCTGGTGTAGGTATGTGTAACTTGTAAAATGTAAAGTAAATATATTATCAGTTGTACTTCCCTGTAGCAATAGCTTATTAGATAAAAATAAATGCTTACATTTATGTATCAAAAAAAAGATACCACTTTTTAAACTTGCCAGGATACTACAGCAGTATCAGAAAAGTCAGGGAGCCGAGGCTGTGCAATACATTGTCATGAATGTTGTATAAAAATATGATATGCAATGACATAATATTAATAAAGAGACTGCTTTAAGGATTCTAGCATTTTTTAGTCTTCAGAAGCATTTGTTTCTATAACTGTGGTTATGTTCATATATACATGTATATATGTATATACATATATAGTACACCAACATAAAGAAAAAAATGGGAAAATAATAAATTTTTACCAGCCCAGCTTAGATACTTTCTCCATTATGTTACCAATGAGTTCTTTCTTCATGGTTCTTCAGCAGATTTGGCACCCTTAAACTGAATCAACAAATTCCTGCTGCTTGAGCTGAGTATGTAGCATTTAGTAATAGCTAATACAAATTCTTCACGTGGACTAATGATAAATGACATGCTTCACCAGTGATTTCACAGAGATTTGTGGACAGGACATGTAGGAATGTCTGAAGAGTAAGTAGGGAGCTCTAGATTTTTTTGAAGGAAAGACTTTGTTGTTATTCTACCATTTCTTGCTAAAGGCTTTTCTGCTTCAGTCCTGCCTCTGTCCTACTAGGGTCCTCTTAACCCAGTTTATTTTTCAAAGTCCACTTCGTGGGCTTGTATATCATTCCTAGTTTCCTTCTTAACTGTCATTTGGGGCCTTGTTCATTCTCCTCCTCCTTTTTTAAAATCTCCTTCCTTGTTACTGGCTTCCCTCCTTCTCATCCATCTTGCCCTATCAGTCTCTGACCTTGGCCAGTAGTGACCTCCCACCTATCCTACCTAGCAGCCTTCCCTTCATGAATTCCCATCTTTTAGACCCTTATTTTCTTTCTCCGACAACCAGCCTGTCTGTACAACACCCTTAGTCTTCTCCTAGTACCTGAAAACCATGGCTTCCTTCTGTGGACCTGTCTGGGTACCAATGGAGGTATCTAATCCCTTTACAGCCAGAAGCAGCCAGGTGAAGTCATTGCAGAGAATGGCCCAGACTTCCCTCAGCAGTATGATCATCTGTCATATTTTTTTTTCCCCCAGTACAATCTTTTCATGCCTATCTCCCCATTAATCTTTCATTTTCTCCTGATGCTTCAAAATGTAAATTTTGATAGCATATTTCTACTGTCATTGTTTACAGTGGGAAATATCTGGCTCCTTGCTGAAACTATGAAGACTCGTTCTAGGGTGAGTTACCCAGGAGGAAGGCACGAGCGGTAGAGCCTTATATAATTTTTTTCTTGACCATCATGTAATAGATGAAGACAAGTGCCATTTCTGGTAGGAAGCAAGGGAAGTTAGCAGAACTGCAACTTTTAAGAAATGGTATAAAGGGCTAAAGTCCCTTTGCTAATCCCTGGTAAACAGCTTGCTGAATGCTTTTCTTGGTGATGATAAGTGACACTGAAAATGCTTTTTCACCCTGAGAAAAGGACTCTGTCTTAGAATAGAAAAGAATCCCACGTGCCATGACAGAGTCTTAGTACAGAATGAGAAAAACAGCAGAAAATCTTTAGGGTAGGAATTGGAACTGGAGAGGGTTTGTTCAGAAGGTATTAAAATTCCAGACCTAAAAAGGGATAATAATTGAATTTTTGCCACCAAGTAGTGCTGAGTTTCCAAAGGATTAGAGTTAAATTTATAGTTTTATATTTTGTTTATGCACTTGCATGTTTTACTAAAGTGAACATCTGGATGCTATTGTTTTTAGTTTACAACAGATGCCAAATGAGGTCAGTTACAGAGTTCGAGCTGATTCATGTGGGGTGAGCGCTGAACTAAGTCCTCTGTACAGAGCACTTGGATTAAAGGGCCATATGCAACTTTAAGAGGATTTGATCCTCTTTGCAGTAGAGGCTACTGTCTTAATTGTCAACAGTTCAGGCTGGCAGCATGATTAATGTGCAAAGAAAAGTGTGCAAATGGGGTGCTAGTGGTAGTCTATGTATTTGTGTGGTTTGTTGGGTGGGGTTTTTTGCTTGTGTCATTTTAATTTTTACCTACACGTGTGGAATTGCTTGACAGGATTTTGGAAGTTGTTGAAATCAAACTTGTGACAGAGAAATCTCCAGTAAGATCTTTACCAATATTCACACAAATGCATAAGTTGTCCTGCCAATATGAAGATTTTACTGTTTCTTTTTGAGGAGAAGGGTGAACTTTAAGAGACAAAGAAGTGTTTTTGTTTATGATCTTTTCTCCATGGATGTATATTTTGTTAGAAGAGATATCACCTTCAAACTTTCTTTTGTTTTGCTGGATAACACCAGCTAAGATGAGATAATTTCAATAATAAATTCTGGAAACTGAGCCCTTGAGATCCATACCAACAATGACTCAAAATTATTTTCTTCTCTTTGGAGAACTATGGCCAGTATTCCCCTCTTATATAGAAGTGTTTTGGAAGAGAGACCCAAGTGACTTCGTGTTATTTCTTCTTGCTCTAATAGAAGAAACAAGAAAATGTTCTAGGTATGGTTACTAGTTAGTCCACAGCATTAACTGGGAAAACAATTGTACTACAGCTGGTTCTGTCTTGCACTTATAGTCCTCTTCCCTCAGGTAGTCCCCAGGCTGTAGTGAGTACCAAAGAGTCAAATCTGTCATAACAAATGCTACTTTTTGTAGTCTTGAGTCCTAACTGTATTTTTCAGTATGTTAAACTAAACAATCTCAGCTTCAGAGTTCATTCCTGAAGGATTTTTCCTTGTGAGATTCCAGGAGAAGGGCAGATCTTGGGAGTTGCCTGTCTCCTCTGCTGGAAGTTATGAACAAGTATATTTAAGGTGTTGGTGGGACACTGAAGAAACTGCATGAGAGACTCTGGAGAAAAGACATGTAGGAGTAGAAAATCCATATGAATATATATTGATTGGTATATCTGTTTCCTTTCCTTCTGCTTCTGTTCATAGCTATTCTTTGAATGGACATTGGGTTCACTCTGAACCAAGGATTGTGACCCTCAAAATCTTGGCCATACCATTCATCTGCTGGCTGATGTTGGACAGTTTCTTTATGCCTCACTCTGTAAAACAAAGATGATGATTCTGTCTTTCCTTATGTTTTGGGCCAAGAGAGACAAAACTGATAGTACGACAGATGTTGACATTGTTGTTATGCTTCTGATAAGATCATCATGCTCCTTTAGTCATGCAGAACTTTCTTGCTCTGTAGTGTTTTATGTAATCTGCCCTGGTCAGATCTGTTAGTCTTTTAGTCTTTACAATGTTACAGTTCCTTCTCATCTAATATGGCTCAAGATATCTGAGAGAGCTTGGGAAGTTGGTGGAACAGTGAGAATGCTGGTGGTGAGAGTTGGACAAATGCTGCTTTTGTTGTCCAGTATGATTTCTTTGAAAGTAACCACATCCAAAGGTCTGAGATGGCTCTCAGCTGGTAAGCTTGTAATTATACTTAAAGCAATCTGTCCCAAAGTCTTCTTAACTGGCTTATTGAGTGAGCAAGGTATATAGCTAGGTGCAGGTAGTGCAGTGCTCCCCATTTTCAGTATTATCAAATTTATATTTCTTATTGTATTTTTGCTGCAATACTGGTGCTGTTGAATTGTACATGGCCCTGAGAGAGTCTCTGTATAAGCACCCTTTAGTTTTACCAGTTTTTCTCTTAATTTCTTACTCTAACACTGACTCATATTAATTTACTTTGTGGCATAAGCCAGTAGCAACTACAGAAGAATTATTATAAGAAAAGTATCTCTCTGAATATGTTTATTTGTGTTTGTTGGTGGCAAATATGATTGAAATTTCCATTTTTAGCATCTGCTTATTCTAGTATCTGTTGCAGTAAAAATACATCCATTTGACATTCAGCAACTGCATTGCACAAATTCAGGACATTTTTTCTTGATTGGTACAGGCTATTAATCATTAGCGAGGAAATCTGATAAAAGCATTAGGCAATAGTTGCAAGATAGTTTGGCTTGCCTTTGAGTACTATTTGGCTAAACGTGACTGATTTTTTAAGGCTTGCTGGGCAAAGCTTGTCTCCTCTCATCACTGTCTTTACTTAACGTTTACTTTCTCATGCTATTTTTGTTTCTTTGCTCTCATTTAATGCCATCCTCCTGCCTCACCTAATGACACAAGCTAACAACATGGCAAAAGAACTTTCTTGTCTAATTTACATCAAGCTACATTAGGATTCTGGTTACAAATGTCTTAACGGTTTTGAAGAATGCAGTCTCTGAGCAATCCTCACAGGGTCTGAGTAATCAAACATAATTATTAATTAGTGTAGGGCTGCTATTGTAGCATAAAAGTTTGTGTGTATAATTTCAAAGTACATTGCACTTAATCAGATGTTCAGGATTATTTCCATTTCAATGAGTTTTCTTCTTCTTTAACATACAGATAAGAAAGACAGGAAGCTCTTCAAATAAGAACATGAAATATAAGGAGGCTGTTGTACCAAAATACGTTTCACTGAAATAGAGCTATTTTCTGTGAACTGAATACAGGGAGAAGTCTATAGAGATAATTAGATGTGTTGTTACTGTCATGAATTAATCAATATCTGCAACGGCTCTGTTTTTCTCAATATGTTTTTCAAATTTCAAAGGATATTGTACAGGTAAAGGCAGATAATATCCAGAATTTATTCATGATGCAAGTCTATTGGTTATGGAGACTTCAGGCTAGGAACAAATTTGACCAAAACTATAGCTGCACTGAAGGATAGGGGGCGATGTTAGATTAGATATGACGATTTTTCAGAAAACCTGGCTGTCCACAAGCAAGATAATGTACTTCACCAGGGAGGCATTAACCTCTTTCCTCTTCATTTTCATCCAGTTTTAGTGTATGTTATATATGATGGTTCTGAGGAATATAAATTTTTTCAACCCTTGAAAAAAAAAACAAATGAAAGAGTAAGAAGAGAAATACATTCAGCAGATAATAAACCAACACTGTATTAGATTTCATGGTCTTTTTTTGGGTTTGGTGCTGTCACAAACTCTACAGTAATCATTTCCAATTTGTAGAGAAGCCAGGTTGGATCTGAGAAAGGGATTTGACTAAAAATTATAGTTTTATCCCCTAGCTTCTAAAAGCACACAACTACAATCTCTTTGTATTGCCTGTTGACCAGTTAGGCAATGCAAAACAGTGAAGTTACTTTTCATGAGATTTACTTAATGTTGTTAAGTAGCTTCTTTTTAAACTCATCTGGTTGTGTATACTTGGAGAGCATTAGGTTTTGGCTTCTGGTGGGGCCCTAAAACTTGTGCAGAGACAAAACCAGATGATTGATTTAAATACAGTATAAATTAGAAAAGAAGCATCTTTGCCCATATGGAATTTTTGTACTTGGTTGGATTATTTTTTTTTTTTAATTTTTGGAGGGGGAAATTGTTCTGAGTACTAAAAAAGTTCCTGGGGCAAGGGGGGAGATATCAAAACCTTATTTTTAAGTAATTTTTGCCAGGAATATCCCATACTTTATAAAAAGTGTCTTCTGACATAGCTACTAAACCTATACTTATACTTTTGTGGAATACTAGATGACTCTCTTCTCAGTATTAAGCAGTTATACACTGACAAAATTATTCCAGCTAACATGTGAGCAGGTACAGAATATGCTGGTAAGAGTGGTTTGGAAGGTAAGAGTGAGTAAGTATGTATGTGGGGCTAGATGGTGGCAAGGGAAGTGTGAAGGCGGCCTGGGGCAAAAGACTGAGGTATATGGGGTTTGACCCACTACAGCAAGTGAGATGATGGATTTGGCTTGAAAATAAAAAACTTTTTAAAAAAGTGTATTTATCATAAACTGTTACAACCACAAGTTCAGTTAAGATATTTGCAGTAGAAAACTGCTTTGCTCCCACTTCACTGAATCTGTTATGGAACCTATAGTTTGTCATTATGTACATGTCAATGAGAAATATCAAGACTGATGGACATTATCAGACTATCACATAGGAAGAACAGGAGTATGTTTGTATGTGTGAGGATATAAATACTATGCAGAATATATTCCTGTCTTATCACTGTGAGGGGAAAATAAGTAAAGATGTTCTAGGGTAGTTATTTTGAACATTTCAGGAATCTATAACCATTGCTACTAAAACCATTACCTCAAAACTCATCATAGTCCACAAGATGTTCTATATAGACTTAGGAAGTTTCATATTACAGTGTGATAATCTTGCAGAGAAAAATAGTGTGAGATTTAGGTGGTTTTCTGAAGTGACTTTGGTTTCCCATACTGACTAGTTCAGCAACACTTGCAAAATTAAGGATAGTTTTGTATTATGCTGGTGGTGTTGATGGCTGGAAAAGCTCCTGAGCTGGAAAAGAGAAGGTAAGAGCATTCCTGGTGAAGCATTTCTTCTCTTCTGCAGTGTTTTCCTACTTTCAGTTCTTTATAACACTCTTGAAGAAATTGATGCCCACCTGTAGTTCCGTGAGCCTTGGTCTTCATGCTCCTCTGTCCTGGGAGTGAATGATCCAATGTAACTGAATGATATAACTGCTTTTGAATCAGATAGATAGGCAGAAGACCAAAGACAGCAATATTATGCCATTGTGAATACACTTTTGGCTTGGAACTAAGAAGGTCTAGAAGGAAGACCACGTGATCTGAAGCCAGTAACTCTTGCTCCTTCCACGTATCAACCTTGTATAAGGATAGTGTCTATTAAGAATTCAAAGAATGGTTATTGCAATTCTCAAAATTACAGCTGCTGCTGTTAAGAGATGCTCAATGGTACTACAGAAATGTGCATAGTGTGACATTTTTTTCATATTCTTCATATGGGAAAATGCTGTGCTATGTCAAGTATTAGTGTGCTTAATACTGATTTAAATGACAATGTATCATCTCTTGCTCAATCTTTTGTTCTTTTATAAGAATATTGTTGTATACTAATTAACTGAATAAGAAAACATGTTTTGTGATGAAGGAAGAAAGTAGCAAAGAATTTCTAATGTCTTGGCAGTCATGACTCATCTGTTAGAAAATGTGGGATTTACACCATATTTAATTTGGGGAACTGGGTCTGAGATGCATGTCTATGCATCTGGTTCTACTCATTTACTTTGTTCATCTAGTTCTACTTAGTTTCATTATCTAATTTCATTCCAGATGATCCAGATATGATATTAAAGATGACATAAAAGAAAATACTTTGCTGTCAGTCCAATCATCAAGTGCATTCTTTGAGAGCTTTAATCCTGCTCTACATGTTCTAGCAATCTGAACTAAAATTCTGGATAGTGGTTCAAATGTAATCTTTCATCAGTACTGCTAAGCATGACCCATTTTTCTGTCACCTCTTGATGGCACTTTAGTCTACTTACATAATCTCATAGCAGTTTAATGTAGTTTTGTTTTAGGCAACTTCTAGCAAAGATTAGATAGAAAAATAATAACCTAATGCACTAAAATTTTTCTCATCCACTGGCAAACTTGAAGCAAGTATAGTGAATACAGAGCAGCAAAAATTAGAGCAACCATGTCTCGAAAGACTATGCCAGATAAATGTGAATATCAAGAGATTATGATATATATAAAAAGATATTTTAAAAACCTTAAAACCAAGTCCAAATTGTAAAGTGTTTTATATTCTGAAAAGTAACTATTATAAAACTAGGCAGATGTGTGGATTTTAATGGAATTAAATCATGCTAGTAAATCAATTTTGGAATTATTTTCATATTTTGGGATGTAAAGAGCTCTCAAAATCATATTATCCTAGGTTATTCATGTAACAGTTATTAGTGTTTTCTCTGAAGAGCATAATAACAGTACTCTGAGCCAGCTGTTATGCTGCCCAACTGCCCAGTCTAAGGATTTTTCTCATGTTAAAACCCTCTATGTGCTAAGCTGCAAACTGAGAGTAGCATTTTTCAACCACCAAAGTCTTTTCTATTTTTGTTCTTTTTAAGCTCTTTAACCTGCTACTGCCTTAATTCCAACCAATAAAAATAAGCTTGATTGATGTGACCAACTTTAATTGGGGGGGGGGGGGGGGGGTTAGGGCAGAGAACAGGAGCAATTTCTAGATAATCTGCAAACTCACTGTAGTAAATTGGCAGTTAGCGTGGCAAATAGTGTTAGCAAAAAGGAGAAATATTGCAGTGTGATCTCACTCAAGGCATTTGTTCACCTTTATTCAGGAAGAAAAAGGGGTTAAGGGTAATACAAGTAACCTTTTCATAGGTTAGTCAGACAGGCTAACTGATGTACTCCTGGATATGCATTATTGTCTGTAAATTATCAGTGTAGGGACCAGTTTCAAATGTTAGAAAAAGAGCAGAAAACTGAGTCTAATAACCATGGTTTAAATAATACTTCTCTGCACTTGGATAACACTTATTTTAATTTGTTCAACTCAGAACATTAAACCTTTAACTGATCAAGATTCTGCTAGCCTCTACTTAAGTAAAATAGTGATTCTGATAAAGCTGAAGATTTCTACTAGACCTTGTTTAAAAATGTAATCTTATTTTGAAATTAAAACTGAATCTGTAAAACTCTGACATGTTTTCAAAAGCATGATAATGTGTCCTACTCTAAACTTCAATATTATTTTGGGGAAGAAAAAAATAAAGCAAGATTAAAAAAGGAAGAAATCACTGAATTCCCATTATCTTTTTGTTTTCTCCAGTCAGCTTTAATTTTAATCTTTATTGACATACTCATAGGCAACAATATGATACAGGCTTGAATGTTTGAGTGGAAAGGCAAAATTCAACTGAAAATGAATTCTAAAGAAATTGAAAGTATAATTGCATGTAAATACAGATATGCTGTATCAGGGAGCTAAGCATAAGTAAAATAAATTTTAAAAGTGTTTAAAGTACTCTTTACACCAGAGAATTAGTTCTCTATCTGGATGACTTCTCACAAAAAAAAAAAAAAACAGACAAACAAAAAACAAAAAAATAACCAAAAAGGTATGATGATCTAAAGGGATGCAGAAGTTGTAAAAAGGAGATTCCTATTCACAGCACACATGCATTTTTATTTTGCCTCTCTTCTCATATAGTAGCAATAATACTAGTGTGACTGTTGTCTGCACTGAAATTGGGCTTTGGAGTCCCAGTCATGGAGCAGGATCCAGTAGTCACTGTACACATGAAGTATTTTTTATTCCCAAAGAGCTTACTTTGCCTCATTATCTCCACTGGAAATCTGTGGAAGCACACCAGTTAAAAACCTGGCTCTGTGTGATGCCAAATACACTGTATGTGTTCACTGTATTATCATAGAATCATAGAACAGCCCAGATTGGAAAGGACCTCAAACGATCATCTGGTCCAGACTTTGATGGGAAAGGGAGCCTAGATGAAAGGCTTATTTACTATCTTCTATTTCCCAGCCTAGTGCTTGATGTTCTGCAGCACATGGTCCAGTCATGGCTCCTGCTAGCTATTATTCAAAGGATTGATAGTAACAGGATGAAAACTTACAGAAACAGGATGAAAAATAGCAGGATACTACAGAGAATTGAAATATGTTTTTGATAATTAATTTACATGAAGGGATCAAGAGAGTTTAATGGGAGTTGCATGTTTTCAACATCTGCTACTTCAAATATCCATTTCAGCTATGTATGTAAAAAGATGTAGTGGCAAAGATTAGATTTTCTTCAGAGAATCAAACCATTCATGCTAAAGAGGAGTGCAAGCCTTTTTTATTTTTTTTAATGGAAATACTGTGTCTGGTAACTTGATGTCACCTACCAAATGGACAGATGAAATAAATATCTAACAATTATCAGTAATGTTTGGAAATTTAATAGGGAATATATATATTTCTGAATATTAATAAAACCACAAAGATCAAGAGAACATGATGGTGGCATGCAAATGCCAGAGTAAGTACTGATCAGAGAAGGGGAGAAGAAAGTAAAAATGAAAAAATCCATATTGTTAATCAGATTTACACCATCAAAACTATTCTCAAGTGTAGGTTTTTCCAAAAGGTATCTGACTAAGAATAACAATAACATAGATTTGGGAAAAAATATGAAGGTTTAGTTTTCTCATGTAAAAAAATGATTTTTAAATTTTAATTGTAATTGTTTTTAAAAAATCATAATTTGAATAATTTTATTTGTATTCACAATAATGTTTTAAAATTTAACAAGATCCAATTAGATTTATTTTGAATGGGTAACCATTCTTAAAAACATTCCACAAAATGTTTAATATTATGAAGAGAAGAAAAAATCAAGCAACAATTCTTTTCATATTATTCTAATGAATTTTCCAAGGATGTTATGACAAAGTCCAAACTGCCAGTCTCTAATTGTTCTCACATATTGCCATTGCTCCCACTCAGCTGGTGCCTTGAAGGAATACATTCAATCTCCTCACTAGTTTGTTCTTCAAGGACGTGGACAGGGAAATATGTGCTACTTAAAGACATGAACAGAGCAACAGGCTTTGTCACTTAATTTGTGACTTTGTTATCAACAGCTACAAGATGTATCAATCAGGCATGCCTGTTACCATAAGCTGTTAGGAAACATTTGATCAGAACTTAAAACTCACTGTAGGACCTTCTTAATTCTAGTTCTTTCCTGATGTTTCCTGTTGTTATGCTGCTCCTTGATGAAGGTAGGACATGACCTTTCATTATTTTCTTCTCTTCACTCCCCTCCTCACCAGTCACTCATCATAGTCTCTTAGATGCTATACAGATAATTGATTTCTTCAATCTAATCAGGGCTTTATCAGATCTGCCATAGACAGCTGACAGTCAGTTTGCCATTCTCTCCTACTCACTATGGTTTTAAGGACATCCTCTGATTACTTTTTGTTATCATTCAGTTTTTTTCCAGTGTACATGATCCTTTATATGCACATACAAGTTTGATATTAATATTTGCTTTTTGCCTCTAATCCTTGTATCTTCACTCTGGGCTTCCTAGGTGGGTTGCATCACTTAGGGTACAACTCCTTTCTGCTTCTTGGCTTAAGGAACAGAAAGACACAAATGCAGATAGACACCAGCAGGCCTATTTCATAATCCAGGTGGATCACTAAGTTTTTGTAAAGATGCAGGGCTTCAAAAGCTGGTTTTCTTCATGTTCTTTTAGAAGATGTGTTGTGAGGCTATCAGCTGATTTTGAGATTTATTGTTAGGAATGTAGCTGTAAAAAGTCAGATTTTATATTTCCTGGATTTTATATTTCTTGGAATAATTTAATTTTGAGTGGTCTTTTCACTTAGTGTGTAGCCCACAATGAAACTGCTACTCAGCTCTTTTTACTTTACCAAGTAGCTTCTGCTTTTAATTTCTGTAGTTAGCTTTAAAGATTATATACAAAAATATGGTGTTCTGAACATCTAGATTTTTTTCATTGCTTATTACTCAGTGTCCTGGTTTAACCAGGATAGGGTTAAGTTTCCCCAGCAGTGGGGGGGGAGCTCTAGCTGGGTTATTCAGATACCATGGGGATGTCACATCCTGGCAGGTCACATTTTCCTGGCGTTGGAGCGCGGTGCACTCGTGGTTTTGTACATCGTGCTTCTCACTGCTGTATTTGGTAGCTATTTTGCTCTGTTCATTGCTATCACTATTACTGTTATTGTTGTTGTTGTTGTGTTGCTATTGCACTGTTGTATTAAACCTTTCCTTATTTCAGTCTTGGGGCTTTGTATTTCACTCCCTTTGTGGGGGAGGGGCAGCGGCCACGTGGTCTCAGACCCCGGCAGGGGCTAAACCACCACACTCACTCATTGAGTTTTTATGTGTATTTTGCATTTGCAAACCCTCAGGAATTCCAAGCAGCTGAAAGGGCACCTAACAACAAACCATGCTGGCTAGATCTAATTCAATATAGTTAACTGAAGTAATGCAACATAGTGATAAGGTGTTTCTAAGAAAGCAAAAGCTCTAAAAAGTCTGTAATTCTTATCTGCCATACTTGTGACCTCCCCTCATGGAGTAAATACTATTCATGTTGTGCAAAGAGCTGAATCGATATACGCTGTATGAAATTTTTTTAGCTGTTATTTTAATGAAAGTTTGTATTTTTAAAAAATGAATTTTCCCTGTTCAACTTAAATATTGTTAAATTCAAGTCTTAAAAACACTAAAGGGAGATAAATTATTAGTAGGAAATAATTGTTTGATTATATTATTCAGGCATATTACCTCAGAAACTTTTTTCTATGGCAAGGGAATATTTTTGAAAGGTAATATGAAGTACCAATGGCAAAGTTCACTAAATTGGGATATGAGAGTTCATTATATAGCAGCAAAAAGTGAAAAACATGGACTGCTTGCAACATCCACCTGAGGGGTGTGAGTATAGCTACATGATGGATGGTATATTTCTGTGGAAAACTTCACAAGACTTAGCTGTTAAGCTTCTAACTGTTTCTGAAAAAAACTAATTCTGATGTGTGTTTTCAAATGAATCATTATCAGAGAGACACTGACAAATTCAAAAGATATTACAAATGAAATTACTCTGTCTGGGGTGACTGACAAATAATCAGTGTAACCTGTTAAACATCTTAACATTTATACTGTGTTCAAGCTGAAAACACTTGAAACCATTCTTGAAGAGCGGGTTGTTAGATGTTGGAATGGGCTGCCCAGGGCAGTGGTGGAGCCCCCATCCCTGGAGGTGTTTAAGAGTCGGGTCGACATAGTGTTTAGGGATATGGTGTAGTTCAGAACTGTTAATGTTAGGTTAAGGGTTGGACTAGGTGATCTTCAAGGTCTTTTCCAACCTAGATGATTCTGTGAAGTCATGTTATTTGGTTAATAAACAAATTATCTTTAGCGTGAATTCTATATAGTGAGTTGTCCAGCATCATATGATCCATGGCTACTACTGTTTTGTATTAGGAAGGATATTCAGCTATGCTTGCTGATTGGAAATATATTCTTAAAGGCAAAATTTATCAATAGGAAAAAAATTTTAATATAATTAAACTTGCCTAAGAATTGAACGTGCTACTGACATATAAGTGTACTGCTAGACATTAACTATACATTATTTTATCCTTACCAAAGGTCTCTAGTGATGATAATTAAGAAGTCAAAACAGGCTTTCAACTCATCAACTGAAAAAAATCTTCAATGAATGTGTTTTCAGACCATTATAGTCTGTTATCGAGTCAGAAGACATAGACTTTATTCAAAGGAAATAACAGTTTTTTCTTAAAGCTACCCTCACTAGACGTTGCAGATTATTTAGAGTGCTACAAGATATCAATGGCTGTGTCTGAAAAATTAGTGACTGATTTCAAATTAAAAACATAATAACAGAGTCAGGTCAATTACATAAATTGCATAAAATGTAGTCAATACTATTATAAAATTAACTAGAACTTACTTTTTTAATCTAGTCCCTTAGATTCTTTATATCACTTTTGGTATGCAATGTTTATACTTATGCAGATAACACAGTACTGTCATCAGGCAGTAATACAGCAAATGCAGCTGATTGATAGCCCTGCGTGTTATTAAGGTTGTCTGACTTTTCCTGCTCTAATTGGTAAACATTTTTTTTTACCAGGTTTAACTATTTTGGAGCATGGAATTACCCATTACCCCAGGAAGACTTCATCTGGAAAGTCCTCAAATGTAGTGAGCACAAGGCATTGTTGACTAGCTTGCTGGCATGTTCACTGTAAAGAAACAGAAGAAACTGCAGGCATGATGAGTTGGGAGGAAAAAGTGGGGAAAAAATGTCATTATTTGCATGGCAGCCAGATGCTTCTGCCCCTTTTCTCCAGGTCTGTGTTCTTGATTTTTAATATTGAAGATAGGATTTAAAGCACTCAATAAACATATAATTCCACAGTTGTCTTACTTCAGAATTAGTTATATTTATTTTTATAGAACTCTGTAATGTAATGGGTTGTTCCTTACAAATAAATATTTCAGAAACTGATCACAAGAATGGAGAGCTCTTTATGATCCTCTACAGCAGTAAGATCAGGAATAGGGGATACAATTAAGAAGATAATATGTCTTGAATCTGCAGAAAATTTCTATCAAGATTTTTTTTTTCAATGTGAAAAAGTAGAAGAGTTGTAGATATTCATGAAGATTTTTCCTGGACAATTCATTAGAGAATGTTACATAGGAGGGAAATGAATGCACAATCTAATAATCTTTTTCTACTTCTAATTTCTCTGGGTCCTTCATGTTAAATGAAGGAATTTTAAATTAATCTATTTTTGCCTACCCTTTTTCATTTTGCCTATGTTAATGTATCTTCAGCTATTACAGTTTTCAGATGGAGAAGATTACCGGTGGATGGCTACAAGCTCTGTAGGTGACAGGTTTAGCACCCTTTGGTTAACATGTTGATGTTCAGTGTCACAGCACTGAAGAACACAGATTTTCAGGGTTTCAGAGAAGCTGAAGTGGCAGAACTATTTTGCCCAGTTAAGCTTTGTTATTTCCAGCACTTCCTTGCTTAACTGAAAATGTCTCTAGCTAAGCTATAATTCTAGGTTTCAATAGATGTAATCATGACTACTGTGATACAAATAAAAACACCTTACACTGAAGACAGAACACCAGATTACTTCCAGCTGAACAAAATATCTGTGAAGTTGCTGTGATGCTTGATGCCAATGTAGAATTCGGGAGTTTAAAAGGGTCCATCTCATAATGGGCATGAATTATTCAGCCCCTGGGATTAGTCAGGCATGCAACACAGTATGTCATACAATGACTTTTTCAAGCTAAAATGGATATTAGTGATGAATTTCCCTCTAGGATATGTTTTCATTAAGATTTACTAAGAAAGCCATCTGAATGATCAGAATGATCATTGAACTACCACAGCCAAACATCTACATAAATAACCTGCATGTCAGTGTTCCCAGGCAAATAACAAGGCAAAACCCAAGTTATATTGTTTACAGGTAGAGCTTTCAAAGATTTTTGCTCTTTTTGCTTCTCTGCTGTGTTTTTTAGATGAGATTTTTCTTCTCTCTCCTGTTGCAATCATACAGACAAAATATTCCACCGGCTTTACACAAGGTTTCTTAGCTAGTTGTTTGTTCTCTGATTACCTCCTTGAACTCTAGAAAATCTGTATAGCCTTTCCCCATTTGTCAGCTTGCCTCCACTTAGCCTTCTTTTATGAGCCAAAATATTTATAAATATAGGTACATATTCATCAGGGTGTATGTATTTGAATGAAGGAGAGAAGTGAGAAGGTAGCTGTGAAAGCATGTGGTATGCATGTAAGAAATCATTAAAAGACAGTGAGACCAACCTTTTTGGACCTAAAAAGGAATCCTTCTGAATCCCAGCACTGCTCATGGCCCAGATTAAGCTAATCAATTAAGCTAATAAAAATTAAAATGACAGTGTTATTTGAATTGCAAGAAAGGGTTAATTTATGTCTTGGGTGGTTCACATTTAATTGCATCTATTCCACAGTGGGTTTATATATCCTGTAAGGTAACTTGTTAATTTGCTTAGCTTTATATGCAAACTGAGACCAAGATCAAGACTTGATTTTGAAAAGCACTATGACTGTTTAATTTTAAGCACTTTTGATTATGTTCTACAGAGTGTATACTTTAAGATTTGTCAAGGCATTTTTTTAAAATACCCTTTTTTAATGACGTTTGGTGTGTTTTTACAAGTAGAAAATATATGCAGTGCAAAAGCCACCTTCCTAGTTCATAAAAATGACATTCAGCCAATGTACAGAAAATATTTCTCTTTACTGGTTGTGATTGCAATGAAAGTGCAAAGCGGGTCATAGCATAGTAAGACTCGTCTTCGGTATCAAACATTTCTGGTACAGAAATGTCCGTGCAGTTGGTTCCTTGACTGATAGTTGGGGGCCATCCTCTGGCACAAGGATGTCATAATACATGTTCCTGAATATATTCAGCACACATAACAGCTGTGAGGAGAATATTCTCAGTAATGGAACACATTAAGTTTGTTGAATATTACAGTTTGTGATGATTACCTCACAAAAATGGACTAGTGGGCTTGTAAATCAAGGCACAACAATTATTTCTTGTAGTTGCAGCAATTGTGTTTACAGACTGGTGCAAGAGAATTAGAGTAAGCTATTTTATCTCCTGGTAACTTCTGCAAGACATGCAAAAGATCAAAAAATGTTCTGACCTAGAATACTCCTGGGTATATATTGTGTTTATTTAAAGATTTAATTTATTTCTGAAACTATAGAAATTTTCTTGCAGTAGTGAGAGAACTAGCAGCAATTATTCTTTTTATTTAATTTAATCACTATTTTTCTTTATCTTAAAATACTGAAATGGTAAAACACTCTGGTTCCCTATTGCATAAGAACATGAATGTAGACCCAAAGCTGTAGAGGTCCACAGAGATATTAATGACTAGTATAACAATGCAATGTAGAGAAATACAGGTTTAGTATTGAAATGTCATGACACAAGATACAGAGCAGAGGAGTACAGGTGGAATGATACGAAATGAGATGCAGTCTGACACTGGGAATCTCACAGCTATAAAAAACTCACCAATAGTCAGTGAAAGAAATGCAGACCTGGAGCTGAGCAAAACCAGTTTCAGGGGTACCAAAACCAACAAAATAGAAGCATCTAACACCCATAAAAGGCATCATAAATAGTAGATTTGTATGTTATGTGAATTTTCAAACCAAAAAAGAAAGAGCAAGGTGTAAGAGCATGCTGTCAAACATATTAAAGCAACCCTAAGCACACTGCACACTGAGAAAGAAAAAGCTGTCAGCATACTACTATTGGCATCCCCAGCAAAGGATCTGAGATGTTGTCAACTTGCTGTACCCTCCACCTGCTCAGACAGACTGAAGCTGTGCTTCCAACCCCACACAGACTAGTGCTCTTGACCTTGTGAGTTGGGGTCAGGAAAGGGCAGGCTTTGCTATGTTCAGATGATTAATTTAAGTGACACTGAATAAAAGGGAAAATACTGTGAAGTGTGTTTCTTTTTCACACATAAGATTTTGAGTGTAACAAAAGCTCACATCATAATATTTCAGTATCTTTTCTTTTGTCATGCAAGTTATTTCTGATCTTCTTCATCCTGTGGTGAGTGTATTCCCCATAGAAAAATCCTGGTTTAAGTCTTAAACCCATTGTTCTTCCTAAATGTTCATTGCTTATCTCATATTGTATGACTAATTATACAGATGGATAACCAGCTGTACAGAGCAATCTTCCTTGGGGCAGTCAAAGACACCATTACATATTGTCTTTCTGGTAGCTGTCTCTACTTTTAGCAAGACAAAATTTGGATGGACAGTTTAAAGTGAGAAAGACTTTGAGATAAAAAGTGGTTCCTAAGAGCTTAGTTTATCTAATAAACCAGAAAAATTCAAATAAAGTGAGCTAGATCCATCTACTGTAGTAGTGGTAATGCACAAGACTCCCTGAAAGTGGTGTTTTGTGTTCCTTCAGGCAAAACTACACATTAGAGGATCTTTTATGTGTCTTTTTTTTTGTCAGATGGAGAGGAACACCAACGAACAAAGACACTTCTCTGGCATCTTGATTAAAGCATTCATTTAGCAATCCAACTTTGAACATCAGGTAAGTTACTCAATAAGGATGGAAAAAGCATAGATGCAAAAATTATCAGGCAAAGTGGAGCTTTATATCCAATCAGTGGCATTAAAGCTGCTGTGTTACAGTATTGAATCCTTTAGAAACAGAGACTCATACATCACCTCACTCATGCCCAATAAATTAGACATTTGCTCTAGACACCTCTTCACTTCATCCCACGTTTATTGTTCCCTCTTCTTTACACACTGATGAGTCCTAAGTAGGTCAGGTGACTGAGGAAGCCAGCTGCAATACTCTGAACACTCTGATTTACTTAATTAATAATCTGAAGCTAACAAGCCCACTCAGGCACTCTTGCATGAAGCAGTGCCATAAAAAAAAAAAAAAAAAAAAAGTTGTCAGACTGGAGAAGAGGTTATCAGAGGTCATACAGAGAGCTTTGCAGGATCTGTAAATAAGCCCTCTATTCACTGCTTTCTGTTGTGGTTTTTATAGTTGTGAAGATGTGTTTTATAAAAGCTTCTTTATTTGGCATTTAATTTACGATCTCTGTTGTGTTTACAGCCACAGCCGTCTGTAGCCGTGATTCCTCCTTCTATTTATGTTGAATCATTTCTTGCCAATTTCATTATATTTACTCTTGTGTTCAATATAAACTTGGCTAATTATACTCTTCCTAAATAAATTTAAATCATAAAAGTTTTCCAGTCCACAAAACAATCAGTGAAGATATAAAAGCAGTCAGCTCTCCTCTTCGAGAATTTTCTGGAGGTGACTTGAGAACAACTGTGAAGATGTTTACTTTCAGTGATATTTTGGTTGACTTTGCAACCTGTCAGCTTCAGCTTTACTGGTAATTTATTAAATTCAGCACTGGTCATTTTCAGAGATATACACCTGTGTCATCATGGCATGAGTCTAAGTTTTGCTCAGCGAAAAAATTTTTCCAAGCTTTCTGCAGTGGTGGAAAATTCTGCAGAAATTCTATCTACACAGAGCTTATTCAGTTGCTTCATTGTGCTTACTGTTATAAACTGTCTTCACAGTATCAGTGCATCCTGCACTTTAAACTCACCATTTCTTACCCATACAGGCATAGAAAAATAGTGGTTTTCTCTGTTGCTTTGAAGGAGAATGTTAAAAGAACTCCTTAATATATGAGGTATTCAAGAATTTATCAGACCTCTTCTAGGCTAAACAAATCCAGTTCTTCAGCCTTTTCTCATACATACCCATTCCTGTTCTCTCTAGACTCCTTATGGTTATTGCACATCTTTTCTGAAGCATGATACCCAAGAGAACTGCAGAACTATTATCCAGCTGAAACCCTGAAAAACTGAAACCCTGTACGGTAAAGGTTCTGGCATGCGTATCTGTCACATTATTTTGGAGGACTCCATCTATTCAAAGCAAGGGAAATGGAAGTTCTCTTAGTCTTGCTTTGCATAACCCGCTCCTTCTCACTCCCCCTACCCCCTTCTCGACGGGTGTAGCTGATGTCAGCCATTTCATAGGAAAATTTCAATCAGCCCTGCTGGCTGCACAATTAGAAAGGTTAAGATGAATTACTTAAAGGTAAAATACATTGAAGTAGCGAACTCATTCAGAAGTAAAGGTATTTTAACTTCCTACAGCGCCTCCTTTTTAAGTGCAATAAAGTCATTCTGCTTCTTCTGTGGAAAAGCATGCAGATGCATTACTGCATGTCAGGTTTGCACCTCTAATTAATTCGCTATTTACGTTTGGGTTCTAAATGCAGTGCTCTGTATGTTTAAGAAATCCTTGTTTTAGATGGGATCATTCTCACATAAGTTTACTTTATTGAAATTGCTTGAAAATCAACTTTTTCAGGACTAAGAGAGCATATATGTGAAAAGGGTGCAGAAATGGTGGGTTTATAGCAAGCATTTACTTGTTAAATAGTTTTAATGATTTGTGTAAGAATATCTATTTTAGCTTTCATATAGTTGTTAAAGATTTACTGCAAATCAATGACAAACTTGCAGCTTTAACGTGTTTCTTTTACTGTATGAAAAATCTTCACACTGAATGAACTCCTTCATGCCTTAGAGTTGAATGGAGCTACATCCACTCGCATGAAAGATCCTGTGGAACCGATTTGTGCGAGGACTAAAAGGAGATACAATTCAGCAGGGAGTGTTTAGACTTCGCTAAAAACTGCAGAGACTTTGTTTAGTGTTAAAACACGAGGCAATTTCATCTTCTTGTCTGGGGTGGCTTTCTACAGGTGGATTTCCTAGCAAATTTTTTAGCGTGGCATAGCATAGAACTGAATAGCAAAGAATTTTTACATTTGGAAGAGTCGGCGTTTGCCTGGCTGTGCTTTGGGCATGGATGCAAATGCTCTAGGTGTGAAAATAAGCAGCCTTTTGGTCACACCAGTGTACCCTGTACCCCCTTGTTTTCCAAAGCCTGTGGCGTTTCCATGGCGGTCTCTTGGCCCCGCCCCCCCCCCCGCCTATGGCTCTGGTCACACTCTGGCTTTCCTCCAGGCTGCGGCTGCTGAAATCACCCGTCTCGGGGCCCTGGACAAGGGTTTGTGTCCAGCCACATCAAGTCCCTGGTCCTCCTCGCTGCGTGGCCTCATGGCCGAGAGCTCTGGTGCAGAGAGGGGATGGCTAAGAGAGGTGGTCTCTGGGTGGTGGGCGGGGCTGTACATGGGGCTCCGCCCCCCACTCCCCATGTCACAGTGCCACCACGCAGCAACCAGTGCCACCACCCAGCAACGCAGCGGTGACAGCACCCCGGGGGGGTATCCAAGGCAGCATCCTCTGTGTCCTGCTGCCAGAGCTGGCCTGGGGGCAGCCCGAAGACATCCAAGAGGAAGTCTTCGGGGAGCCGGCAGAATTACTTGCAGGAGGGTAAGGGAGCTCGCTGATTCTTGCCCCCGAGGTCGAGCAGGCCGGGGCTGTTTGGCCCCAGAGATGGCTCCAGGTTGAGGGAGAATAGGGCTTGGGCATCTCCTGGGATGCGTGACCAGCCTGTGGGAGGAGGAGGCAGGTCTTGCTCACATGCTCAGGGAGTAGCCGATCGCCAGCGCTGGGGTCAGGAAGGAATTTTCCCCCGGGGCAGATTGGCACTGGTCCCCGGGGGTTTTTCGCCTTCCTCTGCAGCATTGAGCATGACCACTTGTCAGGGCTCCTCTGGTCCATTTTGGCTGCGTTACTGCCTGCTGCTCACGCACCACAAAGATGGCCTCTCATGCCTTGCAGCTGGGGGGAGGAAGGCTTTTTTTCCCCCAGGGTGGGCTAGCAGGTGTCCCCGGGGTTTTTTTGCCTTCCTCAGCAGGTTTCGGAACACAGAAAGGAGCCTTCTCATCAGTGTGTGTCCTCCTTTGGAAAATACCACACAGTACCAGCCACCACAACCTCTCTTTCTTCTCCTCCTTCTTCTTCCTTGTCATCTTCCGCATCGTCTGCGCCGTCATCTTCTTCTGCGTTGTCTTCTCTGTTGTCTGCATCGTCTTCTTCCTTGTCTTCTTCATCTTCTTCTTTTTCATCATCTTCCGCATTGTCTCCTGCATTGTCTTCCGCGTGGGGTTCTGCGTCGTATTCTGCGTCGTCAGCGTCATCATCTGCATCGTCCTCCTTGTCATCTTCTTCATCATCTTCTTTTTCATCGTCTTCTGCATCGTCTTCCGCGTCGGGTTCTGCGTCGTCTGCGTCGCATTCCGTGTCGTCTGCGCCATCATCTTCAGCGTCGTCCTCCTCCTCATCTTCTTCTTTTTCATCATCTTCTGCGTCATCTTCAGCATCAGGTTCTGCATCTTCTGCGTCGTCTTCTGCGTCATATGCTGCGTCGTCTGCGCCGTCATCTTCTGCGTCGTCCTCCTCATCTTCTTCATCTTCTTCTTTTTCATTGTCGTCTGCATCGTCTTCTGTGTCAGGTTCTGCGTCATCTGTGTCGTCTTCTGCGTCATCTTTTACGTCGTATGCTGCGTCATCTGTGCCGTCATCTTCTGCGTCGTCCTCCTCATCTTCTTCTTCTTCTTTTTCATCGTCTTCTGCGTTGCATTCCGTGTCGGGTTCTGTGTCGTCTGCATCGTCTTCTACATCGTATTCCGCATCGTCACCACCGTCATCTTCTGCGTCGTCCTCCTCATCACCTTCTTCTTCATCTTCTTCTTTTACATTGTCTTCTGCGTTGTCTTCCACGTCAGGTTCTGCGTCATCTTCTGCGTTGCATTCCGTGTCATCTGCGCCATCACCTTCTGCGTGGTCCTCCTCATCTTCTTCACCTTTTTCATCGTCTTCTGCGTTGCATTCCGCGTCGTCTGCACCATCACCTTCTGCGTCGTCCTCCTCATGTTCATCGTCTTCTGCGTCGTCTTCTGCATCAAATTCTGCGTCGTCTGTGTCATCTTCTGCGTCGTATGCTGCGTCGTCTGTGCCATCATCTTCTGCGTTGTCCTCCTCATCATCTTCTTCTTTTTCATTGTCTTCTGCGTCGTCTTCTGCGTCGCATTCTGCGTCGTCTGCGCCATCACCTTCTGTGTCGTCCTCCTCATCTTCTTCATCTTCTTTTTCATCGCCTTCTGCGTCGTCTTCCATGTAGGGTTCTGCGTCGTCTGCGTCATCTTCTGCGTTGTCTTCTGCATCATCTGCGCCGTCATCTTCTGCATCATCCTCCTCATCTTCTTCTTTTTCATCTTCTTTTTCATCGTCTTCTGCGTCGTCTTCCGCGTCGGGTTCCTGCGTCGTCTGCGTCATTTTCTGTGTTGCGTTCCGTGTCGTCTGCGCCGTCACCTTCTGCATCGTCCTCCTCATCTTCTCCTTCATCTTCTTCTTTTTCATCATCTTCTGCATCGTCTTCTGCGTCGTCTGCGCTGTCATCTTCTGCGTCGTCCTCCTCATCTTCTTCTTCTTCATCTTCTTCTTTTTCATCGTCTTCCATGTTGTTGTTTTTCTGCATTGGCTTCTGCATCAGCTTCTTGTTGTATCACCATCACTGTCATCATCTTCTTCATCTTCTTCTTCTTCGTTGTTGTGCGTGGCTGGTCTGATCCTCATTCCTCAAGTTGTCACTCTTCAGGAAACAGCGACTGCTGGGCCTGTGTTCCTGCCGCTCCTTTCTGACGCTCTGGGACCTGCTTTTCCCAGACTGCAAGGGATGGTTTTTCAAGCTAGACTGAAAAATGCATCAGCGCTCTAAAATCTAGTTTAAGGCCAAATTAATGCCTTCCACTCAAACCCCACCTAAAGGGCATTTTCTCCCTGCTGTAAAGAAGAAAATTAGACCCCATCAATACCCACTTCCCCTGTACGTGCTCTTTCCCCCTGGAGAGGGAAGAGGTACAAAGTATAACTAGATAAATCCTCATGGCAAATTATTGGTGTCAACCACTGTCATTACGTCTCTCTCAAGGGATGACACCACCCCAGGACTTGACCACATTCTTCTGAAGTTTTGAGGCCTCTGTGATGTCGGCCTTAACGCCGATCACGGATCAAGTGCATTGCACTGAGGACATAACTGCAGGGTTTGAAGTCAAAAGACCGCTGAGTAAAAGTAACTTAAAAAAGGATTGACGGGACAACAAAACAGTTGCTCCTGCTCATATAATGTCATAAACAGGAGAGAGTAAATAGGGAGAAAGGAGGAATGCTATGAAAGGGAAAGGTCAGCATGGTCAGGCCTTCTCCTGAGAGCTCCTGCACGTTCAAGTGAGGAGCCACACCGGGCGTTTAGTTCGATTAATGCCTTAAGCTTTGAAAATTCACTGCTTTCAAACGCTTATGCCCAAAGAGGAGACACGACAAGAGAGCTGGGAAGCCAGCCTCATGAAACAGTGACCCTTGCCCACGCCCTGATGTCAACACAGGTGTCTGTCCAAGAGAAACAACGGTGTTAAGCACCATAAAAAGCAGTGGATCGACTTCCTCGAGCCCGGAGCTTTGTTTGCAGAGGAGATGGCATCCCCGCCCTCCTCCGCAACAGATTAAAGATTTCGGAACCAATGCGGCATCCAGAGTTCTGCTTTTCTTGCTCTCGACAAGCAAGCCGGAAGCCCCGGCGGTGAGGGGGGACCCCGGGCGCTGGCGGGGGGGATCCGGCAGTGGGGGGGGGGGGGAGCGGAGCCCCGGCGGTGACCGGCGGGGGAAGCCCTGGCGGGGGATAACCCCGGCTGTGAGGGGGGATCCCCGGAGCCGAGGGGCCGGGGCAAGCCCCGGCAGTGAGTGGGCACCCCGGGCGGTGAGAGGGATCCGGCGGGGGTGGGGTGGGGGCGGGAATGCTGAGTCCCGGCGGCTCCGCGTGCCCCCGCGCAGCTCCAGCTCCAGCTCCAGCGGCGGGCGGGGCCCGGCTGGGCGGGCGGGGGGGGCTCGGCCCGCTCTCCTGGCCCCCCCTCCCCTCCCCCGAGAAAAGCCCCGCGCCCGGCGCCGCACGTTGCTCCCCTCCCCTTCCCCCCCCCGCCAAAGGTTGGGGGCCGGGTAGGGGCCGGGGGCGGCCGGGGAGCCCCCGGGCCCAGCTGCGCCGCGGGCGCTTCTCAGGGACCCAGGCGCGCCGCTCCTCGGCCTGTGGGTAAGGGAGCGGGACAAGAGGGAGCGCCCTGCCCTGCCCCGCCCTGCCGCTCCGTGTCCTTGTCCTCCAGTGCCACCTCCCGGGACCAGGGCGGGGGGGGGCTCGTCCCAGGCCCAGGGAAGGGCAGGGAGGCTGGTGGGACACCGCGGCCTCAGCCCCGCGCACCCTGCTCCAGCCCACCCTGCCGGCAGCTGCGGGGCTGGAGCAGCCCCTCTCCACAGGCGCCTTCCCACCTCCAGAAGCGACTGGAAAAGGACCGGCCGGCCTTCCCCGACAGCCCCGCCTCCCCCTTTCCCTCCCTTCTGCTGCGGGGGAAGGGAAAGCTTGCCTGCAACAGCATCTCTCCAAAAAGGGGAGGCTCCAAACTGAGCCAGGAAAAGGATTCCTGACCTACAGCCGTGCAGAACCACCAAATACAGGCACGGAGGCGTGCAAGAACACTTGCCAGCCCAAAGTGCACGCAGGCGCTGGAACTCCGTCTTTAACTGCGTGATCCTACGCATGGGTTTTTGGCCCTCAGCATCACCAGCGAGCCCTACATCCAGCATCATCCGACCCTAGTCGAAGCCCGTCTGTACAGTCTACCAAGATAAAATAGATAAGGCAACACATAAGTCGAACAAAACAAACCAAAAACCAAAAACCATAAAGCGACAGACCATTACAGGAGACCCTATTTAGCCCAGCAAACACGAACTGCAGTGTGGTTTTTTCCTTCATTCCTGTTTCGAACTTGCACAATATTCTCTACACCATTCTTACTGTACAGCCTAACTTGAGACCAGACGCTCCCCAGTAGCTCATAGCTTGGTCACCTGGCAGGACATTACAGAGAATCTGCCCATGTCAGAGGGGTCGGCTACACTCAAATCAACAAGATGTTCCCCATTTCTGTGGACGACCATAGTGCTCCTTCAGTTCCCTTCGTCCTTGCTGGTCCACATGCATGCTAATTCGGAAGGTACTTCCGAAATCATTTGCTGTCTGCAATGAATCAACTCCAGTCCGCTACAGCTGTTACTTTTGTCTGCATTTTTTTAAGACCGGTATAAAATCTTTTGGGTGTTCACCATGTGTTTGTGTTTGAGGGAGAGAGAGAATAAGGCACTAATCAACACCTGCAACCAAACTAAACAAAGCACTGAAGTATGCACCGGGTTTTTAACTGCTTTTTCAACCACACTGGTCGAAACAACCACGACCAGGCTTGGTGAATGCAGAAACACTGTCAGAGCTGAAATGCCTTTCCGCAGGCCACCCTTTTTTGCACTTAAGCAACGTAGGACTAAAAGGAGATGAAATCTCTCTTCTCCCATCCTAAATGATCCTCTGTGAAGTCTTCCTTCACTTCCCATTTTCTTTGTCATGTTCTGCACTCAGACCCCAAAAAAGCCCCCTTTGGAGAATTAATTACAGAATCTGGAGAAATTACAGAATTTCTTAGCCCCTCCTCCCTCCAGGCAGGAGCCCCATAGCCTCCTCTTAGGTGACAATTCAGGCAGAGTCCCTCTCCCTTAGCTCAGGAGAGCCACAACCCTCCTCTGGTGCCATATCCTACCTGAACCCTTCCTCCTTTGGGCCACAGAGATTCACATCAGCTGGAAAACGGCCTCCTGCAGCCAGTCCTCTGCACTTCATTTACTTCCTTGTGGAGCAAGTCCCCCACCGAGAGTGAGGGTTCATTCACAAAGAGCCTGTCAAACCTACGAGAAACCTCTTCCAAGGAGAACACCCTTAGTCTCACCACAATCTGCTGCCACTCTTAACCCATGTGCGGTAACTCTGGCGCACAGATAAAAAAATCGGCTACAGACGCGCTGAAGGAGGCTTCTGCGTGTGTGTGTGCGTGTGGCTTGTGGCCCGCTGCCCGATCCACCCACCCTCCTGCACAGAGGGCTGGGAGGCTGTCGCTGCCATTCTGACGAACAGTGAAAGGCGTTCTGCTCTTCCACTCCTCACTCGAGTTTTGCCGTAGAGACCTGGCACCTGCTGTCTTTCATGCTGCCTAAAGTCTGCTGACAGTTTCACGTGCGCCAGCCCTCCTTCTAGCCCCAAGGAAGAATGTCAGCAGAGAGTGGTGACTCGGTAAGAAAGGGCAAGATCGGAAGGGAGTCCAACTTGAAACGACTACATGTTTTCAAGTGTTCAGAAAGCCAAATCCGTTTTAGCAATAGGTTCTGATGCAAATCACAACAGAGAAGGCTGAGAGGACTCAGCGGCTTTTCTGAAATCCTCCCTGAGCTCCAGAGTTTTCACATCAGTCTTGGCTGTAGTGCATTCCAGTCCTACTACGATACAGGATTGTCTTCCGTTTCTTAGCAGTCCTTCGTAAGAAATACTAGACCAGAGGTGGGCAGAGGCAAGGGAGGGCTTGCTCTGGGCTGGCTGAGTTTTAGAAGCTGTCACTCCTGACCTAGGGCTATGCAGAGCTGCACGTTCTCTGTCAAAATTATCCCCGTTGCGCTATTACATCTGTATAATGCTAAGAACAGATCAGAACGTGCTGTTTCAGGTTGCAGTCTATCACTAAATCCCGGGTTTCGAGGTGCTATCCAGACCTGTGTAGAAACATCCTTAGAAGCGTACGGAAGCATGCTTCATTCGATACTACAGGTGCCAAGTGCAGTACCTGGGCAGCTGCTAGAACAAAGTAATTACATGCTCCTCTACCCTTCCACAAACATCCCAGCTGCTACTGCATGGACAATACTCCTGAGCTGGGGTTTTTCCTCCATCCTTTTGAGCATCATGCCCATTTGCCATGTGAAGGTAGAAGCCAACCAGTCCTGGACCTCCAAGGGCACAGAGTCAGACTGGATGTCACCGAGCTCATCTTCTGTCTCCAGCAAATGCCTAGAAGGTGGCGGAGAAAGATGGGTAAGCGGACTCCCTTGGAGAGCGTTGCAACGTTATTAATCAAAAAGAAACTCACGTATATTGCCATTAAAGCGGTTATTAAAAGACTTTGGCTCGTCAGAACACAACCGAACAAGCCTTCAACAGATTGCTTATTCTCTCGTGTAGTTAAATCTCAGATTGTGAAACTCACCACCAGGCCAACAAACAACAAGTATCAGCCTTCTGAAGCACAGCTACGTCATCATCCACTGACTTCTCGTCTTCAGCTCGCCAATACTCCTGACCTTTCTGCCCTTCAGAGCTCATTCCCAGTCACCTCTGACTTCCCACTTAGTACCACACAGGCCTCTCCTTTCCCATTCTGGTCACCTGCGGTGACTCTACAAGTGCATTTAGCACTGGGCAAAGGGCATCGAACAGAGAGGGGAACGCCCCTGCCATGTCTTACCAGTCTACCTCTATCATGGCCTGCAGCAAACATTTCTTTCAAAGACTTGATACAAGTGAAAAGATTTAACACTATTCAAAGGGAATAGAGGAGTAGGAAATTAGAAACTTTCAGAAAAAGCCGGACACAATTGTCATGAAAACCTTTCCCCAAAATAATACAGATTAAATTTATGATTGCTTTTGATCTCCTCCCCTGCCCCGGGAAACTTAAAGAAGCTTTCAGACCAAGGATTGAAGATCTGCTCTACATGGAACATGATATTTTAATGTTTAAAAACACGTTGTCTGTGAATAATAAATCTCGGCTAAAACAGCTTTCCCAGCTGGCGTGTAAATTACAATGTTGTGTCGTTGGTGCTAGATATCAGAAGAGTGCTGCCGTCTGTAGTTAACTCACCCAGTTTCGCCAGTGTATACTGGCTCAAGAACAGCCTATCAAGTCGCAGCATATTCCAAACTCTTCCTTAGGTCTACAGCTGAAGCTTCCCCTCTCTCCAGCTGCTTTACCAAAGACCAAAACCTAGGCAAAAGGAAAACAGAAATTTGATTAGTACAAAGAGAAATAGGTTTGAGAGTGAGCATCAGCTCAGAACTGCATCCAGCCTGAGACCCCGCATACATGGTTGGCAGGGGGAAACTTTTGGAAGTCTACAAGGTTCTTTAAGCCGTATACAGGGAATCAACAGAAATCACTTCTCGGATCTCAGCCACAGGGATGCTGGGGAAACATCCCATTATATTCAGGCTCAAATAGAGCCTACTTGTACTGAAATCAGTTAAAATAGAAATCACTTGGAATTTAACACATAAGCTAAGACAGGGCAATTTCATTCCAGCCATAAGAAAGAAGCAACTTCTTGAGTAGTAGTATCTGTTTTGCTGTGGTGCTTACTGTAGAATCTTTTTCTTGTCCTTACTGAATTGTGGTGTATTTTTTTCCAGACAGCTTATCTAGCATGGCAAGATTCGAGTATTGTCCTCATTCCCATTACACTGCTATTCCTTTCTGGCACCATGACCTCTGTATGGGAGGCTGAGATTTTCCTTGTGGTTGACAATCCTTGTTTTTAGACTTATAGATTAGCAGAAAGGAACTTTAACATGAAGTGATTATGAATACATTAAATCTTTAATAAATATGTAGTAGCACAAATTTATCTGAAAACCTGTGAGATTTTAAGGGGTATCTTCCCTGTCCATGGGGACAAGTGGCTTAGGGTGTAGGTCCCTGTCATATTATTCATAAAATATGAGTTCATTATTGATTCTGATATTAGACAAGTACCTTGTAACCCGAATTGCTTCAATTTCTCCATTTGTTGGAGGGGAACATGAGACTATCTTCTTTGTGATGTGCTTTGAAATGAAATAGTAAAGCTATGTAAAAATGAAATACTGTTGTTGCATATTAGTATGATTGATATGGTAATGTTAGTCTGATTAATCACTTTTAATAGTCTCCATCTTCATTGTTTAGTCATTTCGAACCCCAGATAAAAGACTCAGACCACTCTCAATGGCAACTCTCCCAATACCCTCCCAAGACTGTGCCTTCTCTTCTGTACTGCATCCCCTTTTGGCCTGGTAAAGTAGGACACCAATCTGAATCTGGATACTCTGCAATCTGTTTTCATATTCTTCGGTGGTTCAACTGATCTTAGACAACTACTCAGAAATAAAGCAATATGGAGCACTTTGTGTAATGAAAAAGGGAGAGAGATTCTGGGAACATAATCGGGAAATTTTTTTACTGTGCACTGACACTATAATGTATTTGCTGTCATACGTTGAAAAAAAAAAAGAATTTGAATAGTATAGCTGATTACATTTTAATTTGGTTGTAAATATTTCAAATTACATCACAATACTGGAATAAATGCAATTTGTGAGATGGTATTTAGTCCTTCAGTTATTTTTAGTTTTTGTTTTTAAAAGCTTTAATTCTCACAGAAAGATCTATATTGCTTGTAGTAGGTGAAACATCCCTGCAAGAATATCACCTCGGCCTTATGCATCCTTATCTTTAGATATTGTCTGTGTTTCCTTGCTCACTATATAGCCAGAAAATGCATGTTCAGGAATCTGTTGAAAGACATGTATAATATCATGGAGTGTTTGATTTCTGCGTCTTCACTGTTGAGGTGAGGGAAATCTTTGCATTAGATCACCTTTAAATTTTAAACTCACCAGAAGCACACACATTTTTCTAGATGAAATCCTGCGTGGCAGGTGGAGCTCTATAGGTTTCCAGTAAGCAAACCAAATTCCTTTTCAAATCAGCTAGAAAGTATTGAGGGACACTTGCAAAACTGAAGAACAAAAGATGAGGTTTTGACCTGATTGTCACCAACACAACAACCTGAACAAGCTGTGCTGCTAGCAAGCCATCTGTTGACATTACTGTACTGAACATGAGCAGCTAAAAATGTAATTATAAGAGGGAGTGATGACAGCTTTTTATTCATAAGATATCCATCAAATGTGTGAGTCTAATGTGTTTATCTTTTTTTCCCTACAATGGTATATGTTAGAACAACTAACACTTTTGCTTTCTGGAAGGGCAAGCTGATGCTTCAGGTGATGGCTAGGGAAAAGCCACAAGCAACTGAAAATTAGTTGCAGAGTGACTGAGACATCTAAAGGAAGTTGTACAGTTTAATTCCCTCCTGACTGCATGTATGAAGGTGCTGTGAGGGATCTGGGAGCTCCAGGAGCCAGGAGCACAGCAGGGCAGGGTCTGGCAGCCAGAGCCTGTCCCACTGCCCCAGCCAGGAGCAAGGCAGCCACAGAGTGGACTCCCATATGGCCAATCCACTCTGGGACTTGTGATGGTCAGTCTAAAGGGAGCTGAGCAGTCAGGTAACAAGTTTTGCTGACATTACGCAGTTATTTAGTCACAGCTGAAACCAAGTATGGGGAGCAGCAGCAGGTCTGCATGATAATAATGACTCAGTTCAGTTGCCAAAACATGGATATTTGCCATTTGAGGCTCCCTCGTGTGTGAGACATCCACACGCAGCTGGTACATTTTCCACATGACATTCGTGAGCTCTGTATCCTTCCAAATAGGCAGCTGGAGGCCAAGCATGTCCAGTGGTGATGTGCACCTCTATTTTATCAACTAATGGTAAAGGCATAGTTATATACATAGAAGAAAATACTGACAAAAATATGTGGAAACGGTTTCTAGATTAGTTACTACTCAGGAGAGAGATTTTTAAATCACAGAAAATTTTAGCTAGATGTGAAAATACCTTTGATAAGTAATTAAGAAAAAAAAGGAAATGCCATCCTTTTCTGTAGATTTAGGATGCTCTACTACTTAAACACTTTGTGCCATTTTGGTCAGTTGTCTTAAATGACATATATTATCTGAAGGAAAAATAAAAGCAAAGAGGAGGGTGGTCAGGACAAACTGAGATCAAAATCAGTATCTTTACCAGTGGAATTGAAATAAATTAGAACTCTTGCTTTGGAAAAGAAACAGCTGAGGAAGGACAAAGATCTAGAATGGCTTTGACAAATTAGAGGGAATGATTTTTTACAATTTCCTGCATATCACAGGAAATGGGATACTTTGAGAGAATTCTGATAAATTTTGAGACAGACAGAGGGAGGCAACTTTTCCTTTGCAAGTTGTATAAGAATTTATTTCTGGAGTTCATTCATCATGAGACTAAAATTATCAATGGGTTGAAGAAGGAACAGACAAGCTCTTAGAAGATGAAATTCTTCAAATTCTTCTTCATGAGACACAAGGGTCCCAGTATCACTCTGGCTCAGAGTTTTCCAATCTGTTATTGATTAATGGATGCTGGGAAAGTAGAGGAAAAAAGGTTGCTCTATGCTTGCTTTGTTTGTTGGTTTTTTTTTTCTCCTAAGAATTTCATCAGGCCATCAGACATAGGGTGTCTAAAAGAGTTCCTTAGTCTGATCCAGAATAGCTGTTTTTAGATTACAATGACAAAATTCTTGTGCAACTGTAATTTCAGTCTCATTTGCATTCTTAGATAACAAATATGTTGCTGTTTCCTAGTTTATATGATGTAGGCATGCAGCAAGAAGACAGGTCCCCTGTGCTGCTGATAGAGCTTGGCTGGGGCAGGGACCAAGTCTGGGAAATTAATTCCTCCCAGGAGCTTAGAGTCACCAGTAACCCCATTAGAATTTTCTCTGAGAACAAAGCTAGTAGATCTAATTTTGTATCTTGTAACATGAATATACATATAGAAGTGCAAACATACGGTAACTAATTTTGCATGCATAAGATTCTTTGCATACTGGCTAGGGAGAAAAAACATTCAAAATCCATGTGATAAATGCTATTTATATTGCTTATCCGTTTGTTCAGAAAGTGTGGTGAGGAGGATGATAATATAATCTGCAAAAAATAGATGGCAGACAGGTGTTGGTTTGCAACATGTTTCTAGTCATCTCTCTTTCTCTTAGAGAGGTGGAATAGCTGCATCATCATTGACTGTAAAAGCTGAGCAAGGCCCCTGTTATTCTTGCTGCTACGGAAGTAGTGACAGCGGAAAGCAATGGTTGTTCCTGGGATAGAGCTCTTGGTTAGTACTGTCTGACACCTTCAATGATTTAGGAATGTTCCCTTTTTGTAATGGGACCATTACTCTTTAGTCTGGAATCCGGTTTTCTTGAATGCAACTGTCCCTAAAACTAATTGCTCATCATTATGTGGTGGGAACCTGAAAATTCCTAAGAGATACTTTTGCAGATTATTTTCATCACACTGAAATGCACATTATAATCTTAGAATTCTAGAATCATAGAATTGTTTAGGTTGCAAAAGAGCCTTGAGATCATCAAGTCCAACCATTAACCTAATACTGTTACGCCCACCACTAAACCATGTCCCTAAGCATCATGTCTACATGTCTTAAATATCTCCAGGGATGGTGACTCAACCACTTCCCTGGGAAGCCTCTTCCAATGCTCAATAACCCATTCATTCAGTGAAGAAATTTTTCATAATATCCAAACTAAATCTCTCCTGAAACAACTCGAGGCTGTTTCCTTTTGTCCTATCACTTGCTACTTGGGAAAAGATACCAACACCCACCTCGCTACAACCTCCTTTCAGGTAGTTTTAGAGAGTGATAAGGTCTCCCTTAAGCCTCCTTTTCTCCAGACTGAACAACCCCAGTTCCCTCAGATGCTCCTCATAAGACCTGCTCTCTAGACCCTTCACTGGCTTCATTGCCCTTCTTTGGATGTGCTTCAGCACCTCAATGTCTTTCTTGTAGTGAGGGGCCCAAAACTGAACACAGTATTCAAGGTGCGGCCTCACCAGTACTGAGTACAGGGGGACAATCACTTCCCTAGTCCTTCTGGCCACACCATTTCTGATACAAGCCAGGATGCTATTGAGCTTCTTGGACACCTGGGCACACCTGGGCACACTGCCGGCTCACATTCAGCCAGATGTCAACCAACACCTTTCCACCAAGCAGCTTTCCAGTCACTCTTCCCCAAGCCTGTAGCATTGCATGGGGTTGTTAGGACCCAGGTGGAGGACCCAGCACTGAGCCTTGTTGAATTTCATACAACTGACCTTGTCCCATCGATCCAGCCTGTCCAGATCCCTCTGTAGAGCCTTTCTAACCTCAAGCAGATCAACACTCCCACTCAACATAGTGGAAGGAGCAAGAGTTACTGGCTTCAGATCATAGCACATACAGGACAACCTGTGATCACGTTCAGTTAAGATGAGTTTATGAAATGCAGGTCTTGCTTGACTAACCTGATCTCCTTCTATGACAAGATGACATGCTTAGTAGATGAGGAAAAGGCCATGAATTTATACAGAAACATTTTTTATTGTCTTTTACGGCAGTAGTCAGGTTAAGTTGTAGCTGGGCTTTGGCCCTTGTAATTTTCTCCCTGAACAGCTCATGACATCCTTGCGGTCCTTCTGAGTTGCCTGCCCCTTCTTCCAAGGGCCATGAACTCTCCATTTTTTCTTATGTTCCAGCCAAAGCTCTCTGTTCAGCCAGGCCAGCCTTCTTCCCAATGGGCTTGTCTTTTGGAACATAGGGATGGCCTGCTCCTGCGCCTTTAAGGTTTCATTTTTGAAGAATGTCCAGCCTTCCTGGACTCCTCTGCCCTTCAAGACTGCCTCTTGGATGTTAATTCAGAAGATTCTTCCAAAATAAGTTTTTATTACAGTTTCCCTATTTCCTCCATTTCTGTGCTAATGTAAAATTAAATAGAATTGCAATTGTGTGAAAATAAAAATATTTAGCTGATTTTCAAGGTAAGTGATCACCTTCAGCAGCTGATTCAGAAGCAGCTTGGCTGCCTATGCACTGCTGTATACAATGGTGATCTTGTTAGTCAGCTCTCCATCTTCATCACTTGATGGATATTCCCCTCTTCCTAGGAAATAAATATAGCATATTTCCGATCCTAATCTGGGCAAATCAGCCCGGTGGTAGACTTGCCTGGGACAACACAGGGGCCTATGGAAACAGCTGTGCAGAATTGCAAAGGGTCTGAAATTATCAGACTGGGAAAGCCTATATTTTGGCATATGTTTTTTGGAACTCTTTAGGCAGTGTCTCTTATAATTTTTTTTTATGTGTGATCTAGGCTTTAGCATAAACATGATGGGTTTTGAGCTACAAAAAAGCTAGAGTGTCTTAATATGAATTTTGTTTTTCTGAATTTCATACAGATCGGTGCATCGCACTAGGAATTAAAAAAAACTTGACCGTGTTTCCAAACAACAATACTGTATTCCAGATGAAAATAAACTTCATGTTCATTTATGATAAATTTTTACTTTTAGCAGAAAAAAAGGACAACTGGGAGGTTAAAAAGTTTAACACATTTTCTTTTACAAATTTAGCCATTTGCTATCTTTAGTTAACCATCAAAAACAGCAAAATCTGTACCAAACTCAGACTGCAGAACATTTGCATAAGTTAGAGGCTCTCATTTTTTTCTTTTTTTTCAAATTAAGACAAGCTAAAAACATGCCTTGTAGAGGGGATTAACAGAAGAATTCTTAACTGTGAAGATCAAATTTAGCTTTCCATCAGTGAACTAAAATAGTCTCTCATAATTTAAATAATTTCTCTAAAAGAGAAGGCAGAGAGAGAGAGAGAGATCACATTGTTTGACTTTGATTTGCTTGCATCTCTAAGGACCCAGATCTAGTTTAGGTTACTAGAGAAATTAATTAGACAATCTTAGCATGCTCCCCGGTGGACAATAACACTCCTGTGCTATTTAGCAAATACTTAGTTCAAAGGAAGGCAGGTATAAATGCTTTTGGAAGCTGAATTACTTCTCAAATTTCCCAGGAGACTTAACCTCAAAACTGGCCTGATTGGTAGTTCTAAAGAGTAAATTTCTTTTCATCCTTTCACAACCTGACAATTTTGAATAATTGCAGTTGAAAATCATTTTGTGTCATATTCAGTTTGAACTAAGAGTTCATTAAAATTACATTTCTGCCTTCTGGGAGGGTAAGACCTTTCGTACTGAGGTTCAACAGGTGCTTTTCAGATTTCTCAAAGGAGAGTTTGTGTACAGCTCCAGAACACTGTACCTGAACTGTGTAGGGTCAAAATCATTTAAGCTGCATGTCTCTGCACGGACTGTGGGAAATGCATTAGCAGAAATTTATGAACCATTTAAACCCAGGACATGTAAATCTCATGAAGGAAATACGTTATCAACCTGATGTCTGGATCAGAGAAGTATGACTTTTCAGCATTACATCTGAATTTATCTGAATCAAATCTCTAACCTCTTTGAGGTTCAACTGTCATACAGCATTACAATACAACTGCAGCGTGCAGGAGGGAACATGTGTTCCAGCCTGGGAGATGGCAAATATAAGAGTGTTGTCTATTTTCAGAAAATACTCTGTATTTATGCATTGTCAAAGAAGGAAGGGCCCTGAAAATTACTCTAGGTTTTTAATTAAGTTCTCTTAAATTTTCCAAAATGTAGGGTGACTGGGCCAAAACCCAACATACTGTAGCAACTGCTTTCTACCTAACTACCTTTTCCCCACAGTAAGTTTGTTTTGCAAGAAATTTCCAAAATAAGCTATGTTTTTTATTCTAAAATCTTCTTAATATTAAAATATCTACACTGAAAATTTATACACTTTTGTGGGGGAAAAAAATCCAAATAATCTCCAATGTCTTGTCTTTTTCCTTTTTCATGATACGTTCACTGGAAAATGAGATTTGTTTTTTTATCCATTAAAAAGAGAATATAGAGAAAGTATAAATTGACTAGGTTCTTGGACTCCTGGATATGTAATTTTGCAGAAAGAAGATTACCCAGCTATACATATTTTGGTAAGTTGTGAGTAGTGGAGAAAGAATAACAGGATGAAAAGAGAAGTATATGATTAATGTGATGCATCACCTGTTATGACCATAAAGTGATGCCTGTGTATAACAGTCATAACGTTAGCACATGTACAGTGTGGCTAAACCAGCTAATGTGCTTACAAACTGAGCAGCACATGTTTACATTTTTATGCTTTCTGGATTCCATACTAATCACTATTATGTTAAAACAATGCTTAAACAGAGCTTTTGATGAACTTATAAAACTACAGCAAGAAAGTTCAACATGAAAGAGATATTAATTTGGTTTCTATTATCCTCAAATTAGACCAATCCCTTCTGGTTATGCTTTTATGAATAACTGAATGCTTATCTCAAAGCTAAGTTTTTTCTTTTTCTTTTTTCTTGCTTACATCATGGAGCTAACATGTCAGCAGAAATTACAGCAATCAATCACTATACCCTTACTTAAGCTCTTGCTGTCTCAAGTCTTGCTCTACTTGTGGGCTCCTGTTTTATCACTGCCACTCTGTGTTTATGACTACCTAAAATCATTGCATTACTGTGTGGCTTTGATCTTCTTCTATGCTCAATCCCTTTTTATCTGAAATAAGAATTATATTGAATAAAGCCTTTGGGATTTTGTGACATGTTGGCTATTATTTGTGTGACCTAACTGTAGTGTTTATATGCTGTTGATGGTATTACTGAAACCATAATTAGTTACATATTTTTGATTCATGGTTGGTAGTTGGCTTTTCAGGTCCTAGAACTCACTACAGCTAACATGAATTGACACTCTGATAGTTTTTTGCCAGTGTTATTATCCTGGCTTTGCAGATAGGGAAGCTGAGCACAGATAATATAATTGACTGGCCCCAGATTACATCCTAAATTAATGAACAAGGCAGAAGTCTTACCCTCTAGAATTCTAGTTCAGTTTTGGACTTTAATGTCAACTATCATATAATGTCCAAACACACGTGGTTCATGTCTTCCCAGCCAGATAATTGTCTTAGTAAAGAATAATATCTAGAGGGAACAGAGTACTTATGACTAATTAATTAGTCAGTGGCATCATGCCAAAAATGATTTAAAAAAAAGTAACACAAAGACACGGTTAATTATGTAAGTGTTATAACTGTGTGTGCATTCATAAACATTTAAATATATGCAGGCAATGTATATCTATTGAGACAGGATATTACTAGTAGTGTATTGTTGTGAGTATTGCTACCCACTAACAATTTCCTAGGTCTGTTGTTTGAACCTGAATTCTTTCAGTGTATTTCCTGACAAAAGAGAAAGAAATAGGAAATTTCGGGTTCTGAACAAAGTAGAAGTACACAGAGAAATGCCTGGTAATTTTTGAAAGCACGTACATGAGGATGCTGTCCCCATAGTGATACCTGTGGTGTAACTGAATATAATTCAGGGGAAATTCTAACTGAGTTGAGCCACCAAGGGCTGAAATTCTCTAACTAACATTTTCAAATGTACTTGGAAGTCTTAGGTATAATCTTAGTGCCCAAGTCATGTAATGAAGTTACCAAAATTTCCTCTTCACCTTGTCAGTGCCTACCTTTTCATCAGCTGGATTCCTCCGAACTCATTTTGGCTGTCCTCAGAAGTCTTGTCAGTCTTCTTCATGGCTAGCTCTTGTTTGTACCCATTCTGGTTCTGGAAATAAGACAGTGCTGTACCTAAAGGGCTCCAGCTGGCAGGTCTGATTGGAGCATCCCTAATGGATCTCTGTAAATTTGGAATGAAATAGTAGCACTTTCACCCAAAACCAGGGCCAGAGAAGGGCAATGTGTCAGGTTTGTTGGGGAGGTTGCTGCACTTTTGTATGGCATAGTGAGAGTTTTGAGTCTTGCTTGAGTAGTAAGATTTTTGTCCTGCCAAGGTCATGGCAGAAGAGAATTAGAAAGTTGTTGAGTCAGGAGGTGTCGTTGCAGCCAGTGGTGAGAACTGTCTCCTGCAGAAAAAGGAATTTGGTTCTGGTGGCTTTTCAGCAAAGTCATTCTATATTTATTCAATGACTCCTTCATTTAAAATGCATGAAGAGAGCTTGCAGCAAACCTGATATCTGTCTTTGCATTTCTGTAATGTGTGTGCTAAGGTGTACAGGTGGGGTTTATCTACCAAGGGATGGGAAGGCAGGAGAGCCTTAGTACTTATCTTCTACTCCTCCACATAGAACTGAAATCACTGGCGTTCCCAGGGCTTTTAGAGAAGTCTCACTTCTGTGCTGGGAACACCAGTGGTACTGGTTTTGCAGAAATACATGGGATTAAGGCCTCTCACAAATTGAAATACTATGGCCTGATCCAAATCCTCTCATGACCCGGCACTGCAGAGAGATGTTTCAGCTATGATATGCAAACACTGTGACTGCATTTTAACAATGTGAACCATGTTCCCATATCACATTAGCAGCTATTCAGAAGGAACTATGGGTCTTTCCTTTAAGTCTACCTGACTGGAAGTTCTTTTACAACTGAAGGTGATGACATTTTTGAAAACCGTGGAGATGTGTACACCGAAGTTTAAGATTAGAATTCACAATATAAGTGTTCAGTGTGTTGTGTGCTGGCTCTTACCTAACTCCATGAATTGGGTCTGATTTCTTTTAAAATTATACTTCTGTTTCATTTGGTAACTGCTTGCTTAACCTGGGCCTGGCTATATCTTTATATGAGATTGTAGGAGGTAAAATAATATTGAACTCATATTTTGTTAAAAGTTGTGTTTTCTAAAAAAGATGATATGAAAACAATACATCATGTGCTCTTTACTGTCTGCAGTAATTGATGGCCTGCAATCTGTGAGCTATATCCTCTCTTTCTGGATACAGTATGTTTATTAGACACTTAGAGACTTACAGAGGTGCCTCCAGATGATAATGTTTCTGTGTTGCTTGTACTAAATTGGATCCTTGGGGAATTGCTGACCAGTAACAAAATTATTAGACCATCAGTATATCATTAAGATTTTTCAGTCTCTCATCATGTTTAATACAGCTGTAATAACAGGCTGCGCCTTCCTCTTATTCATTTCTGACAGACTGCTTCAAAAATTGTTCTTAAAAGACTGCTCTGTCTGCCATGCCAGCCTTGTTTACAAGGCTGTCCACCTCAGCTATCATATATTGAGAAAATTATGCTAGGCTTCATTGGCATGATATTCAGAATAAAAAAATGCATCCCTGTTATATAAGGGAATAGACTTGCAGTCCATTACTGTAGGCAGGAAAAATGAAAAGGTTGTCACATGCAATATTATTGATGTCTGAGCTTCTGACAGAAATATTAGCAAGGTCCTAGTGAATTAAAAGCAAATGTATTATGGCTAAGTCAAAGGGATCCAGATAGTCAGCTGCCAAGGTATGCTAACAGAGATGATATTTCAGGAAGTTCACCACAGAATGCCACAGCCAGAAAGCTGCAAGCCCCAACTTACCTAATGAGACAATAGAAATCTCTTTATGGCTCACTGCACACAGGATATACCTACATAACACAATGCTAAGCAGAGTCTACGGCAAGAGTGTATTTAAGCTACATATAGTATTTGTCAAAAACTAAGAATGCACTGGGGAACATATGTTTAACACAACATATGTGCAGTCAATACTGATTAATGAATAGGCTGTTTTTTATGATATTTAAAATGTTTTAAACTTCAAAAAGTTCTGAAAATGTTTAGTGTACTTTCCCAGGTGGGTTGGCAGGTGCATGGTGGGGCTGACTGCAGAGGAAGTGATATTTGTAATACTGTTCAAGTAAAAGTTTTGATGCATCAAAGGCTCATTTGGTATTAAAAAGAAGGAAACTGTTAAGCAAATATAATTAGAGATTAAAAAATTAACAAATCTAATTATAATTGAAGTGGTGTCCATAGGGTAAGAAGTGTGCAAAAAAGGTTAACCATTTTCCAAACAAAATCAAAGCCTACAGCCTCAAAGAATGGGTTGTAAACAAGATACCACTACAAGGGAGTGTACATTACACAGAAGATAGCTGGGTGTATACAGCAATCACTTTTGGTATTAGTTTTCCTTATAGCCTGTTTCTTGCAGCCCATTACTGTAAGACTAGATGTGAATAAGTCTTTTCATTCTTCTGATGTTCACATCTATCAGTGGTAGAGTCAGTGTGAACTTGGCATATACTGCTTGCATGGAAATGGTGAATCAGAACAAAAAAGTCTTCAGAGAGACTTCTGGGACTCCACATGTGCTTAAGGAGCCCTGGTGCTGGAGAGTGCTTCTTGTCAGTCTGCAAGATAGTGGGGTTGGAGTTCTTCCAGCGACCTTGGGGACAGAGGCTCTTCAACAGGCAAAACTGAAGACTCCTTGGCAAGAAGTAGTTGAGAGACACCTGCCAGTGGAATACCTGAGTGGAGTTAACATGATTATTTTATTGTAGCCTTTCAATATATAAAGGAGGCTTATGAGAAACACTGAGAAAGACTTTTTCCAAGGTCTGTAATGACAGGTCAAGGGACTGCTGTTTTAAACTGAAAGAGGGTAGATTCAGATTGGGCATAAGGAAGGATTTTTTTACAGTGAGGGTGGCGAGACATTGGAACAGGTTGCCCAGTTGTAGAAGTTGTAGATGCCCCCTCCCTGGAAGTGTTCAAGGCCAGGTTGGATGGGACTTTGAGCAACATGATCTAGTGAAAGATGTCTCTGCCCATGTCAGGGGGGTTGGAACTAGATGATCTTTAAAGGTCCCTTCCAACCCAAACCATGCTATGGTTCTATGATTCTATTATCTTCTTCTGGTGCAAAACCCAGTTCATTATGAATAACAGTATGTTGTTTCATGTAGATACTCATGTAATTGCATCCTCAGGGCTTTACTTAAACAGTCCTTTCTCAAGTTTAACTTTCATTAGTTTCATTGGGATTTATGGGTTCTGAATGCTTCTCCAGTAGTGTCAGCTTTGGCTGAAAAAGAACTAAAAAAGAAATTAAAGACTTACACATTTACCCCTTAAGGAATTTAATATTTAATGACGAGTAGTTTGTTTTGATGTTGACTGGATATTATAGATGCTGTGGACTGAGGATGAAAATAAAACCTTTAAGTGCATCAAAGATGAAAGACAAAATTGACCAAATTATAAGCTTCATTTTTATGCATCTCATAATGTTCAGCTTTATTTAACTGTGCCCCTGTCAGCCCCTCTGTGTCTGACACAGATATTTTTTGTGAATGTCATGTATTGTCCAGCTTTTCAGAATTAGAAAGATAAACATAGTATCACTGTCTTCATTCTAGAGTATTTTCCAGAGTAATGCTGCTATGTAGATTCATAATATTATTTGAGGACCATGACTGCACAGAGCAGGTCACCTTGAGGAATGGTCAAGGTTTGGTCCTTAAATAAGACTGTAATAAATATGAATTCATCCTCCAAACTTTCCATGAATTTTGAAGAATCTAGTAGGATCTGGAAGATATCATTTACAGAATTGCTGAGGGTTTCTAAGAAGGAGTTACTACTCCTTTCTTGTCCTTTTAATTACATTTAAACTCATTCTCTGGACAGTTGAGAAAGGGGCAGGCTGGGTAGAACTGAGAAATGTACAGAGGAAATAATTAATCTAGAATCACAGAATCATCTGGTTTGGAAAACACCGTGAAGATCATCTAGTCCAACCATTAACCTAACATTGACAGTTCACAACTACACCACATCCCTAAGCGCTATGTCAACCCGACTCTTAAACACCTCCAGGGATGGGGACTCCACCACCTCCCTGGGCAGCCCATTCTAACGCCTAACAACCTGTTCTGTGAAGAAATACTTCCTAATATCTAGTCTAAAATCATGGCAGTAGAATCGAAACGTAGATTTTATGATTGTACTCTCAATGATCTCTGTTTGTGACAGGCATCAACTTAATTAGGCATGTTCTCCATCCACAGATCATCCAACATATGTTATGCTATGAACTAATTTTTATGTAGAGCTGATTTTTATGTAGTTATTCAAAGTATTTGGAAAATCACAATAGTTTTTCTATTTCTTCTTTTTTAAGAGTAACCTGAATTACACCAATACTGAATAAATTTGAAAATTTTAACTTTAAAGTTGGACTTTGTTTTCTAGATCAGATACCCATTTCACTTCAAGCAATTTACCATAGAGGTTATATTTTTACTTTCTGATTTGCAGCTGAAAAAGCTTTTTATCGTATTTATACAGCATGTGTAGACAACTGTGATAAAAAGGACAAAAGGTATGAGATCAGGCAATGTAGTGAAAATTACATCCTCATTACTAGGCCATTTTATTACTTAGTTACCATGAAAGTGAACAGAGATTTTCTTGACTAACAAGAAACTTAGGGGAATCCATCATTCATCCAAAGGCCTGATCCTCCAGGACAGATTTAGAAAAACACTTGTGAAGCGAGTAGTCTGTGGACCTCAGGGAAGATGACCACATATTTGAAATGAAGCAAGTGTTTTGCTGCATCAGATGCATAGTGCATAGAATGGAGTTTGCAAGTTGCTGTTGAGGAATACATCGAGCCGTTTGTGATCAGTACCTATGTCACTACAGTTCTAGTGCTAGATACTTTAAATTCAGTTCAATAGTGTCTTTACATATCTTGCCTGTTTAGTTATAATTTGAAAACTGCTCATGCATCACTATTTTCTGACTCTACAGAACCATAACTTAATCATGTTAAGCTATGTCTTTGATTTCGCTTTTATAACGGATACAATTTTGCAAAATAGGACACTTAAATCAGCTTCGATTGCTGCATTGGTTTAGCTGTTGTGACAATATTATCCTTAATTTAGATGTAGCTTTAAAATTTTATCTGCTTGTCCTTGGGAAGCATGCTTTGGTTTCTCTTGTCTTTTCTCAGTTGAAATAATTTTCTTTAGGCACATTCAAAGGCACAAAGATTCTAGTGACTAAATAATGACATTGTTAAAAACCTCCTGTATTAGGAGTATTGAGGAGAGGAAATACCTGCCCTAGAGAAACATTTTCTGAAAAATGTTTCTTTTTTTACAAAAGTTTTATGTATGTGTGTGGACAATTATCTAATACATATATGTATTTATTTTTTGTTAATAATAAGAATGCATGCAAAGTGTTTAAACACCAGGGACATAATGCAATATCTGTGGGCAGTTTATTAACATAATTTTTTGCATCCCACACCTCTGCTTTATGAGGCAAAACTGAGTATTTTGTTTCAGTATTACTGCAGCATGAGCTCTGTTGCTTCTATGACAGACAAACAAGGCAAAATTTGATGTATTGTTTTGTGATGAGGTGTCCCTCTTATGCATGTGTAAAAGAAAACTAAATGTGTATTGCTCTTGAAGAAAGATGCAGTTAACAGTAATTTTAAGAAATTAATTTGTTTTCTTTTCAGAAGAAGGAGCATAGACAGCCTTAATGTCTCAGTGAGGCAGAAGTCAATGGTCAGAGAGATTTTTGGAAAGGGAGACTATATATTATTAGTTTTCTCGTCTATTTTACTTATACAATTTACATGCAACCTAGCAGCATCACATTATTTGCGCTTGTTGAACTTTGATGTCAGAGACTTAAACCCTGGTCAGTGATAAAATGGAAGGGCTCCTTGGGGAGTGGAAGCATAGCATGCATCTCTGCTTTTCAAGACATAGCTGGGAGCAGAATTAAGTCAATCAGAAGTTGCTGCTTAGCATCTTATCAACTAAATGGTCAAAAAGGAGTAATAAAGCATATTTCATGGGCTTAATGTTTAAATTAGAGGCCACTCTTCTGTGTTGCCCCAGGATTCAGATTATGTCTGTAGATTAGTCTGTGCTTTTCTCCTGACTAAGGAGAAGTAAGTTGTAAGTCTTTTTTTCTGAACTGCAGTGTTTTCCTAAGGATGCCGGCCGATGTTTTAGACTATGTTTTATCTTTTCTTAGAGAACATGTTTCTATAGGTTACTTTCCCCTAGAGGTAAAATCTGAGTATCTTGTGCAAGGTGTAAAGGTGTCTTTGAGAATGTACATGATTTTAGTAAGGGATGCATACAAGTCATATAGCATTCATTTAGTTAAGATTTCTAATGTTACATAAGATAATTCAGAGGCTCCATGTGTATAATATACCCTATAGTTATGACAGAAAAAGCAGAAGGGCGTATCTTGTTTTCAAGTAACAATTAATTTCCAAGAGTTTCTCCTCATGGACGGAAAATAATGAGCTATATTTAGTAAAACTTGTTGACAAATAAGCAAATGGAAGCAGTCATGTCATTTTATGGGTTTGAGGTTTTTTTTGTTGTTATATGTCTGTTATTCCACCAGTTTTCCAGCTTTCCTACACAATCTGGCTTTGGAATTCCATATTAACTGTTCCATTTCTGAGGAGCTACACTCCAGACTGTGTTTCAGGTATTATTTTGTAATAGTTTTTAAAGGCTGTGACTTTGCTCCATACCTTTCTCTTTTAACAGTGCTTAGATACAATCCCAGCGGATACTGATAGGTAAAATAAGACAAAATCTTTGTGATGTTGGAGAACTAAATCAGAATCAAACGATACCACATCAGATTTAATGATAGCCCAAAACAAGAGGCCCTTTGGGAACAAGTGACTCAGGATTATTGCACTGTGCCATGACCTCCTGACCCTCCCTATACTTTCACAGATTTTAGAAAAACTTTTGTTTCTTGTTCTTACACAATACAAGCACAGGAAACAGCATGAGCTCCTCATGTCCACTACCACCTCCTCCTTTATCACCTTCCCAAATGCATTTTTTTCTCTATTTGTATCATTGGGCATTTATAATTATTTAATGAATTAACAACTGAGAGAAAGAAGTTATTTGTAAGCATGCATTTTGAGATTATTTTCATCCTGTTGAAAACTCTTTAAGAATCTCACCACTAATGTTTTGCAATAGATTCCTAATGACATAGAATAACATCACTATCATATTACTTAATCCAAAAAATGTAAATCAGTGTGGACATTTAAGGTCTGCCTTCAGTCCTATCATCGCTTATATACACTGATTATGATGGATGTTTACTCTGGAAGTATGCTTGGTTTCCACAGATGTAAATGGAAAAGCCTGTGGATTGTTATTTCCAATAACTTTTATTTTCAATTTACATAGACAAAGAGTAAATACTGTTAATGTTCTATGGTTATAGTAAGATTTCATGCCCCATATGTCCAGCTGTACTCTGTAGGCATTTCCCCACCACCATCACCAACCACCTCCTGCTACACCACAGAACCAGAAGCCTCGATAAAGTTGGATATATTGCAGTGCCTTTTGGAGAGACTCGTTTGTGCCTCTTTGGGGGTAGGCACGTTGCTGACAGAAGGCTGGAGCCCTCTTTCCCCTGACATTCAGCTTCTGTCACCATTCTGAGTATCTTGGGAGAAGCTTAGGTAAAGCAAGACCTGCAAGGTAATATGTCCTTCCTCCATGTGGGGTCTACCTGAGACCATTAAAGCCTTGTGATGTACATATGAAATGCAGAATAGCTTTTGTCCACATGAAAAGACCAGCATTAGAGCATGTGTTAAAGTAATTATAATGATGGGTTTTTAAATTTTCTTTTCCTCCAGGTTGCTTTGTAGGTCAAACCTGTACTGAGGACTGTGGTTAATAAAGTTAAGAGCTCCAGAACTACCCTAACCCAATGAATATTTAAACAATTCTGCTAATAACAATTACTAAGATGCTTTATGCAACACACACCAAAAAAAAAAAAAAAAAAAAGTTGTGCTGGCCTATGCAGAAAGAAAAATTACTAAAGTCTGTTTGAAAGTTTCATATATGCATGGATTATGGTGGATTTCTGAAATGAAGAATTTTCAGGGAGCCCTCTAGGTAAGAGAGAGTAGCTGAGGCTGCTGAAGTTGCCTCAGGGTGTAATTGCTTTTCTCAAAGCCACTATACTTGCAGAGAATCTTTCTTCAAGGGCCCATCTGAGACTCCCATAAATTCTATTATGTTGACGAGGCTCATTTATCCCTACACCTGTATTCATCTGTGCTATGAAACTATGAAAATCCAAGGTATTTTAATGGCCAGGGATAAGAAAAGGCAGAAGGTATTTCATTTGACAGTAAGAATTGCACTTTTTCCATTTTTTGAAGGCTGTTGTATGTATAGTATGGGGAATTCTCCAGAGGTTAATTCTTAGTTCAGGAATTTCTTCAAGACCCATATAGAATGAGTTCAGTTCTGCAATTATTAATCACAACTGGAAGCAGATATTCACTGAGAAGGATTCTTTTGAATCCCATGAGACCACTCAAACAAGTTTGTGGGTGAGTATCATTCACTGCAAAAGTAAGAACTAGCTGAATTTTATTTATATTCCATGTAACTTCTGTGAATACTGATTAAATGGGGCTTTTTTTTGGTACATATTAGATGTGAGTGATTGTGACCATGTTGAGAATTTGCAGGGAATTTGTGATAAGGTTTAAGATGATCTAAGCAGAACTGTAATAATGCGAACATATATGTGCTTGGATCTCTGAAAAATTAATTCCAACTTGGTACTAAATATGTTGTTGGTTTTTTGAATTATTTCATTTAGGAAAACATTTCCATTCTTGTAAATTGCAAGACAATTTTGAAATAAAAGCCATTATTCTGAAGTGGTAGGCTAAAAAGGGGGTGGCTCTATTTGGTTCAAAATGACCTACCGAACAGAGCAAAGCATTACTGAAGACATAATGAAATAAACCATGTTGACATCTTTGAATTTTTTGTCCAAGAATATTTGCAATGTTTGATCTGATTTGTTACAAAATCTCTGTTCCTCCAAAACTCCATATTTCAGCAGTTTTATTATTTCTGAAAAAGTCATCCAGTTCTAGTACATTGTCCTCATACAGCTTTCCTTTCAAACAATAATTGAAGGCCTGGTCCTCAAATAAGATAAATTCAGAATCAGGTTTCCCAAAGTAGTTACCTCCTTAACAATGGCAAAATTGTGTTCAAGCAAGAATAGATGTTTCTGAAATATAGAATCGTATAACTAAATTGGCTAAGCAGAAATATGCAAACTATTGACACTATTTACGTTCTCAAGTTTGTGCTCTGTATGCTCACAGTTTATGTTGACTTGAGAAATTTCATTATTAGGCAGGTAATTCTTAAGCATCCTGCATAGCTTGTGAGATCCTCTTAAACTCTCGCAACTTTGCTTCCCTGCAATTTTTGTGACACATAGGTTTTATGTTGGCCTCCTGCAGAAAAGATATTTCATAAGAATAAACACATCTTTCAGATAAAATAAGTCTACCTGGTTTTGTCTTGTTTTTAAATAGTCCTAAGGACTACCTAGGACTGTGCTTGTACAGCAAATAGTCCTGTCAGAGCAGCAGAGGTGGTGGAAAGAAGCAAGGATCTCTTCTTCAATCTGCCTGTGATCATATTGGGTCACTTTATAACATCACTTTGCTATGTTACATTTGAAAATGTGTGTGGTCTAGTACAGTGGTCTCCACACATTTTTGATCATACATCCCTATGAGCACCCCCAATATATGTATATTTATTTATATATTATACACATGTACTACTGTACCTTTTAGAACATACACAAAACCAGAAATTTAAAAGGATGTGATAAATATTAACTAAACACCTGTCACGGATGAAAGTATTGACACGGTAATGATTTAGTAAGAAATCTAGATTTATTAATAACTAACAGCAATTTATTATTGTTACAAAATAATTCAGAAATGCTGAAAGAAAGGAAAGTGACTTATTCACAGATTCTAAAATGACAAGATTCACACTAACTTACTTAGCGGTACCTTAATTTATACATATATACATGCGCATACACAAAACGTACAAACACACACACACAAAGTATTTGGATCTAGTAGAATGAACACAAAACATACAAACACACACACAGAAATGAAAGTATCTGGATCCAGTAGAATGAAGTATGTACCCACACACCAATAAACAGAGAAAGAACGGGTGAAAGAGAAGCTAGCTTAAAGGAAAATTTCCCTCTCGAGTTTAGAGTAAATACTAACAGTGCCTTGGCATTCCTCAACGGGCAATAATTGAGACTCGAGCAGGTGGACTTTGCCCTGGCCTTCCGCAGACGACACCTTAAGGGTTTTGGTACCTGAGAGGCATCCCAGCTCAGGGGAGATGCTGGTCACAGGCCCGCTGCGATCCAGGAGAGCTCAAAGGGTCTCCCTTGTGGTCGCAGTTTATAGGGTCTGAGATAATTGACTTTTGTCAGATACCATCTGGTGCCTTCCAGCAGTTGCACAAGAACTTCATGAATGTGCAACTCTGTTATTGCTCCCATTTGACCACATCCCAGGCACAGGTGTGCCAGGCCTTTAGGAGATGATGGGCCATTTTAACCATTTCAGAGCAATCGAGAGGGGCAGGAGCCAGGCTCCTTATCAGTCCTTATCTCCACAGATTGGTGTATAGCTCGGGGTATGTGGGTGGAATTACATGTAGCACCAAGCAGCCCAACAAGGAGGGGTGGGGAGGGATAAGAATTGCACCACCACAAAACACTATTTATAATTTTTACTTTAATTTTTTTCTTTTTAATGGTACAACAAATGTTTTCCTCTCACACCCCAATGGATTGTTTTGCACAATCCCTGGGTTGTGAGCACCCCACTTTGGAGATCACTGATCTAGGACATGAAAGGGAGCCAAGGCATAATTTAGACTGAGTTAAAAGTTTGTGACCTTCTATGTTCCTAGGTTTTCCAGCCCCACTAAGAACTCTCTGTGATGGCTTTTCCTTGCTAATGTTGCATAAGGAGAGCAGTATAGACCGAGTATTAAAGTGTCTTAGTGTGGCATTAGACTTTGTTAATTGTCTTTAACACTCTTAATGTAAAATAAGAATATTCACATAGGGAATTATTGGGGAATTGCTAGCATTTTAAATTCAGAATCTCACCAATTTCCCAGTAGTCTCCCCTTATGTAAAGCACCATTTTATTCCAGTGGGAGCTCCTAATTCTTACACTTCTGAGAAAATGCCAACTGTACTTGATGAAATACAGTCATTTGCTCCTGATGTTTTCCATTTTTTTCCTCAGTGCACCATTATAATCTATAATACCGAAAAGAACATTAAAAACAACAACTTAGGCTCTGTACATTGTATATTTGACATAACAAGTGACACACTGTTTCTTTCACGTTCTGATATTCTGTGAGTCCAGGTTGTTATTGAATTTTATTAACCAGTTGAATGAGCACAATATCATATAGTGATTTTATAGCAAAATAAACAGTCACTGTCATCTCCTCTAAAGGAGATGCTCCTTTAAAGAATTAAAAGTAAATTCTTCTAACACAGGGACAAGAAGATTGAGAAGATTATCTGTCAATGTCTAGAATGAACATAGCATGCATTATTTTAGACAAATTACTTTACATATTGTATGCAGAGGATTATAGTTGCTATAGTAACAAAATGTGCTTTGATTACTTAAATATTGTATGCTATAAATCTTCATTAGGAATGCTCTTATTACAAGAACTATCCCACGCTGCATTTCACTGAGCTAAAATCAAGAGGAAGAGGTGCTTCCAAGAGCATTTGGATATGTTTTCTTAATACAGACACTGTCTCACCCTCCTGCCATCATCATTCAATACTTCATCTGAAGCAGGAGGTCTATGATCAAAGCTATTGAACTGAAAACATTTTCAAGAGTTGGAAAAAAAATCATCCATGACCCGATTCTTACGGATATAGACAAAACTTGATCCTTTAATATTACTGACCTCCTTTTTGTTTGTGAGTTTGGGTCTAGGTGCTTTATGGTACAGAACCAGATTTAAAGATGAATGATTCAAATAAGCAATTGTATGTTGATCCAGTGATGTACACATGATTATACCATAAGACAGTTCATAATCATGCAGAAATCAATGAGTCTTGTTGTCTTGTATAGAAGGTCTGTTTATTCTGTACATGATTTTTGTCCAACTTTTCTTTCTGGATCCATTTCATTTCTTGAAAATTGGGTCAAACTCTCTGAAGTTAGAAAAAAAATCATATTTTGATTTCAAGGTCAGTTGGTTCTGCTGTAATGACAAATTTGGTCAGCTTTCAGGACACATACAGCCCTGATCTAATTGATGTGGAGACTGCATGGATCGATAGTTTTGATATGGTCAATATTCCTTTCAGGAAATTGGAACTCCAGGGAATCCCTAGAAAGGTAACCACAGCTTTTCTGCACACACAAATCTGTGTACCTTTGTATGTTAAAATCTGTAACACACTGACAAAGTAATAATGTCAAATTCCAAATCATATTGGTATAAAAATTTCAGTGTTTGCAGTTGCTGATTTTTTAATGCTTTGATTAACTTCAAAACAGTGTATGCTCTGTTTTTATAGTCTGTCCCATAAAGACAAATATTTTGATGTATGTGAGTATGCATTTGCAAGAATTAACAAACAAATGAAACCACTTGTTGTTCTTTTATTTTATAATTGAAATGTTTCAGGAGGTTAAACCATCCTTGTGTAATCTGGAAGAGCCCTCTTCACATATGCAACAAACTGCTTGCCCACAGATAATCTGTACTAACAGCTTCTTCATGTCTTGAAAGTTACCTTGTCTAGAATAGCTGTGTGTCCCGATCCAATATCGGGGGAGGTTTCGATATGATCCCAAGAGCAAGATTGACACAAACGAGGTCAAAGGCCGTATACCCCAAACAGGTTTTTGTTCTTAAAAAGTGAAGAGGGGTAGCGATAGGACAGAATGGAAGGAAAAGACAGAAATAAAGCAAGGATGTGGGATAGAGCAGCAAGAATAGTCACCACCATGGATCCAGCGATGTCCTGTTGGTCCTCAGTCTTCAGTTCTTCGGTGGTGGGTGCACACGGATCTGGCTTCGATGGTGGATGCACACTGAGCAAAGTTTTCTGCTGCCTTTTTAAGTTCATCGTATCCACTGATCAGCATATCTGCTCACCTTTAGTTTTTTCTCCTCTGGTCCCACAGGTTTTGTTGCATCTGGCTTCAGGGCAGGAACGTTTGCCTCTTGTCAGTTCATTAGCAAGGCATGCATGGGGTCTGGCCTACACAACAGAGACACAAATGGCTACAGGATGGGGCCAACCCAGTACAGGTCTGCCCCTTTGAGGCTTGTGTAAAGAGTCCGGACAATGCAACTGCAAAGAAGTGGGGGGGTGCATCCTTCAATACACTCCCACTTCTCTGGGCGACATCCCCAGACCAATTCACAGGCCGCAGCAGCTTCTCTTGGAGGTTTGCACAGACACAAGCAAGCTCTGAGACAGTCATATGACATTTCAGTCTCTCACACTGTGGTGTTTCAACAAGCCCAGAATGTATCTGATAGGCCTGCCAAAAAGAAGAAGGCTAAAGGAAGCACTGAAAGTTGGAGTTTCTTGAAGAGTGGAAAATTTCACATTTTAGAAACTGGATTCTACAATGCTAACAAAATGAAATGATGCTTTTAAGATAAGATCTATCATGAATGTGAGTTGAACATACGTTTTTGTTAGGGAAATAGGAGTTCTTTTAAATTGAGCTGTAAGACAAAACCAGGACCTGCATTTGAGTGTATGTATTTGAAAATGAGGTAGGAGGGGAAGGGGTAAAGCATCCAAGGTATTCCTAGAGAGTGTGAGGAAAGAGGAAGGGTGAATGGACTGATTATGGAATCTTCCATTCCTGAGAAAATTTAGGCATGCAGGAGTATGTGATTCCTTTAACTATGTGCAAATGCTGATTTTAAATAGACCCTGAAGCCTCTGCAATGTGGATGTGACTTGGCTGGGAAATTTGGGTACACTGAGATCCTACCAAATACTGTTTAAATATAGCCTTAGAGAATCTGAGGTTTGTAACGATGACAGACTGCAATAAAGCTTGTGCTCCCTAGTTTGCATGGAGGAAAAAAGATTTCTTTCATATGATCCTGCTTCTCCTCACCCATCCTCATGTTCCATTTATTTGTTTTTCTGGAGCTGAGGCTTGACATTCAGACTCACTTTTCTTTCTGCCTCGGATAAATCTTTCACTGAGGGCAAAGTTTGCTTGTTTTTTTTTCCCCAAAGAAGTCCCAAGTAAAGTTTAAAAAAAAAAAAAAAAGACTTTAGGATTTGTCTTCTGGTGTTTTCTAAATATTTTATTAACAGTTCTGTTAAAATATTCCTAACTGGGTGCTTAAAATGGTCGGGCATACTGTATGAAAGCCCACAAGGAGAAAAAAAGCCTTCAGAGACTTAAGATGCCTCATCCTGTTTGTTTGAAACTTAATTTTGTTTTGGCAGCCCATTATACCTCTTTCCTGCTGAAGAATTGTGTATGCAATCAGGATATACTATATTTAGTGAATCTTGCATGGCTACATGTGCATTCATGCAGAGATTTGCTTGCGTCCTGGTACTAGCATGTCTTAAACTACCATAAGGGCTGAATCTCATTTTACTGAACTCTTCTGTGGTATACTGGGCATGTGCTTATAGATTAGCAGAGAAAAGGGGAAAAAAATACAGAAAAAAATTATTTTTCCTTGATTTAGGCAACTCTAATCCTGATTTAAAGGTAATATTTCCCAAACAAGGTGCTTGCTATTTAGATTTGGATTAGTTTTCTGTATTTGAATGTTTCTAGCAATGTGTGATAAAGAAGGCTGGTATCTGCAGAGGAACTAGGAGATCACATTACACTTCTAGTTTCACATACATTATCAATGGAAAGGGATTTCACAATAACGCAAATTGTAAGGGCTCTCAGCTACCATGTGTAAGATGAAAATGTCGTTCTGCATGTTCATCGACAGGCTGGTGTACATTGCGTATGTAGTGTACAATAATACATACAACAGTGTGCATTTACTGTGCATTACGGGATTGTAATATTTACAACTTTTGGGTTTCTTTGTTTTTAAATACATGAAAAAGCAGTGAAAGAAGCTAAATATACAACTCTATAATAAATATGTCATCACGAGATGTAATCTAACTGAGACCCACAGCTAACCACTTAGTCCCAAAGAACACCCATCACTCTGGAGTGTGGGAGGGCTAATTCTGGGCAATTCAGGAGTGAGGTTTGGCATTGGTTGAAGGGAGCACAGTAGATACATGTTCCAAAGAACACACAACACTCCTTGTTCCCTGGCCTCCATTAACACTACCAGTAGTACTTTTTTTAATGATCCTACCCATCTGTTGACCATCATTTGCAAGCTGGCTTCTGAATGTTCCAATTTAGGAGGATGCAGTCAGGGAGAGGTCCTTCCAAGAGTCTGCTCGGTGCAGGAGCCACTCATGATTATTGTGAACTTCCAGCTAGATTTGTCTTTCTCTCTCCAACAGACTACAGAAAAAGCTACAATAATTGATCAAATAGTCTCTCTTAAGCTTAGACCCAAGTGTAAGGCATCATTGAAGTTACGTGATTTGTCACTATTATTCAAAGTCTTCTGTCCTTTTGAAGGAACATAAAAATTGGCAGCTCCCTTATTTTAAATATCAAATCCTCTTTGAAAAAAGTTGTTCAGGTAAATAACTAAATTCCTACCCAGGACTAATCTGTAGCAAACACTCTGCTGAGAAACAAATCCATGGCACCTTTCCATTTTTGAAGTGTTTGCAGCATCTACTGTAAATCAGACACTATCAGTGTTGGGGGTTATGGTGTAGGGGAGAACTTTGTAGAGCAGGGCTGATGGTTGGACTCGATGATCCCAAGGGTCTTTTCCAACCTGAATGATTCTGTGATTCTGTAATACTGAGGAAGTTAGCTTTTCCATTTTTTGGAGTCTTTTGATATATTTAAGAATAACTTTCTTAGGAAAAGTGGATTGTGCTGCCTGTTAGCATTATCTCCCTAAATTTAGTGTATGCTGTTACCATTGAAATCTCCACACTTACACACACCCCAACTAGTTCTTATTGCTTGCTGCTGAAGTCTAGCATCCACTGACGACTTGTCCAGCAGCTTGAAGACTCTCTGGAGTTGTAAAGCGTGTTTTAAATCCATCAAGACTGAATGACATTGTCAGCAGTCATCATTTAGAGATCAGACAGATATCAAACTTAAGGCTGAGAATGCAAAGATACCCTTCTCTGTCTCCAAGCAATTGGGATTGTCACAGCATCTAGTAGTTCAAAACAAAATATGTTTCCATAGAACATTTCAATGGATCTCCACTGTTACTCTGTTTGAAAGGCTATTTGTTTACAGCACTTCAAGGAAGATTTCTCAGTATTTGTTACTAATGTGATTAGGCAGTAAAACCAAAAACTAGGCAGAAGAGATCTGTCTATAGAGGAAGAGTTGTAAGCTTTCTAAAGCTATTCTGCAACCATCTGTGAGCCTCTCTAGCAAATCTGGGTCTTCTGTAGTATTTAAATTAGTGTGTTTGTTTTTAAATAGGGATGTGTCCATTAGAGTATAGAAGCTGAGGAACTGGTAGCTGAGGAAATCCCTTCTTGACATGTCAAGAACTGATTTGGTGACCTTCATTTTTCACTGTAAGATCCATCCATTTAAATCTCTGGGTTTTCTATTTGAAAGATAGACAATCAGGAGAGAAAAGGACATTTTATGGTAGTGAGAAGTTGAGTTTTCACATGTTATGTGCTTTTCCTTTTTAGTGGTGTTTTGTTGTTTTGTTTTTTTTTTTTTTTTTTCTGTTTTCCTCCTCTCTTTCCAGTCTCCTGCCTATCTTTGTCTGTAAGTTTAGAAGATGTAAGAATCATGTTTTTGTAAAATAAACAGCAATAAATAGGTGCCAGTTATTGCAACTTAGCCTGGACGGTCTTTTCCTGGTTTTCACGTGTGCATGTCTGTATATGAGTGTATGTGTATATTTCTGTGTATATTACCTCGTAGTAACTTAGAGGTGAACATAGTAGATATGTAACAGGACTTCACCGAGACATTTGCAGAGAAAAATTATTTCATAAAAGTTTAACATCTTTACAAGTGAAGAAGCTTGTTTTGAAAAATCCTGCTTGTCAAAATCAATTGTTTATTGGCAACATTTTTCTTCATGTCTTTATTGCTAACTCATGGGAAGAACTGCCTCCACAGAACTGCTGCAGTCTTGGATAATCACCGCAGGGTGGCAGAGTAGTGAGGCAGCGGAGAGAAAAGTTTCTGTCTGTGATAAGTAGCATGAAGAGAAGTTGCCTTTAACCTACTGACAGTTGAAGACTTTCTCTGGGGAGTGAGAAGTGTGTCATAGGCCTGGAAAGTCCATTTTACTAATGTGCTTGTGGAAGCAAACAGCACTCCACGTGTAGTTTGTGCAGGCATGTGCGGTTCTGTCCTAGTAGCAACACTAATGGATCTTCCATACCCACTGATTTCAACTGAATTGTAAACAGAAGCAAGCGATCAAATTGATGGAGGAGGTGGCAAATTAAATCAGGAGTCCTGCCTGAGTGCACAGGTTGTAGATTGAGACATGTCTACCAAACAATCACTGTACAATCTAATGGGGGGATGCAGAGGGGGAGAAGAGCTTTGAAGACAATTATCTTTCTAGTTACTTCTCTTTGGCATGATCATCAACCTTGAGAGTAATATTAGTCATTATTTGTATAGCTTGGTTGTGACTATTTTATTTTAAACTGATGCAGCATTCAGCAAAGCTGTATATCACACTTTTGGAAAGGGCGCAGCTTTTAAATTTACATGGGAAAATGGCATAAGGTGAGACAAAAAGAGAAAGCCTTTAGTTGTGTAAAGTAATGCAGACAGAGGAGGTGATTATGAAACTGGATACCAGTTGATTTATTCCTGGTGCCATGAGAAGGGAGTAGGAAGGTGGGTTTAGGCCACACAGTTCTTCAACACTTCAAGCTGAGCACCACCACTCTTGTCCAACAGAAAGACAGTAAGCAGCCCTAAAATGGTATCTAGAAATTATTTTTGTAGCAATTACTTTCACTTTATTGATTTTATTAGTTTGTGATGAGCAATATTTTTAAACCTTATGAATGTCCTCTTTTTCCTGTTACCATTTTGGTTTTGGTGGAGGAGTAGGGAGTAAGTTCTAATAGCAAAGGGACTTAGGGTAGGCTTATGACATGGGCCTGTATAGACACTTAGGCTGCCTGGCAATGAACTAGTTCAGGCATTATGAGTAAAAGCAATTTAGGCTTCTTTCCACTGTGTCCTGCAGACAGACTTCCAGAGCCAGACAAAACTAAGAGAGATACTGTGGAAAATGCATTTGCATAATTCAACCAGTTGACATTGTCTGATAAAGGAAACAGAGAAAGCGCTTCAAGAGGATTAGAACTCAGATGGCTATAATGCCAAAATAGCACTGCCACATATGGGCCTTAGCCTCATAAATCAGTAGCTGGTAGCTTTTTGCTGTCAGATACCTGAAATTCAGTATGCTACCATGAGAAAAGGAATGTTTCTTTCTGGGCTTCTTGAACACATATTGCTCCTCCTGATTGGGGAGAAGAACCCATAAGTGTGTGCTCAGTTTAACGTGCATTAATTCATAATCCATAAATTTAGTATCAATGAATGCATTTACTGAGAAAAAGTATAGTGGGAGAGTTGAAAGAAAAGAGGATGAGGATGAGCTGCACATTTTCTGCTTTTCCATTTTTCTTCCTTAACTGTATTTTCTCTCTCTGCTTCAGAGCCTTTACCACCACCACAGCTTTCATTTCCTCTTCTCCTTTCCCCCAACATCTCAGGTTCATGTGGATGGCTTCCCCCTGCTCTTCTGGTGTGCCACAGTCCAATAGCTCTTAATTTGTCCTCCTCATGATTTTTTGGGGAACATCATACCCCCATGTTGCTACCCCCCACCCTGCCTCTTGTCCCAAAGTTCATCCTCCTAGCCCTTCTCTCCCATTACCAATCTGTCTCAGGCTCCACATCACCTTAATAAACTATTTCTTATTTTCTTGACTTTTTTCTGGGATATCCTCTTGAGGTTTTTTTGTGAGTCAATAAAATTCTTTTCACTTTCCATTTTAGAATTAATTTCAGATTTCAAATCTTTGCAATACAGAGATGTAAACACACATATACATTTATTTTATTTATTTATCAGATCTTCACTCTTGGATCTTCTCAACTCAAAAGGGTGACTCTGGAATCCTTGTTCTCTAGACCCAGATTCTGGCTTTAGCAGCAACTTTACTCAACATACCATTTAAAGTAAGATGAGTAAGTAGGACTTTCATACCTCGCCATCAACATTTCCCTTCTCTCTGATCAAAAATCTCAACCATGTCCCACCTGCCCCCTCCAGCATAAGGTAATCTTGACTTCTTTTTCAGAACCAATGAGAATCATTTCTCCAGTGGTTTGTGGAAGATTTTGCAGCTGTATTTGAGGAAACATTCAATGTATATTTGCACTCCCTTCCTCATTTATGCAATAATTTCTCCTATAATACTCTTGGGGGAGAAAGCTCCATTTCACACAACCTCTGGAATTGTATGTATTATAAATTCTGTTCTTATATTTAGCTTTCATTCAGTGCATTGTGTTATTCAGTCTTACAGTTAAATCCTGAATTTAGGCTATTAATGAATGCTTTTCCATGAACTAGCCTAAAAATCCAAATATATCTTTTAAAAAATAAATACACATTGCTCAGAATCTGAAAGTGATTTCTGGAAAATAGTTGGTCCTGTCATTTTGCCTCTTGATAAAATACTAACAGAGTTTCATAAGACAAAAAGAATACATTCCTTCTGCCAGATTTGAACACCTACTGCAAATAATGCAATTGTGAAGAGAATAGAAAAACCAGGCATGAATAATCCTGTGTGTAGTAAAAAATTGACCACCTTGATCTATATTTCAGAATCCCATCTCATCTCTCTTACGACAGTGATTCCCTTTCTTGCAATGTGGGGTTTTTTTGTTTTGGTTTGTTTTTTTTTATATATAGCATGGCATATGTTAAATGTAGCATATAGTACATACAAGCTCATGCATGAATGTGTTACATATGCTTCCTGTACTATATATGTATGTAGCACATAGATGACCCAATATAATTTTATAGTACTGACTGTGACTGATGCTTTCAGGCCTGCTCAGTAGATAGAAAACAAACAGATGCACATATTACATGGATCTGCATGAAAACTAACATTTTGCAGCAGGGATACAGAAAGACTTAGGGCAAATCCTTGCTGTGCTACTAATGCACAGTAGCCATCTTTAAAATGGACTTAGGTCTTGCTAAATATCTATGGCACCTGCTGTGTTCTGTGACCACATTTTCACAGCTCTGTTCTTGCATTTAGTAGCCTTACTAAAGCAGTCTTACTCACCTTGCCTTTTCAGCAATCTGGAGTAAGTAAATGTTATGACAATAAATATCAACAGACCAGAAAATGGTTTCCTCATTAGAATTAGATGCCCCCTTCTGGGGCAGGATTTTATAGTGAGTAAACTGTTGAAGTAAAGCGGTGTGGAAGAGAGATATTCTTGTCTGATATTAAAAAGGAAGCTGTTAACTGGGAAGCTAGATAGGGTCTAGAAACAGTATCTCAGGTACATGTTAGTGTGTCTCAGTAGCCCATATCTATGTAGGAAATCATTGCACTCATAAGAGTTCAGTTCTACTCTAAACCTGACACTGGCACCTGGAAGTAAGCAACCTGAAAAAAGTTGGCAAGTACCTGGAACAGCAAAAAAATAGTCCCCTTCAGAAGTCAGCTGGGATCAGATTTAGGAAGGCAGTGAACTGATACCAGATATAAATGAAATGAAAGAATGCCTCAACCTGGGGTTCAGTTGGAATTCCAATGTAGATCTCAGATTCTGACACACTGGCATGACAGCATTGCCCTACATAAAAAATGACATTTCTTGTAGTCTTGCTCTTGAAGCATCAAAATGGATTCTGCATAACACTTCTTTGCTCTATTCTCTTGCCAGAGCAAACTTCTGGTCAGACACGTTCCACCAGACTGGTCTTGTAAGGAGTACTCTCTGGTTCCTTGAAGGCTGGCTCAGCAGTGGACTAAAGACAGCAGTTTGATCTGATCCAGGCAAAGGTGAAGAGCACCAGACACTGACTGGTACATTGAATGAAGGTGTAGAGGGGAAAAAGGATATTCACAGGATCTGGTTATCCCTTAATATTGATTCACAGGTGATGATGTCTAACATACAATTGGCATGATAATGTACAAGACTTTGGAGGTACCTGCATTAACAAGTTGATGCTGTTAAAATAAAAAATCCATTTTTTATTTTTTCACAACATTTTTCCAGTAAATACATACAAATAATTAAAAAATGAGGAGAAAATTGAGTGAAAAAGAACAAATAGACTTTGACTGCAAGGGAAATGATGATAGATTTCCTATAAGTTGCTTGTTATTTCCCATAAATAAAACATCATGGAAACTTTTCTTGGAAAAAATGCTCATTTACATATAAACACAATACATCACATTTCTAAGGAGGAACAGGAAACTATCTCCAGTGTCAAACTGAAAAAATTGGCTTTGATTTTCAAACCCACTTAAGATCTTGATACAGATACCTAATTAAAATGAATAGGAATAAGACATCCAACTCAATGTGTGGCTCTAAAGAAACCTACCCACCTATTTGATTTTACCTTCTAAAAAACCATGAATTCCACTAGTTCAGAACATGTCCTAATTTGAGAGCACTTTGTTCACTCTCTAGGCAATTCATATGAGTCAAATCTAAAAGGCTATGTCTACACTTATAAACTAAAGCAAGCCACAACAGATTTTTGAACACTGGTACATGGTTGTTCAATACTGTTAAACCGCTGGCCAGCAACTCCCCAGCATCGTTCTGTTCCAGGCTAGCCAGAGTCTCTAAAGCAGTTGCCAGGCACAGGCTGGGGAATGGCATGGGCCCTGTTAGTAAAGGCTCTGTCCATTTAATGGGCTTCCTCTGGCCCCGTCATCTAACATTATCCTGTTAAACTGTTGGCCCACATATACATCAGCAAGCCACGCTGCAGCCTCCTCTTCGCTATCCATGTGTATCAGTGTTTGAACTTGGCCAGTAGCCAATCACCACATGGCCAGTTGTTTACTTTCCCCCGTGCCTTCCCGGTGAAATAGGGGAGGGACAAAAAGAAATTCGTAGGTTGAATAAAAAAAATTAGTAACAAAACAATAGTAACAATAGTAAGTCCAAACAGGTAATATTCAGTAGTTGACTTACAACCAGTACACAGCCCGCTCTCAGCAGCGAACCCAACCACACCAGAAATCCCACTGCCAACAGACCAGGAAACTGAAACCGAAATGGGGCGTGAGAGAGCATGTGTCCCCTTATATACTGAGCATGACATCACATGATAGAGAATACTCCAATAACCGATCTGGGCCCGGCCCTCTAGCTGTGCTCCCTCTCAGCCCAAGGAAAGTTAAATCTATCCTGGTCAAAACCAGGACAATGTGGTTGAAATTTTTTCTTGGCTTCTTTGAGGGTTGGTGGGGAAGGTTCACAATAAAAGGTTTGTATATGGTGAACGTCATAAGTAGTTATATGCTGTGCTAGCATGATCGTGTTATATTCTACTAACCCGAGACTAAAGTTGGCTTCAGAGGATATCAAAGACTGGCTGGCACCAATGCCAGCAGTGGAAGTGGGAGCAGGAGACATGCCAGGAGCCACTGACTGTGGCAGGAGCTGCAGGTGACATGCAGGAGCACCTAGCACTCTCAATGGAGGCTGAAGGGCTTGGGCAGAAGGGATAGAATGTAATAACCTGTTTTACTGTAGGTAGGTGAAATATTGCACATGGAGTAGAAGTGAGGAGACTATGGCATGAATATTGGGTTAGAAAACCAATGAGTAGAAAGATGCAAAGGCCTGTAGGATGCAATCTGAGTCAGGGCTTTTCCCACAGCTTTGCAGTTGGTATAAGGCCACTGTGTTTTGGAGGAAGGAGAGTTCAAGTGTATAAACGTGGGCCGTGTCATGGCATGTGGCCTCAGGCTAAAGAGTATTCCTAGACCCTTTTCTGTTACTCAGATAGATGTAGTGAAAGCTGCTCAGGAGGACAAATCAAGAATGATAGTATAACTTTTCAGTGAAGCAAGAAGGGTGTTCAACCACAGAAGGGCAAGATGGACATGACAATGTAAAACTATGTGTGGAAAGAGGGAACGTATATGAAAGGAAAATGAAGACGGAGGAAGAATGAACAAAAGAATGAAGGGAGAGAGGAAGAGGGAAGGAAATAAAGAGGTGGAGAAAGGAATGAAAGGCAAGTGCACACTTCCAGGTTAATCAGCTTTAGTTTATTTATTCATATGCATTTACTGTATTGTATTTCCTTAGTACATGGCCCACATACTTATTGAGAAAGAAGGGAATGGCAGAATACCATGCAGCAGGGATTTGCACATTCCTTCACCCATTAATAGGCAAGTTACTGTTTTTCAGAGGTTTATGCATTTTTTAAAACAACATGGCCCAGCAGCAGGAAATTCAGTATTTAAATTTTAAACAGAAGGTTTGAGTGAACGTAGGCCTGCAGTCTTGACACTTTCTTGTTCCTCTCTGTATGCTCAGTCTGCTGTGGCTGGATCAGGAACTGAACAGGAGATTTTCAGAAAAACATCAACAGAGAGTGACGATATTAAAGGATATTGTCATGCTGTTGAAGAATATTTTCATGCTTTTCTGAACCCACTTTCAGTACTATCTATCAGTCATCATTGTGCTGTCACTAGGGTTAAAAATCTTGACTGTAATTCTCTCACAGAAGGGGTATCTGAGTGTAATTCAGGAGAGTGGATTTCTATTCTAGCTTCTCTGTGCAACCATTAGAAATTAGTTAATCACTCTGCGGTCTAGAATCAGTAGATATGAATCAATGAATACATTCCGAAAGCATATTGCTAAACACTTATGACAAGTGTTTTAGATGTGCTGAATATTATTGCTATAGGAAAATAATCATTTTTCAAACGTCTCTGGGCCCTTTTGACAGGAAATAAACTGGTCATAAGACAAACACTGTCCACATATCTGTCTTCCCTTAAAACTTAAATTATGTATCATTTAACCCTTCAGTTCCTTAAAAAAATTATGGTTTATGACATAGAGGTCAACTATAATTCCAGAGGTAACCCATGTTTCAGAGATGAGTGAAGTTATCCACATCTCTACAGCAGTTTCTGAAGTCCTTCAGAATTAGAATGAGAATGAAACACCACTTCTCACAATTTTAAGAGTTTTTAGAACAATAACTAAAGTTATCAAATGAATGTTAATAAATGAATCAACTTAGCAGTTAGCAGGTTTAAAAACTAAAGAAATTGGCAGTTCATACAGTGTTTAACTAAACTGTGGAAACCTGACACAAGGAATTGTGCTAAAACTTCCCAGGGATTCATGGACAGATTCAAGGAAGAAAAACCCATGGTTCTGTGAAACAACCTGAGATGAGCTGAAGACCTTGTTTCTAAGCAGCTCTTCAGTCTCTTTGATTCTGAGATATGTTTGTGTGAAACTGTCAGAATGCAGTATCTATTTTAAATACGAGGTTGATTTTCCTACTCTACTATTTTCATTGCTGCCCTGAAGAATCCGTAAGATGATGCCACATAGGATCAGTAGAAATTCCCCAAATGTAGTGATTTTTTTAACTGCTGTGGAATATTTGCTTCAGACAGGTAACTAGTTATTTCAAAATCATGCCATTTTTTTTCAACAGATGGAACATGAGGAGGTGGGGATTAAGCCAAGCTATGGATCATTTGGAAAGAGCTGAGGAAACCAACCAGAAAGATCATCTTAGAATGGAAATTTTAGTATACAAAAGAAATAGTCTCTCACTAGCTACTAGTTTCCTTGCCCACACAGCAAGAGACTACCTCTGCACTGTGGGTGAAGAGAGATGCCATAGTCAAGAAAACATCACAGAATCACAGAATCATCAAGGTTGGAAAAGACCTTGAAGATCATCCAGTCCAACCATTAACCTAACACTGACAGTTCCCAACTACACCATATCCCTAAGCGCTATGTCAACCCGAATCTTAAACACCTCCAGGGATGGGGACTCCACCACTGCTCTGGGCAGCCCATTCCAATGCCTAACAACCCATTCTGTAAAGAAATACTTCCTAATATCCAGTCTAAACCTTCCCTGGTGCAACTTGAGGCCATTCCCTCTTGTCCTATCGCTTGTTACTTCATTAGAGACTCATCCCCAGCTCTCTGCAACCTCCTATCAGGTAGTTGTAGAGGGCGATGAGGTCTCCCCTCAGCCTCCTCTTCTCCAGACTAAACAACCCCAGTTCCCTCAGCCACTCCTCGTACGACATGTGCTCCAGACCCTTCACCAGCTTCGTTGCCCTTCTCTGGACACGCTCGAGTCATTCAATGTCCTTTTGGGAGTGAGGGGCCCAAAACTGAACACAGGAATCGAGGTGCGGCCTCACCAGTGCCGAGTACAGGGGCAAGATCACTTCCCTGTCCCTGCTGGCCACGCTATTTCTGATGCAAGCCAGGATGCCATTGGCCTTCTTGGCCACCTGGGCACACTGCTGGCTCATGTTCAGCCGGCTGTCAATCAGCACCCCCAGGTCCCTCTCTGACTGGCAGCTCTCCAGCCACTCCTCCCCAATAATATTCTGCAAGGAAGTGTAAGGAAAAAGGTACTTTGAATCTCCAGTTCTAAGCCCTTTGACTGCAAATAAATTAATTTAGATGTTCTTTTTCTAAAAAAACAGTTACTTCTGAGTCCCTTTACCAAAAAAAAAAAAAAAAAAGTGTCTATTAATTATCACTGTAGTGTTTCCAAGAGGTGAAGTGTAGCAGAAATCTGATGTTACTAGAAATAATATTGTGGACTGACAGATGCTTCTGACATATACATCTTACTTCTTGTTGCCCAGACAGAGTAGGATGATGAGAATTAAGTGAAAAGAGCTTTACCAAGTCTATGATTCTGAAACATCTCCCACTCAGCAAAATTTTACAGAACTCATTTTAATTCCAAACTTCAAACTTCAAATTTCAAACTTTTTTTTAAGGTGCTTTTGTGTTAGAGCAATATTTTGTTTCTTAAATAAAAGTAAAGACAAACAGCTGAACAAAAGAAACATTTACCATTTTGGTTAGACAAACAAACAACATGTTTTTGATTGCTCTCAAGTGAAACATTTTTCAAATTTTTCAAATATTGTCTGGTGCAGTAAAGGAAAATCAGTGCAAGGATTTTCTTCAGGGATGTAGTGCAAGATGAATGTGAGTAAAAAAAGAAAAATAAAAAATCCCTAATGTAAGTAAAAAAAGAAAAACAAACAAAAAAATCCCTATTTGCTGTAGGACAGTAAATTAAGAATTATAAGAGAACTGAAGAATAGACAGATTTACTGCTTTTATTAAATGGGCCAACCAAAAAAAAAAAAAAAACCAAGCATGAAAATTTATTAGAGATAAATTTGTTTCATGTTAAATTGGTGCATTTCTTGGATCCATAAACAGAGGTCATCACTGCCAAATATAATGGTACAAATGCTTTTGTTAACTTTAAAATTAATCATGCATGGTAACTGCAGGTGAGCGAAAACTGTAAAATCAAACAATTTCTATGAAATATTTACCTAGCTCCCATCTTATCTACTTTTACTGATTTTTTTTTAGAAATCTACATTGGTTACTACCAGTGGTTAAAAAAAAAGGAAAGTTTTATACTAAAAATACCTTTTCCACACCATACTATATTCTCCTCAGCTTCACAGAAGAGATATTTTATCAATGCAAAATTTAAAATATATTGCTGATTCAGATATATGTTATATTCATGTATAACTTAATAGCTGTTCTATACAGCATATAAGGAAATTATTGTGAAGAGCTGGTGTCACTTATTAGGTATTTAGTTTTGTTTTTTTAAGTTGCTTGCTGTATTTTTAGTAGACTTAGGGAGACAATATAACATTTAAAGAATATCCCCAGTCTGTTGGGTTTGAGGGCAGATTCCCAAACATCTATCTAAAACGTGTTCCCTATGGAGAGTTGATAGTATGTTATCTGATAGTATTCTGTAGAACTGAAAATTGAAAAATAGAAAAGTTGGCCACAGAAATGAGCTTTGTTCTAATTATGATTTTGGAGACTGTATTTTTGTCTATAGGCTCTTGATATCATATTGCTCAAAATAAGATTTCCAATTTGCTTTAAAATAATTGTTAAGATTATTTTATGCTTTATCAGCTAAATCATAAATACCAATTAGCATTGAATGAAACCTTAGGTAGATGTCCTGAACATTCCTTGTACATGGACGGATCTCTGATGCTATACAGAATTTTATGCAGGAATGTGTTCATATATTGATAACAATTATCTCCCCTGAATACTAAAATAAAATTAATAACCTGGGTCCAGTTTGGTATGTGCTTGATTCAGCTGGGTACACAAAAAGTCAAATTTGAAGAGATTTTTTCAAAAATATGGTCCACTCTTATGCTCATGAGAAAGAAGTGAAAATTGCTATTAGATATTTATCTGGTAAATCATCAAATAAAAATTGATATTTCTTTCATGATCAGTAGCTGCAGCTCTGGTTTGGGGAAAATTTTAATAAAGATTTCAGGAAGCTTCCAATAGAAGTTGCTGTCACTAGGTACATATAGCTATTTCTAAATTTATTTTTTTTTACACAGAAAACATGAAAATAGGTACAATTTGAATTCTTTTACACATAAACAATAATAAAATATTTACATTTGTATTTAATTTATTGATGGTTTAAAAGATGCATGATAAATATTAAAACTCAGCTATTAAAGTGTTGCTATGTGCTGAACTGGGCCACAGGCAGAATTATTGTACTAGCAGTTAGACTACGAGAAGAGATATTTATCTTTGAAATTTGTAATTGTTGACAATGATGGATGGAAATATACAGGACCACTCCAGTTTAGATGCTAGCTGTGCTGGCAGGAGTTTCCTCATGTCTGCCCTCAGCCCTAAACTCCCCGTCTGTGTACGAAGGGTGGAAAAATCCCTGACTCACTTCTGAAACACCCAGGTGAGCTCTTCAGTCCTCATTTTGACTTCATTTCAAAATACAGATTTTTGTGTGTATAATATGTATTCCTTCAATATTGTTTTTTTTAGTTGTGTTTTTTTTTTTTTTTCCCTACTAAACATTAAAGAGATTTTGTTTTCTTCAGTATTCACCTTTTTCTTCCTAATCTTGTGAATCCTCTAAGTTGCCTTGATGGGCTGCTTCTTCAGTCTCTCTCTGTCCAAACCACACACCATCAAAACTGTCAAACTACAATTCTTCCAAATGGCTACAAGCATTTTTTGTTCTTCCTGTGTGACCACCATGCATTTAATACATTTTTCAACTGCACTGTTGTAAAAGAGGGATGGAGATGAAGCAGCAAAATTTGTCATGCCCTGTTGCAGATCCCATGCTCTTATACCTGGCCCTAGTGGCTCTAGTTCAACCCTTCTGGTGGCAGATGTATTGGAGAAGAAGATGACAATTTCAAGGTACAAATCTAGTGCCAGGGGTGGCTCACTGATCCAGTCACCCATAAAACAGTATCTTCCTCACCCCACCATCTGGCAAACTCTGAATCCTCTGGGTCTTTCTCTGGAGAAGAGTGTTGTTCTTCAATTTACTACTACCCCACCAGAGAGCTCATCCAGAATTAATGGATATTGGTTGAGATTTCTTAGGGTTTGTGACAAGCTGTAATGACATTTTTCAAGACCCCTCCAGTTCACTTGTAATGATCTTGTAGTTAACTGATCTTGTAGTTAAGCACCCACCCGTGAAGTAGAAGTGCTGCTTAAGCAATATTTTGTGTTCCCAGTAAGTGTTTCAGATGCAGAAAATTTTCAGTGTATGTTGAACTGAACTGCTACAGTGCTTGGGATGCTTTAATATCAAGATGTCACTTCCAGAAAGTATCTTTTTCTTGCTCTAGTAATAGTTCAGGCATTTGACACAAATTGTTTCAAAACACCACACCCACACTAGTTTCTCAATGTGATATAGAAACAGGTTCAGTTTTAATTCTGGAATGGAAAAAATTAAGTGATGAATTGTGAAATATTTCCAGATGAACTACTGTTCTAGATAAGAAATTAGTTTAATTACAGTATTTTTCATACAAAATATTTCTACAGATGAGATACTCAGCCAAAGTAGATGGCTTCTAAATAATAAAATTGGTACTCTAACATTTCCATCTGGAAGAGCATTCTTTTAATGAGTAACATTAAATGGTATTGTTAGTTGAGAAGCTAAAACACTGTTTATTCTTTTGCACCAGGAGCTGCTGGTTTGTTGTGATCCTACTAAGAAAAGCACTCAGACACTTTAAAATATTGTTTAAAATGCCATTTATTAGAGCTAAAAATATAAAGAAAGAGATGATTGGGAACCCTGAGCTGAACGTCAACGCCCAGGCCTCCAACGAGGGCACAGCACACTGTGCAGATCTCGTCCATGGAAAGTTACCCCATTTTGGTCATTCAAACCCTAACAGGATTTTCTTAAAAGAAAATAGCTCTAGCACTCATTTTAAACAAAAAGGATGTTCACGTGAGAACTTCTGGCTGTGGTTTTAGATAAAGGCAAGCATGCGCAGGTGGCGCAGTGGCTAGTACTGAGCAGGAGCTGTCTGCGGGCTCCTGTGCTGCAGCCGGCTGGCTGAGCTGACCCCACAGCCACAGGACATGCACAGTGTGCACAGCGTGGGCCTGCACCTGCATTGGGGATCACTAGCTCCTCCGTGTACAACAATCTCCTGGTCAGGATCGCTACAACAAGCAACATTATTTCAAGAATCCAAGACAATGGTGTTGATGGACTCTGTGTAAATTAAACTATTTTGTATGTGCAAAACTGAGAGTATGAGAGTAACGTGGTGTGTGATAAATTTGTCTAAGCTGCAAATACAAGGACAGATCTTGAGAGTACCTTTGGGTTATCCAAGGCTGCTGTAAATAGACAGCATTCATCTGATGTAACTGGAGGTGTAATCATAACCACCAGCTAAAGATATAGCCCTGTGACTCAGGTTTCTTTACCTCATACATACACTAATGAAAAATTGAACCAAGCAATAGGAGTCCTTTGGAATTGGCATGATCTATGTTTTCATAAGAGCTTAAATTTTAAACTAGGAGCAAGAATTGGAATATAGTCTCAGAAGGTATTATGATTTATTTTGTTACAGCTGGTTCAACTCTTCCCCTTTTTTGTAAACTCCATACCAGAAAGGGAGTGTTGGAGAGAGATGATACAGGAATTATGCCTGCAGGATCTACATGGCTTCGTGTGACAGAGACAAAAATCTGCTCTTGGACATGAGGAGTCTTGCTGCAGTCTCTGGTTGCTTTTTGTTTCTCTGATGTTTTGTCTTTCTGGGAAGGAAGATACTTTCCCTTTTCTCAGGCTTGACATGATGAACTTTTCTGCAGTCTGAGAGCTGAGGTTTTAGAAGGGTTATAACCTGTCTTCTCTCATAAGGTCTAGGAAGCTGAAGCACACATTCAGCCTAGCTGCTGGCAGAGGAAAGAAATGACCAGAAGGATGTTCACTCTTTTCACTACCTCCTCTGTCACCCTTGTCCTAAGCAGGCTTCGGTGAAGCTATGTGCTGAAAAACACAAACCTTAGGGCTCCCCTATGGCAGCACTTGCTACGGCCTTCCAAGCCAGTTGCAGAAAGCACTTTCACTGGTAATGCAGAAAATTAAGGTCTTTTGGGAAAATATATTCCTCTTTGGGAGATTTATTTATCTTGGGAGCAAAAACTGCTCCAGCATTTGTAATTGTAAAGCAATGTTTGAGAGCAGATTTTGCCACAGACTGCAAAGCTATGTATGGGATAAGAAACTATGCTCACATCCTGAGCAGGCTTATCTGACCTTAGGTGGTCACTAGCAAACTGGCATATTATACCTTCAAATCTCTCTTCATCCTCAGGATTTACTTCTCCTGTAACATCCCTGCAGCAGAGAAATGGGCTTTTTTTCCATCAGTTCCTGGTGGATCACAGTCATGTCTCTCCTCAGACATCGTTGTTTGTAGTGACTACTGGGGGGAAATAAAACTTACTTGTTCCCTAGTTGAGCTAAGCTATTCACTGTAGCAATAAAATGTACTTTTGAAATAGAAATCTCAAGGTTCGATCCTCACTGATGAGAGGAATATTAGGCAGCCAAACTTCTTTCACTGATTTTAAACTGAGGAATAGACAGAAACTGGCATGTGGAAGAGACAGATGGTTCAGCGCAGAGTACCATGACCAGTGGGTTTTCTTGGTCCAAGAAAGTAACAGAAATAGTGCAATTGCTCCCTTCATAATATATTGTCTTAATTATGATGCACATATTCTAACCGAAGCTTTCAGAAAACATACTTCTCTCTAAGATTTTACATTTTTTTTAAGTCACACAAAATATGCTTACACCATTGCTTACAGATGTGGTTAAGAACAAACATCTGCAGGTATATATATGGTATATATTAATCTGTACACCATAAACTATAATCTTGCATTCATTCTTCCTTTCAGTGTGATTGCTACAAGGTGGAACATGCTGTCAAAAATCCCATGTTAGTTTTAAGAATAAAGCAAGATACTACTGTTGCCATAGATAGAATACCTGTAGACTGACAGAAAAGTAGATGTGACTGTGAGATCACCAGAACTGAAGTTGTGCTGGAAATCAGGTGGAGGGATGAGGTAATTTAGAACGCCCTAAATCTGTCACATGTCTCATTATTTTGTGTGTGCTGCCCATGAAGAGCTAAAACAAAATGCGTACCCAAGCATGAGATGAGTATAACCTGGCATTAAGCTCTCAAAGCTATGGATTAAAGTCAAATACAGTTTTCTAATGTCACGTAAGAGCTGCAGGCTGAATTATTTTGGAGGTACACATACAGAAACTGCAAATAGAATTGCACTCCACAGAGTACTGTTTCCAGTTCTGGGCTCCCCAGTACAAGAGATAAACTTTTTTACTGTGAGGGTGACTGAGCACTGGCACTGGCTGTCTCCATCCTTGGAGATTCAAAAGATGTCTGGATGTCTTCCTGGACAAATGGCTCTAGGTGGCCCTGCCTGAGTGGGGATTGGATGAGATTTAATTCCAGAGGTCCTCTTCTAATGTCAACACTTTTGTGATGCTGTGATTCTGTAACTGGACTCAAAAACTTCAACAAGAGAAAGTGATTCAACATTATGTTGTGGACTACTCAGCTGTATCAAATTTTTACTATTTCATCTCTCATTAAAAACACCCTTACCAACATTAGCCAACCACTCACCTCACTTCTTCTTGGTTGTGCTTTTTTTTGAGGTTTTTTTTGGTTTGTTTTTCCACAGTCACAGACTAAATCTGTATAGCAAGAAACCTTAAGCTCAAATATCATAGCAGAAATCTGATTCTAAAGTTGTTTTTCATAAAAACCATTATGCTAATTTAGAAGAGATTTTTCCAGGGACCTGTCTTTATATACTTGGAGTTTGCAGTGACAGCTTAGGCCATGGCACCAAGCCCTTGTTCTTGAGGCGGTTGCTAATCAGCTGTACAGTTAGGAAACTGTGGAGCAGCCATGAAACAGTAATGAAATTGTGGTTCTTTTGTGACATGGAGGCACCTGTAATGAAATCAATAATCATGAATAATCAAAGGATATGGCTGCCCTTCATAGTGTACCCTTACACTCAATTAAATATCTTTAAAACAAAAAAAATTAAAAAATCTAGAGAACAGATTCTCTGCCTCTTGGTTTTACAGTTGGTGACACTGAAGAAATGACAGTTTATCTGAACCACTTAGCAAATAAGACTGTTCAATTTCTAAATGACACAGTATGAGAACAGGAGCTCACACTTAAATCACACTGGGTTTTGACAGTCTGTAGCCATGAGCTTAAATGTGGTGGAAGGATGACCAAGAAGCAGCTTGCTTTGCAGCTGGTTGTTTGGTAACTTGCACATAAGAAGGCATCAGGCTCTTGGGCTTCCTATCCTTTGCATTCAGTAAGATTTCATGGAAAGGTAATAACAGGTAATGATACATCCCTTTGAGATTTGTGGTCAATATGACCATGTGTGATATGCAGAAGATAGGCTTAAAATACAGTGTCCATTCTTGTTTAAACTCAGATTTTGGGGAGTACCGTTACCTTCATAGCTCTCCCCAGGATCTTGGACTTCACCAGAGCCACAGCAATTCATCTGCAGGACTTTCATGAATCTTTCATGGCTTTCCCTGGCCTCCTCACAGACCCTCTCTTGCAGCCTCAGCTTTCTGGGCATTAATGGTTTGATATGAGCATTTTCTATATGTGTTGAGTACCCATACTACTATTTCCTTTTTCAGCACTAATCTGTTTTATGTTAGCATAAGGCTAACATATTTTATGTTAGCATAATCACAGAATCACAGAATCATTCAGGTTGGAAAAGACCCTTGGGATCATCGAGTCCAACCATCAGCCCTACTCTACAAAGTTCTCCCCTACACCATATCCCCCAACATCTCATCTAAACGACCCTTAAACACATCCAGGGATGGTGACACCACCACCTCCCTGGGCAGCCTATTCCACTGTCTGACCACTCTTTCCATGAAAAATTTTTTCCTAATGTCCAGTCTAAACCTCCCCTGTTGCAGTTTAAAGCCATTCCCTCTTGTTCTGTCACTAATTACCTGTGAGAAGAGACCAGCACCAACCTCTCTACAATGTCCTTTCAGGTAGTTGTAGAGAGTGATGAGGTCTCCCCTCAGCCTTCTCCTCCTCAAACTAAACAGTCCCAGCTCCTTCAATCTCTCCTCATAGGATTTATTCTCCAGGTCCTTCACCAGCTTCGATGCCTTCCTCTGCACTCACTCCAGCACCTCGATATCTCTCTCGTATTGAGGTGCCCAAAACTGGACACAACACTCCAGGTGTGGCCTCACCAGTGCAGAGCACAGGGGGACTATCACCTCCCTACTTCTGCTGGTCACACTATTTCTAACACAAGCCAGGATGCTGTTGGCTTTCTTGGCCACCTGGGCACACTGCCGGCTCATGTTCAGCTGCTTGTCAATTAGAACCCCCAGATCCTTTTCTTCCAGACAGCTCCCCAGCCACACCTCCCCAAGCCTGTAGCAATGCATGGGATTGTTGTGGCCCAAGTGCAGGACCTGGCACTTGGCCGTGTGGAAGCTCATCCCGTTAACATTAGCCCACAGATCGAATCTATCCAAGTCTCTCTGTAGACCCTCCCTATCCTCATGAAGATTGACACTCTCGCTTAACTTGGTGTCATCTGCGAACTTACTGATGATGCACTCTATGTCCTTATCAAGATCATCAATAAAGATGTTGAACAGAAATGGTCCCAACACCGAGCCCTGAGGAACACCACTTGTGACTGGCTGCCAGCTGGATTTAGCTCCATTGACCACCACTCTCTGGGACCTTCCAGCCAGCCAGCGTTTGACCCAGCAGACCGTTTGCTCATCCAGGCCATGGGCAGCCAGTTTTTCTATGAGAATTATATGGGGAACTATGTCAAATGCTTTTCAAAAATCCAGGTAGACAATATTCACAGCCTTTCCCTCGTCCAATAGTCGGGTCATCTTGTCATAGAAGGAGATCAGGTTTGTCAGGCAGGACCTGCCTTTCATAAACCCATGCTGACTGGGCCTGATCCCCTGGTCGTCCATTATATGACTTTTAATGGCACTCGAGATGACCTGCTCCATGACCTTCCCTGGCACCAAGGTCATACTGACAGGTCTATAGTTTCCTGGATCCTCCTTTCTGCCTTTCTTGTAGATGGGTGTCACATTTGCCACCCTGCAGTCCAGTGGGACCTCCCCAGTTAGACATGATTTCAGGTAAATCATGGAAAGCGGCTTGGTGAGCACATCTGCCAACTCTTTCAACATCCTTGGGTGTAACCCATCTGGTCCCACAGACTTGTGGTCATCCAAGGGGTGTAGCAGGTCTCTGACCACTTCCTCTTTAATTGTGCTGACCTCATTCTGCTTCCCCTCCCCATCTCCCAGCTCATGAGGCTGGGTGTGCAGGGAACAGCCAGTTCCACTGCTAAAGACTGAGGCAAAGTAGGCATTGAGCACCTCAGCCTTTTCCTCATCCTTTGTTACTATGTTTCCCTCTATGTTTCCAATAAAGCAGGGAGATTTTCCCTAATCCTCCTTTTGTTTTTCATGAATTTATAGAATTTATCTTTAACAGCTGTAGCCAAGTTGAGCTCTAGCTGCGCTTTGGCTCTGCTAATGTTCTCCCTGCATAGCTTCACTACATCTTTATAGTCTTCATGAGAGACCTGGCCATATATATAAGGCCATACGTATAAGGCCAACTGGCTGCTGTTGGTTTTAAAGGCATCTTAATTTGATGACAGTATTTATCTCACATTCCAGCTGGCTAGACTGAAACCTCCATCCTTTTTTTTTTTTTTTTTCTGTGAATACAATAATATGGAACCTATTACATACCAGTTACATCAACTAAATATATTACAAATATATTTACTTGAGTACTTTCAGTAATTAATTTGCTCCATGATGCAGACAGATAAGTCACTTTTAAAGAGGAAAAAAAAAAAGCTAAACCTTGCAGATGAAAAAAGTTATGTTATTTTTCTTAACAGAAACACTACTAAGACTCTCACAGTTATCTAGATTTTTTCCTTCTATCACTATCAGAGAAACTCTAAGCCCAGGACTACAGCTACACAGTAGCAATGAGACTGCTCTGAAAAGACAGGTATTTCAGACTCATCCAAGCTCAACTAGAGCATACAGGCCCCGGTACCCAGTCACTGGCTACTCTGCATGTACTCTGCCTGTTAGCACAGAACTCCAACAAATAGATAGAGAGAATGTAAAGCTTACAGCAGATCCTGTTATTAGTGATAAAAATGATAAAAGTGTGTTTCATGAAGGCTCTTCAGTTTTTATTGAGTCCAGATGAAGAAAATGACTGAAGAAAGCAGATTAAACACTTCAGAATGTATTCAGACAAACAAACAAAACACGCAGAAGTTTAGATTTTGACAAGCTGCACACAAAAGCATCCTTTTGTACAGGGATCAGAAATCCCCATGCTCCAGTGTGACAGATGTTTCTTAGGAAGGAAACACAATCTACCCTCATGCTACCTTTAGCTCTCTATAACAGCAGTATTAGTAGCTGGTGGGTGCTGCCCTCAATTCCATCATTTTGTTGGTTTTTTTTTTTTTTAATATGAATTCACTAGTTACCCTCTGTGGGAATAAGATAGTTGCTGTTTGATTCACAAGCTGATACAGTCTATGAAAATACTGCACTGGGTGGTGAGGGCCTTGGAAATTAAATCTCTTGGTTACTACAGATGTCTGAGCCAGCATGTGAAGCAGTACAGCCAAGAAGTTAAAAATGAGCAGCTTCTTTAACACTTTCCAGCCCACCCAAATCAAATTGAATATGAGTGTCAGGATGAGTGGTGAAAATATGTATGCTGTTTCGTGTTTCTTTGTCTAGCTGTAAAAGGTGTGTTTCTGGGCACCTGAGAAGAAGCCTGACTCCTTTATGTTGCAATCAAGATAGGAGGATTCTGTGACAAGAGAAGGGATTGTTCCAACTAAGAGCATCTGAATATGTGTGGCTGAAAGGAGCTTCAAGAGACAGGGAAAAAATCTTTCATGTATCTACAGATTTGGGCATCCTTCAGTGTGGTGGAAGCAGGGAATAAAGTGAAACACCAGGCCTCAGAGAAAAGTGAATGCTTTCTATGGACCCAAAGTTTATACCTGTGCTAATCAGAAAAAGGCCAGGGCATGATCTGAAGCAGTGTCATATGAATAGCCATGTTGCTTAATTGCTATTGCTCTCCCTGGCATGATTCGATCAATGCTGTCTACCTCACTCTCAAACAACATTCAAAGGATACTGTTGGTCCAAAGGTTGTGCTCCTAATACGAAAAACAGATGAGATTTTGTTTTTGTGAGTGAGAAGGAAGTGTAACCATGCCATGCCATGTTCTGCCATTTGCCACATGGAAGAGGAAGATATAAGGTGACCTAGTTGATTAGTGAAGGCCTAATCATGCTCTCAGCTACTGGGAAATGACTGGGCCCATGAAAAGCAAAGCTAATTATTGAAGATGGAGGAGTGGGTTGTCTTGTAGCTTGTATATTCAAAAATTTCTGCCTGATCCAACACATATGCCCCTGAAATTTCTTATTAAAAATCGAGTGGCAAGGAAATTTAATAAAGTAAAATTAGACCCTTTTGCATTCTTTTAAATTAGTATTTGGGATTATTGATGGAAATCTTAATTAGATGCTATAATTAGTTTGGAAAATTGCATAGTCTGAATTAGACCCATGTGTTATGTCCACTTGCCAGAGAGAGATTGAAATTGCTTCAGTATTTCCTCTGTTGCAGCTGAGAGCATTTTGGCAGGCATTTGGACAGGGTGTTCTTGCTATAGATTTTAGAATCAGAAGTCACCTTTATGACCATCTAATCTAACTTCATGCAGCTTCACAACCAAAAATACCATACGTAGCATTTATTACTTTTGTCAGGTCCCTGAGTAAACCATTAGGCCTTCTGGCCCTGACCAACTTCGCCTGGGGCCTCTCCCCATGCATACCCATGGGCCAGGGAGCTCATTTCTTCGCTGGTCAGCCTGGGGCTGTTAGTCCCTGCCCCACTGACACTGTAGGAGTGCTAGTTTCCAACTCAGCCACACTCATGCCCTCATTGATCCAAGCCCTCACCAGCAGAATGATGACCCAGCTTGATCTCAGTTGTGCCCCAGTATCACAAACTTGTCTGGTGACCTGGACCCTTGGCCAATCCTGACTGCCACCCTTCGGTCTTCCTTGCTTGTTTCACCCTGGCATCTGTGGTATGGGGGTGGACCTGGTAGATGAGACCTGTGTCCTACTGTTCATTCTTTTATGCTTGGTCCTCAGGTCCCTGTCCCTTAATGAGCAGCCAGCCATTGTTGTACCCTGACAATTTTCACTAGACTGCTTGTAAATCACAATATAGATTGAATTTTCCTGGTTATTACAGCATAAATCAGGAGTACCATCACAGGAGATTATGTGTTTTTTACCTCTATGAAATCAGAATGTTGTCCCAAATCTGAGTTCACCTGGTGTGCAAGATGCCAATCAACACACTGAGTGAAGATATTTTTCTTTTATTACAATTGTGCACAATTGGGTGTTAGGCATCTAACGCAGCCAGCACACCTTCTGGTGTGTAAATGGTGTCTTTTATACAAAATGACAATAATGGAGAAATTACCAGGGAAATACACAATTGGTTGCTGATACTTATTTCTTCAATGCATGCTCAAACATTCATTCATCTCATTATGCTAAGGAGGCCCTATATTTACATGCAAGTTCCCCTCCCAGAGGTGTGTTTTTTACTACTATAATGATATAACTAGAGCTTATACCCTCATCCTATCCGCTACCACTAAGTTACTGTTTAATCTTATCTCCTGGTGCGGTCACCACTTGAGCTAGCTGTAAGGAATCTACTTGCAGAAATTAATTTTAAGATCTATTCTTGTTGTCATGGTCTCAGAAGACCTATCTGTTCTTGTTGGTGTGATCTTAGAGCAGACCAGTCATGGTTGTCCAATTTTGCAAATTTTTAACTTCTTGACATCAAGAATGTGCTCTACGTGAAGTCCCAGGTGTCAATTTTTTTATTACTTGTGTAATTTTCTTGTCTAGCTACCACAGGACTTATGTCTCCCTTGATACAATTACCTCAAGGAGAGGATATGCACCATATTTTATTAAGTATTCTTTAAAGGCTTTGAGTTCTTTCATGCTGCATGCTGCAGAGAGAAGTAGAAAAGGAGGAAAAATGAAAACATGACATAAACTTTGAAAGTTGAGTCTTGAATTTTGAATCTTACCTGCAGGAGGTATGATCTGGTTGAGGACCTGTGTGGCCAAGTTAAGAAACTGTGGGAGGATGTGAGCAGATTACACTGTGTCAGTAAAGATGAAAGAGAGCTTGATAGAATGATCAGAGGGATCTTGCAGAGACAAGAGCCCAAGTCAGTCTCCCATCAGTCCCAATTCTATCCTAGTAACCCACTTCCCACTTGCACAATCCATCTTCAGCAGTCCCTTCCAACCCAAACCATTCTATGACTCTATGAGCATGAGGAACAAACATTATCTGCCTTTACCAAAGCAAACATGAGTATATGTGTCTAATAGTGTGCATTTTAGCACTTGATATATTGGCTATATACTTGATACTAAACACTTGCAGTTCCCAAATTTTGAAGCCCCATATTGAATACAGTAAAGTTGCTTTGTGGGCATACAGAATCTAATTATGCCATTTGTAAATTCTGAATCCCACTAAAGATTTTTGACGTATTTATTACTGATCAAATGGATAAAATGTAGCACTGTTTCATAGCAACTGTTCCAAAGCCCACCATTATATAACTGGTTTTTTATCCAGGTATTTGCGTTCTATATCAACAAGGATATTTCCTACATGCAATTCTTGTTTGTCCTGTTGGAGATATATACTCTATGTATTAATCCTAAAATTGTAAACTGCCTGATTTGAAAGATGAAAGTATGTACCTTGTTCCTTCAGATACAGTAGGACAAATGAGTTCTTTCTAAACCTTTAAAATTGTCTCTTCAGCTTTTCCCTCCTCCACTGTGCTTGCTGTAATGAATGAGCCATTAAAATCAATGGGCCATTAGAAAAACCCATGATGAACTGTTCTGTTCCAAATAAGTACATCAGTGAGTTTTCTTGTTTTTCCTTTAACTTGATTGCTATTCTTTATAAAAGGTTTGAAAAGTCTTCTTCATTTATTGATGAAAGCTCTCTATGGGAAAGGCAACTAGGCTATTTGCTGTTTTTCAGCTCTCAGGAGATCTTTGCTTTCTGGCCTACTTCACATCTCTCCAATGGAATGTCAAATAATCCTAGCAAGCGGGCACTTTAGCTAATACCCACCCTCAGTATACTTAGCAATTCATGGGGTTCTTGTCTTCATTAAAAGTCCAGGTTACACTTTGCTTTATCTGTTCTACAGGAAAATAATTCTCATTCATCTTTCCAGGCCTTCATTAGATTCAGTGGTTTTTATTCAGAATTGAATGCATGAAGCTGAGATTTTTATGACTGCTCCTTCAGGTACAACAGAAATATCTCCATGAACTGCCCTAAGCCACCTGTGTCCGTTGAAGAAGATAAGGCCCATACCATTAATGTACACTGTGGGGTGCCTTATTAGTGGCTGAAACTTGCTAGACAAGACAACGGTGAAGTCTCCTCTAGGAAGAAAAGGTGAGGTAGAAGGTTCACTGCTCTCATTTTTCCAGAAATAAACAGATGACCAGAAAATCATAGGCACAAATACTCACTGCCCTGACAATCTGACTCCCCATTAACCTACACCAGTGGTGCTATGTTCTGTTAAGACTAGCGGGTCCAAAGATTTAGACTGAGGACTAAGTAAACTGCCTAACAAGTTACTGTTACTGCACTTGAGCAAATAAAGGACTGGTACCAGAGGACCAACTTTTCACAGCTAGATTTTGCTGAACTTAGCTAAATTCTTACTCTAATCAAGAAATCTGCTGCCTCTTTTCCCACCACACAGTAAAATCTAAGCATATATTTTTATGAGGGATACAGCATAAATACTTGAAATCAGCTATTTAGGAAGAAAAAGATGCTTTCCATCCTACATACCAGGAGAATTGTACAAAGGGAAAAATTAAATGATACATATTTTCACTGCACCTAGAAAACAAAACATAAAATGAAAATCTGACAATAAAGTGACACAAGCTTTTCCATTTTTCAGTCTAAAACATGAAATGTAATGTTTGTGAGCAGAAAAGTTTAACAATTTAGATGGATTTTTTCTTTCACCAGTTGAGTTATAACAAATACTGAAAAATATTAGATAATAATGAATAATTTCTACCCAAATTAAAAGTTTAAGGTGTAAATGACATATCTTTCTGGTCTATTCACCTTTGTCCTATTTATTCCACCTTGGCTTTATCCATGAATCCTACTGCCCACTAGTATCTGTTTCTTTCCACCCTCTTTTCCTATTCTTTTCCTTTCTTAATTTTATTTTCCTTTTTTGTTTTATTATTTTTAAGAGTCTGTTATGCAGCTATGTCTTTTTATTGCAACTTTTAATTTCCTGATATGCATCAGTTTTTTAAAATGATCAGAACATCCATAATCAGACTAAACATGGCAAAAAATAGACTGTCTTGATTTTCTTTTCATTTTCCTTGTATTTCACATACAGATATGAAAAATACATATGAATAATGTATATAATTCTATAGAATACATACACATATATTTATATATATCATATATATTCCTTTCCAACCCAAATAATTCTTATGACAAAACATTACAAATATTATCAGAATTGATGATTCTACTAATAAAGGAACAAATATCAGTTGAAAACACATTTTTGTGTTTATGATGTATTTCTATCAATGTCAAAAGTTGAAGGAAATGCCTATTCCCTGTACCAGATGGAGTGGTGCGTAGCAGCTCAGCTGTGAGATTTCCAGGCCCTAAGACTCAAGAGAATCTGAACAGTTACTGTCACAAGTGGGATTTGGATCTGGGTTCCCCAAGAGCAGTTTCCCCACCTGAAACCTTTATGAATCACAGATTTATGCATAAGACCTGGGGTTTCCTATTTCTGTTTTTTTTTTTTTTTAAGAAGAAACATTTGAGTTGTTAAGCTCCTAAATCTCAAAAGTACAGGATTTTTTGCTTTGCCAGGACTTGTTAGACTTCTCTGGAAGATTTATACTTTGGACTCCTTTTTTAAAATTTGTCAAAAGAAATAGCTTGATTTTTTTTTTTTTTAATGAGATATTTTGGGATTTATCTTCTGTGGAAAATATTTTAATAATATATTTCTCAATTATCTTTCTCTGTAGTAGATGAGTGATTATATTTTTCATTTTGTCATCATCCTCTAGAAAGTAAATTCTGAATTCTAACCACCTTGCTACATAACCTTTTGCCTCTATGATCAACTCCTACACAGTTCTAATTGATTCTTTGTTTTGGTCTTAAAAGGTGCATAGCTTCAATAATTATTTGTTCTTTGCATGTACTCTCTAAATATCTGCATGGCTTTGAATGAATTTTGATGAGCATGCAAAAGAGCAAAGGTAGGATGGTTACCTGAAAAGAAGATTCTGAAATTAAAACTGCCATACCAAAAGGCGAAGCAAAACTCAGTCTTTAATGTATTCAGACTGGGAAAGATAATTTCCATATAACAAATCTGAGAGAAACAGTAGCCAGGAGAGATATCCAGTACCAAATAATTTTAGTACCTCTAATTTCAGTTATGGCAAATAGGGGTTGGATACTTACCAACTGATTATAGCATGTGTATTTTGACAGGTCAGAAGGACTATATGCCTTTTAGTTTGACCTCAGTGATAGCTCAAATCTGATAGCAAGGTAAAGAAAGAGAGAAGGAAGATATTTTTGCCTTTATGAGTATTGGGAAATATATTTAAACACAACGTAAACAGGAAGGAAGAATCCAGACTTTTAATAAATTATAGGTTTTTTTATTACCACAATTAGAAAAAAAACCTTCAGGCATACTACTAGTTGTAATTCCTCTTGGGCTCAAGGAGGTGATGGTTCATGGGGGAAAAAAAAATATTAAACCAGTGTCAAGAGGAAATTAACCAGAGCATTCAAGAGAAAGCTGAAAGGCTATTCTGAAGTGCTAGGAAATGAACCACATGACTCAGGCATGCCTGACTTTTACTCTTGCTTCTTCTTTGATGACTATATTCCAATAGACAGAAAAAAGAAAAGACAACTCTTCATGTATATACATATAAGTATAAAATCACAAATTATATATATACACATATATAAAAATATTGTGCATGTATAAAATAATAGAATCATGTAATATCTCATGTTGGAAGGGACATAAGGAACATTGAGAGTCATTGAGACGTAAGGAACATCTAGGTGCTGGAACGAGTGCAGAGGAGGGCAACGAAGCTGGTGAAGGACCTGGAGAATAAATCCTATGAGGAGAGATTGAAGGAACTGGGACTGTTTAGTTTGAGGAGGAGAAGGCTGAGGGGAGACCTCATCACTCTCTACAACTACCTGAAAGGTAATTAGCGATAGAACAAGAGGGAATGGCTTTAAACTGCAACAGGGGAGGTTTAGACTGGACATTAGGAAAAAATTTTTCACAGAAAGAGTGGTCAGACAGTGGAATAGGCTGCCCAGGGAGGTGGTGGTGTCACCATCCCTGGATGTGTTTAAGGGTCGTTTGAATGTGATGTTGGGGGATATAGTGTAGGGGAGAACTTTGTAGAGTAGGGCTGATGGTTGGACTCGATGATCCCAAGGGTCTTTTCCAACCTGAATGATTCTGTGATTCTGTGAGTCTAACTCCCTGCTCCTCACATGACTACCTAAACCTAAACCATAGGACTATGCTCCATGGTCCACATGCTCCTTGAACTCTGACAGGTTTGGTGATGTGACCACTTCCCTGGGGAGCCTGTTCCTGTGACTGACCACACTCTCAGTGAAGAACATTTTCCTAGTCTGTCTGGACTTCTGCTGATGCAGCTTCATTCCACTTCCTTGTGTCCTATTGCTGGTCACCAAAGAGAGGAGACAGCACCTCCCCCTCTACTGTCGCCTTTGAGAAAGTTGTAAACGGAGATGAGGTCACCCCTCAGCCTTCTCTTCTCTAAGCTGAAAAAGCCAAGTGACCTCAGCCACTCCTCATAAGTCTTGCCCTCAAGACCTTTCACCATTCTGGTCACTCTCTTGTGGACACACTCTAATAGTTTGATGTCCTTCCTATACTGAGGCACCCAAAACTGCACACACTACTCGAGGTGGGGCTGCGCCAGTGCAGTGTAGAGTGGAACAATCACCTCCCAGAACTGGCTAGCCCTGCTGTGTTTGATGCACCCCAAGACACAGTCGACCCTTTTGACTGCCAGGTAACACTGTTGACTCATTCAACCTGACACCAACCCACACACCCAGATCTCTTTCCATGGAGCTGCTCTCCAGCCTCTCATCCCCCAGTTTGTATGTATAACCAAAATCATCCCATCCCAGGTGGAGAATCTAGCACTTGTTCTTGTTAAATTTTGTATGGTTGGTGATTTCACAGCTCTCTAGTCTATTCAGATCTCTCTGTAAGGCCTCTCTATCCCCAAGGAAGTCTACAGCTCCTCCTAATTTAGTATCATTGGCAAATTTACTTAATGTACATTCAACTCCTGCATCCAGATAATCTATAAAAACATTAAAGGGTACTGGCCCTAAAACTGAGCCCTAGGGAACCCCACTGGTGACTAGCTGACAGTCTGATACAACCCCATTTACTATAATTATTTGAGCCCAACTCATCAGCCAATTGCTCACCAAATGTGTTATGGACTTGTCTAGCTATATGCTGGACATTTTGTCCAGAAGGATATATAGAGTTGCTGGAGGATCCCAGTATATAAATAAGGAGTTACATATGTGTGTATATATATATACATATATATATAAAGAGTAACTGGGAACCTCCTCTTATGATAGCTAAATAATTTTCCTGCTTCACGGAATCACAGAATCATCAAGGTTGGAAAAGACCTTGTATATCATCCAGTCCAACCATTTTATTTTATGAATTTTATTTTATGCTTAAGAATTTTATTTTATGCTTATTTTATGAATTTGTGACAGAGTTTTTTTGCTTATGTTTATTTTCAGTTATAAGTGCAGATCTTAAATTTGTACTGGCCTACTCCACTCACATTCTCCAAAGAATACTGAAGCCAATTTTGATTGACCAGAAGAAGAAAAATCCATTTTGGGACAACTTCAGGGTTTTGCTCAGCACTGAGATTACAATGAAAACTTCAGAATTCTTTTCTCTCCATACTGTTTATAGTCCATCTGTTAAGACTTTTCTGAATGAAAAATTATGTTTTTCATTTGGATCTCTACAGAACTTGTTCTGGGCAAGTTAAAGTAGGCAGCAGTTAAGACTAATGAGTCTCCTAGAAGTGGCAAAATGGTCTTGGCCTCATTGACTGTTTTGTCCAGCAGAGCCTCATAAAGCCAGATTTGTTGCTGAGGGAGGTGTTGGACAGTCACAGTAAGCACTGGGTAATGCTGGGAAGGTAGCCAGCAGGACTTATTGTGTCTCCCATCTTGGACAGCAGTACTCTAGCTCTCCATCCATTCTGCTAATCCCTGGAGCAACACATTTAAAATGTGCCATTGCTGCTGAAAATTTATGCTAGCCTTGATTCTCTATGACAGGAGAATGTAACAAAGGATTCAGACATAGATCCCCTAAAAATAGTGTCCTAATTAAATTTGTATAAAACATTTGGCTTGTCTGAACAATGTTGTTTGATAGAAGGGAAGTGTTGTCAAACAACTCTAATTTACCAGAAAGAAAAAACTTGCTGTGATGTAATAGTGTCAATAAAACTTAGCAAAGTGAGTTAATCTTTCCTACATGAAAATTGTGTAGGAAAACAAGTAACTCAATATCACTCCTTGCCTCAGTATCTTGTGACTGATATAGGAACTTACAGAGTGAAGCAAGGCAATACATTGACTCTTTGATACCTTCCAGCATTAGTCTCATAGTATTGATCCAGTCCTCTGCAGTTAGTGGGATAACTGCTTACAGATTAACTGCAGTGACATTCTTGTTACATCAGACTGAATACTCTCGAAGTTGTAAGAATACATATGTCATTATTATATAACCAAATTATTTTATTAAATTTAGTATTAACGTAGTTCAAAGATCAAAGCAATCGATAGCACATTGAATGTCTGTTTATCATTAATTATATTACTCCAGGAACCAGATCACTTGAGGATTTTGGTAGTTTATGTGTTATTTAAATCTTAGCTTAATTACAGTGACTTATGTATTATTTATTTCTCAAAAAGTTAGTACTTGTTCTATGTCTCTGAATGATCTGGATGGCCAGAATAAGGGTCATGAATGCATAAGACTGCAGCGCATACATAATAGTCTGCCATGTATGTCTTAAATATAGAATTATAAAATCATAGAAACATAAAATCATTTGGAGAAGACCCTTGAGATCAACAAGTTCAACCATTAAACCTGTCAAGTCCACCACTAAACTGTGTCCCTAAACACCATGTTCACATGTCTTTTAAATACCTCCAGGGATGGTGACTCAACCACTTCCCTGGGCAGCCTGTCCCAGTGCCTGATTAGCCTTTTGGTGAAAAAATATTTCCTATTATCCAATCTAAACCTCCCCTGGTGCAACTTGAGGCTGTTTCCTTTTGTCTTATCACTTGCTATTTGGGAAAAGATACCAACACCCACCTCGCTACAACCTCCTTTCAGGTAATTGTAGAGAGCGATAAGGTCTCCCCTGAGCCTCCCTTTCTCCAGACTAAACAACTCCAGTTCCCTCAGCCGCTTCTCATAAGACCTGCTCTCTAGACCCTTCACCAGTTTTGCTGCCCTTTTTTGGACATGCTCCAGCACCTCAATGTTTTTCTTGTAGTGAGGGGCCCAAAACTGAACATTATTCAAAGTGCGGCCTCACCAGTGGTGAGTACAGGGAGATGAGCACTTCCCTAGTCCTTCTGGCCACACCATTTCTGATACAAGCCAGGATGCTATTGAGCTTATTGGCCTCCTGGGCAGACTTCTGGCTCACATTGAGCCAGATGGCAACCAATACTCCCAGATCCTTTTCCATCAGGCGGCTTTACAGCCACTGTTCCCCAAGCCTGTAGTGTTGCATGGGGTTGTCGTGAAGCAAGTTGCAGGACCCGGCACTGAGCCTTGTTGAATTTCACGCAGTTGGCCAACTCCTGCCCAACTTGGTGTTGTCTGCAAACTTACCGAGGGTGCACTCGATCCCCTCATCCAGATGATTGATAAAGATATTAAACAGAACTGGCCCCAGTACTAAGCCCTAGGGAACACCACTTGTGGCTGACTGCCAACTGGATTTAACTCCATTTACCACAACTCTTTGGGCCCGGCCATCCAGCCAGTTTTTTAACCAGTGAAGAGTACACCCGTCTAAGCCATGAGCAGCCAGTTTCTCCAGGAGAAAGCTGTCAGAAACAGTGACCACTAAATGGGTCACCTTGTCATAGAAGGAGATCAGATTTGTCAAACAGGATCTGCCTCTCATAAGCCCATGCTGACTGGGCCTAATCACCTGGTTGTCCTGCACATGCTGCATGATGATACTCAGGATGATCAGCTCCATGACTTTTCCTGGCACTGAGGTCAGACTGAGAGGCCTGTAGTTCCCTGGATCCTCCTTCTGGACCTTCTTGTAAACGGGTGTCACATTTGATAACCTCCAATCAACTGGGATCTTCCCATTTAGCGAGGATTGCTAATAAATGATTGAAAGTGATTTGGTGAGCACTTCCACCAGCTCTCTCAGTACCCTGGGGTGGATCTGTGTTGGTTTAGCCCCTGCCGGGGTCTGAGACCACGAGGCCGCTACCCCTCCCCCACAAAGGGAGTAAAATACAAAGCCCCAAGACTGAAATAAGGAAAGGTTTAATACAACAGTGCAATAGCAACACAACAAACAACAACAATAACAATAACAGTAATAGTGATAGCAATGAACAGAGCAAAATAGCTACCAAATACAGCAGTGAGAAGCACGATGTACAAAACCATGAGTGACCTGCCAGGATGTGACGTCCACATGGTATCTGAATAACCCGGCTAGAGCTCCCCCCCACTGCTGGGGAAACTTAACCCTATCCTGGTTAAACCAGGACAGATCCCATCCAACCTCATAGACTTCTGTGTGTCTAAGTGATATAACAAGTCACTAACCATTTCCCATGGATTATGGGGGTTCATTCTTCTTCCCAACCCTGTCTTCCAGCTCAGGGGGCTGTGTACCCAGAAAACAACTGGTCTTACTATTAAAGACTTAGACAAAGAAGGCATTAAGTAACTCAGCCTTTTCATCTTTTGTCACTATGTTTTCCCCCACATCCAATAAAGGACAGATATTCTCCTTAGCCCTCCTTTTGTTGCTAATGTACTTATAGAAACATTTTTAATTGTCTTTTACGGCAGTAGCTAGATTAAGTTCTAGTTGGGCTTTGGCCCTTCTAATTTGCTCCCTGCATAACCTCATGACAACCTTGTAGTCCTCCTGAGTTTCCCACCCCTTCTTCCAAAGGTCATAAACTCTCCTTTTTTTCCCGAGTTCAAGCCAAATCTCTCTGTTAAGCCAGGCCAATCTTCTTACACACCACTTGTCTTTTGGTGCCTGGGGACAGCCTGCTCCTGCCTCTTCAATATTTCCTTCCTGAAGAATGTCCAGCCTTCCTGGATTCCTTTGCCCTTCAGGACTGCCTCCCAAGAAACTCTGTCAAGCAGGCCTCTAAACAGGTGAAAGTCTGCCCTCTGGAAGTCCAAGGTGGCAGTTATGATGAGCCCCCTCTTTACTTCTCTGAGAATTGAAAACTCTTATCATTTCATGATTGTTATGCCCAAGATGGCCTCCAACTGTCACATCACCCACAAGTCCATCCCTGTTCACAAGCAATAGGTCCATATGAGGAATATACATTCTGTATAGATGTTGCATTTCCTCTGTACAAGTTCAGAGGATTTGTCTGGAGTTTCAACATACCAGGCTGCCAGATCCCAAGGGAATTTTGAACATCTCTGGCAAATGGTCAAATTTCTCTCTTTTCACCATGCAGAGAAAATGTCCAACAGGGGAAAAGAACAAACACAAGCAAATCTGATGATTGTTTGGGTTGTGATCCTGTTCTGTTTAGGGCTTTCTAAGTGCAATAATCAGGGAGAACAATCTCACCCCATATTTCCTGCACCATATTTTGATGGTTTTGGTTTCAGTGTTTTTTTTGTCCACATATTTTATTTTAAATAAGAAACCCCCGATGTTTTAAGTCTGAAGTTACTGAGAGCTAAGGGGCTTTGACAGCTTGCAGATTGAGCTTATATTTAGGAAAAAAATAAAGCTGCTTTTCACATTCTCACACTTAATACCATAGCTTCCTTAAAAATGTACTGCCACTAACCATTGTTCTCAAGCAGCCTTTGTTCTGCTAAAGCTTAGCATCAAAAGATTGATATAAAGGGTATTCTTCTTCCTTGGAATATTCAGCTATTTGAATTAAGATTGTACCTGTATGAGCCCCACAACACTCTCAAAGCATATTAGAGATAAAGGCCTTTCACAATCATTGATACAGTATCTTGATGAGAACAGGTTACTAGATTGCTTATAATTGCATATTTCAGTGTGCATTGATAGAATTTATTTTGATAAAGAACTTCATGATGTCTGAAGCTTTTTTTTGACAGATTCAGTACGCTTAGCTGGCTAAAGAGAATTTATATGTTGGTTTAAAACAAGGATGCATTAACAGTGACAAAGACTGTTATATCTGTAAGGAAGTATTTTTGTATGCAAAGAACTGTCCTGTGTGAACTCAAAGCAAAGTCAGGTAAGAGCATTTCTCTTCTTGGTGTATCACTGCCTTCATATGAGTCATTCATTCTGGCTACCACAGACACAATTAGAATGAGATGGGGCAATCTGAGCAAAATCAAAATTCATTTGCCTTCAGTAATATAGGATGCAAGCTTAATTGCTCAGAGGTTGCTGCATATATAGCAACTGAGAGTTGGAATCCATTTGATTAGGAAAGTCACAGAATGAGTATTTGATTATTTTTATTATTGTAAAATTATTTCTCTTTCTGTAAACACTCATGTTTTCATCCACTCTAAATACAACTATTTTTCAATGTGTTTTTATTGATAGATAACGACTAAAATATACTGTTGCCAGCTCCTGTGACTTTAACATGTTTTGCAGCATTTGCTGTTTTTTCTTAAAGCCTTAGCTGCTGAAGATATGAGATTGCTGAGCAATCTTAGCTCTCATTATGAAAAATGTGGACACTTACATTTCATATTGTAGAGAAAAAGCCCGAAAATGAGAAGCCTAAGGCTTATAAACCATTCAGCATAACAAAAAAGAGAACTAAAATATATTACTTTTTAAATTCTCATAATTTTTAAACGAGCCTCATTATTTCAGGTTGGAGGGAGGGGGAGGGAGAAGGAAGTATGACTCATGGTTTTGAATGAAAGAGGTTTATAATACTGAAAATATAGGCACAATTGTAAAATATAGTTTCATGCTCAGTTTTCTTCCCTGATGTTTCAGATACATTGTTGATATACTCATCACTTTTGAACTGATCTTCAACAGTGAAACAATCTGGGTAAATGTATGGTGGATTCCTGATCACAGAAAGACTTTAATTGCTGAAGAATTTCTTTCTAAAATATTTCTAATGGCTTAAACAGAATTTAAGAGCTTTCTGCATAAGTTGTCAAGCACATCTTTGCATTATCTAGATGGTCAGAAAAGACTCTGCGTATGACCTCTTCTAGCTACAAAATCTGTTAGTTGGGAAATGTAAAGAGTGAAATCGATAGTTGTTGCTTTTAGAAGCATTAGTCAAAGCTGACATAAAAAGGCAGTAACTATTTCATTATATTCAAGTGAATTCTGCTTGCACATATACAGTATTGAAAGTAACCATCAGGAAATAGAGATTTTTATCTTTACTACAATTATAACATATTATTTCCAACATGAATACATTTTGATTCACTCCACTAGGTATGTGCCTTAATAGTCTAAGTTCATCGAGAAAACAAAAATACATGAGAAACCACACTGTTAGGTGGGACAGGAGGTACATTTTGTGGAACTATTAAGCAGAAGTGTCACAGTCTGTAAGTGAATGTCATTTACAGATCCTTCAGTTTTATGCATGTTGTTTTCAGATGACACTGTGTAGTTTCCTATTACAAATGCAAAGGTTAGTGGAATCTATTACCTGAGGAGCTGATTTAGGTTTGATGCTGACTTCAAAGAGGGATCAGACACGAAAAGTATCAGTAACTTAGAAAAGATCCTGCAGCTCTATTGTACAATATTTGTTTATGCTGGTGAGCTTGTTATGTGACAAGTCCAATGGTCTTCAAGAGATTATAGACATTCTTCCACCTTTACTTGTGTTGTTAAGCATTAGAGATCAGACTATTTCAGATTTTGATATAAAAATCTAAATTGACAGCTCTTCAGTTCTTCTGTCACAAACTGCATCTAGGAAGCTTTTGAATTTCAAAGCTAGGCATGAGAATCTTGTCATGAGGTTGTCATGAGAAGTTGTTTAGGGTCACACAGTAAAAGCAAATCTCATTGTGAGATGGAGGTCTACCTTGGAGTACAAGAATGGTTCCAGTACCTTGAATAACAGGGACCATACACAAGGGACTCAGAAAAGATGCAGCCTTCTGTTTTTCTTAGAGAGTTGGTTGTTCATATCCAGTGTTCTGCTTATGAAAGTGCCAGATTGCCACACCACAAGTTCACACCTTTCTATTTGTTGAGGTTCCACTCCTGAAAATGCAAAGTGGTGGTAGCTGAAGTTGTTCACCGGGCACTGTTTGGTAGTTTGCAGATCTAATCAGTAAGAATCAGCAAGGTAAATTTTTCCTTATTACTTCTCATTTCTCAAAGCTGGAACTTTCAACTCTTGGTTAGACAAGGCCTTTCTGGAATAATTGAACACATGGTATTTCTTTCTTCTCTTATTTTGTCCTCTTGGCTGCCAGCAGGTGACAATCTAGCTTTGGCTATTGAAGATGAACAATATCTATGTTAGAAGTGAGGCCAAGCATAACATCACATTTTATATACTGATTGCTTGCTGCTAATGAAATCATAGAAAAAGATAACTAAGTATTAAAAAAAAAAAAAAAAGGTTATTTAATACTTTTAGAAGATTCTTACAAAGGAAAACTTTTTCAACATGTTCATTTCCACAAAAAAATCCCTAAACACAGTGGGACTTAAAAGGAAGAAAAACCAACACTCTCTGTCAAAAATGTGGCCTGACAGACCATAGCCTTAGGGTGCTCCCTTTTTAGGTCATGATAAGAGCTATTGCAGAGCCTAACCTGGTTGCTTTAGTAGCTGTCTCATTTTCAGTATGATTCAGTACTCTGGATATTGATTACTACTGTAAAAAAGATGATAAAGCACTCTGGCTATTTAAATACAATTTTCATCAGAGATGTTATTAACCTTGCTTGATTTATTCTACTTCAGAATACTACAGTGATTCTGTACACCTGCACATTAATATTGTATAATGGTTGCCATATCTTGGATGACTTCTCACTATATATTTGCTACACTATAGTCCCCCTACCGAACCTTGTGGTCATATTTATAAGAAGAGGTGCAATAAATTTTGGTGTGATTTCTAAATCACGTAACTGTTAGGGGAACTGGGCCAGACCTGGCATCTCAAGAGAGGCAAGGCTGCCACAGCTGCATGCCCCCAGGTCCAACTACTATGCAGGGCTGAGCATGAATTCCCAGTAGGTGCACACACAGAGCACTCGTCTACAACACAAACATACACATAGGATCATAGAATCACAGAATCACAGAAGGGTTTAGGTTGGAAGGGACCTTTAAAGATCATCTAGTTCCAAGCCGCCTGCCATGTACAGGGACATCTTTCACTGGATCAGGTTGCTCAAAGCTCCATCCAACCTGGCCTTGAAATCTTCCAGGGAGGGGGCAGCCACAACTTCTCTGGGCAACATATTCCAGTGTCTCACCACCCTGACAATAAAGAATTTGTCCCTTATATCCTATCTAAATCTACCCTCTTTCAGTTTAAAAACCATTGGCCCTTGACTTGTCACTACAGGTCCTAGCAAAAAGTCTCTCTCCATCCTTCTTATAAGCCCTCTTTAAGTATTGAAAGACCTCAGTAAGGTCTTCCTGGAGCCGCCTCTTCTCCAGGCTACACAACCCCAATTCTCTCAGCCGTTCCTCACAGGAGAGGTGTTCCATCCTTCTGATCATTTTCATTACCCTCTTCTGGACTTGCTCTAACAGGTCCATGTCTTTCTTGTACTGGGGACCCCAGAGCTGGATGCAGTACTGCAGGGGGGGTTTCATGAGAGTGGAGTAGAGAGGGAGAATCACCTCCCTCAAACTGCTGGCCACGCCTCTTTTTATGCAGCCCAGGATACAATTGGCTAGGCAGATATACTGACCAGCTGTTTACAACCCTTATTCTTTATAATAGAAAATAAACACCATTATTTTCATGGTGTATATGAAGCAATTCATATGAAGAGATTCAAGAACTAAAAACTTACCCAGAAGTATATGTTGGAAATAGAACCAAGAACAAAAATTTGAACATTCATCTCCTTGCATAATGTTTTATTTGCCTCCTATCTGTATACCATAGAGTTGAAGTTTACCTGGTCATTTTGGCTAGTACAACTGCCTAGTTAATCAATTAACTGGTTTAGTTAAAATGAATCAAGAAAGTTTTGGTACTTCCACAACAAAAAGGGTGAAGTGCTAAGGCTTGGACAACAGGCCCGAGCCAGAGTTGACCTATAGATGAATCCTGTACTTTTTATAACTGATAACCATTGTGCTAGTAGATATTGTACTAAGTTTTAACAACCCACTTATGCTGATGTAAAAAGTGCTAAAGCATTGAAATACTGAAGCCTGAACAGGCCCCAAGCCGAAGCCGCTAACTTAGTATGTAGTCATTAATAAAATATGTAAACTTGCTAGTGAAAGATGCAGCTTAGACAAAATATAATTAGTAGTGAGGAGAGAATGTATCCAATTTTCCTTTCTCAGCCTTGTTCAAGCCTGAGAACCTAAGTATTTGGCCTTGTTAGAAACTCCCTTGGTTCCCCCCCCGAGCCCTGGCCAGGCTTCGGGTGGAATCCAACAGGAGAATGAAACCAGAAATTTTCCGCTCAAAACAAAGGTGCCAGCTATTCTGGCTTGTCGATCTCTGGTATATAAGGCTGGGCCTGCTCACAGTGACTTTGGATGCCTCACCTATGGGTGGATGCACCGTGTAGGATTTCCCACTTGCCGGGACAGGCAAATCCTCGCTGTAACCGGGGCTCCCCAGCGTCTGCGGATCTGGATGATGGTAACATATGCAAGTGGTGATGTATCTCTCTTAATCACTATTCTCTCCCTCGTGTAGTAATGATTTGATGCATTACCCTGTATTTTCCTGTTTGTTGCTTTAAGTGCACTATTCTGCTTTTTTCTTACTGCATGTTCTCTGTATTACACTGTTACATTATTTGGTTATCACCAGTAAAATACGCCTACTCTTTTCACTCTGGTGTCTGAGTTTAATTGGTATCCTTAGTATAGCAAAACAAAGGGGTAAATAATTTACCCTAAAAATCTTTAAACAATAGTTTCACTTTGGCTGGAGTGGCTTACCTTTATTTTGCTTTAGGACTAGGGGAGAATAATCTTTTCTTTTGAAGTACTGGGTAAAAATATTTGGAGTTTAAAAGAATGAATTCAGCTGTATTATGCATATCATTTCAGTGCCTATAAAAACTACCTATTTTCCATGGGTGGGAAAAAATATGTATGAAAACTTTTGCCATGCTCTGAATAATATGCTGTGAGAAAAAGCCTGTAAAGCATTTTAGTCTTACACCAGGTTGGCACAGTGTAGGTCTGTTAAGCACTGCACGTGGTTTGCTCCCACTGCTGTGTAACTCCTTGCTAGACAATACAGATATTACAGTTTTCCATAGGCTCAAATGAAGATTGAGCAAGGTCATAGAAGAGCAAGGTTACCAAATACAGACCAAAGATATCAAGCTCAGTATATATATTCAGTGAACAAAGATTCTGAGTTGTATTGCTTCCCTGGTTTTAACCATGTTGCTTTTGTCCGTTGTCAGAGACATGGTAATGGACTAGATGGACCCGTGGTCTGACCCAGAACAGCCATACTTATGTCTCAAGAACATTCATTTCCTTCTATTTCCTTGTTAATTTGCTTAAAATTTAGCATGCATAAGCATTTGTGTGACTGGAGTTCTATACCATTTCTCTTTTGGAAAGACAACTTCATTACTATATATACTATATATCAGTATTACCATATATACTGATGGATGAATATAAATAAACTGTAGCAATAGAGTAAAGGGATATATTGCTTATTTATGTAAATGAAAAACAAACTCACAGAGAAAATGTTCTTGCTTTTTTGTTCCTGGGAAGGTTCATGACTGATCCACTGAATATAGACAGCCGTGGGGAAAAGAGGATCATGGAGTGTCTGGCCAGTGTCTTCATTAAAAACCTGTCATATAAGAAATCAGGGGTGAGAATCAGTTTTTAATATTTTCACAGCTAAACCCAGAGTATTTTAGTTCTACATCTTAGTTCTATCTTAGCTATGTTGAAATAATTATAAATATGTGTGTGTATATATATAGAGAGGACAAATCCAGAAGCTGAAATCTGAAAACTGTTGTGGAGGTGGGAGAAAAATTCTGCTCTTGAATTCATGCCCATGCTGTATGTTTTATGGTGAGACCCATAAAGGCATTTGCACATTTTTCAGGCAGATACATGTTGCCAGACAATCCCAAAAGAATCTGCTTAATCCCTTAGGAATTTTATTTTTCAATATGAAAGATCATTTGACTTCAAACATCGTTATTATATGTGTGCAGAAAAACCCACCTGTTCACAACTTTGTGAAGCCTGCCTCATCTGGGTGTTCCCTACCTCCTCCATGCAGATGCAATTGCCTACTCATTTTTGTGACTTTCTCTACTGCTGTCTGGTTGGTGCCCAAACTGAAAAAGGACTAGTTGCCAGTTCAGTCTGGGATATCTGTCATATTTTCACTCTGAAGCCTGGAGCGGGCCTCAATTTCAGCTACTCTCTCAGGGATAACCCCCTTACTAATCCAATGAAATTTTATTATTGGTTTCTGTTTTGGCTCTGTATACCAGCAATACAGCTGAATCTCAAAAAGACTCTACCTATGTTCAGGTAACCTAGAAAACAGAGAACTGTTAAACTAATAATAACTCTGTGTTGAGAACTGGAGGGGGTTTGGAAAATACATAACATTGGCCTCCTGAGGCATTTCGGATGATTGATTGAAAGAATGGGGGAATTGGAGCTAGAATGATTTTACTTCTGTTGTTCATCAAGCATAATACTGTCAGGCACAAAGGCTTTTTTTTTTTTTTCATTCTTTATATTACCTGCACTATGGTAGCACTTGACAGCCACCTGTCATAGACCAGGTTGCTGCTAGAAGGCCCTTTAACACAGAAGTGACTCCTGCTCTGCAAGAATGCAAGGAATGTAACTGAGTTTGGGGCTTTGTCCTCAAGAAGCTGCAATTTCACACAGAAAGCTTTTGTTGTCTCAGTAGAAGAGTATAACAGATGGGAAACTGAGGCATACAGTGTCTTACTGATTTAGGTAACATCTTAGGGAAAGTCTCTGCCCAAAATTAACCTACTTGTCTCCTGAAACTAAGCCAGTATCACAACCTCAAGAGCATGGGAAATCTTAAGGAAACATCCTCCATAAAGCAGGAAAGTAATCAGATATCACGCCATGGAAAATGTCAGATAAATCTTAGACTTTCACTCTTTAGTGTTATCAGAAGTAATTTCTGTGTTAGAATGTTCAAAAGATAGGTGGCATGAGAAATATACTTACAGCTTTTCTTTAGGAAATTTCTTTAAATATCATCACCACCAAATAAGGACATTTCAAGGTGATGAATAAACTAAGTCTGAAATAAATCTGAAATTATTGTAGCTGAGCAAAAAGAATGTTTTAGACTTTTTATTATAAACCCATAAATATAACACTTCACCACATTCTTTTGTGAGGAAGTTTCTATTAATTTTCCATAGCTTAGGAAAAACACACTGTTCAGAAAATCATCTGACACTTAATCAGGCACTCCCACTTACTTTTTATGTAATTAAACTTAAATAGTTATGCTTGAATCATATTGCTACTTAAATATATATTTTCATTCATAGACATGCAGTACATTTACAGGAAATTAACATAACAAAGATGAAAAATATATCAATATATAAATATTTAACATCATGGTAATAAAAAATAATTTCCTTCCAGGATATAGTGGATGAAGTAGCAGTGTTGCATTTCTCCATATCAGGACTCATTTTCATACTGAAAATAGATATGCTGAAGATAAATTGGGGAAATAATGCTCTGAAATAGCTGAAATGTCTGCAAAAAGTGATAAAGGAACAGAAATATCAAGAAAAATATTTTCTTCTTTCTCACAACAGAAAATATATCTTGCTGTGGAATAATGCAGTATGATTTCAGCTGGAACATTAAATGAATAAACAACAAAGCAAAACTGTTCACCACCAGTAAATTCTTTGAAATGCTACCTCCAACACAAGCATAGGATTAAGAATCCAGAGTTTGGGATCATATGATGCATATTGTAATAATCTTATCAAAAACTTTCCCTTTTGCGTGAAACAAGATGAATTGTAAGTCATTGTAAGCAGAGGTTTCAGTCTGCTATAGTTTTTTGCAGTTTTACCTAAAGCATTAGTGTTTTAGCTGGATCGTAGGGAGAAGGACAAACTTTTAGCCTGCCCTTCCTTGATGGTAGTTTGATTGGAGCCAGAAATACATGAGAACCAGCTGTCTCATTATTCATCATCCCTTGGGGAAAGTAGTCTTAACGAGGAGGCATTCTTCTGTGGATTCCTTGCTACTGCTGATCCACAGTGCTGCAGATAATGCTTTGACAGAAAAGGAATAACAACTAATTAAAAATCTGTTTTTTGGCACCAAACTTGACATTCAGTATTGATATGCTCTTGGTCTGGGGGTAATGTAGTCACACATATTACAAAACTTGCAAAATACAAGCACACTGGTGCTTTTTAGGATGTAGACGAGATAACAAAAATGGATATTGTCCCTACGGCAGCAGATACCTCAGAGCAGAAATTATAGCTTCTGGAAACTGGAGAGCTAGTGCAAGGCAAGAGCTCTGTCTGAAACAGAAGTACCTTATTCCCTTTCACGTTCATCACAAAATGATGAGAAATTAATTTACTAGGGCCTCAGGCCAGATGTCCATGCCAAGGAGTTTTACAAAAATGAGCCCCAAACCTGGCCCTACTGTGATCTTACTGATTTTAAAGCTGGTCACGATGACTTCTTGAGCAGTGAGCCAGCCTGCTGATTGCTTGTTTGACAAGAGACTTCTTGCCAGGAGCCTGATGTAGTGGTAATCCAGGATTACAGCCAGATTAGACCAGCCATTTGGGGATGTTTAGTTACCACATTAGGGATTGACCCCTAATGATTTTGGAAGACTCCAAAGACTGAAAATGGAAAGCCTGCAAAAAAAACCCCAACCTTGGCTTGGCGAACTATCCTCATACCTTGCTTAGAAAGAAACAGGGGTACTGAAGCAGCTTTCCTCTGTAGGAAGAGTCTGACAGAGAACTAAGTCTTGGTTGAAACCCTTTTTTGTGGGGTCAGTCTGATTTTTCTGTAGGCACCCCAGGCTTCCTTACCAAGAGGAGCCCTTAAGTATTAGGGATAGCCTAGCAAGTAGCAATCTGAGCACAAAGCTGTGCCTCACTAAACCAACTATTTGTTTGCATACATTTGGAATTGATAGATGCAATTATCTCATAATAAAGCAACAACATTTTTTAATATAATTTCCAGGGCTAGAAACTATGGCATCCGAAGGATCATGCTTTTAGCTTGTACTTGAGAAGGAAGACTTATTTGTGACATAGAGCATAAATAAACTTTTCTATTGCCTCCTTAGGGTTTTATTATCCTGAGCCTAGGTCTTGCACCACTGCAAAAGCAAAACACCATGAAAGTTACAGCCATCTGAAAAATATAGCTTTGTTGTGGAGAATATGACAAGACAGTCAATGGTAGGAAAATGCACTGGATCATGAACTGCTAATGACAAGGGGTGGGACCAGTAGTAGCAGTTAAATTGGAAAGAGTTGTTGGGGTGCACAAAGCTCAAATTGGCTACAAGATTTTGGTGTATCACAACTCCACTCAGACTGCAGCTGGAGGGAGTGCTTAAAAGTAAGAATCTGATAGCAGCTGTGATGAGTGGGTGTGTGAACAGATCTTAAAAACTTGGCTGGAGCAAGCTAGAGAATTTCCTTTTTAGAGCTACTTTGAAGAAAGGCAAATCAGACTGGTTGCTTTTTATTTGCTATGAAATGCTTTCTTACTGTTATTAGCTCAGATGACCAGCTTGAAGAAGTAAATTAAGTTGGCTGACTGGAAATAAAAAAAAAATCTTTGCTGTTTGTCCCTTTTTTAGCAACTTTATGATGACTTGTCATAAGCTCAGGAGTAAGGGAGTTATCATGGTAAAACAGAGTGATAGTATATTGATCTTTAATTTATATTTAAATTAAAGTAAGGTATTTGGGTTGAAGAGAATGACTGAGACACAAACTATAATTAGTGGTGTGACCTACGTTTGTGCTTATAATTTATGTATGTGGTTTTTATATAAATAAATAAATAAAAAATACATATTTCAGTCTTATTGGCACATCAAAAATATTAACTTATTGTGAACTTGAAATTTCAATCTCACAGTCTGTCCTGTATTATGGACTGTGATTAAAAGCTCCGGAATTAATCATGTGGTCTTTCACTACTGAATTTTTTTTTTTCTGAAGGAAACATAACCTCTTTGTAGTTATAGATAAAAGACAAGAGAACAGGTCTTGCTTTCTGATTGTTGCAAATAGCCATCAATAAGTGAATCTTTCAGTGCCGTGTTTCACTGCTTTCCTTGCAAGCTGCATTTGTGAGTTCATCATGTGAATTTTAAAGAACTTTGTCTTCAAGTTGTAGTACACATAACACTTTTCTTCTGTTTCTTCAGTCAACGGAGAAGTAACAGGTTTTTCTTCTGGAGTTTAAAAAAGCACCATGACATATGCGTGCAAATACATCGCTACATTCCAATTTTGCTCTGTCTTGTGAGAGTACAGATTTAAAATGTAGATAGGCATTTAAGAAAAGAAGTCCCCATGAGTAGCATTTCAGTTTCTCAGACAGTATCAGCAACGCATCTTATGTAACACATGTGCTTAAGAACTCTTTAACTACTTTGTGGAGTTTTCTGCCCTCCCTTACTGGTCCAAACTGACTGCTTTTCACTGATCAAAAAAAAATTATTCCTCTTCTCACAGTTTTGTGGGTCCCCATGATGGCTGCTCAACACTGAGCCCATGAGGACAATAAAAATAAAGTCTATCTGGAAATATATAACCTCCTCATAGCCTTTATCTTCATTGTCCTTAGGGGTTGAAAATGTTGGTCTCTTCAAACATAATCTCTAATATTTTCATTCTGAGGAGAAGAAAATATTGTCTAATAATACAATGCATGATGTTGATAATTAATAGTGTGTAAATAAAGAGCTACAGAGGAGGAGGGATGGGTCTTCAGTTTACTGAGTCAGAGTTTTCTTCGAGGCTGACAGACAATGATTAACGGAGTTTGTCTTTTTTATTTTTTTAAAATGTAGATTCATAAAGATGTGTGGAGGAAATTAGTAACAATGACAGAATCTATGTTTTATTTTCAGCAGTGATAATATTATCACAAATGGCCCTAGATTGTTAGTAGCCTTCTGTTTTAAGAAATATGGACTACTGACACAGATGTGTGTTGCTTCTATGAGGCTTTTCAATCCCTTCTTGTTTTATAGGTTTATTGTTGTTTGCCTGTATACTCATGTCTGTCAGAAATATACTTGGCTTTTCCAAAACCCAGAAGAGGTTTCATCTTGGTATAAGAAAGAATTTTTTTTGCAGTGAGAACAATCATTCACTGGAACAACATCCCTGGGGACATGGTAGAGTCCTCATTGCTGGAAGTTTTCAAGATGCGATTGGACAGAGTACTAGATAATCCCGTCCAGGGTTCCTTTCCCAAAGAAGGTGGGACCAATGATTTTTCAAGATTGCTTCCAATATGGCCTATCCTACAATTCTATAGTTCTATGAAAAACACATTCCACTTTGTGAGTGTCCATCTGCAGTCTTTTCTGTTGCTCCTGTACTCTGTTGCTTGTTTCTGTTGCTTTTCTGTACTCCTCCTGTGTAGGAAGCCCCTTTTTGCTAAAAGGAACAGATTGGCATTGCAAACTAAAGATGTTCCTGTACAAAACCAATTGATTTCTCAAGGCAGGCATAGAAAGCACTTACAGATCTTTTTACTTGAAGAATAATTTTGAAATGTTTTTCTTTGGCCAGTTATGGGGGAAAAAGCCTTGCTTTTCCTGATAAGGTAATCATCAGATATTTCCTATCAAATGTTCTGAGTATTTTTATATAAAATGCAGGTTTTAAAAAGATGAAAAAATGATTCTAAACACACAATTCAAGAACAAAGTTTGAAGTTTTCAGAGCAAACTATCTTAGCAAAATTCTTCTGAGTAACATCCATTTCTCACCTGGCATTTCCTCTCCATGAGCTACCTTTTTTTTTTTTTTCTCTACAGAATGTAAATGAGTAATAAATTCAAAGTAAACTGAGTTACACTGTTTCAAAAGAGACAGCAACAAGTTGAGAATAGGACCTATGCTTTTAAGGTATCAAAATCTTTTTAAACTGTCATTTGTCTGAAATATTGATGAGGAATTCAGAATAAATATGACTAAGTATGAGTCTTTTAAAGACAAAAGTTTGCAAAGGTTCTTCACTGATGTGGAACTGGAAAAGATTTCTCATGTTTGATGAATGAGTGATTAGAAGAAAATCACTATTTTAATATATAATGAACTATTAATAGACTTCTCTGCTATCTCTAACACTGAGGACAAATAAAGCCTTACTTACTTTTAAAATCCACAAAAATGCCCAAATGTAGTTTGAGAAGCCTTTTGGGATAGCCATAAGAAATTCAAGTACATTGTAACAATCCACTATGAAGGCCATATCCAAAATCTGTGAGAATTGTGAGGGATTCTCTTGGCCTTACATTCAAGTTAAAGCAACTAGTCATTCTCCAGACATATTAGTGGCTGTTGTATTAACTCAGGCAACTGTCTTTCATCCAAGATTTGAAATATTAGAAAAGATTAGACCCTTCAAAAATATTTCTTCAAGTACTTGCATATATACTGAGGTAGTCTATGCCTGATTTGTGACATCCCTAACTAGGGAACACTGGAATCAGTACTAAACTTAATTGTCCTGAAGCTGCCAGACATCCAACTGTTTTCTTGCATAAAGGGTAATTCTGTCTCCTGATCATTCCATCCTTTTCTTCCTGAAGTCTGTACCCCTTCATTGTAACACTGCAGTCATAAAGTTGTTAATGAAGACACTAACAGTAGCAGTTCCAGGACTGATCTGAGGAGTCCTACAGGTTATCAGTTGCTGGACTTCGAACCACTGACCACAACTTTGAACCTGGCCATGCAGCCAATCTTTCATTCATTGTCCACTTACCCAGTGCATATCACACCAATTTGGTCCCATAGACCATATGTCCAAGTGGATTAAGTGGTCCCTAAATCTTTCTTCCTTTATTGTGTGTAATGCTTCATTGCTTGAGGACAGCCTTACCATTGAAAACTGAGGAAAAGGTGGCTTTAAGTATCTGTAGTGGTCACAGTCACGACCTATGAGGGCTACCCAACCTGAGGGTATAGATCATGACCATGGGTTTCTCAGGATTCTGCAATACACAAGGACACAGAGGTCTGGGTTTCTGAGAATTCCTTTATTACAAATTTCCACAAATCTACCTTTTTACTATTAGCAAAATATATATATATATACACACACACTACTAATAGTAGTAAATATCTGTTACAAGTCACTACAAAATTACCACTAGGAAAGCAAGTATATATTACAAGAGTAAAGCAAATATATGTACATTGCAAGTTAGTGAAGAATTCCAAGTAGTGAAGCAAATATATACTTATGAACCTTTACCTGTGCATGTGCCAATAAATATATTATGTGAGGTGTTAATGGTATGACACTCACGAAACCCCTCCCAGGAGTGTGGCTAATTGACGATGGAAAAATTGCACTTCAAAGATGATTGGTGTTACAGAATCCAAAGTCAGCCAGGTGTCCTTGGCAAGGGTCCACAGAATCACAGAACATTGGAAAAAACCCTTGGGATCATTGAGTCCAACCATCAGCCCTACTCTACAAAGTTCTCCCCTACACCATATCCCCTAACACCACATCCAAACGACCCTTAAACACATCCAGGGATGATGACACCACCACTTCCCTGGGCAGCCTATTCCACTCTCTGACCACTCTTTCTGTGAAAAATTTTTTCCTAATGTCCAGTCTAAACCTCCCCTGTTGCAGTTTAAAGCCATTCCCCCTTGTTCTGTCACTAATTACCTGTGAGAAGAGACCAGCACCAACCTCCCTACAATGTCCTTTCAGGTAGTTGTAGAGAGTGATGAGGTCTCCCCTCAGCCTTCTCCTCCTCAAACTAAACAGTCCCAGTTCCTTCAATCGCTCCTCATAGGATTTATTCTCCAGGTCCTTCACCAGTTTCATTGCCCTCCTCTGCACTCGTTCCAGCACCTCGATATCCCTCTTGTATTGAGGTGCCCAAAACTGGACACAATACTCCAGGTGTGGCCTCACCAGTGCAGAGCACAGGGGGACTATCACCTCCCTACTTCTGCTGGTCACACTATTTCTAATACAAGCCAGGATGCTGTTGGCTTTCTTGGCCACCTGGGCACACTGACAGCTCATGTTCAGCTGCTTGTCAATTAGAACCCCCAGATCCTTTTCTTCCAGACAGCTCCCCAGCCACACCTCCCCAAGCCTGTAGCAATGCATGGGGTTGTTGTGGCCCAAGTGCAGGACCTGGCACTTGGCCGTGTGGAAGCTCATCCCGTTAACATTGGCCCACCGATCCAATCTATCCAAGTCTCTCTGTAGAGCCTCCCTATCCTCATGCAGATCGACACTCCCGCTTAACTTGGTGTCATATGCAAATTTACTGATAATACACTCTATGTCCTTATCAAGATCATCAATAAAGATGTTGAACAGAAATGGTCCCAACACCGAGCCCTGAGGAACACCACTTGTGACTGGCTGCCAGCTGGATTTAGCTCCATTGACCACCACTCGCTGGGATCTTCCAGCCAGCCAGCGCTTGACCCAGCAGACCGTTTGCTCATCCAGGCCATGGGCAGCCAGTTTTTCTATGAGAATTATATGGGGAACTATGTCAAATGCTTTTCAAAAATCCAGGTAGACAATATTCACAGCCTTTCCCTCGTCCAATAGTCAGGTCATCTTGTCATAGAAGGAGATCAGGTTTGTCAGGCAGGACCTGCCTTTCATAAACCCATGCTGAGTGGGCCTGATCCCCTGGTTGTCCATTATATGACTTGTAATGGCACTCGAGATGACCTGCTCCATGACCTTCCCTGGCACTGAGGTCATACTGACAGGTCTATAGTTTCCTGGATCATCTTTTCTGCCTCCAGTCGAAGGCCCAGTCTGTCCAGGAGATCTCGTACATGGAAGCTCTTTCAGAGAAGCTCGTTTTAGGAAGGTAGCAAGTTACTTTTGGTGTAGATATATAAATAGGCATAGGACAAGAAGGGGCTGCGCTCCCTTTCCAACTGTCCCACCAACGGGTGGCTTTCCTCCCTGCAGGGGTGTTCCAACTCAGCACAACAGCAGCATGCTCCCTGTTTAGGAATCTTAAGGGTTTTTTTTTTTGTTTGTTTGTAAACTAGTGTGGCTGTGAAGATTTACTATATAGAGGCTAAATTGATGGCTGAGTGGACTCACAGTTTTGGATTTAAGTCTTCATATCCTTCACTTGAACGTGAGTCTTCATGAGAAAGATCTGAATGGTTAATGATCTGAACTACTGTATTAAGATATTTTTAAGTAGCTTTGGGCTGCCCTGCTACAGATATCTTCCAGAATATCAGTCCTTGATAGCATTGACAGGCTGGCTGGTTTGACTTCTACCTGCACCTCCAAGCATCCCACTCAAACTGGGTGCTGATGCCTGCTGAAGGCACTTGCTTTCATCATCTGAGGGTCAAACTCTTTCTTGTCTGAATGTCATGCTTCCTGGCTCTCTCATCTAGTGGTGGCATTATCAGTCTTTTGCCTCTGTCTCCTCCATCAAACCTAAAAAGAGCTTGGGAGAAGGAGTTGTAGTCTCTGCATGATCTGCTAAGCTAATAAAATTGCTCTGTATTTGTTTTGTGAAAGTGCTTTGAATTAGTGAGTTTACCACAAAGAACTGAAATGTAAAGCCCTTATGTTAGCTACCCAACACTCACGTTATTGGAAACTTTGCTAATTCAGTACTTTGGGCATCTGAAAACCTTTGACAATGTGTCTTCACATCTCAAATGAAACATAATGAAATATACCTGAAATGAAAGCAAAAACCCAAAGCTAAATCCCCAAATTCACCATCCAATAACCCCTTCCTCAAACCCCAGTCTCACCTTCAGCTTCTTTAGCTATTGTGTTGGTGACTTCAATGCTTCTTGTGGGAATTATTCACCTGTGTTTCCCACCTGTAGACCTGTGCAATGACAGGGAAGTCTTTATGTCTTTTGCCTTATAAATAGTGTGTTGGCATGATTGCTGGTAGGATAATAACGAAGGAACTGTGCATGCATCCAGTGTGAGTATGTGTTTTCAGTGGTTCTGAAACAAGATGTGGTTGTTTGCACTTCTTTCTATTAACAATAAGCTTAGATTTTAATGATGATTTCCAAGAGCTGTCATCTCAGTGTTTGAGAATTCTCCACTTCCTCTTGTCTCAAGGGCCCATGGGGTCTGAACCAGATTTTGGGCTTGTTATGTAAATTATTTATGTCCCTGTAATTAAATGGAAGTCTATATAAATGTCTATGACACTGAAGTACTTATCTGAAGATGCTATGTAATTACATGAAAAAATGTGGCAGCAGCTAAAACTACACCATTCCCTGTGCACAAATGCAGCGTAAGTATGGATGTCGGTAGAAGAATGGCTACAAGCTAAGACATAAATAATTAATCTGAGTAGTTTAACCGCATCAGTTGCATGTATGCAAGTACATCTTAAGAGTCCTACAGTTTAAATTTATTGTCTTGGATTGCTAGTAATTAATAAATGTATTAGTCTTTTCCTTTCTGTTTCATAATTGAGCAATTCAGGCATTTAATTCTTGCTTCTAGTTAAATGAGTAATTTTAATTACAAAGTAATTGATTGAACAGTGTAAATACACTTCAGTTCTAATTAATATAGATGTATTATGTGGTGTATTGTACCAATGCATCTTTTGTTAATGTTTCTGTAGGTTCTCATCCCCTATTCACTGCAATGAATGGGAGTTTCTGGATGCCTTTATGTTTCTTCAGGAAACATGATGTTAGAGCTCTAGGAAGTGGCATTGTAGCAAAATTATTAGAAGGATATGTTTGAACATGTTATAACAAGATAAGATGCTTTTTGGAAAAAAAGCCCTGAAATTTTCCATGTGTTTCTTGAAGTATCTTTTAAATTTCATTGAAAAGAAGACTAGAAGAAAAGGTGGTTTTGACTAATACATTATACAATCCAATGCATATCAGCTAGTCATAACATTTTTACTGGTTGTGCTACACCACTGTCCTCTTGGTCTGAGGAAATTTTTTATTAATTTCATTTATTTAAGGGTTTCCTACTTAAATAAGGATTAATATATTTTCTGCTTATTTTGATGTTTCTGTGAACAAGGCTATATTTAAGATTAAATCTGACAACCAACCTCTGGCCATATTGCCGGTTGTCTACAAACTTCTCAGTATTCCTCTGCTCTAGCGCTTACTGGAGGTTTTTGTGCTTGTATATGTTAACTATTATATGCTGGTCTCTATGTATGAGTGAGGAAAGGGTTTTGGTGGTGTGCTCCCCTTGCCCCAACCTGGCTTCTATTTCCTGTAACCCTATTCAAGTGATAACCACCAGTGGTGATCTATTGTAATGGATACACCTGGTCATGATGGCTGCATCAAAGCACATTTGGGAGAGACAGATAACAATACAACAGCCAAGGGCTAATTTGAACAATGTGCCCACCTAACCATGGTGCTGGACAGTCCAACTCAAGCCAAGTTTGGAAGAAACTAACTTCTGTAGTCAGTATGTAAATATGACTATAAGTCACTCATCTTACTCCATAAATAGTGGACAACCCAGGGCCTGTTGAGCTCTCCTGCACAGCAGCAGGCTGCACACCAGGATCTCCCCTTGAGTAAGGATGCCTCTCAAAGTTACTTCTCGAGGCTGAGAGAGTCCTTGCCACAACGGATTCTTGGAAAGTGATTAATAACTTGCTAAACTTTGAAATTGTAACTAAGTCATATAAAGGATTGATTGTACACATATAAACCTTTAAACATAAACCATTGACCAAGTCTGGGACTAGGAGTGGATCCAGCTGCACCTAGACTCCAGTCTGAGAAAGAGTTTAGAAAGCAAGGGAGTCCATTCTGAACCTCATGACTCGACAGGAGAGTGTCCCTGACAGTTTTGTCTGACCCGTCCACTATGCAGTAAATATCAAGTGAACCTTGCCATAGAATCTTGTTAAACCACTGTCACATTTGTTATCAAATTTTCTTAAATCACTGTTTTATATCAATAAACATATTGCTACTTCTCTCTTATGAGCGAAGTGCCTCACTTCATCCGTGACAAGGGTGAGCAGCAATGATTGTTTGCATTTCACGGCTTGAATTGACCTTGTTTTTCCCTGCTGTCTACAGACGGATTCTTTCCCCTTCTCTCAGTCACCTGAAAGATGTGGGTACCACACTCATTCTAGTGTTACCTACTTTCATTTTCATCTTCCTTTTACCAGTAGGAACAAAACCTGATTTCCAGGTGCTCATACAAAAGAGAATGAAGTTTACTCTTAACAGAAATAGAGAATATACAGAACCATCAGATTGCTTTCTCTGTCTCCACAGAACACTATTATTTTTGTTTACCTGGCATGCATTTGCCTGCCTTTCTATTTTTGTCATCACATATTGAGGTATCTTAGTGCTTTGACACTAATTTGAAGATTCAGCTTTTGAGGAAGGATTTGCTCATCTGTTCAGATCATGCCTGATATCTAGCATGTTATGACCTTTACTGTTGGTTTCGGATACTACAGTTATACAAATATCTGACCAATAACATGTTGCCAAATACGTATTTGGATTCGGTGTTGAGCACATTTTCCTAAGATAATAGTTATCAAAGTCCTATAAGCAGTCATGCAGGAATCTTATAGAGGTTATGATCAGTCTGTTTCATATGAAGGGAGAAATTTAAGTAAATTTGAGTAGATGGCAAATAGTAGCCCTGCCTGTAATTTTCCTTTGATTATTCATGTGATGTAGACAGCTGTTCAGATAGTGCTTATTAATAATGATGAAATTACTGGTTCAGAAACTTTCTTAAAGTATGCAGATAGTTGCAAATAGTTTTCAGCATAATTCCTTTTCTAAAAGAGAAATGGAGAAACCAAAAGAGAAGTTTCTTCCAGAAAAAGAGCTACATGTTTATTTTCTTTGAAGATGAATCCTGGTGTAAGTAAGTCTCTTTCACTTTGACTAAGATTAGTTGCTTTCATATTTTTCATGGTGAGCACATCTGATAGACTGCTGCAAACTGAAGTCCCCAGTTGTAAACTGGGTCCTAATTGGCAAATCTTTGTAGCTGCACAGGAGTTTACCCGTTTTTGTCTGTAAGAATCAGGTCAAGATTCACTCTACAAATTCAGGCTGTCAAGGAGTCTCTCCATGCATGTTTTAGAGGATGCAGATATCTTTTTATGCTTCTTTTGATTCTGCATTTATTAATTGGTCTGGCTTTGCTTCTGTACTTAGAACATCACATTCTTGGTACAAGCTATAAGTGATAAAGAGGTAAAGCTGAGTGATACTCTACCAGTCTAGGAAGCGAAGTGTGCCTCTTTTGACTGGAATCTCAGGCCAGCTGAGCCATTTTATTGCCCATTTTCTTAATTTTCTAATCATTATCTTTCTGCAGTATATTAACCTCAATACTAACAAAAAGTTTTGGAAATTGAATATGGCCAGTGTGAAACAGCTTATTATAACCTGGTCAGTGGTTTATGAGTTTGATGTTCTGAACAGCATCAATATCTCTTTCACAAAATATTGAAGATTATTCTTTACTTCAAGTCACAAACAGCATTTTCTGGCCACATGATTTGTCAATTTAATTTCTGCTGGAGTCTCTGAAAACATTTGTTTCCTCATTAAATGCACAACAGTAACAGGCTATGAAATCTTGAATAATGATTTATCTTGAAACTGTAGAAAAAAGTACATACCTCAGCAGTTAATTTCCAGGAATAAGAACGCAGAATAACATACGTCTTAGAATGTCATAAAACAAAACAAACAAACAAGCAAACAAAAAGACTAATTATGTTTTTTTCTTCTTTGCTTTATGTATAAGTGTGTTCAACTGTTTTTCTGTAGTCTTGAATTAATAAGTTGCAAATGCTGAAGACCAGAGCCTGTGAAATATGACTGTCATATTTTTATTTGACTTAATGTCTTCTGCAGCATTATTTTGGCAGCACTCTAAAAAGTTCACTGGAGAGCAGCCTCAGCAAAGTGGCTGTGCCCTGGTTTGATGTCAAGTGCTATTATTAAAAGGATAACAGGAAACGATCTGCTGGTGACATCTATTCTCTGTCTCTAGCAACTTAATACTGTTGTTTAACTGCAGTCTAGACTGCAGTTTAAATGTATGCCAGAGCACATACAAAGGTCTGAGAAGGTTTTCCAGTGAAAGGGAAGTTCACAGAGAATTTTGTGATACGCAGAAAATTGATTTCTCATTCTCTTTCCTGTCCTGCTTAAACACACCATATTCCCAGCTCTGCCAGTACACATGCCTGGGATTTGCTTTTCCAGTGAAGACAGCATATGCCTCTTTTTGATGTAGGTGGTAGAATCTGCCTCCACAATTACATAATGTGACAGTGACAATGAATTGAAAATAAGGCTATTAATATTTAGAGCTCTAAAAATTGATGTCATTGTATTTCCTTATACTGCTGTCATTTCTTGGTACAATACAAACGCTTACATTAATATTCAAGGAAATCATTACTGCTGTGTTTTTCAAGACCTCTGCTGCCCCGCAAAAAAATGTAGCTGGAATTGGTCTCTTATGCAATCTTTCTATTTAGTACCTGGTGTGAGATTGATGTTACATAATCACATCTCACTTAAAAGTATAATTAAATCCCATATTTTCCATATAACGGAAAGAGCAGGGCCTCTAAAATATCTCAGAGGTATCAGTCAGCAGAATTACTGCATATATACAATAAATGGTCTTGATTTTCACTGTTAATTGGTATTTTTCAGGCTGTAAACTGTTTTCTGTCTGTAAAAATAAGAAATATATTCCCTCATTATGGCAATGCACAGAAACAAATGCTTTATGTAATGATAATGAAAAACATCTGAAATTACTTCCTCTGTTGCAGTTTCTATGATTTAATAAGCATGGCAAGTATGAAGGGGAAGAAAGCATGTGTCCTTTCCACTATTGAGATAACTCACCAAATACAATGACAGTATGACAGTAAATAAGTTTACATAGCACATACTGGTGCACACAGTGTAGCAGTAATGTCAATATTGTGAAATGGTCAAATGCTAACCCTTCTTTAATAGCAAAAGGTTACTATGTGAGAAACTTAAAAAATACTTTCTTCTAATCTCTTTACCTTGTCAATTATGTATCAGTATTGTGATATAAACCACATAATTTGGTTTATATTTATTACATTTAAATTTCAAGCCACAAAATGAATGTGGACCTTCCCTCATCCCTGTTTTCATTGCCCTTTCTTCTGGAAAAAGGTATGTTTATGGCCTTTGAGAAACCAGTTTTCTAATGTTGCTACTAAGAGAGACAGCTGTAGTGGAAAAAAACAGTAGGAGTGCTTTGGTCAAGGGACAAACTGACTAGTATTGTAGCTGTCTTTACCCTCATGCTGGAGTTTTGTGCTGACATAACATTAACATAAATCAGGAAAAACCACATTAAGAACTGGTAAAGAAGACAGAGAGAATAAAAGAGAGGGAAACAAGGAAGAACATACATTAAATAATAGTTTGAATTAAAAAGATCCATTCAGAGAAATGCCAAAGAAAGACAGTTAAGAAGGTTATGTGACCATTTGTGAAGATGGAAACTAGAAGAAATGTAAAAAGCAGTGTACAGTATTTCTTTTCTGATCATAGTAGTAGTTTTACTATGTGCCAATTTCTGAAGACGGTTTGTGATAAGTAGCACAGCTTAATTTTCAAAACAGCTATGCGATGACAATTTCTCATTCAACTGTAGCCTGCTGACAACTCCAAAAATCAGGGCTGCGTTTCAGTTCTCTGGCTTTTGTGAGGGGAGTGACTCTAAAAACCCTGGGGTTTTCAGTTACTGTAGTTGTGAAAACAACCTTGGACAGTATAAAGAAATTAGATTCTGATTTATAAAATAGCTGCAGAGAAGGAGCAGCTTTGATTCATGGTATCCATTCTTGTCCAGAACTGCTTAAAGCTGAGGACTGATGTTGTCACTACAGGCAGACAATGTGGGTGTACTGCACATGATTTGCATTACTTGTTTTGGCAAGTACTCTTTTAACAGGCATGGAACTCCTGTAGAGCTAATGGTGCAAAAGAATTGCCTTGTCATGGGTTGTTAATTTGGGCATTTCAGAAACCAGTAAAAAGTGAAGAGCATGGAAGAAGTATGCATGGGGGAATATTTACCTAGACTAGATATGTTGACTTGAAAGGGAGGAAAAAAACTCGTGAACAGAAATCAGAACATAGAAGTAGAAAAATGGGATAGAAAATGTATTCCTGGTAAAAGTTAATTCCATGAATTATGATTAGATAATAAAAGACAGTACAGGGCAGATCTGTGAAGACAATGGACTGAAACTTCTTTAGTTTGGAAATGCACCTCCAGGCTCCCAGGGCATGAATTAATGATACATTACAATGGAACTAATTTAGTAGGAAATCAAGTTTGCATTACCCCTACAAAGTTCTGTGGGTTGAATAGTACTGGAACGGATGTCAGAAGAGAATAAGCAGATGTCAGCTCTTTTTAAGGATAACACAAAATATATCGATCAAAGCATAAGTACTGTGGAAGTTGAAGTCAGTATTTTTTGTGGTATTCATGAAGTTGAGGGAGATATACTATATTCTTAAATAATTGCACAAATAGTCATAGGGGAATTTGTCTTAGTAAGTTTTGCTGTTTCTGCTTTTTATTTCTGCTGTTCAGAATCTTAAACAGAAGGCAAATCGTCCTTAAAATATTAATGTTTGACCTTGAAGCAAAGTGGCTGCTTCAGCTCACAAATTTCCCCGTGCAATCTGATTGGCTTACATTCCTCAAGAGCTAGGTATTTTAACACACCTGAAAGATAAACAGAAAACCTATATAGCTGCTTTCAGAAAGCAATGAGTCACAGTTTCTCATATCCAGTGATCATGAGTATTGTCACAGTTTCTTTATTGTTTGCTTTGTTCATATGAGACAGAGCTGAAATAAGCCTTGGGTCTCAAAGTGGTAGAAAGAAGGAAAGAGACAGATGACAGAAACCTAACTCTTGGGTCCATTTAAAAAAATTGTGTTCAAGATAGATATGTTCAGGATTTTTTCAGGGGCTTCAAGTGATCACTCAAGCATACATTTCAATCTATTTAAAAATTCTCAGATGGAGAACTATGTTAATTTCTTCTAGTATGCATCTGTTTTTTCTCTCTGAGTTCATCTGATGTTATCAGGAGGCAGGATGTCTGGCCACATAACTCATTCTAATTGCATACGTTGCAATTAGAATGCTAATTATGGGGAAAACTGTAACTTCCTCTGTGTTTTAAAGGCACTGTCCTGTGAAAGGATGGAGTTACTATTTCAAAGAATGAGGAAGAATCTCCAAGATAGTGATGTCAGTGAGATATCATAAAATATCCAGTATTTTTTATCTACTATGTATATACTGTGTACCCATGATAATATAAGAAATTTCAACATAGTGGTTTGAGATGCATCTAGCAGCGTGTTCTTCAGGAGTTTTTAGAATCTTGTTCAGATGAGATGATCACTGAATTGATCACATGAAACCAAAGAAGCTTGTAAGGTCAGAAGTCCTTGAAGTTACTCAAAAGACCTGACAAACTTGTGAAAGTTTGAGAGATCTTTCTGCCCCCTGAGGACTATGAATAGCATACAAGTGCATTTCCAAGTGCTCTCACAGAATTCAAATTAATGGAATGTAAGGAGCACTACTGCTAAAATGTCGGCAGAGAGCACACCTGTTTGCAAAGTTTGGGCAAAATTTTATACCATGTACAGACTAAATACCTTTTTTTAATGTGTGTGGCATACTTGCTAGATGGAAATGGATATATTTGTACATTAATGGATTTCTTCTTATCTTCAAAAATCTCAAAAGTCATGAGGTGGAAGTAAAATCAGAAAGCATGAACATTCTCACTCATTTATGGGATGAGGGAGATATTATTTTCCTGTAGTAGCTTTTTCACTCTGAAACACATTCACGTTTATCTGACATTTTTTCCGGGTTTTAATGCATACATTACAGAGAAAGAGACACTGAAAAAAATTTTTCACTCCCTTTCACTGACTTATTTCTCAGATGGTTTGAAGAAAACTTTTTATGAATGCTAAAGGTATTGACATCATGTTTGAATGAATATCAAGACTTAGAAAATTTCTGATACTCATCTGTAATGTCATATGTTACTGGTTGGGACATACTCTTCGGGTCTTTTCCTAGTATGTTACTCTTTGGAATGTCTGGAAACAAAGAGACATGTACGGTGTTGCTAAGCTTAGAGTCTGGTTTGCACTGTGTGAATGTTCAGGCCTCAGGGTCACCACACTGGTGTAAATAAGGTGCTCCATCAAGGTATTAAACATTTTTGCTCTAGCCATGGCTAAAGATTTGCTTCAAGTTGGTCTCAGGCCACTTGACATGGATCAGGGAGGGATAGATTAAGCTGAATAGGGAAAAATGCTCCAGTGTGTTCTCTCCAGAGGGCAGAAAAAATCACAGACACTGTTAGCTATATTTTGAAATTATCCTTGTTATTGTGCTTTTTTTGTGTTGACTTGTACACTTCTTGAGTTGGAGAGAAATAAATACTTTGGGAACATTGCACTGTGAAAAATAGATGAAAGCTAGAAATTCTGTAGTTGGATGCTTATGTGTATTTGCACATGCCCTTCTTTGCTTTTTCCCAATGTTTTTCTTGCTCAGCAGTCTTCATGTGAAATTTTGCTGCTTGCTTACAATATGTTCTGGCTGACTGGAAATAGACATATTTTGTCCTTTATTTGCCTCTGATCTTCACAAATATCCTTCAGATGTGAAATGGCTTCCCTAAGGCATGAGCAAACTCCATGACCTTTTCAATGTACTGAGCCTGTTCATGAGACCAAGACACCAACTTGACGTTGATGAGAAATTAGGTACATTGTTCAAATCAAAACAGATCACGGGTACTCTTCCCCTACCCTCACTTCCCACTCCCTACATTTTAGTGCTCTTTATGGAATTGTTATTTTAGTGCAGGTTATTCTTGCTTTTTTGCACATTGAAAAAGGATTTCCTCACTAAATGAGGTAAAAAGTTTTTGGTATTAGTCTTCGTTACCTTCTTTAATAAAGGAGCTGATGTCATGGTGCATCCGAAGTTTCTTCTTCATTAACTGTGTTTCTTTATTTAGACTGTTCTTTCAAATCTTACTATAAGAGGGTTTTTTGTCCATCTGTTGTTCACTTCCCTGATACATTTTTGGTTTTAAAGTCTTTTTTCATGATTTAAAATTATAAAATGATCCAGCCTTGAGCTATGATTTTTATACTGAGGTAGAAACCTTCTGAGGAATTTTAACCTTTCCTAAAGCCTTTGAGATTTAATATCTGGTTCCATACACACATGTAAGTAGGATTGTATTCTACATATCACTGTAAACTTTATGATCAGCTTTTTGCTTGAGTTCAGGCAGAAAAAGGAAAAATATTAAGGGGTTTTTATTTTTTCCCAAGTATAAGAGTGCTTATAGAACTGGTCATATTTCATTCACTTTTGTCACATAATAGACTGATCAATAGCTCCAATCATATTCTGTAGTTGGGAAATCTATAAAGAGTAACTCTGAGCCACTAAGTCTATGAGTTTCAGTATCAAATTTCATTGCTGTAGAATGATACTTCAGTGAAACATCTCTAATCATGGTCCCTGTAGACATAAAAAATATTTTGCATTCAGAATGGGAAGGTGTTAGTTTTTTTGCTTGTACAGAAAACCTACCTTGCTGTTTACAGGACCTGAAGTGTTCCCTTAGTATAGTCTAAGTGACATAGAGAACTTTCTTCAGCTGTAGGCAAGCAAAAATAAATAGGAAAGAAACAAGAATTCATGGTAACAATCACATCTCCTTTGTATAGAGTTTCCTTATTACTTCGTCCTTTAGTCAGAGTATATCCTGACTCTGTCACCTCACTAGAACACAAATAAGGAAAAAGAACATTTCTTTTTTTTCTTTTTGAGAACTCTGAGTTAATGTCATTGCTCAGAGATTAGTTAGGGGTCTTTTTGTTGAGCCTAAGTTTATTGGAACACTTAAAGATCTTTTCAAGTGCAATTTCTGGAAGACATATTTAAAAAAAACTCAGTTTATTCAAGGAGGTTCCTTTTTGTCTTTAAAAAAATCATTGCCAGATCAAGATAATAGTAACTTATGTTAAATATGTAGGTTTTTTAGAGCCTTTAGATGTTAGAAGGTTTATTACAGTTTCATTAGTGTTTGCATTGCAGGTTGAATATGAAGATTGATAGACTGAATAAATAGTAGATTAATTTTCAGCACATGTGCTTGTGTTTACTCTAGTGTACCCTTAATATTTTCATGTCTACAGTTCTCTTCTATTTGAGTCCTTAAAATAAGCTTTTGGTCAGGATATCTGCAGACCATGTGGTAGTGAATTTTGTAATACTAATTTTATAAATATGTATGTGTATACATATGTACATACACATTCCTTTTATCATCAAAATTATTTCTTTATATTTTCCCAATTCAGGCCTGATGAGATTAAAAGTGGCTTAGAAGACTGTGAGTAGGCAAATGTAGAGGGTTTGGGGGAATACAGTGTTATGCGTATGCAAGAATGACGTTAATAGAGACGTGAATGAATGGATTATGTCATGTTTCACTACGTGCAAGTCCCAGTGAGCAGTTAATGAACATCAGTTGCTCCCTGCTATATTTGAGGGAATTAAAGAGCATATAGTAAAATGATGGGCCAGTGCTTTTTTGGCAGGCACAGGAAAAGAACGTGGCTCCCTGGTTAGCCACATAAAGTGCTAGGGAAGAGAAATAAGAAAGCAAGCACACTGTGTCAATCTGAACTCAGATGTCAGATATATGCATGCCTGAGCAGAAGAAACTTTTAAAATGTATGTGCATGTTACTAATTATTTATATCCTTCATCAAACATTTAGCACATTTAGCTATGGTGAATATACAATTCAGCTCATTTGGCCACTGATTCCCTTGTTATATTTATTTAATACTCTTTTCAATAAGAGTAGCTGAAAACTGTACATGAAAACATTGCTCTACTGAAGTCAGTGGAGTTGAGAAGTTACTGCTGTCTTGTGGAACCGCTGCCTTGTGTTTCACGTAAGTGTAGTTTAGCATAAAGTTATAAGGTACTGAATGGACACTGCTGGTCTGTGTCTTTCAGATACAAAACAGAAAAACAAATACACATGATATACTTGTTTGCCTGCTAAGCACAGTATTTGATGCTTAGTCTAAACATTTTTAAATATGAAGTTCAGTTGAGGATAGGAGGCTTTTTCTTCATTCCTTCAAATTCTTCTCTAGAAATGACTAATAAATTTTTAATATAGAAGTTGGGCGATAGATGGTTGCTGTTTTACTTGTAATAGTTTCATCTGTCCCTGTCTGTTCACTGCATTGTCAGGGTGTTTTTTTAGTTATCTAGCGGGTCCAATGCACCTAACAACAATCACCAGCTGTTGTATTCAACTCATCTGACCAATACCATTGGAAACACAACTACATACATTGTTCAAGAGGAAGGAATTTGCCTTGGAAGAGATGCAAATGTATATGTGGACTATTCCTCATCTAACACCAATCATTAAAGTCCTTATTCTTCCTCTAGAGAACTGTCACATAAATGCAGTACCATTAAATGTGAAAAATTATCAACAGACCAAGAGTCAGTTGGGAAATTGTTGTTTTGTTTGAGATTGTGGTTCTTGTTTTACTTTTTTTGTCTAAAGAAACATTTTCCATAAGGAAAACTATGTTATTTGAAGTGGTTTTGCTTTTGTTAAATGAGAATATGGATATTTTTATTTTGTTTTCCTTCACACTGATATCCCTCTCTGTAGTCTTTCCTTCTGTCTGATGAAAAAAAACTCTGACAATTAAGTGAGACATGTCAACTATGTACAGTGAAGTGCCTTGCCATTCACATTCTTACATTTTTGGCAGTCTTAGACAAAGACAAGGGTAAAACATAATGTAGGGACAAACTTGCCATTTCATCACTTGTGGCTCATTCTTTCTTTCTTTCTTGCAAACAGAACTTGACTGCTAAATGATCTTTATGTATTTTTTAAGTAGCAGGATGTTCATTAGGTGTTAGAATTTCTACCCAACATTTGGTAATAGACATATTTCATATTTCATCACCTACCTTGTGTTGGTCTTTGATGGAAAGCTGGTAAAAGAAATGAGGAATTAGACATGTTACTATGAAATTCAAAATCTGCTTGTCATGTAATCCATAATTTGGACATGTTACTATGAAATTCAAAATCTGCTTTTCATGTAATCCATCATTTTTTACTAGTAGATAGTAGCACAAATGCAGACCATCTGGAATATTATTTTGACTGTTTTTTGTTCTTGCAAACATGGTCGTCCTGAGTGGATATTTTTTCTTTTTCCTTTTGCCTTTAAAAATCATTATGGTAATGTTCTTGCAGAAACAAATTACATACTTTATAATAATCCTTGGCAGATCCCCCTCTCTAACCTTTAAATATTAGTTACTGAGCCGACCACAACATAGAAGTGCTGTTCCTTCCCAGAGGATGAAACAACAGGCAAATAACCAACAGAGAACATAATGACACTAAAGTGGTTAAGTGAAAAGCTGCAGACTTGGCCTACTATCTGACTACTCTGAACTTTCAAAATTTCTTTTTTGAAGAAGAATTTTAAGGTGAGTCTTGAAGGAATTTTTTTTTAACACTAGTACTGAAAATGGTTGGACTTTCTCTTGTTTCCTAAGGCCTTATTTAGTTGTATTTTCCTACCTGTATTCAAAAACAAACTATGAAAATATTTCCCATGACACAGGAATGTCTTCTTGGTAGTCTTTTCCCTCTAATCTGAAGCTAAGAATATAAGGGAAATTTATTTCAGATGGAGAACAAACTCCATCAAAGGAATCTCCTCTAACTGTCAACAATGAGAGCTTACCTGTGATATTGCTAACCAACAGAGAGTCTGTAGGAGTCTTCCCACTCTTTAACAGCAGTTTAGACAATGAACACTTCCTACCTGCAACAGAGGTGAGTAGAGCCTGGTGAGAGGGTTCAAGCCTGTGCGGAATTTACTGTTCACTGTCTTCACTATTCAAAACAAAATTGATGAATGTAGAAAAAAAGTTGCATAGAGGGAATGGAGTTGTTACTAAACAAACCTCCACATGTCCCTAGATTTGTTGCTTTCTGAAATACATTTAATGCAACATGGAAATAAATGGAAAAAATATTGAAGTGCTTGATCACTGAAGAAATCAGTAAACAGAGAAGAAAAACATTCTAAAGGAACAAAGATGAAGTATGAAAACAAAGAGAATATTGCAAACATCTTAGATCAGTCTCATAGCCACAGTTTTTCTCTATCAGTCTATTCATCACATGCTATCTTTAGTGCTGTTTCATAGTCATCCAGAGAAGGAAAATGTATGTTTTCAAAAGGATAGTGATGATGCAGACATGAAAGAGGATGTAGTTGCATCAAGTCCCATAGCTGGGAGCTCTGGTGCCCCAGGGGGAAGGAGCAGAATAGCATGATCATGTGTGAATTCCCCAAGAAATATCAGAACTCATCTCCCCTCTTATCCCTTCACCAGAGTGGTAATCAACGTCTTCATGATACCTATGATGCCTTGAAATGATTAGATGTAGCTTGATTTCCCTTATTGCATTAATAAGAAGTTAACTAGGATTTATTAGTTCAGTGTAATTGTCCATGGGAATAAGACACTACTAAATGTTGGTTACTTCTGAGCTCTGTGCTCTGGTAATACAACTGCCATTTATAGAAACTTTTGAAGCAAGTTTAAGAACAAAACCCAGAAAAAAACCCATATAGATTTACTTCCATTTTATTTGCCTGGGGCGAGTGCTGGGGGAGGGAACAAAATTCCCTTTTTTAAAAATAAATCATCTTCTGTATGTGTGAGCAGAAAGAAACGTAAGCTGGTGCAAAAATCAGGAAAAGATTCATTTCAAATGGTACTTTACTGTCTATTTTGTGATTCTTACCTACTGCTCATGTCAATAACAGCAGCGCAGGCCTTCATCTTTCACTTAGCACCTTACCCTGCTGAAAGTCTGCAGCTTGCTACATGAATAGAATAAGCCTTCAAAGGAATGACAAATTCATGTGATCAGGCAGGAAGGCTTTGGCTTCTTAGAGACAAAACCCCCTATTTTATCTTACAGTTTATTTAATTTTTGCATTTCATTCAAAATCTTGACAACATAAAAGTAATTAAGAATAGGCCTGACTAATCTAGTATGCTCGGTACCAGGTTAGGCCCCCATAATGATCTTTCTGAGCAACAGATGACACCCCATGAGAAAACAGACGTACATGAATTTTATCCTGTAAATCTTGACCTAGTGCAACCAAGTTCTTGAATTTAGGTAGTATAGAATATATTTTGTCTAGAGGTTCTGCAACCAAGTTTGGAGAGGGCTGACTCTCCAACCCCTTTGAAGCACTAGAGGGTAGAAGGAACTGGCAGCAGTCACACTCCAAAGAGATAGACACGGTAGCCTGTTGCCTCCTTGATGATGGATGGTGTAGAAGGTAGAAGTTGCATACATTTGCATTTATATCCCTGAGAAATCTACAAAAGAGACCTCTGAGGTCTTCTAGATGATGAAGCCTTGGGAGGGTCTTGACGTAAAAATACCTGGAGACTGGAATGGCATTAGTGGCAGGTATTGTAAATTATTTCCCTAGATTTTACCTGTCCTTTGTCAGACATTTCTGTCATAGTACAATACATGGTGTTAGGCGGACCTTTGGTCACAGAATCACAGAATCACAGAATCATCTAGGCTGGAAAGGACCTTGAAGATCATCTAGTCCAACCTTTAACCTAGCATTGGCAGTTTCCAACTACACCATATCCCTCAGCGCCATGTCGACCCTACTCTTAAACACCTCCAGGGATGGGGACTCCACCACCTCCCTGGGCAGCCCATTCCAATGCTAACAACCCATTCTGTAAAGAAATGCAACCTCCTTTCAGGTAGTTGTAGAGGGCGATGAGGTCTCCCCTCAGCCTCCTCTTCTCCAGACTAAACAACCCCAGTTCCCTCAGCCGCTCCTCGTACGACATGTGCTCCAGACCCTTCACCAGCTTCGTTGCCCTTCTCTGGACATGCTCGAGTAATTCAATGTCCTTTTTGTAGTGAGGGGCCCAAAACTGAACACAGGAATCGAGGTGCGGCCTCACCAGTGCCAAGTACAGGGGTAAGATCACTTCCCTGTCCCTGCTGGCCACGCTATTTCTGATGCAAGCCAGGGTGCCATTGGCCTCCTTGGCCACCTGGGCACACTGCTGGCTCATGCTCAGCCGGCTGTCAATCAACACCCCCAGGTCCCTCTCTGACTGGCAGCTCTCCAGCCACTCCTCCCCAAGCCTGTAGCGCTGCTGGGGGTTGTTGTGGCCCAAGTGCAGCACCCGGCATTTGGCCTTATTGAAACTCATCCAGTTGGCCTTAGCCCATCGCTCCAGCCTGTCCAGATCTCTCTGCAGAGCCTCCCTACCCTCGAGCAGATCAACACTCCCACCCAACTTGGTGTCATCTGCAAACTTACTGACAGTGCACTCAATCCCCTTGTCTAGATCATCAATAAAGATGTTAAACAGGAGTGGCCCCAAAACCGAGCCCTGGGGGACACCACTCATGACCGGCCGCCAACTGGATTTAACTCCATTCACCACAACTCTTTGGGCCCGGCCATCCAGCCAGTTTTTTACCCAGCAAAGCGTGCGATCATCCAAGCCTCGAGCAGCCAGTTTTGCCAGGACAATGCTGTGGGAAATGTTGTCAAAGGCCTTACTGAAGTCGAGGTAAACTACATCCACAGCCTTTCCTTCATCCAATAAGCAGGTTGCCCTGTCGTAGAAGGAGATCAGGTTTGTCAAGCAGGACCTGCCTTTCATAAACCCATGCTGACTGGGCCTGATCATCTGGTTGTCCCGCATGTGTTGTATGATGGTACTCTGGATGAGCTGCTCCATCAGCTTCCCGGGCACCAACGTCAAACTGACAGGCCTGTAATTTCCCAGATCATCCTTCCGACCCTTCTTATATACGGGTGTCACATTGGCCAGTTTCCAATCTGTCGGGACCTCCCCAGTCAGCCAGGACTGCTGGTAAATGGTGGAAAGTGGCTTGGCGAGCACCCCAGCCAGCTCCTTCAGCACCCTCTGGTGTATCCCATCCAGTCCCATAGACTTGTGTGTGTCTACGTGATGCAGTAGGTCACTGACTATCTCCTCCTGGAATGCGGGGGGTCGTTCTCCCAGTCTCTGTCTTCTGGCTGAGGAGGCTGGATTCCCTCAAAATAGCTAGTCTTGCTATTAAAGACTGAGGCAAAGAAGGCATTAAGGACCTCAGCCTTTTCCTCATCACTTGTTACCATGTTTTCTCCTGCATCTAGCAGGGGATGGAGACTCTCCCTGGTCTTTCTTTTGCTACTGACGTACTTATAGAAATATTTCTTGTTGTCCTTGATTGCTGAAGCCAGAGTAATTTCCAGCTGGGATTTAGACCTTCTGATTTCCACCCTGCATAGCCTCACAGCCTCTTTGTAATCACTGTGAGTGGCTAGCCCCTTCTTCCAAAGGCTGTAAACTTTCCTTTTCTCCCTGAGTTGCAGCCAAAGTTCCCTGTTCAGCCAGGGGGGTCTTCTCTGTTGCCGGCTTCTCTTACAGCACCTGGGGACCGCCTGCTCCTGAGCCATTAACACTTCCTTCTTAAAGAGTGCCCAGCACTCCTGGACCCCTATACCCTTCAGGATCGTCTCCCAAGGTATCCTTTCAAGCAGGTGCCTAAACAAGACAAAGTCAGCCCTTTTGAAGTCCAGAATGGCAGTTCTGTTTAGCACTCTCCTGGCCTCTCTAAGAATAGAGAACTCTATTATTTCATGATCACTGTGCCCTAGTCGTCCTCCGACCGCCACATCACCCACCAGTCCTTCTCTGTTCACAAAGATGAGATCCAGCAGGGCACCTTCTCTGGTCTGTTCTCTCACCAGTTGCGTCAGGAAGTTGTCTCCCACACATTCCAGGAATCTCTGGGACTGGTCTCGCTCTGCTGTGTTGTATTTCCAGCAGATGTCTGGGAAGTCAAAGTCTCCCACAAGAACAAGGGCAAGTGATTGTGAGATTTCTCCTAAATGCCTACAGAATATTTCATCCACCTCTCTGTCCTGGGTGGGTGGCCTATAGTAGACTCCTACTACAACATCTGCTCTGTTGGCCCTCCCCCTGATTCTAACGCAAAGACACTCCAACCTGTCTTCACTACACTTGTGCTCAAGGCAATCATAACAGTCCCTAACATACAGCGCCACCCCACCACCTCTCCTTCCTTTACTATCCCTTCTAAAGAGCTTGTAGCCCTCAGCAGGTGCACTCCAGTCATGGGAGACATCCCACCATGTTTCTGTGATAGCCACGACATCATAATTTTCCTGTTTCATCATGGCTTCAAGCTCCTCCTGTTTGTTACCCATGCTGTGTGCATTGGTTTACATGCACTTCAGATGGGCTGGTGTTTTGCCCCCTTCCCCCTTCAAATCTAGTTTAAAGCTCTGTCAATGAGCCCAGCTAACTCCTTCCCCAAGATCCTCTTCCCCCTCTGGGACAGATGCATTCCATCTAATGCCAAAATGTCTGGTGCCCTGTATACCAACCCATGATTGAAAAATCCAAAGCCAAGTCTGACCAAGCCTGGGCTGTTCTTTGCCCTGCTCTGAGGGTAAAGGACTGAGAGAAGTGTTTGGATATGTGAGACCAATATGCTGGTGGGTTTTGGAGAAAGTGGCAGAAAATGGCTGATGGTTTCTACAGGAAAGATAGTGAAAGAACCAGTAAACTTTTTTTTGAAACATGTAAAAGGCAAAGTTATATTGGATGATTGATCTGGGTAGAAAGATGAGATGTGAGGGACTTAAAGTTAGTTTTAATGCTTCAGATATGATATTTCTTCTCACTTGACCCACACTGAAAACAAAGGTTGCTTATGGGGTCTGGTGTCCAGCAGTCTCAAAATAAAATGAAAGTTCACAATCGTTTTCACAATAATCGAAAGATCAGAAGTCATGAATAATTTTATTAGTTTAAAGATTGCATTAGCAGATCACTATTCTGAGTACTTTCAGGCTGTTGAATACTGAGGATTGAGGCACTTTGATGTGTCCTTCTCGATGTCATTTCACTTTACACTGTGCAACAGCATGGTTTCTGGAACCTGGTGTGAAACCTCAGTTTCTCATCTTTCAGGCTAGCAACCTGATCACTGTGCAAAAGAGCTATGTACATGTTCTTCACTTTTGTCAAATGAACATTTAATTTTGCTGTCATTAACAGTAACCCATTTAAAGCACAGGTAAAAACATCTGCAGTTATTTCCATTAACATGTCAGCATTTATCTTGTCACCATACAGTAACATCTTAGACTCTACAGTTATTTACTTACCTAAGTATAAAAAGAGAAACAGCTTTGCTGATGATGCTAAGGAAAAAGACATATCTTTTAAGATGTATGAAAAATGGGGTTTTGAAAATAATATTAGGTGGCACAGGAATGTGCAATGTCTTCTACATGCATCTAAATTGTGGAGACATAAAGACTTTTATAAATAATTTTGCAAGAGTCTAGTTTTAGAAAAATTAGAGCGCAGAGTTGCAATGTCTTAATGAGTCGTCAAAGAAAGTTGAACTGCTCAGTGACTATTAACTGGAAATTATTTTTCCAGAACACAGGGATAATGGTAAAATGAAATGACTCATCCATGCTGTAGAGTGTTGGTTGGTTTTTTTTTTTAAATGCAAATGGGTTTTAATATCCTTAAGAAGCTGAACCTAGAGAGTTCACAAGCACTAGAATCATGGTTACTGAGACTTGAATATAAGGTTTTAGACAGTAATGTCAATGTCATGAAAGCAATTCTTGATGACAGTTGCAAGCATGTTCCTGTTTTTTTCGCCTGAGATGAACCTGGTGGTATGTGTTTTTATTGAGTGCATATCCCGTGAAAACCCCACTAGGCATTTCCTGATTCAGTCATGTATTGCAGTTGTCTTTTATCTAAGGATGAATAAGTGTATTCATCTAAAATAAGAACTGACCAAAATTTTGCTGGAAAAAACCTCTAAAAGTCATCAAACATAGCCTGTCCCTTTCAGGTGCATACACTATTGCATTTTCATCTTTTATTAAAACTACTTATTTCCACAAATGTTCTGTATAGGTGCTGGAATATATCTTGCTTCATCAGAAGGAAAGCCAGAGCTACAGCAATAGGTCCAAAACACTGCAGTTTTCAGACATACTATTTGGTAAGCCTATTGCATGTCATGGAGCTCTTGCAATAAGGGTTTTTCCCACATGACTCAAGTAAGACAAATACTATACCATGTAAAGAGTATTTATTTCCTGACAGCAAAACGTAACCTCTCTACTGAGTGGTATCTCCATATTTCAACAGGAAAAGATGAGGGCTAATAAAATGGGTAAGGAACTTATTAGCACTGGATGACTTTCTCATAGAATTTAAAAGGAATAAAATGTGCAACAGCTGTAGTATTGACAATGTCTGATGTAACAGAATCTTGAGAGTCAGTCAGTAACAGCAAGCGGGAATAAAAATAGCAAGTTTTGCATGGAAGCTTATTTTAAAAGTTTGTTGTTTTGTTGGGGTTTTTTTTCACCTTAAGAGCAAAGTACAATAGCCCAGGGTTGAAAATAGCTACAGGTAGGATCTGGAAAGGGATGACGTTTTAACAGGGATGCATCATACACTGAACATGCCATCTAGTGCCTAAAGAAAGGACAGCATCTACTGACCCAAGGTAGGTGGATCTGCACAGACTCTGTCATCCAACCACAGAGACATCTTGAGTAAACCAGAAAGATGGATGTGCTGTTGAAGTTATTGACTGTAGTGAATAAGGAGCGACGCCTTCCAGACAAGTGGAGAAGTTGAATTATCTGCATTTCTGCTCTCTGCCTTGATATTGGCCTGAGGAAACCATAGCTTGTTGTGTCATTCATTAAAGGACTTAGTTGCCACTTTGACTACAGTAACTGAAAGAGAACTTGACAGCCATTTCGCAACTTATAGCATTTCCTGCTTCACTTTTTTTTTAACCTTTAGAGTTCTTTTATGCTCCATGACATTTTAAACAATAATAAAATCTTGGGGCTTCTCCAACACAGAAGAATAGTTCTAGTACTATTATTATTAATAATAATATTATTATTGGTGGTAGTATTAATAGCAGTAGAAGTATAAAGATACAACTTCAAGAAATAACCTCTAACGTAGAGGCTAGTCCATGAAAGAAAATAGAGTTTTGTACCTCTTAACCTCATCCTATCTGTTGATTTTCTTCAGTTCATCTTCAGATAAGCCAAAGATGAAAGTACAAAAAAGAAAATTTCAAGAGGAAAAGACAGTGTATGATCCCTCTGGAAGAGACAGGAAAATAAATTTAACCTGATGGTTAGAAAGAATATTTTTGAGTCTCTTAACATTGCAATATTTATTGTTTTTTTCCTGTTTCTTCTCCTGGCTGAAGAGAAGAAAACAGTCAGACAGAGACTTTTTACTGCTTGCCTGTACCAAAAATATGTATGATAAAAAATCTACAACTATGCAGTTCTCAAGTGAGTAAATAAAGCATACCTTTACAAATGAGGCTGTTGAATATGGTAGACAGTGTAAGTAATTAGTAATTGAGTTACATGTTATCTTAACTTTGGAAGACATTTATTCTCATCCTTTGAGGAGTATTGTGTTGGGTTTTGTGTGGCGGGATTTTGGTAGGGGGCAGGGGACTACAGCTATGGCTCTGTGAGAAGGTTCTCAAAGCCCTGCCACCCCCCCCTCCCCTCTCCAAGTGGTCCTCACCTCTGGCCAAGACCAAGCCAATTAGCAAAGGTGGTTGCACCTCTGTGATAACAGGGGAACCTGAAAGGAGGAGGAGTTGTGAGGAGAACACCTATGCAAACACCAGTGTCAGTGGAAGAAAGGAGGAGAAGGAGGGGAGGTGAGATGGTGCAGAGATCCCTCTGCAGCCTGTGGTGAGAGGGCAGGCTGTGTCCCTGTAGCCTTGGAGGTACATGGTGAAGCAGATGTTGACCTGCAGTCCATGATGACTCCACATTGGAGCTGGTGTCTGCACCCAAAGAAGGCCAGGACTCTGTAGGAAGCCCATGCTGGAGCAGTTCATCACTAGGAGGACTGCAGACCATGTGAGGGACCCATGCTGGAGCAGTTCATGAAGAACTGCAGCCCATGGGAAGGACTCACAATGTAAAAGTTCATGGAGGACTGTTTCTCATGAAAGGAACCCCACACTGGAGCAGGGGAAGAGTGTGAGGAGTCCTCCCCCTGAGGAGGAAGGAGCCGTAGTAACAGTGTGTGAGGGACTGACTGCAACTCCCATCCCCTGCCCCCAGGGCTGCTCAGGGGGAAGGAGGTAGATAAATGGGGAGCAAAACTGAGCCCAGAAAGAAGGGAGGGGTGGAGGGAAGGTGTTTTTAAGATGTGGTAATACTTCTCATTGTCCTACTCTGTTTGACTAGTAAATTAAGTGGTGGTGTTCAAATTAAATTGATGGGTTTTTTCTTCCATAGTCGAGTCTTTTGCCTGTGACCATAATGGGTGAATCACCCCTTTCTGTCCTTATTACAGTCCCTAAGCTTTTTGTTTTATTTTCTCCTCCCTATCCCTGAGGGGGAAGGAATGAGCGAGTGTTTATGTGGTGCCCAGTTGCTCTCTGGGCTTAAACCACAACAAGTATTTAGTTATATTTCTTTAGCCACTTGTCAAGGGGATACCATTTCTCTATAGCCAAAAACCATTACTTGCTATTTTTGTGGCTGGTCATAGTCAGGTTGGAAAGTTGTGTCACCATGGTACATACAACCTTTACTCAGTGGTAGGAAAAACTAGCCAGCTAGTACGTAGGTGCCAGTGGACTTTTATAAACATTATTTAACATTAAAAGAGTACTACATATCATTTTCACAAGAATTCAAACACAAATACACAACCATTTGAGTGTGTGCTTTAAGATGTTGCTGGTATTTTAACAGAATAAAAAATAAATACCTAATTACAAAATAGAGAGATTATGAAGAGAAATACAGCAAGCTACAAAAACTTTTAAGGTACCTAGAAACTTTAGTGAATGGCAAGCTGCCTGGCCAGACTTCCATTTTCAAGAAACAGCTTAGGGGAATGTGGAGATAGGCATGATATCTGAGGGAGTACTTCTGCTTTTAAAAAAAAAAAAAAATAGAAGATTTCAGACAGCCACTTCATGCTTTGGTTATTAAATTTTTTATGTCATGACAGTAATGATGAACATATCGGAGAGTGTCTGTGGAGACTCTGTTGCTGAACTTTCACACTCAAAGGATATAAACCCCCTTATTTATCCATTAGTGTAGGGAATCTCTTTTTGTAAGAGCCTTGCTTTTGACTTGCTGTTATGGAATGATTTTAGGCTTATCTGAGAATGAAGAATTTATCCTCTTTGGAGAATAAAGAGGGACCGCAATTACCAAATCTTCTGCATTTTCTCCTTAGAAGTCAATTCAACAGAAGTGAACTTTCACAGTAATATCTTTGTGAACCAGAATACCATAAGAGTTGCTGGAGCTCACAGCTATTCATCATTTGATTTTCCTCTCTCATACTCTGCGGCTGTTTATATTAGTAAGGAGTGTTATCCAGGTGGAGTGGATCTCCAGAGGAAAACATCTAGTGTGTGATGGTCACACCAGGCTAGAGTTTTACCTCAGCTTAGCTCTAGCTTGTCCCCATGAACTGAAGGCAACACCTGAAGCAGGTTGATTTCTGGAATGCATCTTCTGATTTGGTTTCACTAAAAAAAAAAAAAAAAAAAAGTCAGTCCATGCAGTCTGAGACTTCTCTGCAATGTGAACCAAAATGCGTAAGTCTAGGCGAGCAAGACAGTTATAATTGGGAACTCCTGTCATCAGTGGTGCTGCCTTGCAAACACAGGTTCTTGGCGTTAAATAGCAAACAGCTTTGAAGTATTCATTGTCTTGAAAAATACTTCTGGCATACGCATGAATTCATGAATATGCAGTTTCTTTAGGGATGTCGTGAGACAATGGTTGGTGACTGTCATCACATCTTAATGGAACTTTCTTTGCAAGATGCTGAAACTTGTAGGTTGACCAACAAATCTCTCCTCTTTTTGAACTAAGAGAAATTTGATTCAAGAGGAAGTGAGGCTTGTCAATCTATACAGTTTTGTTTTTCCTTGGAAAGTAATCCTCTTTTATTATCTGTCAAAACATGTGAAAGCAATATGATCCACTTTGACATAAAAGGAAAATAGCTGAAGTTTTCATTCAACAAGCAATTAAGTAAAGTTTAAAGTAAATGATAAGCAAAACAGAGCTTTTCTTCTTCTGACATATCTGTGGGTTTCTTTGGTCTTGTTTTTACTGCAAGAAGGCCATAATAGTTACTGCTGTTTACATGTAGAAAGGTGAACAGGCTGCCTTGCAGTGAGAGTGTGATAGATGATTAGTAATTTATTAACCAAAAGGTCTCCAAAATGACCAGGCACCAACTCACCACTAGGAACCCAAGGAGCTGAAGATATGCCGAGGAACTCTGGGCACAGACTATTAGGTTAGACTGGGAAAGCTGAGCAAGAAGATGAAAGGAATGTACGATAAATTTAAAGATGAAAGGAATGTATGATAAGATTAAAACTTTATATGAGCCTGTGTGCATGCATCGTTATATTTAATATTGCTAACTCAGCCAAAATGTAGTTGAAAATTAGAAAATTTGAAGATTGGAAGCTGTTTATTTGTATGGCAGTTTTAGAGACTGGTTTATATGTGCACGTTCTCTTCTGAAGTGTTTCTTTGCAACAGCGAGAGTTCAGACATGCCTTTCTAGAAATAAGAAAAGCAAGCTCAGAAAGGTCCATATCTTTCTGAACACCAATGTTCTACTGTTCCTTGTGACTGTAGGCATGTTACTGATCTGTAATCTACATTGATGAGTCAGGTGACCAGCAGGTAAAACAGGGTTGTGTTGTGGATCAGTGGCTTGTTTCATCTCTCCAAGGAAGCTGATGGCCATCATGCGGGCTGTGTCTACATTAATAAGTTGGTTCAGACCAGTAGTGCTGTTTTGGAGTAACTCCTCCATCTGTGTCCACTTACCATGCATTGTTTTGGTTTCCAATGGTTTTCAGCCTGTAAAAAGGCTTCTTACGAAGGAAGTGAAATCAGAGACTGATGTTCAACACACAGTGTGGAAACTAGGGTCAAAACCAATGACTGGGCAGCAGCTCCAGGAGGTCCTCAAAAGCATATCTGTCATGCATTAGCTAAAAAAAGGCTCTTGAATAAGTAAGAAATCGGTGACACCATGAAGTGGATCTTTGATGCACAGGGGCCAAACTCCACATGCACCTATTAGTTTTCAAAAACTAGGGGCCTAAACTCTTTGAAGCTCTGCTGCTCCTTTCTCACCCATCCAACTTTTCCCTGGTTTTAAGTCTTTTCCCTAATTTTTCAGCCTTAGCCTGTAGCTAAAAGTGTGTGTGCGCACATGTGTGTGTGTGTACACAAAAAGCAAGTTTTAGCAAGGCATGTTGTCCAGATTTATGCTGGCACAACACACTAACATTGGTAACAATGTAGCCTTTAAGTAGCTCATGCACTATTGAAAGCTCTATGACCCCCTTGAAAAGCAAAACAGAAATAAAAACAAAACCAGAAAACACTTCAAGGCAAATCCCTATTTCACTGAACAGGCAGATATTTCTAAATTTACACTTACGCAGTATGTGTGGACTGACTACAATAGTAGCTGTTGTGATATACTAGAAAGAAGGGATATTGCAGTGAATCCAGTTCTGTATCATGCTCAAGTGTGTGATCTCAGAACCCCATGCTACATCTGTTTTCAAGAGACTATTCAGTTAAAAGTCAGACTGGTTACCATGTCCTAGACATTGACTGTAATTTATTCTTGAACACTACCTACTCTTATGGCTACTTCTTTATTTTGATACTTCTTTCAGATTCAATGTAGTTTGAGATAAAGTTTACCTAAGTACATCAAAGGGAATTACAGTGACAAAGAATAATCTGCCAAGTGAAGCTAAAATTTAAATGATGGAACAGTTAAGTATTTTGTGTTATAAATTGACAATGCTTTGGTCTTATATCCTCTACATCAAGAATAAAATTTCAAAGGTAGCTGTCTAAACATTTATTCTCCCTTCTTAGTAGAAATATTGTTGCATTAATACAGTATAAAATCTAACTTTCCCTATATTTATGATAAAATTTCTTTAGATGGAATTTCCAATATTCTCTGAATATATAAAATTATAGTGTGTGAACAGTTCAATCCAAAATTGTTGCAACAGAGAAGTTTCTCATGGTTGAAGTGAATTAAACTGTTACAAAACTGATTTCATGGAGAGGTAGTCTTCAGAGATACTTAGGGGACTCACAGGGACTCCATAAACTTCTATTACAACTGATAAAATAGATGAGGGGAGGAGGAAGAGACAAGGTTTCTGGAGTGCAGGGGGCTCTCTTCAAGTGCCTTAAATACTTACTGTGGTGTAGAGATTGATGTCTGGAGTTGTTTGGTTCTTTGCTTGAGGGATTTCATTCATTCACTGACACTGTACAGCTTGTTGCTATAGCTTGAAAGTCAGTGTATGAAGAGGGCTGAATAGAATCAAAGGTCTATTGGACTCCGTTGTAACTTCCTAGTGGGCAACTCATATTAGAACCCAATAAAACTAGGACACCACACAATTTTCCAACCTACTTGATCCCCACTTCTGCTGTTATGAAAGCAAGTTTGGGGTTAAGCTTTTAAGAAGCCTTTCTCTTTTTTTTTTTTTTCCAATCAGCTGTCTTGTTTTGCTCAAATGTTTGTGGAGAAGAAAACTGTCCCCTAGTTCAAGTATCACAAGCTCATGTCATAAAGGTTATTTGTTTTGGAAAAGAAGCAAGCAGAGAGTTTGTTTTATTCTTTTCTTCTTTTTTTTCAGAGAAAATGTTAACATTTTTAAAAATTTCAAGTAATTAGTAAATATGAAATTTATTTCAACAATCATAAATTGTGAGTAGTCAAAAATAACATTTTGGAACACCTGATAAGCTGAAATTTTCTTGTGCAATGTCATCATTGAACATCAGTAAAGAAAGAGATATGTGGTCATGTGAAAGATGTTACTGTTATGGAGTGATGTGTGTATAGCATGTGTCTACTATAGTCTTTTTCTTTACTATTCTTTACTTTCATTTGTATTGGCATTCTATCTTAGCAGAAATTTATTAAACAAGAAAATATCTCTATTTCTGAATTCTTGATTTCTATAGAGTTCATTCCAAAATATCAATGATAAATATACAAGTTCTTTACTTCACATCTGCTACAACTGGGTCTTTCTTCTTCATAAATGTGATTTATGAGTTCTGTTCTCTTTTCTTCTGAAATATCTCCATTCCTTATTCACAGGAAAACCTAGCGACAGAAAGATAAACATTTTTCTCAATTAAAAAAAAAACCAAAACAACACCAAACATAGAGCTTCAGAAGTTTTTTGTATTTAAATTCTAAATTTAATGTTCTGTATCTAAGATTTCAATAGTTTTTTGCTGGACAGTCTTCAATAATTGATATAGCTTCATGAAACATCCTGCAAGACTACTTCATTTCAAATTGGAGTGATGAAGGTGAAATTACCAGAAATAATTACTTCATCTGAATCACCAGAAGATAAGTTAATGTCAAACAAATAATTTGGCAACTTTTCTAGTACTATCTCAGACCTCTTGTACATTTCTCCAAGCACCTGTCTTTGTTTCGAGAGGCCTTTGATGAGCTCTCTTCTATAAGACATTTTTCTCCATTTCCACAGTTCCAGTCCTGATAGAGGCTGGTCATTCATAAATCAACTTGGTGGTCTTCATGATACCTGAAACAAATGCCTTTTAAAAATTCTGCAAGAGGTGAGGGATATTTTAAAAACTTTAGGTCTCCAGTGAAGAGTACTGTCCACTGCTAATATTTAAAAATCAATACTGTCAATGCTCATACTACCAGAAAACATTGTTCACAAAAGGTGCTTTAAATATTGCACAGGAATGGAAGTACACTGAAGCATTTCTTCATTTATATTGAGACCTAAACTTTTGAATTTGATTAAACTAATATGTGAGTCTAGCAGCTCATCTCGAAAAAAGTTTTATTTTCAAAAACGTGGAAAGAGCAAACTACCAATCTTCTTTGCTTTATTTGTTTTTCTTATCTTTTATGTGCCTTTTATTCCATTACAGTGTGTTTTCTTTTTGCTTAATTCCATCTTGCTATTCCTCTGCAGTCAAGTAAATACCAACATAATGTATAACAGGATATCATGCCACTTGGCTATGTAGTCCTTCATTCCTGTTAAATTTTAAAAATGGAGAGATTTAAAGCAGCTCTGATGTGAATTTAAAATTTGCCTTATCAATTTGAGAGCCGCAGTAATTATACCTAGCATACAAAAGATTCAAAACTAGTTGTGGGTGGATGGAACAAAATAATTCTGTTAAGGTATTTGACTTCACTTTGCGCATATACAGGAAGATCCCGTACACAGATCCCGTACACAGATCCCGTACACTCCATGCTCCCTCTTGCCTTTCATTAACACTACCTTATACACAGAGCAGAAACCATGATCAGGCTGGCAAGTACCTGGAAGTCTTGGTGTAAAAATATAATTCGTTGGTAAGGATGTACACTTTCTATTTAGGGTGAACCTTAGTGTCCTGAGCAGAACAAATTTGGTGTGTCTGGTAGCAATCCTAGGTTTGCCAGCCAGAAATATGGGCCTGAATTTTGTTCCTCCATTATGTGATTGAACTGAATAGTTGCTTTTCTACCCAGTCCACAGGAAGAAAGGAAAGGGTATGTTCTCCAGAAGATGAAAATGTGATAAAGCAACATATTATCATTTTGTCTACAAAAATGGGTTTGGTTGGGATCATATTATGCTGAGGGCTATACTTGTAATCTTCTGCTGCCTTTCTCAACACTGTCCAGACCAGACTGTTATCTTTAGCTTTTAGCTGTTTAAGCTCCTTTAGGAAATATCCCCAGTCATGATAGTTGCCATGCTATCTTTTATGGGCTTGACCCGACAGGAGCCAAGATAGACATAAAATGTAACAAGAATAGCACTTGAGAGGTGAATTGATCCATCCAAAACAAAAAGCAACAATATGAGAGGAGACAGGAACCTTCTATTGTCCCACATACAGCCCATTTCTGGTTTTGGATGCACAAAGAGAATTGGGGGATATGGGGGAGAGTTAAATTCTTCTCAAATAATTTCGGGAAACAAATGAAATGTAGATGCTTTTGTTCTCTGTTTACCAGGAATGGAAAAATAAATTGTAACATGCATTTTCTTCAGTTTTGTTAGCTTTCAAAGATTTTGGCTTTAGATTTTTTGCTTTATACAACTGGTTGTTAGCAAGAAATGTCACTTTCCCCTCAAGGTACTCCAAGGCATCTAGACAGATTAATTACTTCAATTTCTTCCACTTTTACACCACCATTTATTGTAGGACATGATGTGTATCAGAGAGATCCCAATATGAGTTATCAATACATAAAAAGTAGGAGAAAGGGGTTTTTTTTTAAAAAGACAATATATGCATGACACTTTTTATTCTGAATATTATTTTCTAAATGTTTTCTCTGGCAAGGTAGTAGTGGCAAGCACCAGTGTAACATTGTTTATAAGCATATAATCTTAGATGTATCTTTAAACTAGAGAAATTTAGTCTGCAGAACTGAGTTAAAGTGAGTATATAGTCAATTGAAGAAACACTCTTGGAGGGAAGTTATCAATAGCCTACCAGTCAAATGGGGGTATTTCAAACTGAATTCCTCAGGGGTCTGACTTGAAATTAATTTTATTCAATATTTCTATGAAATCATGAATGATTAAAACTAAACTATAAGTGTCTGCAAATACTTGTTTTATCATTCTTCTAATGATCTGATAAGATTTTGGCATTAATACTTGAACTTCTTAAAGACAAATAGAAATATTTTTCTTAATATTTGTGCAATTGTTCTTAAAACTAGTAGGAAGAATTATTGATTAATTCCATTGCATTCATTGCTTTCCTAAATTTAAACATCTTCTGGGATATCATATTTCACTCAATTTCAACTTTATTTTGACAATATGGAAAATTCAAATGGTGTTGTTTTCTACTTATTCCTAAAAATAACTTTGGAAGAGGCAGAGAATCCTTCTTTCTGTTCTCTCTATATTTCAGAGTCAGCTGGCAGGTATAAAATTTGCAGGATTTCAGAAGTAATGTTTAAAAAAAAATCTCTCATTTCACACTGTGAACCTTACAGTTTATTTTATGCATCAGTAGCTGCTTTATAAGCAAACATAGTATGTCTTGTAGATGTGGGACAATGTCATTGTTAGTGAGGCTTTTTACAGTACAGGTCAGCCCCAGGGATGTAACCTCAATTGTGTTCTCAGTAGTGGCCTAGTTATTCCACTTGATGTATTAGATCTATGTCTGTAGTGTAACAATTGACATTTACAAATGAAAAAGAAGGAAGGTTATTTTCTTTTTCTTATGGGAGACACTGGGGAATCTAAGACTGTGGGGATTATTTTAATTATCTTGAAATTAAAAATAGCAAGTTATGTAGCTCCTTTCAAGCTTGAATTTACTGAGGGACTAAGAGGACAGTTGTTTTCTCCAATTAGCCTGGTACAGTTCTGTATCACATCCAGAGGGAAAGATTGCATCAGTGACTATCCATTCATTAACATCATGACTGAATTCACCCAAGCTTCTGATAACAGATAAATATGGATGTTGGTGTGATATGAGTTTGGAAAGGGAGGAGGCTAAAGATTACTTTGTTGCTCAAGCCTCATTCGGCCATGTGATAGGAGGGAACTCATGATATACAGCTTCTTTTGAAAAGAGATTTTGGTATTCTTCCTGTCTTTGACTCCCTGTCTCCCACTTGCTTGTTGTGGTCCTGATTCATTTGACATTCAGGCACAACATAGTACCTTTCCAGTATCTGGGGTATAGTACCAGCTATGCAGGTGGTAACAGCTCCTCAACAGATAAGTTGGAGATTGGAGGGTGGATAGACAAAAGGATAGAAGATACTGCAGAAATCCCTGTTCATTTATTGATGTCTGGTCTCTGCTAACTGAAACAGTGAAAACAAAGCAAACAATCAAAAATAAGTAGTTCCAGTTACCATACTGTATTCAGAACTTAATTTTTCTCAGTAAGACTTATAACCTTAATTTCAACAAAAGGAAAGCAAAACTTCACTTAAAAGAGAAGTGAATATGTACCTTTCTTTAGCACAGAGATTTGTTGCCTACAGCAGATGAGCTTCTGCTGTCTTACTACGCGTATACCTCTGAGGTAGGAGCAAATTGCACTCCTGAAAGAATATGCACACACAAAAAAAGTTTTGCATTAGAATAGGGAAACAAAAATTTATAGATTTCTGTAAAAGAACTATTGAGTTTAATATGAGTCTTAAGGGTCAAGTATGATTCTACTGTAAAATATTCATATGTATTCTTTGAGCAGGTGAGCCTTTTATGATATACATGGTAGGAACAAGCAACACTTCTGTTTCTCACAAAGACTTTAGTTCAACAAAATATTTAAAGACATATTTAAATTTGTTTCAAAAGATACAAAGGATGCAGAAAATTAAAGACTGCAAGGAGAGGCAATTTCTTGAGAAAATTTTAAGGTAGGAGTTTTGCTGTTAATAATAACTATCATCAGTCATTCACTTCTTATTCCAAAGAATTTCTTCAAATTGAGAGCTTTGTAAGGCTAAACTATGGCATTGCTAACAGCCCTCCCATAATTCTCTTCTTTGCCTTTAGCATGGATGTCACAGCAAATTCACCTTTACTTAAATTTCTGTCTTGGACACATCTATAATCTTGACTGTTCTTGGTCCCAAAGTGTTAGGAATTTTTTGGAATAGGAACTCTGCAGGATGGGCAGGACAGGAAAGGTAAGAGAGCCTGCCATTACCTTGCCCTTCATGCAGCACACAGTTGATTTATTTCTCTCTGGCCATTGCCTCATTAATTTTGAAGGTATGCCAAGATCAAGGTATTCAACTGTCTTAGACCCTCTTACTCTTATCTCTGCAATTTGCCATTGTCTTTACTATCAGGGACAAGCTGGGAGATTGTGCTCATACCACATCTACTAAGGCTGGTACCTATGCTCTTCTTGGGACTCATAGCTGTTACAGTAATGCAATAATTAATGATAATAGTAACCTTTATGACAACCCTTATTCCAATAATGAGACTTTATTGTCCTACTTAAGAACCAGACTCTTACTTTATTTACAGATGGCTAAATCCATTTCAATCAATCAAAAGATTTACTAAGGATGTCAGAAGTAATTCTGCCCATCTGCTCTAGGGACACCCCACCTGTAGTACTGCATCCAGCTCTGGAGCCCTCAGTACAGGAAAGACATGGACCTGTTAGAGCAGGCCCAGAGGAGGGCCACAAAAATTATCAAAGGGAAGGAACGCCTCTCCTATGAGGAAAGGCTGAGAGAGTTGGGGTTATTTAGCCTGGACAAGAGAAAGCTCTGTGGAGACCTTATTGAGGCCTTTCACTGCTTGAAGGGGGCTTATAAGAAAGATGGGAACAGAGGTTTTAATAGGGCCTGTAGCAATAGGACAAGGGGAAACGGTTTAAAACTAAAAGAGTGTGGATTCAGACTAGACACAAGGAAGAAATCTTTTATGATGAGGGTGGTGAAACACTGGAACAGGTTGCCCAGAGATGTGGTAGATGCCCCAACCCTGGAAACATTCAGGGTCAGGTTGGATGGGGCTCTGAGTAACCTGGTCTAGTGAAAGATGTCCCTGACCGTGACAGGGAGGGGATGGAACTAGATGATCTTTAAGGTCCCTTCCAACCCAAACCATTCTGTGATTCTATGATTTATTAAAGGTTTCAGATATATCAGAGTCAAGTCTAAATATCAGGTTGAATTATTTACCTTTCCAATATACACTAAACTGCGACTTTCAGCAATAGTATGTTTATCCAGGGGTTTAGTGTTGTATTGTGGTTTCCATCTTTCCCAGAGTTACAGAACTTAAACTTTAGGTGTATTCAACATACATTTCTTCTGAGACAGTTTTCCCATTCTTCATTATTTGCTGAAAAAGAAAATGGGGATTAGTTGAGTAGGAGAGGGGCAGCTGTGGGGTTAGCTCTGATTGGCAGGGATTGCTGGAAGGCCTTTTTATTTTTGTTTTCTTTCTACCTTCTTCTCCAACATGAATGTAGTTGCCTTTAAAATAATTCAGGATTTTACTTTGTAAAATCCCTGCTATTAACAGAGACCTAGGAATTTGTGTGCTCTTCATCACTTCTTCCTTTCCTTTGTCCTTAATGTCACCACTGTATGGTACTAAGAATTGTTTTGAGTGTGCTTGTGATCAAAATGGATGTTTGATCAGTTCTTTGGGTTGAGCACCTATTATGTGACCATTTGTAAATGCAAAATCTGGAATTCAGAAGTGGAGTTTCCTACCAAGTTTATTCTGTGTTGTGTTGAAGAGCAGGCAAATTAGAAGGTGGTTCAGGAAACTTTTCTCTCTGCCTTCTTCTCTCCTTTCTTGGTTGCACTGTTTTGTGCTCCACTTACTTCAGATACATAAGCAGCCAGAAGGCTGCAGTAAGAATGAGGACATTTACCTCCTCAGTCTGCACCATGACCAGGTGCAGAATTTGAAAGACCAGACAGAATTTACTCAACATTGATGATCAGGATAGAATTTGGTGCTATGGTATATAACCCCCACTAAATATTTGCTGGGACTGTTTCTAGTTCTGTCTTCTGCTGCTCCATCAGTATCCTCATTTGTTGCACAAATGATCTAAATGTATGTTTACTATATGCAATAATTAATGTCACATAGCAAAAATAAATAGTTTCCACTGTTACATAATACATGTTTTCTTTGTCAGCATAATTAATTTTCACTGTAAGTGATGTACTTTAACAATAGGGTTTAATGCTAAAACTCTGATGATCATGTCAATATCATTTCCATGTCCAAAACTTTTTGACTCCTGTCTATTTGTTAAGTTCTTAAATCTAACGAAATAAAAAAGATTTATTGTGTATGGAAGCGGGTGAGGTTTATAAAGTATGTAAAGTATCACTCACTACTTGTTTTAGGAAGCTCTGTGGATTTTATGGTAGAAGAACTATGCTACTTGTTAGACATGAACTATATTTACTGGTCCAAAGTCTGATGATTCTTTACTTTTCAGTTTAACTGTCTCTTGGATCAGGAGGGACAAGGGAGCTACCCGTTAAAATGTCTTACCATCTTTGTTGTAACCTTGATAGATGCAAAAACCAAATCCATATCATTCTTTGGAGACAGCAGTGGTTACATATATTGAGCTTCTGCAGAACTGTTTTGTCCTCCTCTGCATTTTGGCTCATTAAAAATGTTCATAATAATCATGTATTGTAAGCATTTCATTTATCAGCTTAAGCATGTGGGTGTACTTGCAAGCACTGCAATTTGGAAGGAAATTTGCAAACTCATCTAACAAAATACTGCAAGTGAGCATTATCATGGGCATATTTGTTCAAAGCAAAATATTAAAGACTCAGCAGGGGTGCATGTCCTCTTAGAGGGTGTGTTGGCAGGTTAAACTAGGTATTGTGAGTGTAGTAGAAAATGATTTAGAGGACTGATTTTGAAAAATGCAATTACGTATAATACAAAACCTGGTAACTCTTTACAACAGAGCTGTGTTGTAAAAAGGAGTAGGATAAGGCGACTGGGCTGTCTTAGCTGAATATATGAAAATAAAAAAATATTTAGTACATTTATTGAAACACCCTCTGGGGTGAAGTACTAAATAATGTTATATATAGTAAGTTATATACCTTGCTAGTTAAGGTACTAGTTCTGCATTTAATATGCTGGTACTCAGTTCAGTGTTCTGGTATTTTACTTTGTGCATTTGTCTTCCCTGTATTAGTTACTGTAATTTAATTTGTTTTGTAAGGGACAAAATGAGAATAAGGCTTTATTTTAATGGTGGTTAGTAGAAGGAATAGTATTTCTTTTAAAAACATCAAATATAATCTATAGTTGTAGATGACTTCTTCCATAATATGCAGCATATGATTTTTAGATTGCAATGTCTGGCAAAGACAATGATTCAATTTCTCCCAGGAGACTGGATTTGAAATAGTGTACAGATACTTTATTTTAATATATATGATACATGCACATATATATATATATACACACACACATAACTATATTATAGCTATAGTATAGAAACCAATATGCCCAGAATTTTATTTTAAAATATAGAGAGGGAATCATATGGACACATGCACTGGGAAGGCCACAAGAAATACATCACTTTAGGAGCATAGGAAAATGAGTTTTCCTTGGGATATTGGATCCAGTTCCATCATCTTATAGTCCTTTCGTATTTCTGACATCTACGACATCACATAGAATTCATTCATGCAATACAATCCACAGTATTAATAATGCATATGGTGAAAATGTATATTCTTATTGAACATCATAAGTTCATTTGATGTCCTGAATTTCTTCTGTTAAGAGAAGGTTCAGAGGGTTTTCTTGGTTCATTTTCTCTTTTTTTCATTCACTTTTATCTTTCTTACACTTTTCATTTTAGTTCCCTATAGCTACTGGACAGTGATCCTGGTTATGGATCACATTTGCCTTTTTTACAACCATGGCCATGTCCACCTTCATCAATTCATACCCTGTGATCAATTAAAGAAGTCTATATCTTTTTTTTTTTTTTTTTTTACTTCTGATGTCAATTAGTGAGCTCTCAGCTTATTATTTCTTCCAAAGGGCGTGAACTTGTATTTTGTAATAAAGAGGTCCATCCCATTTCTACAGCTCCAGTGCTGAGGGTCAGCTATTCTTTCTCCAAGACTCCTTTGTAATGACTGCTCCCCAATTTCACAGTGCCAGCAAATTTCATGAGTACATATTGACTTGTGTGTCAATATCATTAAATGAAAGTGTAAACAGAATTAGTCCCAAGTTGTATTCTTGAGAAACTCAGTAAGTGCCTTACAGTCTCAAAACTCCTTTTTCAGTATGACTCATTTTGGGCTTTCCCTTCAGCCAGTTACTCATTTATCTCAGAGTTCTTCTGACACCCATACTTGCCAGTTTTACAATAATTTTACATTTGGCATGATAGGAAACATTTGTAGATGTCCAGAGAGATTATTTTTTCTAGTTCCCTGTACGAAAGTAAATGTCATATTGAAGAAAGTAAGTACATCATGTCAGAATTATCTTTCTCTGGTAGAGTCATATAACATTATCTCATCTGCCATTTATCTACCAATTTTCTGAAGCTTTATCCTGTCTTGAGAGCAAAATAATAGATCTGTAGTTGAGAAGATCACTTCTTGCCCTTTACTATTCTCCAATTATACAGTACCTCATCTGACTTGGATTAATTTTAAAATGCTGCTGTTCAACCTGAAATTTCAAATGCCAGGGTTTTTCCATCATCTAGGACAGGAAACAGAGATCCCTCCAACATGAGTGTATTAAGCTTTACAGTTACCTCTACTATAAATATTATAATTTGTATATATAACAAATATAAACATAAATATATACATGCATTTATTTTTCCAGCATCCTATCTTTGCCCAAAAGTTCAAACAAGCAAAGCATTTATGCTTCTCTGATAAGGTACTTCTCATGAGACTTAATGTGAAATGGATTGTGAAGCAGCACTTCAGAACATGTAGTTCAGAACTTGGTGTAGACACCAAATTGACCTCACATTGCTATTAAAATAAATCTTCTGTGAGGCAAACTAGAAAAACTCTGCTTACTGAGACAGGAGGAAAAAAAAATCTTCTCTCATTTTCTTCTATCTTTCATGGAGGATTTTTCAAAGTTTTCCTGCAGCTTTTGTTCAAAGCACAAAGGTGGAGACTTGCTGGCTAGAATATCTCCACGAGGTATCTATTTATTGCAGAGAGGGGTTTTTTAGGCTTATTTCACTTTGAGTGGATGTTGGCTGAAGGCAAAGCTTACAGATCACAGCTTTTGTAAAACATTTAAAGCTTTACTGAGACTTCTAGTGCCTTTTAAGTATTCTCTCCAATTTGTGTTAGTTTCTTACTAGGTATTTTGTCCACCTGCCAACCAGTAATAGAATGTGGGAACAATGCCCTCAGTGATGGCATGGCTTATTTTTTTTTTAAATGTCTTAGCATAGCACCATAGTTTTTAATAGAGTGGTGAAAGCTATGTGAAAACCATGTATAGTGTAAGATGAAATGGAATAACTGAGTATTTCAAATGTTAACTGCTCAGAAAGAAAAAAATGTCAAAAATAGCTGGAAACAAGGATAATGAATTCAACTACTAAAAGAACATTTTTTTCTTCTCCATTTCAAGATTTGTTCTGTCCATCTACAATGTGAGAAGGGAAAACTCAGTGCTTTCTCCCTTGGATCTTTGCATTTTATAAAAGGGTATTATTTCTTTTTTATTTTTAAATGGAACCGATTAGCATCAATCTCAACTTTACTAAAAAGTCTGGTCTAAAAAAGTGTCCCTATAGGATCAGCTAAGTGTAGAATAGCCTGGATGGAACAAAAAGTAATACTGGCATTTTATCTCCAAGCAGTGTTCAAGCAAGTCCTGCTGAAGCTTGTGGTACAGGGTGATATGGTTATGTATGTATGTACTTATATTGTCAGGTACTATCTCTAGCAGTTTTGCCTGGCTTGATGTTGTCTGCAACATGCTGGCTTGCCATTAAGGTTGTGACATAGAAGATGCAGCCAGCAGAAAGTCTGGGGGAATGCAGAGGTGATATCAGTGACCTTGATAGCAGCTCTTATTGGTGTCTAGTGCTCAGTCTGTTGTTCTTGCTGGTGTGGCTGCATGTCCATGGGAGAGGCTAGTTTTGTGACTTCACTTGGAAATAATGAAGACAGTGATTTATGTATTTAAAACTGGATGTGAAGTCTCTAAGCCCATCTCTCTGGAGTACTAGTCAGCATCGTGCTAGTCTTCCCTGCATTGCCTCTTCTGCCATGTTCTGCTTCTAGGCATGCTTCAGCATTTGTTACACATCAAAGCTGGAAAAAAAGTGTGTCAGACAAGTTCATGGATGTACTGGATGTGCCTTTTGTATTTCATACCAAAATGCACCTGTCAATGTCCTGCCATGATCATGTAAGCAATATAATTTCAGTGACAAAATTTTGTCACCAGGGTTTGTCTATTCTCAGCTGCTTAAAAAATCCACCAGGGTGGAGAAGCATGTGGAGCAAGAGGATCACCGGTTACAGTGGTAGTCTCACAGTTGCTCAGCTACATGCTATCTCTGCGTGTCACAGTGGTTTCACAGTCTGGGTAGAGAAAGCCATGTGAAGGTGGGTAAAAGCACGACCAGTTTTGAGACTTTGCACTTTGAAGCTTCTGTCTGATGCAAAGTGCCCTATCATGACAATGTCAGAGAGCATGTAAGAATTGCAATATCGCATAAAATATAGCAAAGATGCCTCACCTGGGACCAGGTGATCCTGTTTTGAAAAATTACTTTATTAAGAAAAAAAAAATGTTTGTTTTTGTGTACAATGAACTGTACTATTTCTATGTTACTGCTTGCAAGAGCAGAGCAGATATTGAGTGATAGTTGAATTCATTTAGAGCCAATCAAGCAGACTCCTGGCAGACAAGAACTAGTTAGTACTTTTTATCCACTGGGAGGATACAAGGTTTAAGCTGCCAGGGAGAAGCCATGAATTTTTATGAGTGTGTTTAAGCTTGATTTGTCAACAAGTTTGTGACACAGATTTTGTCACACATGTTCCAGTTTGGGTCAAAACTAGGAAAAGTGAAGTTTTTGTGTGCTGTACGGTCCCTTTTTCATTTTTTTTAAGCTCTGTCAGAATTTCTGGAATTCCAGTCATGGCATTTAACTCTCATGGTGGACACGGAACTGGAACTCAATCCTGAAAATAGGCCTTATTTATAGTGTACTGCAAGATTAGGCTCAGGAACATTCATATCTGTTGGTAAATAGAAAGCATACTTTGATTCTTCTTGTTATTTGGGCAGTCTGTTTTGCAGCATCAGATTAATTAAGAGTATCTTTCAGCTCCATCCAGAGCTGATTCTGTTGTTCATTGTTTTAGTCCATAAATGAAGTAGAAGTATAGATTCATAAGGAAAAAGAGCTAAAAGGGATTTCCAAAGGTCATCCATAATCTAAAAATCATTTGTTCCCGGCAGTTATTTGTCTAACCTGGTCTTGGAGAGAGGAAGGGAAAAACCAAACCTCTTATGATGCAATTCTGTAGACTCCTGTAAACTATCCCAATGCTTGTCAGTAAACTAGCATTAAATAAAATTTTATAAATATTCTTTTACCATAACCACAATTTGACCTATCCCCCAAAGGCACAGTGAATGGATCTTCATTAGTCCTTTAGGTACATGAAAACTGTTATAATTTTGTCTTTCTGATATTTTCTTTCATGGCAGCTCGGTCCTTCCTTGTAAATCAGGCTTTCCACTTATTAAACTATGCCCCCAATTCTTTCTGTATTTCTTTTCTACATTACTCTGACCCACCTCTTCCTTGAATTGTGGATGTGATACTCCAAGAAATGTTAGCAAGTAATCAGTAGAATGAAAGATTCATATTTGCATTGCATTTCTTTTGGAAATGACTACTGACAAGAATTCTCACTATGGTATTTCCTTTTGTTGTACCAGGATGATATTTTAAACTTTTGTAAAATCAGTGGCCTACTATAATTCTCTCAGGTGAATATGCAATGGCAGACTTTCTAATGTTTCTGTATCTTTCTCTTTTAACTCACGCCATGGTTTAACCCCAGTCAGCAACTAAACCCCACACAGCCACTTGCTCACTCCCTCTGCAGTGGGATGGGGGAGAAAATTGGAAGAGTAAAAGTGCGAAAACTCATGAGTTGAGATAAAGACAGTTTAATAGGGAAAGCAAGCCCACACATGCAAGCAAAGCAAAACAAGGAATTCATTCACCACTTCCCATCAGCAGGCAGGTGCTCAGCCATCCCCAAGAAAGCAGTGCTCCATCACACGTAACAGTGATTTGGGAAGACAAATGACTTCACTCCAAACGTCCCCCATGCCTTCTTCCTCGGCTTTATATGCTGAGCATGACACCATATGGTCTGGAATATTCCTTTGATCAGTTGGGGTCAACTGTCCCAGCTGTGTCCCCTCCCAAATCCTTGTGCACCCTCAGCCTCCTTGCCGGTGGGGTGGTGTGGGGTGAGAAGCAGAAAAGGCCTTGACTCTGTGTAAGCACTACTCAGCAATAATGAAAACATCTCTGCATTATCAACACTGTTTTCAGCACAAATCCAAAACCTATCCTCATACTAGCCACTGTGAAGAAAATTAACTCTCTCTAGCCAAAACCAGAACAACTCGTTAGAATTGCATAATAATTCTGTGGAAAAAATCAGACTAATTACTGGACTCCTCCTCTACTGCCTCAGCCTTTTCAAGTAGCATGTACTGTCATTGGTATGAAAAAATTAAAGAAAATACTTATATTTACTTTATATATGTTAAAATTGTATTGATCTTCAAAATGCCCACAAGAAAAAATGAGTTCTTCATGATGTCCATTAGTATCTCCTGTTCCATTCTGGATAACTAACTGTTCTCAGGTAACTGGACTTCTCAGTGGCTTTACTCAAGAGTGGGGCACGGTTCTTTATTGATTTTGCTTATATTTCTGTTTATTCAGAAAGAAAATCTGAGATTTTGCCTTGGAACTGAGCTGATATTATCTTTTTATTCATATCTGTAGGAGGAACTATTTAACTGTCAGTCTTCTGGAAAAACTAGAAATAGGAGATAACATCTTCATCCTGCAATTGCTACCAATATTTAAGAAATCCTAAACTATTCATTATCTGGCATGATACAAAATGACATTTCCAAATGTATTATTGCGAAGTCTGTCAGACTCTTCACCAAGCAAATTCCATTCCATAGAGCCCTGTAAATTTCCATAGCATGTCAAGCCACAAAGGACTTATGCTGGCTGGTTTTGAATGTGGGCTTAGATTTTTGAACTGTTTTTAATGCTGATATTTTGTGCATTCTAGTCTAAAATTTCTCTGCTGGCTGACAGTTCAGCAGTAGGATTTTAAAGGACTGATGTAGTCAGCATTACAGTGAATATATTGCAGCTGGTGATTTGTCAACGTGTTCTCCAGTCTTTTAGTAAGGTGGTAAAAAATGCAAAACCATTTGAGAGCAGATGCTATTTGAAATTTCCTGTTTAGTTTAGGTTATTAACAAATCTGATAGAAATAAATGAAATAGCGGATATATGAGTGTCTTCTGGTAGTCAGTTGTTTAAATGGAGAGAAATGGATTATCTCATTTTTAAAAACCTCAGACACATTTAACATGGGTTTTAATCTTTTTAGATTTCTTGTAGATCTAATTTTCAAGAACAGCTTGTGAAGGAACAAACATCCCATATTAAATCACCACTATGTTGATCACTGAGAATTATTTGAGAGTAATAGAATTTATATATCCCAGAGCTACAGAAACGGTCACAGAATCAGAGTCACAGAAGGGTTGAGGTTAGAAGGGACCTCTGGAGGTCTCTGGTCCAACATCCCTGCTCAAGGAGGGCTACAGAGAGCTCGTGGCCCAGGAACATGTTAAGACAGCTCTTGAAGATCTCCAAAGAGCGAAACTCCACAACTTTTCTGGGCAACTTGTCACAGTGTTTGGTCACTCTCACAGTAAAGAGGTGTTTCCTGATGTTCAGAAGGAACCTCCTGTGTTTTCATTTGTGCTCATTGCCTCTGGTCCTGTCACCACCAAAAAGAACTTGTCTCTGCCTTCTTTATAACCTCCCTACTGGTGTTTATAGACATTAGTAAGCTCTGTCATGAGCCTTGTCTTCTTCAGGCTGAACAATCCCAGATGTCTCAGCCTTTCCTCACAGGAGAGGTGCTCCAGTCCCCTGAACATTTTTGTTGCCCTTTGATGGACTTTCTCCAACATGTCCATGTCTCTCTTGTACTGGGGGGCCCAAAACTGGACACAGTACTCCAGGTGTGGCCTCACCTGTACTGAGCAGAGGAGCAGGTTCACATCCCTTGATCTACTGTCAATATGTTGTCTAATGCAGCCCAGGATACCAGTAGCCTTCTTTCTTACAAGGGCATATCACTGGCTTATGTTCAACCTGGTGTCCACCAGGACCCCCAGGGCCTTTTCTGCCCAGTTGCTTTCCAGCTGAGCAGCGCCCAGCATGTACTGGAGTGTGGGGTTATAACTCCCCAGGTGCAGGACTTTGCACTTCTCTTTGTTGAGGCTCATGAGTCACCTGTCAGTCCATTTGTCCAGCCTGTTGAGGCCCCTTTGCATGGCAGTGCAAACTTTGGTGTATCAGCCACTCCTGCCAGTTTTATGTCATCTGCAGACTTGCTGAGGGTACACTCTGCCCCATCATCCAGGTCATTAATGAAGATAAGCAGGACTGGACCCAATATTGATGCCTGGAGTACACCACTATTCACCAGTATTGTAGTCACTAGCACACCACTGGCCTCCAGTCATGTAAGGAAATGTGTAGCTTCACCAGATCTAAGGAATACTATTCTCCCTTTTTGATGTATCTATTTCTAAAAGTAGGTATGCCCCAAGACTTGGGAAAAGTAACTTTAAAACAAAACAGGTGGCTTTGTAGTGGATTTGAATTGCACGTGGGGAAAAGGGACAGTAAGACAAAATCCTTTCAAATTTATGGATGCAAAGCACATTTTTTCTCTCTATGGACACTTAATGTGATGAACAGTGTGGTATGCATCCAGAACTGGTTTACGCACATTACCAAGATCATATAAGTAACTTCTTTGCTTTTGCATACAAGGAAATGCATAATTCTTGCTACTCGTCCTGCAACAGTTCCCAACTTGGGCAGGATCTTTGTTGTCTGCTCTAGCAAAAAAGTCTTTCCTATCTTTTCGCTTTGGTATGCAGTGTTGAAGTACTCAGTTAACGTTCTCCTTGCTGTCATGCATTAACTTATTTTGAAAATGGTCCCACTGAGAACTGCATCTAAAGAAAAGTATCATAGTAACTGCCAACATGAATAATAGCTTCTATTAAGTAAAATAGAGAATTGCTAATGTTAAGTTTTGGGGGTGGAAGTGGTCTGTGTCTCAGAGAAAGAGTATTTTCAAAACTGTGTATGAGAAACCATTTATTTTTCCATCATTTTAATTTGAGTACTTTCTGCAACTTTTTTATACTTATTGTCATTTGGGTTTTTTTTGTTTTTATGTGAGCACTATTGAGATTAGTTAAATATTTTCCTTCATTTATTTGTCAGAGGAATGCCAGTGATTAAATAATTAGTTAATAAACCTGATCTGCATTCTTGCTGAGACTTGGAGATAATAGTGCCGTTGTTTGATCAAAAAAAAAATTGCAGGTAACGCATAGCTCAACATAAGCATATTTTCATTAAACTCTTATTCATCACTAAGGAATATCTCCATAAGATGCAAGAATCAATATGAGATTGCTAGTGTTTTCCCTGTTAGAATTTTATCTTATACTTAATACCTCTAAGACTACAAAAACCTCTAAGACCACAAAAATCTACAAAATTTATCATTTTAAGGAATTAGAAATGAAGGATTTGTTGCAAAAAGACCTGTATTTGTGATTCTTAATATCACAGCCTACTTCAACTCTTAAAAAGCAAATAAACAAAATAATTTAAAAAACCCAAGCCAAACCAAAACAACCAAAAAGCAATAGAGTTTAGCAACCTTTAGAGTTGTTTTGACTGAAGGAATTTTTTATCTGCTTTTCTTGGAAAACAGAAGGAAAGAGACAAGACCGTTACCTTCTACTGAATGATTTTGCTTCCTATATAATTAGATGATGGGTATTTATTTCTCTCACATTGACCTATGAATGCCGTGTATTAAATATTCACAATCCACCCCATGGAATACCATAACCTGCTCTGGATCATATATTAATGCCACAACCCTAGGCAACTAAAGAAGATATAGGTGTTCAATGAATAAAACTCTCCTTCAATGACACTGGAGTAATATTTCTCAAGAGGACTAGTGCCCTGTGTAGCAGAGATGTTAACAGTAGTAAATTATTACTATCAGTTATGGTGGTGTTTACTGTAATCACAGGAATCTTTACAAAAGGCGTTGACCTCTGTCCTTAAAAGGTTGAGGGGAACAAAGCCAAGATTTTTCTTTTGTTCACAATACATACGGCTTCCTATGACAAACCTTTTATCTAGTTATCCATCAGAGACAGGTGAATATACATCCATCATTTATATTGTTCACAAGTACTATATAGAAGAGAAACACTTCCATAATTAATTGTATTACTGCTAACGTCTATCTACTGGTAGCTTCTGGCTATTGTCTTTAAATGACATTTGCTCCTTTAGTTTCAAAAAACAAGACAAATGGTTCTTGTAAAAAAAGTTACATTTTCATGTCAATTAAATGTTGATAAAGTCTTCAAAGTAAGAAAAAAAAACCAACCTCCAAACTCAAAAAATGTTATCCAAATAGTCCTCAGTGTGTGATTCTACATGCAGAAGAAATTGACCTAAGGGTAGGTATTTACACATTCTTTAGGTATGCTTAACATTCTAAACTGAGAAGATTATTGTTAAACTCATTCTGAAAAGAGTTGGTTTTGTTTTCTCACCATTAATTCTTTCCTAATAAACTTACCTGACTTTGGGCTTTTTTGTCCTGTGGTACTGAATAAATGGCTAACATATTCTACTTTTTATAGCCTGAAGATAATAAACTTGTGAAAATAACCTTGAATGCCTATGTTTTTACTTAGTCAGAAGTTTTCCAATAATGACTTTTCTGAGGAGGCTTGCTTGGCATTTTTAAGGAATTACTGTTATAAAGACAATATAGATTCTATAAGAAGGGAAACTCTTCCACAGAGAAATTCTTCTAAGCTTTGTCTCAGTTATTATCAATAAATGAATATATATGACATGATAACCAGTTCATATGTTTACTCTTCTTACCGGACTACAGTTAACGTTGCTTTGTTACCATTGCACCTAACATGTCCTTTCAATCTAGAAAGCTCCACCAACTTTAAAAGGAATGTGAATGTGTAATTTAATCTAATAGCCTCTAGTAATACACTCTAATTACAGTTGCCTTCTTGAAACTATGGCAAAATTTGAATCTTACTTTGAGCAACTTACATTGCCTTTTGTAGTGTGATTTTGCAGTGATGATAACACTGGTGTTATGGGCTATGAATCCTAATTGAAAACAACTCTGGATTCAGTTGGGGAAAAAATCTCACCAATTCCCATTGGGTTTACCGGAGTCCATTACAGAGAATGCATTTCTTAGAGGCAAGGCCAGTCCAAACAGTTCTGTCTTTTGTCCACTCCCATGTTTGTTTGCAGCCATGTATTGTCACCTTCTCAGCTGCACTGGTTTAATTTTTATAGAATTGCATGGTCCGACAGATCAAGGAACTGATCAAGGGTTTTAATGTCTGTATCAGCATAACCGAAGACATAGATGAAATGATGGAAAGCAGATGTACTTTGAGCTATCTTTGCCATCCAGTGAAATGACTGGAATATTATCAGATTTATTACCAGAATAAGTTACCTGAAGGTTTGCTATTAACAGAATAAGGGGGTAGGATTTCTCCCATGATAAAGTTCAGGTAACTATTTCAGAAATTTCATTCTCATATTCTCACATTCCAATATTAATTTTACCTGCACAAAACTTTGGCAGCTCCATCTAAGAACTAGAAAAATGCTTGACTTTCTTACCCATCTCTCATTGTGTTGCAGTCATGTCTAGACATGAGCAGAAGCTGTTACTGGTTTTAGAAGCCTTCCTCCCCCACTTTCGCTACTCTTTGTCTAAGCAATTAATAAACAGGTCTCTTCCATTTTAGAAAGTTATCTGATTCTCTACAGGACTGTTAACCAAGTAAAATAACAGACAAGCTGATACGATATACGTGTAAAAGACAAAAGGAGTATAACTGACATTAATGAAAAGTGTTTTATAAAAAAAAATAGATGTTCTAAATTATTAATTCTTTCCTTGAAATTTTTAAGCTTTGTTTAGAACTGTTAACCAGGTTGGCTTTTTGAAGGTTTGGTGTTTTACTCTTTCATGGTCAGACAAAAAATGAGCATGCACTTTATAAAAAATTTGTATTCAAATGGAATAAAGTTTACACCCAAATGTGATGTAGTCACATGCAAAATAATATGTTTATACATGAAGAATGGGAGATGTTATCCTGGAAAAATCTTTGTAAAGGGCATAGAGACTAATAACATGAACTTGTGCTGAACTGCTGTGGCAAAAATGTGTGATATGATACCTTGATGTATAAGGAGAGTGACCAGATTAAAGGAGGTTATGTTATCTCTGTGCCTATAACTCGAGAAGTGGAAACAAAAGTACTACAGCTGAGATCTCCTTTCCACATTTTTTAAAGGCTGTAGTTAAATTCTGACAGCAAGTGGAACTACAGAAGTCAGTAGAGGGTAAAAAAAATAATTTTTTTGTTAAATTCTTCACCTTTTGGGGGTGATGTGTTTCTCATACATGCAGAATAAACATTATCTGTGGTGGGTTAACCCTGGTAGGCAGCTTAGCCCCACAGAGTCACTTGCTCACTCCCCCCACAGTGGGATGGAGAAGACAATCGGAAGGGTAAAAGTGAGAAAACTCATGGGTCGAGATAAAGATAGTTTAATAGGGAAAGCAAAATCTGTGCATGCAAGCAAAGCAAAATAAGGAATCCATTCACCACTTCCCATTGTCAGGCAGGTGCTCAGCCATCTCCAGGAAAGCAGGGCTCCATCAAGCATAATGGTTACTTGGGGAGAAAAACACCATATCTCCAAACATCACCCCTTTGGCATTCTTCTCCTCAGAGTTTTTATGGTTGAGCACAACATCTTATGGCATGGAATACCTCTTTGATCAGTTTGGGTCAACTGAACTGGCTGTGTCCCCTCCCAACTTCTTGCCTACTCTCAGCCTAGATGCTGGAGGGGCAGCATGAGAAACAGAAAAGGCCCTGATGTTATGTAAGCAATGCTCAGTAATAGTGTGTTATCAATACTAGTTTGGTCACAAATCCCAAACATAGCACCATACAAACTGCCATGAAGAAAATTAACTCTATCCTGGTCAAAACCAGTACATTACTTTAAAAAACAAAAAAATCTGGATCACTACTATCACAGCAAATGCAGTGGGGCGGAAGAATAAATTAATCTGATTTCTAACAACTTCTTTACAAAGACTACATGTGTTAATAAAAATTATATAAGGGTATTTTTTTCTTGAAGAATCCTTACTGTGAATAAGTTACCATTATCTTGCATGAAGAAATTTGATATCACATGGTTTTTTGCCAATATTTGAACTGTTGCTTCTAGTAAGAGCCCTCTCCACAAATTTCAGTCTTGTACCAGGGCCTACACAGCAGTTAGTGTGAACTGAGACCCTGTTTCAGGAGTCTTTCTGTTTAAGAACTATTCTTCCATTTTAATAGATATAATGAGTGAGGGACATGAATTTGTAGGAATCATATGCTTAAAGTAACATTAAGCTATAAATATACACAACTGCATGAGTAGATGATGGGAGATGGGCCAAAACAGGTGGTATCAGCCTGGGGTGATAGACAGAGTAGTAAGAGCTAGACAGACAGAACTCAAAGTCATGACCTTTTACTACATTTTTTGTTTGTGTGCAAACTCACTAAATGAAGTGTTTGTAAGGCTGAAACTCAGCTATCACCTATCTGCCAACAATGCAAGTTCATTTACTAACATCAGGCTAAGCCATTGTTTGAGTTGATCCTTTGAGTGAAGAAAAGTTAGTGGCATGTATATTACTTCAGAATGGTATGGAAAGCTTCCCTGATCTGAATTGCATGGGCCAATTTCTCCTGTTGCAGTGTATTTGTGTCCCATGAATAGAAAGGGTTGTCTGGAGATGTGAACCTTAAGAAAAGAGCTGGGCAGAAGAGGCAGGATGTGAATATGGAAGTATGTGTTCATAACCTATCCTCTCAGGTTGCAGTGGGATGACTCTGGCCAACATCTACCCCACCCACCAGTCACTCGCTCACTCTCCCATGGTGAGATGGGAGAGAGAATCTGAAGCACGAAAGTGCGAAAACTTGTAGGTTTAGGTAGACAGTTTAATAAGTGAAGCAAAGCTGTACACACAAAGAAGGCAAAATAAGGAATTTGCTATTCCCATTGACAGGGAGATGTCCAGCCACTTCCTGGGAACCCAGGCCTCATTACACATGATGGCTGCTTGGGAAGACTAACACCATAACCCTGAACATTTCCCCTCCTCCTCCTTTCACTGAGTGTTCATTGCTGAACACATTATATGGTATGGAATATTGGGTCAGACGTTCCAGTTGTGTCCCCTCGCAGACTCTTGTGCACTCATAGCCTACTCCCACGTGGGACAGAGTGGGAGAAAGAAAAGTTGTTGACACTGTGCGAACACTGCTTAGCAATAAATAAAACACTGGTGTCTTATCATCACTGTTCTACTCACAAATCCAAAACATAGCATCGTATGGGCTGCTGTGAAGAAAATTAACTCCATCCCAGCCAGACCCAGCACACAGCTGCACAGCTTTGTACTTTCCCTCCAGCTGTGGAAACAGAAGAGAGGGAGAGAGAGAGAGGGAGTGCTATGCTTATCAGTTCCCAGTACCACAGAAGGCAATCATAAGACACAGGTTAATGACTGGAGCTAAGTTCTTTAGTACTCAAGTAAATGTGCATTTGCTTCAGGCTAATGAAACCCAAGAGGAATATCTGCTTTTCTGGTTAGGAACCATCTTGAAATAGAGGACTTCAGTGACCAAGGAGCCACAGTCTAGCATTGAACAAAAAGCTCAACTTTCAAGGCCTTCAGTCTCTTCTGAGATGAACTAGGGCTGCAGGTCAAGCAAGACAAACTCCTTTCTAAGGTTTTTGCAGACTTTGCTTGCTGAACTGTCTGTGGGATCAGAGACGACTCCTTGTCACAGGACCAAGATATGGCTGAGAGATGTCCTTGCTGCTGTCAGAACCTGATGTTCATAAACCAGTGCACTTCATGCTATTTTTTAGAGCTGAGCACTTTTGGAAGTACTGAATGAGGTTAACAGCCATTGAAGGTGGCAGTAGGTAATAAGAACAGTAGCAAAATGGCATTTCCTTACCTGCTTTAAGCTGTGCCCATATTGATAATTATTTACATAACCCAGTACTTCCATGGTCTCTTTTGACAGACTATATCATCACTTCTACTCACAGATAAGGAAATAGTTCTCCACTGTGGCTGCACTTCAGGCATTCAAAGGATAAACCTGGAAGCAGAATCTAAGTCATCTTGATATCACAGGTTCTGTCTTTTATCACCCAAAAAACCTACTGGAAGAGAAGTTTCACAGAGATTGAATTGTCTGTTTTGCTGAGAACTAAGCTCTGAAACTGATCCTTTTACATAATATTAAAAAAATAAATTAATACTGTTAATTATTATGTTTAACTTGATATATGAGACAACATGCCATTCTTTTTTCCTTTGTCTCAAATGGCTAAAACCTTCAGAAGCATATACATTAAGAAATTAATACATAAAAGTACAAAGGAAGAGATATGGGAGCCACAGATTAGATGCTGTTTCCCAAGAATTCTGGAACATTATGGGGAAAAAAAATCCCTAACCCCCAGCTTTTTATTTCCTCTTTCCAGTGATTTCCCTACCCTCACCCTCCAATAACTTTAAATTCTGGCCAAGGCAGCAATGCCAAAATTCCAGTAGTGAAGCTGTAATTACATTTTTTTCTTCATCACTGGAAATACGAATATACCCACAACTTCACAAGTAAACCTTATGTAATTTCCTATCACCTTCATTTTCCCTGTACTCAAGGGATCTGGAAATCTGACAGGTACTAAAAACTGTAACCTTAAGAATTTCATCATAAGCTAAGTATATTTTAAATTATTTTTCAACAATTCCTGCACTGTGGTCTAAAATTTATGGCATTGGGTGTTCTGCTTGTCAAAGTAACTGAGGGTGGACCTTGAGCTGCTTCAAGCCACTATGGCAGCACTGAAGTCAGTGGCTGACTATAACAGTTCTGCACTAGTCACACACTCATGAAAAGCATTAATCTTATGCTATGTCTTGACCAAGATAGCATCTAACCTATGTGAGTTAAGCAGATTAAATTGTTGTCTGTGTGGATAAGCAAGTAGTTAAAGCCAAAAAATGTGGGCTAGTATGTGAAAAGTGTTCCTTTTTCCTTGTGATTAGACTTCGAAGGTTTAACCTTAGGAACAGCTTCTCTAAAACTTCAGACTATGACTGGGGGAGTGGGGGAAAAAACCAGCTGAATGTCAACCACTGTTTTTTCAAAATGCTGGGAGCAAAAATTTTTGACGTGCCAGAACCTTAACACAAACATGAATCACATTCAAGGTCAGCCATTCACACTGTGTCAGTTCAAGATACACATCTTTCCAGTAATGGCTTTCATTCAGGCTGGCATGTGAAAGAAAAACTTTGCTCTGCTTCAGTGGTGTAAAGGCATTGGGGCTTCTGAGCACTGCCATCTCAAAACATAATTTCCCTTCATATGCTTGTGCTGGTTATTATCTTTCTGGTTACAGATGAAATAAACCATTTGTGTTTCAACAGGAATGATAATGCTTGAATTTCTAATTAATTTTTGATGTTATTTGCAAGATTAATATGGAGATGTGCTTTGGTAGGTGGCCATGACTGTGGTGTCTCAGTATATAATGTTTCCATTCAAAACCAAGAAATTTATCTTTCCCGATATATCCTTCAGTTCCTCTTTAATTTTGTGCATTGGAGTATGATAACTCTTTTCACTGTGATATTTCCTGTATAGAAGGGTTTCATTAAGATGTAGACCTCTAAGTCTCTCTTGGAGATGTTACATCTTACATACTGTAAGAATTTAAGGGAACAGAAATACTGTTGGCTAGGTTGAACATCACAAATGTGTGAAGATATAATGACTAGATTAAACACCATGGAAGCTCTAAGGCGTCTTAGAAAAAGGCATAGAAGTTGCCTGTCAAATGTTGTAGCACCAGTAGATGAAGCTGCCACTGTTGAGTATTTAGGATTTTGAACCGAGAGAGACAAGCGGGCAAAAATAAAGTAGCAGAATTGTGAGAAGCTGTGAAGGGAAAGAACACGTAATCAGCCTGGCTCGAGTCTCATTGAACATGCTGGAGATGAGTACACTCATATTAAAGATAAGCTAGTGTGAGTTTGAACTGGGAATTTTTGTGTTTTGGAGTAATGATCATGGATAATTTTGTCACACTGATTTTAGTGGACCTAAGTTTAATCTTATTTCCTAAGTTATGTCGGTGTTTAACATTGACATTCTGCCTATATCAAGAACAAAAGACTCTGGCCTGAGGTTAGTTCACTGTTAAGCGACAGGGAGGCTAGTTAGGAAGATATTGAGTGGAATATAATACAGTAAAGCTGGAAAATCAACTAGTAGAAGTAAAAAAATATGGATTTGTTAAAAAAAAAAAAAAGGATGTATCTACAGAAAGTTTTGTGGAAAACCGTAAATGCATTGAATATTTCAAAGTGTTGGAAATAACTGAGAATGACATAAGACCAATATAGATGAAACAGAAGGAAGTCAACATAAAAATTTCTTGCTGTTCAACTTAATTTATGTTGATTTTGAAGTGAATTTTATGCTGTCTTCCTTCCAAAGTTCAATGAACAACAAGAAATTCTAAAACAATAATAATTCAAAAAAGTAAAAAGACAGAGCAACCAAAACTTTTGCTTAGATTTGGACTTTAACTTTCAATAATTTCCACATTGTGTAGTAGACTGGAAGTACAAAATAAAAGAGATATTTCAGGAAAGAGCAAGAAAGATTTTCTCCTAAATATGGGATAACGGGACATTTTTATATTTCAGTTGGGGTTTGGGTTTGGGTTTTTTTTTCTCATTTAAATGCAATTTCAAGCATATGAAATTCCTTTTACAGTGACTTTCATTTGACATGTTTGTCTGTTCCATATAAACAGGATTTCATCTATATTGCACTGAACTTGTCCCCTTTTATCTGAAAGTGACTATTTCTACAAGAGGAATAATTTTGCCTTTACTTTTTTCTTCCTCCTTTCTTTTTGTGGTGAGTTTTTGTGGTGGGTCAACTCTAGCCAGTGACTAAGCACCCACACAACCACTTACTCATTGCTCCCTCCCCAACCCCAAGCAAGTGGGACAGGGGAGAGAATAGAAAGACTGAAACAAAAAAACTCAGATCAAGATACAGACATTTTAATAGGTGAAGGAAAGAGAAAAAAAACCAACAACTAAACAATGCAAACTAATCATTCACCATCTCCCACAAGCAGACTGCTGTCCAGCCAATCTCCAAGTAATGACCACCTTGGAAGCCAAGGAACCCCACACCTTTCTTGCTCTACCCCAGTTTTAATGCTAAGTATGACATTATATGGTATGGAACATTGCTTTTACAAATTTGGGTCAGGTGTCCCAGTGTCCCCTCCCAACTTCTTTCTGACCCCAGCTTACTCTCTGTGGAGAGAGGTAGATGCAGAATGGGAAAGGAGAAACAGTTGATGCTGTGCAAGCACTGTTTAACAATAATCAAATTACTGGTGTATTATCAATACTGTTTTAGCTGCAAATACAAACCACAGCAACAGAGGGGTTGTACGAAGACAACTCAATGCCAGCCAGACTCAGTACAGTCTTAGAACAGCTTGCCAGTTTTCCAGGCCACTGAGTAACTGCATATAACCTACCTACCCCATCTTTTCAGTTTTCAACAAATAAAATATACCCCACTGTTTGTTATGATCTCAAATAGGCTTTTTAAATTTTTTGTTCCAGAACTGAGAAGTGAGGAGGTGTTATATGTTCACAGTTCATAAAGTTATCTGTGATCTTTCAAGATGAGACTAAAGAAATTTACTAAGTGAGATTTGTTTCAAGTAAAGTTTTTTTCCTTCAGAGCTGATGCTTGGTTGAAGAAACATCAGATAACCACAATATTGGAAATACACAAGCATAGAATAAAATGAAAACTAACTTTCATGTTTATTTTTGTCTTTGTCTTAAAGATGTAATAATGGAGATGGAAATCATTACTATCCATGTAGCAGTCATTACCTACTCAGATAGCTTTGACACTTCCCAGCACCCAGGGCTGCTGAAAAGAAAAGCCAGGGAGCTCACACCTATTAGAGAGCTGAGACTGGCAAATGTGTGTGTGGGGAACTTCCATGCTGTGCAAATTAGTACTGAAATTACATTGGCCTCTTATAGCTACTGTTTATCCACTGTTCTTTGCTGTTTTTCTATCAGCTGAAATGAATGGTAATTCAACAAAACAGCAATAATAGACTTGTAGTCTGTTGTGTTTCACAGTTGAGTTTCATTAAAAGCTTTAATCTAAAGTTCTGCCATGGGAACTCTCACAGAGCTAAAATGAGAGGTCTCCTAGGAGCTTTTCATTTTAAACCCAGGTCAGGTCTCATAAGCAATATTTCTTTTTTTTTTAGGATTTGGGGTGTTTGGGGTTTTTTTTGCCTGTCTGTCTTCATCCCTTTCAGTGATGTCTTAAAAAAGCATTGAAGTCGCTTTTGAAAAATAAGGCTTAGTTCACAAAACTCAGTTTTAATGGGCTGGGCTTTGAATATATGTCAGACAGGAGATTCCTGCAGGTAAGTCACAGACTGCTGCAGGCAGCTATACTACTCAGTATAGAGGATATTTTTCTTAAGAGGAGACTAAGAATAATATTTAAAAAAAACCAAAAACAAAACCAAAACCCCCAAAAAAACCTGTCTTATTGTACACAAGGCTTTACATAAGTAAAAAAAGAAAAAAAATAGAAGGGCAAAGCTTGGTGAGGCACTATACTGAAATAATATATCAAGCAACAACTGAAATTGCTGTACAGCTATAGTAAAGTTTCAGCTATAGATAGCCAATAAATCCTAAGCAGCTTTTCTGACTTCTTAGGGCAAAAAAGTATTCCAGTACTGATGACTACATGTATTATATTGTATTATCTGCATTCCATGTAGAATACTGCTGTGAACAATAGCTTTCCTCAGAGGGACAGAAAGAATAACTCTGAGAGGGGGGCATAGGGGCTCACCAAAGTAGGGGTTGACTGTGCTTCAACTTTCAGTGCTATAGAGATAGATGCAATTTACAGGAGGAGCTGGAAAGGTCACTGGGTGATAAAGTGATTTCATTTCAGTCTACATTTCTAGTTTCTTAGAGACAGGGAAATGGAAAGTCCCTTTATCAGCATGGGAATGGTGCACCCTTGCCTGTGAATTTATAGGGTGGAATAGACCTTCATTTTGAGGATGATTTCCTCTAAAATTTAGAAGTTGGGAGGCCAATAGGCAGTCTCATGATTCTGTAAATCTGATACAGTGAAAATACTTAAAGTGATTGATCTGCAGTTTGATTAGATACTTTGGTTTCAGGTTACTTAATTTTTCCAGAGGGTCTGGCATTATATAGATAAGAGGTCACCAAATCTTCACACCCGCCACCCCCTCTCAAGTCTGTAGAGAGAGATAATAGAGAATCCAAGCAGATTCTGTGTCGTCTTGTAGCAGCCCAGACATCAGTCTAACCAGAATTCATCACCTTGCACTCATTTTGCATGCATATAAAAATGGATATCTATTGTAATACACATATTACTGATCTGCTCATTACCATGTTATTAAATCCTTTTTTACTTACCTATTAATGCTGGGGCCTGAAAACCCAAGGCAAAGCTTTGTGGCAGGAGTGAAATTAATTCAAGCAGTTTGTTCACAGCAGATCAATTACAATATTAATTCACTATGAAAGTTTGCTTTGAAAGAACATTAAAGCTATAAGTTAAATGAACAGATTCCAATATACTCATAATTAGACTTCCCATACCATGTTTATCTGGGGTGCAGGTCTACAGTGTAACAGAAAATTACACTGGTGTATTAAGAGCAGGATTAAAACCGCAATACTGTGGAAATGGTTCAACAAGGGATAACAGCAGAAAAACCACAAGCATTTTTCTAAAGGGAAAAGTTCATTTTTGCTTGTCACTATGAATTATGAGAAATAGTATGTCCTAGCTGATAGGATTCAGAGTTGTGGTTCAGGTTTGCTAACTTCTATTCCTGTTGCTGCTATGTTGTTTGAGCTACCAGCTTGTTTTGTCATTCTGTGCCTCCATTTGCCTGTGCAATGAATGAAGTTATGGTATTTTTCGAAGAACATTGTAAGTCTCTAGCAGATAGCTATTTCTCACTTACCAAAACTCACTTTTCCACCAAATCCCAAAGGATCTTCCCAAAGGATGGGAAGAAAATAAAATTTAAAAAAAAAAAAAAAAAATAACTTTAGTAGAATTTAATCTATTGTTTCTAGACAGACATTACATCACTTTTTTGTAGACAAATTAGGGCTTTTTGTGTTTGGATTTCTTTTTCTTTGTGCCAACTGTGCTGTTTTGTGCTGTTAACTGAATGCAAAGTGTTTTTGTGTTGTAATACCTTTCTTGAAGCCAGAAGAAATCAGAGCTTACATTTTATATGAAATAATCATTTCTTTATAGGAATAGTTTCAGTGGTAATTTCTTCGAGCTAGTGAGGACAATATTCAGTACCTTGGGCCAAGCATAAATACAAATGCTCTGTATATGTAGTTTTATAAATAGAACATTGTCTCTGCCTTCGTCTCATGCAGCAAAATCACAGTATTGTAAGCAGTAGATGTAATTCAGTAAATGTGAAATTCATGCCTGATCAGGTATGAGATAGAATTAAGAAGCAAAGCACTAGCTTTTGTGTCTGTCAATGAAAGCTCAAGCAACTAGAAATAGAAGAGTTAGAGAGCTTTCCCGAGACTGCAGATTTCTTCCTTGAAATCTCTGAAGCCAAACACACACCAACAGGAACACAAAGGGAGTAATGCAATGACCTCCCTGTTTGTATCCCTATGCCAGCTAAACTTTAAACTTGAATAAATTGCATCTATCAAGGTATGGGCAACAGTTTTGCATATGTTCTTTTATCTTACTGTAAGCTACGTATGTGGGTCCCATTGTTTATTACCCCTTTTACTGTGCCATCCCATACCATTTCCAATGTGTGGTGGTTTCATAACTCCTGCACGTGAACACAGAGTCTGTTTGAAGTATCTGCCTAAGCTGAGTACTCTTACTGAAAACAAAATTAAATTAAATTGATTTAAGATTATTTCCCATTCTCTCTTTTGTGTGTTCTTCATTACAGTTTGCTTCATGCTTCATCTCTTGTAGGAAATGTTTTAACCAGTGTAATCAAGATCTATAGTCCCATAACCTAACATTGATCGTAACCATTGCAAGTGTCTAGAACGAGTTTTGTCTATAGATTTTCCAAGATTTCCAGGAGCCTAACAGCTCATATGGATAATATCCACTGTTAAAATTTATTGTATCTTCTGTTTACTGATTTCTTCCCCTTTTCTTTTAAAAATATATGCATGTTTACATTTATTAATTAAATACATATGTGCAACATAATTTCTATACATAGATCTATATGCAAATACGTATTATTTTCCCTAATAGGAAAGTTTGTTTATGGAAGGTAGAAAATATTGCTATTTTTAACTGTTTTATAAATTGCCCTGAAGCAAACACAAGCTCCAAGATTTCTTGAAATCCCCCAATACAGAGATGCAAATCTAAACCAGTTTCTTAATTAGTGAATTCTTTGTAATCATGGCAGCTTGAACCTAGGTCCCTCATATGAATTACCTTCTACATTCTCCTAAACATAAGTATCAAACACCAAGATCTGTGTTTGGAAAGCAATTTATGACACATGTACACAACTAGTTTTATACTATATTGATCCAGTTGAACAGGTAGTGTAAAAAGTGAGTTGAACAAGACATGGTAGGAGCTATTCATACTGATATTTTTCTCTGAGGTTGCTTGTTGTTCCCTGGAAGGTTAAGTGCTAAGTTATGTTTTTATATACACTACTACTTTAAAACTTCATAGGCAATAGCAACTTCTATTGTAAGGAACATTTGGTAGCAATTTCATTTCTTCAAGTTGAAAGACATCGTATGCTGTAATAAAATGAGGAAAGAAATACATACTCATTGCTCCTTCATATTTTTTCCGAGGTACACTAGAAACAGCTCATTCAACTGCATTATAGCGCAGTTGACAAGATGAACAAAAAGCCATCACCAAAGATGTAATTTAAATTTCTAACTCATTTCCTCTCTTTCTGTTTCACAGTCTGTGTTGCAAAGGCTTATCCCCCAGCTCCTAGACAAAGGCAACTTGTGAATAACAAACCTCAACATCAAAAATGTCTAGCAAAATGGAAAAAGGAAACAATTAATCAGAAAACCTCAGACATCCCTTATCAGGACCTATGGATAGCGGCTTTAGCAGTAACAGTAAGTTAGTGATGACATATGATATAGCACTGCTTTTGCTGCTTCTCCTGTGACTGAAATGGTAAACTGTATTCTCTGTGAAGGACATTAAGCTCATCTTCTATGAGTGCACGAGTAACCAAATCAATCAATCCAAATCAAAGAATGTACTATTCTCAAACAGCATTCAGAAATGTCTGCTTTTCAAAACAATCACAGACTTTTGTTGCTCAAGTCTGGCAATTCAGGCAGAAAAATCGGTCACCACTGTGTGTTATATGAAATTAGAGCTGGTCAGAAATGGTAATCGTTTGAAACACTATTATTTAGTTAGCTGCATGTCAAGAGGGTTCTGTCACACCACCACTTGGGCTGAATAACCCATTTTTTTTAAGAAACAGCTCTGCTTTTGTGCTTCCTTATGGACACAATCAAAGCTTAACCCACCTGGTGGACTGCATTTGATATCAAGGGCCATGAAATATCAGAATTATGGCAGCATCTGTAGTGGAGTCCCATAGTCCATTGCTCTGAGGCATCACTGGTGATGGAATGCATGAAAGTTGAGAAAATTTCAAGAGGTATGAGCTGCAGCTGCTGCCCACATTGTATCATTCAGACTTGAGGTGTTAAAACCTAATTGTAAGACTGTGGACAGTGACTGAACAAAAGAAATACATGAGATAGAGTTGGATGTAATGAAATATAAGTAAATATAGTCCTACTGTTTATTTGGCTGCCTTATTGTTGTCAGACCTGTGTAGACTGCCAGGCAGAGAAAAATTCAGCAGAAGACAATGCAATAGCTCTGTCATTATTTCTGAACAACTCTGCCCTTTCATAACAGATGGCTTAAAACATACTTTGGGGTGAAGTGTAGGACAATACATAATCAAACTAATCAAAAATCTGTCTGCATGTTGTCTGATAACTAGCACTGCTGTTACTGTTGCTTCAAGTGACTTCCTTTACAGGTTCCCTAGGAGTTCTGAAAGTTGCTTCATTTGAAAGATTTCTTATTTGTTTTGCCTCCGTAACTCCCAGATTTCTTAAAGTTCTTTCTTCTGCTTTTTATTATTTTGAAAGTCCCATTCTCTTTATCAATATTAGCAGGGAGATCAAAATTTGGCTTGGAACTTCTTGGTTATAACTATCCATACTCAGGTAAGTATTTATTCAGTTCCTGTATGTGCAGAACATTAAACATCGGATGAGGCCATTGAAAGTCACTTTACTTCAGTGAATTATCTTGCTAAGGAGCTGCAAGACAAATGTGTTTATTCCAATGGGATCAAAAGTTGTTAACAATGCAACCTTAGATTCTGATATGTTAAAGAATACTCAACTTGTTTGCTATTTATTTACATTACTGTTTAAACTCACTTTGCTTAAGTTAACAAAGGAAGCGTAATGCCTTCAAATTGTCTGTAGAATAAATAATTTGTTAGTGGTGTGTGTGAGTGTGAGGGGAAATACAGGAACAGGGAGATAAAGAACAATTTCCCTTGATTTTCAGATCACTTATCCAGGTCTCAAATGAAACACCTGATTGCATTAGAGACTCAATTTCACCAAAATTTTAATGTATCCAGCCACAGTGTTTTTAACAACTACTGAATCTCATGATAAATTGTAACAGCTGAGGCAGAAGCTCTATGGGCTGTGAAGAACTCTAATGTCTTGTAACTCAAAAATAACTCTTGACCTCTCAAAGATATTTTGAAACAACAGACGTATTTTGAAATGAAGTACTTAACATTAGTGTGGTCCTATCCAGGCAGAAACTGATTTGGGGATGCTTTCTCACAGTCTCTGTGAAATTCTGCTCTCTCCCCCAAGCAGAGGAACTGCTTTCTCCTTATAGAATTGGCTGCAATCAGATTCTTATGCCTACCACACAGAGTACAGCTGCTTTCATAAGCTGTACTGTGGTGGGCAGCTTCCGCCTTCGTCCAGGGTAGGAGAGATGCAGGACTATGGCTGCTAAGAGATAGGATGGCATGCTTCACTTCTGCTTACAAACTATGAAGGTTTCGCTCTTATGCATGGATAAAGAAAGTGTCTCTCTTTTCCAACAGCACTGGGAATAACTCTTTAATGTCTCTTAAGTACATCAGCAGGATGATTTATAGAAATATCTTAAAAACTGTGGTTTCAGGAGGTGAATTAGATGTTTATTTAGGTCTATACTGCTGCTTTTGCAACATGTAGGTACACTGCGGTTATTCACATACCTTCCTGTATGCCTATTCTTATGTTAGCTTGATGGTTGAGAGACATTATCTGTACTTTTGGTCTTTTCTGAACATATGTTAGTCATGCAAGCCTAAATCTAGTTTCCATAGGCCAATATTGCATTTGGGTGTTTAGAGTTCAAGGAAATTCTGGTTTTCAAAGTGAAGATACCCAATGACAGAATTAGAAATTATTCAAATGACAAAACTTAGAATGAAGCTTCTGAAAATCATACTCCAAGGTTTTTGGATCAGAGAACCTATTCAAAATATGGACATCCAAAATCACAGATTTGCACTGTGATCATCTTCATTTTCAAAGGCCCAGTGTTTATCTCCAGTGTAGGTAATAAAAACTGTGAGTAAACTATGTTGAGATTCTTATATGAAAGGCTTATTTAAAGAACTGAACCACAGAACAGTGATATTTTTTGTTTCCCATTTGCTTAGGCAGATTTGAATCAGTTCCTAAATGCAAAAGAGAAGATCTAAATCAAGCCTTTTAATGTTTGCCTGTTGCTAATCTGGAACTTGATATATGTGACAGACCTACTATTCAGAAAATATCCATTTTGGTCCTCTCCTTGCCAATATGATTTTTCTAAGCTTTCATTTCCCTGGAAACATGCCCTGAAAATCAGCTATGGAAAAAATATCAGATAAGAGAAATAGTATTAATTTCATCTCCTTCCTAATCTACGTGAATGTAAGATTCGTGTCTTCCTTGATACACTGTCAATTTATCCAGGCTCCTGCTATTATATACCTAGCTCAGTAATATGATTCTGTCTTCATGCATTTAATTACACTCACTGTGTTCCTACTCATAAAGAACCTAAAATAAATAGCATGTGGGCTCAAATTAGATGATTCTCCTCTATGTAGATTTTAAACCATTTTGGTTTTGTTCTTCTTGTACAGTGGAAAGGTGCAAAAATAAGTATAACTAATATAAACATATTGACTTCAGAAATGTGGGGTAATCATAATCATAAGTCTAGTAATATACATTGAAGACATGCCTGAGGGCTGTGTTTTAACATGAACAGTCAATATGAAGTCTTCTTGCTTGTTTCCATGTGTTTTTCTATAAAATATTAAGAATAAAATTACACATCTGTAGGATGATACAAGTGCCCAGAGAAAACCACTTTGTACAATTACATATAAAACAACACATTCACAGCAACATTCTCCTCAGGAGAAGAAACAATCATATTAACAGAGACATAAAGAATGTCATAAAATTCAAGGTTGATACTAATTTTACAGGACACCCAACCACTTGAAACTATTATATTTCTGTTATGGTGAAGCCTTGCCTTAGTTCTTTTAATGAAATAATACTATTCCCTGACTTTGAAATGTCTACAGAATTTCACTGATTGCTTTTCTGGTTGTTTATAGAACTATAAATATTGTTCTTTTTTTTTTTTTTTTTTAAGGAAGAGTACAGATGGAAATTGAAGCACTTAGAGGTGAGTAAATTAAAATACCTGCCAGTCTTAATTAAGTTTCTTGATGTAGATTCATTGAGCAACATTGCATACAGGTACCCTTTAATCATGTGATTACATAGTTTTCCTCATCTTCATCACGGAGCAAATGACAACCACTTAAAGATTTCCTAATATTTGCTTTATACTGGACAATATTAGTTAATCTCAATATAGGTGGTACAACTTCCTATAGGCAGAAAAGATGCAACCTTTTCTAACAAAAAAATATAAAACACAATTGGTTACAATAGAGTCATGATGGGCAGCAGAAATTTATGAATAAAAGAGCAAAACTCCTATGGATATTTTTCAGACAAGTTTTTATTTGAAGTTTATAATGCTGGATATATCAGCTAAGGTCAATTGAGGTTGTTTTTGAGAAATATAGTGTGGTGGGTTGATCTTGGCTGGCTGCCAGATACCCACCCAGATGCTCTCACACTCCCCCTCCTCAACAGGACAGGGAGGGAAGACAAGATGGAAAAGGTCATGGATCGAGATAAGGACAAGGAGGTCGCATAGCAATTACCTTCATGGACAGACCAGACTCAACTTGGGGAAAATTATTTTAATTTATTGCCTATTAAAATAGAGTTGAATGAGGAGAATCAGAGAAAGTTTTAGGCTGGAAGGGACTTTCAAAGATCACCTAGTCCAACTCCCTGTCATGGGACATTTTTCACTAGATCAGGTTTCTCAGAGCCCCATCCAACATGTCCTTAAACACTTCCAGTGATGGGATGTCCACAACTTCTCTGGGCAATCTGTGCCAGTGTTTCATCACGTCATCATACAAATATCTTCCTTATATCCATTTTAAATCTACCCTCTTGCAGTTTAAAACCATTTCCCCTTGTACTGTCACTACAGGCCTTGGTAAAATGCCTCTTGCTGACTTCCTTATAAGCCCCCTTTAGGGCCTTTCTTTAGAAAGGTCACAATAAGGTCTCCTAAGAGCCTTCTCTTCACCAGGCTGAACAACTCCAACTCTATCAGCTTTACTTCATAGGAGAGATGTTCAAGCCTTCTGGTCATTTTTGTGGCCTACCTCTGGACCCACTCTAATAGGCCCATGGATTTCTTGTTCTGGGGGCCTGTATTGGGTCTGGCTGAGATGGAGTTAATTTTTCCCACAGCAGCCCTTATAGTGCTGTGCATTGTACTGGTAGCCAGAAAGGTGTTGCTAACACACTGATGTTTAGCTACTGCTGAGTGGTGCTCGCACAGCACCAAGGCTGTCTCTCTAACATTCCTCCCTCACCAGCAGGCTGGGGGTGGGCAAGATCATGGGAGGGGACATAGCCAGGACAGCTGACCCAAGCTGACCAAAGGGATATTCCATACCATATGATGTCTGCTCAACAAGAAAAGCCAAGAGAAGGGAGGAGGAAGGTAGGGCATTTGTTATTACAATGTTTGTCTTTCAGAGCAACCCCTATGTGTACTGAAGCCCTACTGCCTGGGAAGTGGCTGGATGTCACCTGCTGATGTGAAGTAGAGAATAAAATCTTTTCATTTGCTTCCACATGTGACCTTTGCTTTTGATTTATTAAAGTGCTTTTTTCTTGACTCACAAGGATTTCTTCCATCTATTTTCTCTCCCACCATCCTGTTGATGAGGGGAGTTATAGAGCAGCTGTGTGAGCCCCTGGCATCCAGCCAAGGTCAATCCACCACAGTCCTTTTTGTCACCTAACATGGCGCATGAGGAATTGGAGGTAAGGATAGTAATTAGAGAGTTAATGAGCAAAACATGGACTGAACAATATTAAGAGAGCAGAATAATTCTGGGGAATTCTTATGTTGTAGTAATTGTGGTGAAAGGACGAGGGGTGGATTGTGTGTGTAAATTGTCCACTTTTGTTTGGTGTTGTGATGATGCTGTTTTGATTTTAGTGAGGGGAAATTCTTTTTTGTTGATGTGAGTGAAATTTGTAAATGTCAATGATGAATATGGATTTTAATGATAATCCTTAAATATGGGATTCAGAGGAGACAGGTGGAATGCATTGGGTTTGTGTGGCAAGGTTTTGGCAGCAAGGGAGCTACAGGAGTGGCTTCTGTAAGAAGCTACTAGAAGTTTCCCCTGTGTCCGATAGAGCCAATGCCAGCCAGCTTCAAGAGGGACCTGCTCCTGGCCAAGTGTGAGCCCATCAATGAGGGTGGTAGCACCTCTGTGATAGCATATTAAGAAGGGGGAAAAAACACTACACAACAGTAACTGCAGCTGAAGAGAGGAGTGAGAATATGTGAGAGAAACAACCCTGTGGACACCAAAGACAGTGAAGAAGGAGAGGGATATCACTCATTACTGGTTTCCATTTGAGCCATTGATTAATTCTTGCATGCAAACATCTAGCCAATTCCTTATCCATTGAATAGTCCATCCATCAAACCTATACCTCTTCAATCTAGCTGTAAGAATGTTGTGAGGGACCATGTCAAAGGCCTTGCAGAAGCCCAAGTAGGTGACATCAGTTGCTCTTCCCTTGTCTGATGAAGTCACTCCATCATAGCAGGTCACTTGATTAGTCAGGCAAAGACAGAGAAACAAAGACAAAAATTAAAACTCTTTCCCTCAACCCTCTTCTTCCCAGGCTCAACTTCACTCCTTCATTCCTGACTCCTCAAACTCCCATCCAGCCTCCAACCCCTGATCAACACGGGGCGATAGTTAATGCGGGGTTGCAATCAGTTCGTAACAGTTCCTCTCTGCCACTCCTGCCTCCTCACACTTCTCACTTGCCCCACTGTGGCTGTCTCCACAGGCTACAGTCCTTCAGGATGAACAGTGTGGACTCTCCATGGACTGCAACTTCCTTCAGGAAATATCCACCTGTTCCAGCATGAGGCCCTCCGTGGGCTGTGGTGTGGATTTCTGCACCAGCGTGGTCCTCTCCATGGGCTGCAGGGAAATACCTGCTCTACCATGGTGTCTTTACTTGGGGAGAGTAGAGGAATCTGCTGGAATTATTTCTTTTCTGGCTGAATTGTTTCTAGATAGTGTCGTTATCTGTGAAGTTCTACCTAAATTTTTATCATGTATTAACTATAAATTTCCCTCCTTCCCTCTTGTCTTTGCTGACAGATTACACACTAGGGGCTGGATGAGCTGGTGCTGCAGCTCCCTGTTAATGACTACCAGACTAAATGAATCATTTAGATCTGCAGGAGAGACTGCCTAGCCTAGAAATGGTTATCCCTTGAGATAAAATCAACAATCCCTTTTTCCCTGTTCAAATCCTTTTAAGTGCAACATCCTTTTCAGTACGTTGAAACAAATGCCTGTACTTTAACATTATATAGAGGAAAGAGGTGTATATATACCATCTAAAACACATGCCTACTTTAGGGACCCAGTATCTTCCAGCACTTCACAGAGAGAGTTTTGTGTCTCCAAGGAGCCATTTAGAGTGCTGGAGTTAGTCAACAGCTAGTTTTGCAGTTGTGGTGCTCTCAAACACTTTCTGTAGATGTCTGCCTCTCTCTTCTGAGTATGTTGTGATCTTGCACTTCTAGTTTTAGGCCTTTATTTAAATCCCTAAAGATGGCAGTGAGAAATCATCCGTTCCTCTTGGAGCAGTGAAGACAGAAATACAGTGTTTTGGTGTTTGCTTATGTAAAAATAATTTCAGGCTTCTTGTATTTTTTCTTACAATACACATTATCCTTATGAATGTTGAACAAAATTTCTTAGTTTCAGAGGTACTGAAAGTTGGATTTTTTTCCCTTCAATTTATTATCCCACATTATAATTCGATCTTTAAAGGAGAAAATATTTCCGCTTAAAAATAAATATCACACTTTGTATTGTGTAATTCAGAGCAATAAAAATCATACTGTGGTAATGAGAATAAAATTGCACCAGTAGTCAAGCTGGAAAAGTATAAATTAGAATAAGCATTCTAACACACAGTAACATTATTCAAATAATGCATTCAATGAATGTAACAGGATGCTGACTTCATTTATTACAATAGTGAGTTGTGAGATTTAGATGTTGTAGAAAAAGTACAACCTTTCAGAGTTAATGTAAACATGTCACTAGATGTTTTCAGTCTACTACTGCTTTTTATTTTCAATTTCAATACACAAAACAATTGAAATAATTCAAAAGCATAGGTGAAAGTACAAACATACATACCTCATCAATAAAGTCTAAAAAAGTGGTTTAACCTTAATGCTCAGATTGTGTTTTCATTGATACAGGTGGAGCTACCTGAATAGAGAAAAAAGAAGTGTACTGGGAAACTGCCAAGTGCTGGACCTGCAAGTTTCTGTGACAACTTTGACTGAGTGTTCTCTTATATCTACTTGAACTTTGACTTCGAGGTAGGTAAACACAGCCAAATTCTCATTGATTCTGCTTCCTTATGTCCAGAATAGCTAGAGACATTTGATTTCACGTAGGATCTTTACTTCCTTGTATTGATATTCACTTACATGCACAAATCAGCCTTTCCAGCGCAAATAAGCACTTTGGAACTGAGCCATCTGCAGAATATCATTCATGGAAAATGACAGGATAACATATCTTTTATGTTTTGGCTGTGTACATATTTATGTCAATGAAATTATGTTATACAGGCATTCACAGAAAAATGTGTCCTGATCAAAGCATGCTACTTTAAAGATATTTTGAAAACATTTACAGGGAAACACAAAATATAATTATTATTTTTAACTCCAGTGAAGCTCACTGTACGCTTAGCAAGTGTGTCTTATTAGGTAAGAAGGAAAGAATTCTAAAATTGCTAATTCTGACACACCATTTATAAAGTCATTAAAACAGAGATTCCCTTCAGTATTTTGTTACAGACTTAAGCGGGAATAGTAGACCCAAGCTATTCCTACCATGTGTATCTGTTCCATGAAATACTTTTTTCCCTTAAAAATGAGGAACTACACTGCACACCACAGTCTGAAATAGGAAATAAATTGAAAGCTCAAGAGAGTGAACAGAACCCCAACGGAAAGGAAGGATCTGTTGGCAACTGTGTTCCATACAAACTATTAGCCATCATCAAGATTAGATGTGTGTAAAACCCTGGTCACCAGCAAACTGAATGGTGATGTCAAGTGAAAGTACAGTGGTTTTGTGATTGCAAGCTGCTTTTTGTTTCCATGGTCAGCTAAAAGAGAGAGAAATGACCATTATGTGCAATTTTGAATTTTTTGATTTAACACAAGAGGTGATGTTCTTTATATAAGGGATTAAGTTCTCTTGGTATAACCCTTAGAAAAATAATGAAAAAACACACAATAACTGTAGTAATTGTTCTGAATGTGACACATGTACATTTTTGTGTGTGATTCTGGTGTTATTAATTCTTTTCTCACTTGTCCACTTCTGCTGATTTTACTGCCAGGCTTGAAATACCAGTTTTTGTAAAACTCTGTTACTTTTCATAAAGTCTAGCCCACACATATGAAGCAACCCTGTCATCTGGAGGACTAGAAACTCTCAAGTCACACAGCATATCCAGAGCAGAGCTTGATATAAAGTTTAGTTTCCTCTCCTCTACTTTTGTATGAAAAACTATATCATTAAATTGTGCAATAGCATGTGAAGTAAAGATACAGTTTTTAAAAAAGGAGATTTTGTTTGCAATGTGCTTCACCAGCAGCCTGTATTGCAGGTACATCATGAGATATTTGAAGGAAACAAAATTATTTTGGGAAAACTCATGGTGTCTTATGATAGAGTGTATTTCAATGGTAAAGATTGTAATGAGAACAAACTCTTTATGGTAATGGTTCTGACAAAGAAAGAAAAGATGGTGATAGAATTTCTTCTTTGCTACCACCCCAACAAAGCATCCAGCAACAATGTAATCCTCCGCAAATGCCATTAAGACAGACATCGTTTTCCTACTTATTTTCTATTTAGAACCACACACAAAGAAACCTTCCATTGTAAAGCTTCGTTAACAAAGAAACAAAAGAACAACTGGTTGCATTTGTTGCCAAAATACAATTTGTTATTGCAGGTAACAAAAACAAAGGGTACTTTCCAGCCCTTAGGTACTACAGGGATTTTGCTCCCTATGACAGCTGGCATGTATTTCTATAAAAGTTAAGTGCTTTTTAAAAAATCTATGTATAGAATGCTATTGGGTTATTTAGGAGAGGAATATTTTTAATGCTATTCACTATAGAAATTATGTTTGCCCTTTTATTTCTTCCAAGTATAGGACAAAGACTTTGCAAAGTAAAGGGCATTCCTGGATGTTGTAGTTTCTCACAGAAGGAGATAAAGGATTGGTAACCTTTCTAAAAGCTAACAGAGGCTGTCTTTCCAACTGTCAATTTTTATTCCTAACTGACAGGCCTTGTATATAACTCAAATACAGCAGGAGTCAAAAAGAGAGCTTTAAATAATAAATGACATTTAAAAAAGAACTAACGTACTAATTAAAACTATGGCCTGCAAAAGACTTTTCTGTTTCCTAGTGGCAACTGAGAGATCCCAAGAAGCTGCAGTGTCAGCCTCTGAAAAACCTTGGATAGAAGCTTTGCAAAAGGAAGTTGACCTGAGATTATCCACATGGAGTGCTGGAGAGGAAGAACAAAAAAAAACCCACCCCAAAACCAAAAAGGGTGGGAAAAATCATTAAAAGAAGATGTATTTATCTTTTTAGATTCACCTGGCCTCTGAAAAGATTGCTCAGGATGTTTTTATTTTGTTTGCCCTTTTTTTTTTCCTGAGTTTCTTTGTTCATTGCTGTATTTTAGTGTACACTCTGCTCAGGAGAGAAATTGGCACGTTTATTAAATATTCAGACAAATACTGATGTATAGATGTCAAAGAATAGAAGATCAAAGGGACATTTCTTTGCACAAGAATCATGACATTGATTTGTATTTCTAGATAAAGAAGATGAGTTTAGTGTTTAAGTGCTTGACAGACTGATTTAATCTTTGCCTGTCATGTTTAGTTGTGGTCATTTGTGGTCTACAGTACAGGTCTCGTGTCTCCAGCATCTCTTAACACTTGCCCTTGAAACTAGCTTTTAAATGCTTGGTTTCACCCTGGAGTTTTCAGTGCTGAGATGGGTGCCTTAAGCTATTTCTGCAGGGTCTGGAGGAAGTCTGGTAGTACAGAATAGGCTTTACCAACTGCCAGCACAGAAAACAAATGAATAATTTAACACAGGACGAACATTCTGGTTTTGTAAAACTCCTGCTTGACATTCCTAAACTGAAAAATTCCAGTTCTGTGGTAGACAGTGATTTCTTTTTTATAATCTCATCCTTAAAGTAACTAAAATGGAGAGCAATTTTTATTGAAGTAGAACATTATGAGTTGTTACTGAAACAAGACAAATGAATTTAATTTGCTTTGGATATGTAAGAAAGGATTTCTGCACTGTGAACCTTTTGTGTATTCTGACTTTTTTTTTTTTTCCCCTGGTTTGGGATAAGGATTTTTTGGAAATGTTTTCTGTAGGTTATGGGAGCTATTTTATGCCTTATTCTAATACCCTCACAATAGAAGCATGGTCAAAAAAAGCACTACTAGATCTTCTTTTGAATACAATGTACCAAAACTGATAAAGAAGAATGTGATAGCGTTTATTCATCCTACACGCCCTCAAGACCTCTCTGGTCTCATGAGATGGTTGCACCATTTCAGTGGACTGGTTTGTTGCAGCCTAGGATTTTAGTACCTTGTGCATTTTTATTTTTTTTTTTTAATACAGTGATGGCACAGTGGACATTCTCAGCTCTGTGAGCATAGCTGCAAGAGTAAAATAGGGATAGGTCATGTGGAAAAGGAGATGATCTTTTGTGCCTGCTCCCTGTCAAGCCGCTCTAGTGCTACAGCTGTAATGAATAGCTGCCTGAGGGAAGCAGGAGCCATCCCATCAGAAAGCAATGCAAACACGGCTGCTCCAGGAGGGTGCCAAGCTGGGAGCTGCAGGTGACCCCAGTGCAGACTGAGGGCTCATTGATGGGGTGCCTGCCAGCTCTGAGCTGGGCCAAGCTGGGGGTAGTTACAGGATATGTTGACAATCCAGGGATCATCAGCCAAGGCGAAGTAACAAGTCATGTTCAGCGTCAATCCAGGTAGTCCAGTGAGGAACAGCAAGAGGCAGTGCCAGAGACAGTCTGCCTGTAACATAGGTCCAAAATCACTCTGAGATGCGAGGCAGAGATAAGGCTGCCTGGAGTGCAGATCTAGTGAGTAAGTCAGGTCATGGGGGAACTGGGTTGAGCTCCAGGTGCTTGTAGTGTAGGTCAGGCAGAGTCCGGGCAAAATTTACTCTACTGTGGAAGATCTTAGTCTCTCTACATTCCCAATTCCAAGGTTGAAAGTTAATAGATCTCTGTGTTACACAACAAGGGAAACTCTTAAACTGAGCTGGATGATTTCAGGGTTACGTACTTTTTCTCCACCCCTCTACTTAATTAGAGACGATACCAAGCAAAGGGAGTACCGTATGTCCGGTACCAGGAACGCAGTTACATAAACAACAGATAAGGTGCCAGTAGACAGCACTTGGGAAGCTACAGAATGCTTTGGGGGATATGCTGAGCAATGACATGTGGTGTGCATGGGGAATGGGTGGAGTCACACTGAAACAAATACATCCTTACATCAAAGGAAACGTTGAACAGAACTTAGTGTGGAAAGCAAGGCTGGGGAGGAAGACGGTGGGATGAAGGTGTGATGGTGTTACTAATCACAGTAATCACAGTCCTGTCTGTAGTGTGTGTTTAAATAGACAGGAGGTAAATAGCCAAAGGAGCAAAAGTATTATTGGTTTTGCTGCTCTTTGGTTTAGGGTGGGCAAGATCCTTTTTTGGAGGGGGAAGTTTTTCTTCCATTTATGCACACTAGCTTGTTTGAATTCAGGATGCTTTGTAAAGTAGGACAGAACTGACACAAACTTTTTCAATCTCTTGGCATATTTTGGTTTTGCATCTCTGAAACGCCTCATAGTCCCTGCTTACCTGTCTGTCTTGTTTCAAGGTGTCTATCTCAAGATTTGCTTGCACATGGGCTGTTTTTCAGACACTGTAAATGACCACAGAAATGTGACATCTTCGCTTTGAACTTCAAGGAAAACATATCCTGGGCATTTATATATACAATATATGCTTCTGTCTGCCAGAACAGACATATGCTAATAAAATCATAACTGTTTTAAAATCTTCAAAGCATCTCTTTTCATTTTCCCACATGGCCGCTCTGAGTCTAGAAGTTCAGCGAAACCTTAGAAAAATCTTTCTATATCCTGAACATGTCATTCTAGTTCAGGATTATCTGTGTTTAATATCCTTAATTTTGAATAAGCATGTTCTCAAGTGTACATTTGAGTTGTTCCTGTAATTATCTGAATAAAAAGTACCTCCTAGCTTTTTCTTCCCACTGCTAAAAGAGCAGTAGACTCATTTGTGGTGCCAAGACCACAAAACATTAATGGTGAGCTAGGAGACAAGGTAGGAGAAGCTGCCCAAGAATCAGTCAAGTGCCATGTCCTGCTTTGATTTGTCATCTTTCTCATACTGAGCAATACCATCCTGTTCACTCATTATGTAGCTTTCTCTTCTTGTTGAAATCTTTGGGTTTTGTTTTTGTGGGGTTTTTTTTTCAAATGTATGAGAATGTAATGCAGCTAGTGCACAGATTTGGTTGAAGTAGACGAGTTCAGCAGTAAATGACTGCCAGAAGAGAGGCAACATGTTTTCACACGCATATATGCACACACATTCTTTTTTTAATACTATCTTTTTCACTCATGATGTCTGCCTTATTTTATAGTAAGGCATGAAGCAAAAGACTCAGATTCAGCTTCCCAACCCAGATACCTATATGTGACTATTGTCTGTATTCTTTTGTTTCAGAGAAGTCATAAACTTTTTCGGAATTTTGAGCTAGAATAATTAAAGCTGTAATTTCAGTATAACAACTTTATCTCTTACTGCTAAGAATTTTACTATGGCTGTTTTTCTTAATATTTTATAAGACAGCTGGCTGCAGACCTCATCAAATCTTGTAAGATCAACTAGCTGTCAGTGCATCTCCCTTTGCTTTTCTCCATAAGCTATAAAGAACATTTTTGTAGGTTGATGAAGTTCATTGGAAGGCAGAATGGCTTCTCTGAAAGATTGACAAGGTCAATTCCTGCATCTTGTGTGTGTATAAATTTCATCAAAGTGGATTTAATGTGAGGACTGTGCAATATTCCTCCCAAGAATAGCAGGGAAAACCACAGCTAGGTAGGTCTTCTCTGTAAATCACTGGGTGTTGCTGTTGGATGTAACACTTGCCCTTTAACTTGCATATATTTGGATGTGTAGCATATAGACTCAGAAAAGAAGATTACTAGAAGACCAGAGAAGAGTATTACTTAATACTAGAAGAACTAGTATTAAGTAACATTCTTTTAGTTCAGGGGCTCTTGTATCTTACAGCATGGCTGATATGTTATAGAAGGTCTCAAAGGAACCTCTTGTTCAGATTTTCTGTTTCCTCCATTTCTGTTTCCTCCATTTTCAGTTCCCTGTTTTAACATCAACTACAAAATCTGATGGTTAAATAATATTTATCTGAATCTTTGTAATTTATAAGAGCAGAGTCAGGATAAGACACCTTCACTATGTCTAGTCAATTTTACACTGACAGTGTGTGTGTGTGCATGTGCATGCATAGATGCTTGCTTATCTCTAATATTATAGGTATATGCCTATCTAACTATATTTAGATAGATTAAATTAATATCTTTTGCTGATTTTTACTTATACCCCAGTAATATGAGCAGCTGTGTTTGAAAAAACATTCCCTGTAATCAGAAATATTTGTGTGGATTTCTTTGGAGCAATATAGGTTCTGGTTGAATGTCTGTGCTACCTTTCACAAGTTATTTATTGTGGGGTTGTACACAGCAGTGATCTGTTCTACGGAAATACATTTGCTTACTTTGTCATGGTGCCAGCAAAACAAACATTCAAGCTTTAGGCACAAAGACAACAACTTTAAGAGGAGAATGAAGAGGCAATAATTTTCAGATATGCCTATCTATTTCACTTCCCCAAATGGATATCTTGTTATAAATAACTACATAATATTTCCATCACAGCCACTAATGTACAGGGTTTACAGCATATATTTAAGTTTAATGGATTTTAGTTTACCCTTGAGAGAAGGGCAAAGTCTCAATGGGGCAACCTTACTTCCTTTAGACAAGATATAAGCAACAACTGTGCAACTGCAGAGCAGGTCTATAAATAGCTTTCTGGCAATACAGTACGAAGCAATGAAGTATAAAAGCAAGATACTCAGTCTTACACTGCAGTTAGCTGCTCACTGGAGATTTTCTCAACTTTAATTCAAAGTATTATGAAAGAGCCAATAAAATATATAGGTACATAAATTTTTGTATTACATAAGTTAACTGTACTTCATGGAGTGGCACCTGCCCAAATGCATTGAGATTATATGAGGGAAATGATAAGGTGCCACAGTACAAAAAAATCCTGTTACAGTAGTACTAGTAGATGCTTGGAGAAGTTTTAGCAACTATAACTAAATCTCCTCCTTTTTCTCACTCCCTTTAAAAAAAAAATAAAAAAAAAGAAAAAAAGAAAGAGAAGGGCAGTTTGTTGCAAACAAAGACAATGACTAAGAGACAAAGACAAATCTGGGTCTATTTCTGAACAAGATCTTCAGTTTTCATTGGTAGCCACCCCAACACCCTTTCAGCAGAGCTCCTCCCATCATTTTGTGCAAGGGTGAATTTAGTTCTAGTGATACATTGTTCACCAATCCCACAAGTCAAGTAAGTTTTTACACTTTCTAAGCACTCTGCTCATTTAGACAAGAATGAAAGTCATTCATGGCCCTGGCTGAAATTAAATGAGCATCCTAGCAAAATGTGGTTGTGTTGTATATCATGTTGAAGTACTGGTTTCTAAGCATACTTTTATCAGTGAACTCTACTTTTCAGCATTTCTCATACTCACCTTTTAACTGAGAGCACAGAGTGCATTGATCAATATTGCTTCACGGACCACTTAATGTGATTTGATAGAATGGATAGTCTGGTAATCACCCCTCAAACACATTTATAATCAATTAAGGAGATTTTTGGTTTAGTTAATTTTACTGATTGTTACCAAATCTATATATTCACACTCATGTCTTGGCTGCATAGCTAGTGTGTTCAGACTTATGCCCATAAATTCACCCAGAGTAGACATCTACAGAATGAAGAATGTTTGTTTTAAGATTTTCTTCCAGTTTTCTGAACCCTTGCTTTTTATCTGGCCCACAGGTCACCTGTTATTCTTAAGGATGTGCACCAATAAGTAGTTATAATGACTTGAAAACACACATATTTGTTTTCACTTTTTAAAAAGATATCCTGTAATCACCATAGTATTGCCTACTGGCACTGAAAATACTACCCTTAAAAGGTATTTGAGTGACATTCTGCAATATTTATCTTCAGTGAAGAGCCATGGCAGTTAGCTATCTGCATCAAGACCATGAGAAATTTTTTCTGTTCTTCATCAGATGCTACATAAGCTTAATAAATGTTTTCATTATTAGATATCCAGATACACATCTTTTATTATTTGTCATCCTAGATTATACAGTAGGTATTTGCACCTCAAGCTCCACTCACATGCACACACACACAGATGTACATACCAGTAAACACCTACCTCTTAGCTGTATTATTAGTCTGTGGCTACTTGAGACAAATACATTTCAGCACATTGTGCTAAGAAGGCTGCCACTCGTCTTCCTCCTGTCCCTTCCAGAATGAAAACTTATGGGAAAAGAAATGTAGATAGTTCTAAAATCAGATTTTCACACACAAATCTGGGGCACTGGGGGTGTTGTTATTTATTGTTTCTCTTGAACTGTTTATTGTTCTGTAGAGGTTTACATGAGTGGAGCAGTTTTTTTCTTTTATTGCCAAAGGAAGGGCAGATACACTAATGGACAATTTGCAATAAATTAGACTTTTCTTACTGGTGTTTTAATAGTCAGAGGTGGCACCTTTAGACACAAACATCTATGAGTTCTTCCTCCGTCTGGGGGCAGATCCTCAGTAGATGTAAATAGCCTTAAGCTGCAGTGAAATCACTGGCATTAGAACAGAGTGAAACAGCTGCGTCAGCTCATGGGAACCCATAAGGTACATTGATGAGCCACGTACATTCCAAATGGGGACAGAAGAGTAAGTTCTGGACAAGGCTGACTACAACTCTGAAGACAGATATGCTCTCTTGGGGGTTGGAGGTCCTCCCTCCTAATAGCTGTTTTGAGAATGAGTCACATGCAGTGGACTTACAGTTCTTTAACATCAGCTTGGTGTGAATGCATGGGGACTGTTTTACCATGTAGTTTAAAACCCTTAAGATATAGCATTTAATAGAGCAATGGAAGGGGAAGATGGAGTAGTGTATGGGTGTACTTTGAATCTAAATGGAAATAAATCTCTACAATATTAAGAAATTAAATTTTGGAAAAGTTTTGGTGCTACTTTTCAAAGAGTTTAGTGTCACAAGGATATCAAGGACACTTGAGTTCTCATGGCTTCAGTGGAAATGGAGAAATCTTGATATAAAAAGAACAGGCAAAATAATTAGCTTAATTTTGGACAGATTGGTTTGATATTTCTTAATTTCTTAACTCTATTAATTTTTAATTTAGATGTTGATGGCATTACTCTCTTTAAATTTGGAGTTAGTTCCTCCTTCTGGCTGTTGTATATGTTATCTATTTCTATCTTTAATATCATTAAACTAGTAGCGAAATCTAATTTTGTTTACTATAATGGTCTGTTCACTATTTTACATAAGTTTTCTGGTTTGTTCTTAGAAGCTTGATGGCTCACACTGACAGCATGAATAAGACATTAAGGGGAAGTGGGGGAGGGACAAGGCTGATAAAGTGTTAGAATCCCCAGCAGAAACCTTGCTAGCCAGAGTGGAAGTCCTTTCACAGAGTAGTAGTCTTTCTAAAGTGGCTTTTTTTTGGTGCCTGAAACAGAGACTCTATCTCTTCTGGGACCTTTGGAAACAACTGATAAAACAAAGCAACACTGATAGATATGGTGCAAAATAAAGTAGAAAATGGCATAACATTGATTAATCCATGAGGAAAATGAGCAGGAGACCATTAGTCTAAGGAGACTAGTAGTTATCTCTGCTTAAGTGAAAGACAATATGATATTTTGTCCCAGTTTACCTAAACATAGTGTTTATCCTCCCAGTGTCTCTGAGCAATGTCAAATGCCTGCTTTGAAAGTTTTAAAGAACATCTGCATTGTGTTACAATCAGGTAAAATTTGCTATCTGATTTTATTTATCAGGGTGTTTTACTGTTGGGAGAAAGAATATTTTGCTGGTATTGCTATCAACCTTTATCAGGGCAGTCTGATAATGGAGGTTCTATTTTATTCTATTTTGAAGAAACCAACAAAATTTCTGGAATCAGATGACTTTGGTAGAATTTCTACTTTAATTTTAAGGATATTTCTAAATTTTCTGAAGAAGAGGAAGAAATCATGAAGTTAATGGAAAGTGTTTAAAACTAGTTCTTAAAAAGTTCAAATGCACAGTTTTTGTAAAAGCATCTGTCAAGACTGTGGGAATTTGGCTGTGGCTTGTCCACCTTTGGTGTTGGTGAAATTGCCTTTTCTTCCTTTTGCCCATATTCTTTAACTTGGGTCTTATACAAAAATATTGCTGTGTTGTGTCTAAACTGATATTTAAATAAAATATGTATTTTTAAACAATCATTAAATACTCCAGCTAAGTAAAATAAAGCATGTCATTAAAAAGTGTTTCAGAAGTCTCAGTGTCCTGCTTATAGAACTGTAAAGCAAAAACTACTTCGGGCTGAAATATACTGAGTAAGTGTTTGGGAAATGTAACTGGTCATGTCTGGGTTGTTTTTCATTGCTGCTCATTGAATATAGGTGATTCTTCAATCTAGATAGCAAGCAGCTCATTTGCACTTCATTTTGAACCACTACAAGAGAAAAAGAGTTATTTTTGCCTCTATTTGTTCTGCTCATCACACAGAGTGGCAGGTCTTTGATTCACGGTCTGTCGATTTGAAGCAGAAATATCTCTGAACTTAAGGGTGGTAAATTCAAAAGGACATTAGGAACCGGAACCAGATTCAATAAAGGAAGTAGTATCTGAAGTGGGTCTTCAGCAGAATTTTTGCATCTTACTTGTGTATTAGATAAACATGGCTATGTGTTTATTCCTTTAATAGCTTTATCTTTCTACAAAGTCACCTGAAAGTTATTACAGTCTTTACAGAACATATTATGTGTTTGAACAGCAGAAGCAAACAAGATGCAAATTTAACTCTCCAGCGCTGAAAAAGGAGTTATTTCAACACAATGTAAAACCTCTTAACATTTTCTTAATTTGCTTGCTACCTGTTTCAATTTGGCAGGAGGCAGATGAATGACAGATATCAAGTCTCTTGATGCAGAAAAAGCGTTACAAAACAAACTGCTCAAATGTGTCCTTTTTACCTCTGAAAAACTGTTTGATATTCACATATATTTCTGAGTAGAAGCATGCCTTTGAAAATACAGTATGGGATAGCTTATACAATATTGCATCTGTAGTGGAAGGCTGACAGCCACCTAATCCTTCATTGCCAAAACTTGATTTTACAACTGTGTTAATATACTTGGTATCAACCATACACGAACACCCGAAGTCAAAGTATATTTGTTGATTCATGCCCCTACCTTCTAATCTAACACACAAGCTCCTTATAAGATTTCAGCCTCAGATCTTATACCTCTTCTCCATTATGCAAACTAACAAAAATTTGAACTGCTTGACCCCCTAAAATGCTATTGGTTTGTGACCTGAAAGTTTACACAAGGCTGCATTTCTCTAAACCTTGTATTCCACACACACAGAGAACTCTGATCCTGAGCATCCAACCTTGAGAGCATCCAGGCTTCTCAATTTCCTCTTCTGCTCAAGAGGATGTAAATGCACAGCTCTCACCTTGAATAGGTGTCAGCTGCATCTTGGATCATTAGTTGTCATAGAAAAAATGGGTTCTGATTTGGTGAAAACTCAGAAAACCAGGTAGTTTTTATAATACATGCAGTAATCTAAACCTCTGTTCTGCTGCTGGCACCTTAGGTGGCTAATATAAAGCCAGCCTAGGTGTATCTATCCTGCAGAACATTTGGAAGCACCTGATGGATTTGAAAAGTGATTACAGTAAACCACTGATACATATTGTAAACAAACACAAGTTAAATTTAAGCTACCTCCTTGAGTGGTGTTGCCAGTCATGTTTTTATAACTGCATTGCCAATATAACCTAGGTCCTTTTTCAGATTTGGACTTTGGTTGTTTATGTCTCTATTGTTTTGATTAGAACTGAGCCCCCATTTACTCTTTAAACAGGGTGCCTTTAAAACCTTCCCCTCCAGATGAGAATATTGTCTCATGTTTCAAGATACTTAATTTGGTTTATAACACTTTTTTCCTTCAGTCAAGATGATCCACCTCTTGGTTGTTTTGATGCTCTTCAGTGTCCTGACTCCTGGGGACATGAGCATCTATGCAATATACTTTCACAACCAGGTTCTCTACCCAAGTGGCAAAATCTTGCCATATTTTAGTGGCCCAGATGGATTTGCCTCTGTACTGCCAATTGCTTCATTTGCATTGCTGTAACCACCCCCACAGGGCATTTGCCACTATCCATGAGTTGGCATAGACCACTGGCACTAGCCACCTTTCTCACTCAGCAATAGCTAAGGCCAGTTAGATGGCTTTCACCTCTGCAAACTGACTCAATTCACCTTCTCCTTCAACAGCTTCTGTGACCCGTCACGTGGGGCTCCACACAGCAGTCTTCCACCTTCTGTGTTTCCCTACAATGTGACAGGACCCATCAGTAAACAGAGCATATTGCTTCTTATTATCTGGTAGCTTATTATATGGTGGGCCCTCTTCAGCATGCGTCACCTCTTCCTCTGGTGAAATTCCAAAATCTTTGCCTTCTGGCCAATTTGTGATCACTTCTGATTTCCTGGGTGGCTAGGGGTCCCTATCTGAGCCCGTTGTGTGATCAGTGTGACCCACTTACTCCACGTGGCATCAGTTGAGTTGCATGGTGTATAGAAGGGACACTCCCTTTGAACATACAGCCCAGCACTGGCAGCTGAGGTGCCAAGAGGAACTGTGCTTCAGTACCAACCACTTCTGAAGCAACTTGAACCCCTTCATATGCTGTCAATATCTCTTTTTCAGCGAGCCTCAGATTGTCTATATCCCTGTCTCAAAAACTCCAGGGATTGGCCCTGGGCCTCCCCTGGTGCTCTCTGCCCAAGACTTCAGGTGGGGCCCTTCTCCCCATCTGCAGTGTAAAGCACATTTTTAACATCTTGTCCTGCCTGGACTGGCCCAAGGGCTACTGCATGAACTATTTCCCATTGAATTCGTTCAAAGGCTTCTTGTTGTTCAGGGCTCCATGTAAAATTGTTCTTTTTCTGGGTCACTTGGTAGAAACAATTTACAATCTGACTGTAATTTGGATTACGCATTCTCCAGAAACCCACAGCACCTGAGAAAGCCTGTGTTTCCTTTTTGCTAGTCAGTGGGGACATAGCTGTCATTTTATTAATCACAGCCATTGGAACTTGTCAATGTCCATCTTGCCATTTTATTCCTAAAAATTGAATCTCCTGTGCAGGTTCCTTGACCTTTGCTTAGCTCTCAGAAGGATTTGGATTATTTTCTCCTCTTTCTCAAAAACTTCCGCTGTATTACCCCATATGATGATGTCATAAAATGTATTGCAGCTGTTAACAGAGTTTCACCCTGTTCTAGTGCAGTCTGGATCAGTCCATGACAAATTGTCGGGCTGTGTTTCCACCCCGGGGGCAGTTGATTCCAGGTGTACTGGATACTCTTCCAAGTGAAAGCAAACTGTGGCCTACGCTAGAGGGAAGGGATGCTATTCAGAGGGACCTTGACAGGCTTGAGAGATGGACCCGTGCAAACCTCATGAAGTTCAACAAGGCCAAGTGCAAGGTCCTGCACATGGGTTGAGGCAATCCCAAGCACAAATACAGGCTGGGAGATGAGTGGATTGAGAGCAGCCCTGCAGAGAAGGACTTGGGGATATTATTGGATGAAAAACTGACTATGAGTCAGCAATGTGTGCTCACAGCACAGAAAGCCAGCCGTATCCTGGGCTGCATCAAGAGAAGTGTGGCCAGCAGGTCGAGGGAGGGGATTCTCCCATTCTACTCTGCTCTCATGAGACCCCACCTGGAGTGCTGTGTTCAGCTCTGGGGTGCCCAACATAAAAAGGACATGCACCTGCTCAAGCCAGTCCAAAGGAGGGCATCAAAGATGATCAGGGGGCTGAAGCATCTCCCTGATGAGGACAGGCTAAGAGAGTTGGGCTTGTTCAGCCTAGAGAAGAGAAGGCTCTGGGAAGACCTTGTAGCATCCTTCCAGTACTTAAAGGGGGCCTACAGGAAAGATGGGGAGCGACTCTTTATCAGGGAGTGTAGTGATAGGACAAGGGGTAAGTTTTAAACTGAAAAATGGTAGATTTAGATTAGATATAAGGAAGAAATTCTTTACTGTGAGGGTGGTGAGACACTGGCACAAGTTGCCCAGAGAGGTTGTGGATACCCCCTCCCTGGAAGTGTTCAAGGCCAGGTTGGACGGGGCTTTGAGCAACCTGGTCTAGTGGAAGGTGTCCCTGCCCATGGCAGGGGGGTTGGATCTAGATGATCTTTAAGGTCCCTTCCAACCCAAACCGTTCTATGATTCTATGATTCATGCTTTTTCCCCGAATATTTAGTTATGGTATGTGGAACACAATTTGCACCAGTACAGTTTCTCCTGGTTATCTTTCTGCTGTAATTTATGCTGTTCTTGCATAACTCAAGCCTACAACAAAGCTGCAGCTGTGCAAACCAAACATCTGGTGAGTATCTCAGTGGTTGCCTTTCTCACTCTGTACTATAACATGAAATTGCTCCAGTGTTTCTTTTCTCTGTATTGGGAATAAAGGCTGAGGTACATAGAAAGTGGACATACTGTAAACAAAGATCAAACAGCTAGTGTTAACAGTATTTCCTATGTAAATATTCATATTGCTGATTTAAGCATGTATCAAAGTGTCCTGAATATTACAAAGTCTAGCTGATTGGGAATATGTAGTTTAAAAGGAATTTGTACTTAGGTCTGATACAGTTATTTCATTGTACAGAAACTGCACCCCTAAAAATGCTCTGCAGAACATAATGAAAAATGAAAGACTTCCATCTCTAATTTGTAATGCATAACTAGTAATTAATTTTGGCAAAAGTTAAAATCTTTGTTGAAAAGAGAAGGAAGGAGAGAAATCTTTAACCATCATGCATATGAACAATAGAGTTGCAGTTCTGAACATCTTAAATAGAAGATGCTATTAGTTTTTCTGTCCAGGCCTCATTGTGTTATTTTTCCCAAACATGCTATGGTTATGGATACTACATTCATAAGATTCCCTTTATTTGTGTTACTGTGGCAGCAGAGAAAGGGAAGAAGTGGTGTACAACAGGGATTATTCTAGTACGAATGACACTTTAATAGAGAACCTTTTTTGTAAGTTAGTTCTTCCTCTGCTTTCTTTCCAGACTACCTAGTTCTAATACTTAAAACATTCCTCTAACATCTAAGGTAATTGCTGCTTGGAAAAGTAATATTAAATGTACTTAATTTTTTTTCCCATGTTTTGAGGACTGACAGCTCTCTGATGAAGTCCGTGGGAAAAACCTTTGAGAGCTTTTCATGTCTTTCACTGACTTTCAGTGACATTTGTAGCAGCTGGAAATCTTGTCCTGCAACAACACTGTGAGTGACCAGCAGGTCACGGATGACTCACTGAAAAATTCCTCTACATGGAACCTTCCATTTATGGCATCACTCTTCAACAACCTTTCTTCTTTCTACCTCTTTAAGGATAGGTTTTATCATCAGTTCCACATTAATTAGAGTCTCCATATGCAAGTAATCCTTCTGATAATTGCTTAAGGTGAATGAGAGAACCAGAATTTTTTAACATTGTTCTTTGTAGAAATGTTATGTAACAAATGTTGAAATTAAAACAATAAAATTCTCTCAAATACTTTCAAAACCGGTAGAATATAGGATGGTTATAAAGTGTTTATAGTTTTTAACTGCCTTCCAAATCAGAGGGATCATCTTTTCTCTTGAGCTAGGCTCTGCAGAAGAAAAGCAGCACCACTCAACTCCTTGAGAAAAGTTTGTGACTTTATTTGTATCAGAGGAAACACCATGTCCCTTGCTTGGGATTCAGTGCTTATCCACTGGAGAGAAGAAACCGTGTAGTTCAACTTAGATCAGAGTCAAAAATGCAAGAAATGAAATCTTACCGTCAGAGAAATTTGTATTTCCAAAAGCAAAAAATACCAAATTTTGTCCAAAACCTAGCCACTGCTGTTACCCATACATGTCAAACACATGGGTATCAGCATATAATTTTGTAATAATAGACAGCATTATACTGTACTTCTGTAATTATGCAGTAAGACACAAAATGCTCAGTGGAAATCCCAGCTCCATGGAGGTCTGGTTTTGTTACTAAACTGCTGGATTTCTCCCTTTACGCTGGACAGCTGACACCAACAGTGCAGGGACAATCTGAAATGCACTGATGAAGACTTTGGGATGTAAAAGCATTAATAATAGAGCAAAGGTATTGAAGCTCAATCTGTCAGCAGGAAGGACTACAGTTAAGCAGACATACTGTTGGCAGAGATCAGTGCAGGAAAAAATAAATTATTCGCAACCTGTTCAAGTCAGTTACGACACTCACTAGAAGGCAGATCACTGCTACTACTTTATTAACTTTGAAAACTAAACTAAGTCTGCCCTGAGGGTTCTGGCTGAGGAGATCAGAATGGTGATGCTGAAACTGACCCACTGCAGCTTCAAGAATAATCTAATAAAGTTAATGCTGGAGGTGGTATTTCAGAAGTGCTTGTAAAGGTAGCTGTCATAAAGCCCAGGAAAGCAGAAACTCCAGGGACTGTACCAAAAAACAGGAATCTGAAAACGTGAAGCTGGTAGTGGAAAGAGGAAAAAATAGAAGTTTAATTAACAACATAATTGGGTTTGGAAATCAGTTCAGCCCTTCATTAAAAGGTCATTTGAAACTTGTAGTGAAGGAAATGTACCTTCAAATATTCTAGCATATACTGAAACTGTAAGCAGACCAGGCACAAGGTGTCTAGAAGGGGAAGGGATTGAAAATATGGATTGAAAAATGAATTGAAATCATGACATTTTGAGACAGCTATTCAGCTAATCCAAGTTGGTGTAACTCCTGTGACTTCTGTAGAACTGTACTCATTTACATAAGCTGAGGAGCTGACTTAATATATATCACTGCAACTGGGAATGAAGGTGGGGTTTTGAGGGGGAAGATAGAGACATTTCTCTATAAAACTGGTGAGACTGAATCTGAGGTGCTGGGTCCAGTTGTGAGTTTGCCAATGTAAGAGACATGGACATACTGGAGTGAGTCCATCAAAGGGCCTCAAAGATGATCAAGGAGTTAAGAGTATCTGATATATGAGGAGAGGCTGAGAGAGCTGGGACTAATTAGCTTGGGTAGTAGAAGAATAAGGGGGACCTTAACAATGTCCTTAAATACCTGGTTGGAGGGAGTAAATAAGATGGAGCTTGAGTCTTACAAGTGGTGTCCAGTGAAAGGGCAAGAGACAAGGGATGCAAACTGAAATACAGAAAATTCCATCTAAGCATAAGAAATACATTATTTACTGTGAGGGTGGTCAAATACTGGAAATGGCTGCCCAAAGAGACTCTGGATATTCCATCCTCGGAGACACTCAAAACTTCGGATGATATCCAGAGCCAGATAGTCTAATTGACTCTGCCTTGGGCAAGAGGGTTGGTCTGGATGATCTCCAGAGGTTGCTTCCAGCCTCAACCATTCTGGGATTCTTTCATCTGAGAAAGCTGATAAAGGGGACAGGGGTGAAGAGGCTACATCTATTTTTTTTTTTTTTTCATTATGAAGATTTATACTCTAGTCTTGGTAAAGAAATTGAAATCCCATTTTCTTGAAGGCTAATATGCAAGGGTGTGAAGGAAATGTCTGGATTTTTTTTTTGTTTGCTTCCAATATGCTTTTGGAAGGTCAGCTTTTCTAGAATTGCAGCTAGCTTTAGAAGTGTTTAGCAGGCATGTGGGAAGAAAAAAGTCATTTCAATTGCAGATTGAAAGTTCTTGGAGCAAGTACTGTGCTTTTCTCTTTCAGCTCTTCTAGTCTACATTGTGCTCTTACATTACTGCCAAAATTAAAGATGAAACATGGAAGAAAAAACTACTGCTTTTTCAAGTAGCTGCTAGACTGAGTAACTTCCTGTAGGAAATGTAGGGTATGCTAAATGGCTTGGAGAAGATAGCACAGGAAAAAAAGGGCATGCACTGAGCAGGAGGCAACATATATTGATGTCTTTTTTAGTCAGAGAAAAAAATCACACAAGTCAGTGGAAGATGAAGATGCTCCTATTCCTTCATGTGTAGTTGTACAGGGATCTAAACCATTCAGGTTTGATCCTGTACTTCCTGGAAATTAAAGTTGTCATTAGTTTTTGAGGCACATAGAATTGTCCGGAATTCTGTTAGCCTGTGACTTGAAAAGGGCATCCCTGTTTTAACCTTTAAGTCTAATGTCCTGTCTCATCAAAGAGGATGATACCTGTTCTGTAGCACTCACTGTAAGAGGAGATGCTCCGAAACAGAAATAAAAGAAAAGGAGATTCGGCTGTTCAGTCCAGTGAGGCAAGCAGTCCACCTAAAAATTTCCTTCTTTTAATCTGTGTGCACTTGTTTTTGAAATACATTTGTTTCCACAACACTTCTTTAAGGTGAGGAAGTTGTGCAGCCCTGTTTCTGTGCAACAAGAAAGTAAATGATTTGCTCAGCATCCCATGAATAAGTTATGATGTGATGACTGGATCTCTTTGGTAACTGAGGTCTTAACTCAAGAGAGAAATCCATCTCTAGCAAAGGCTATGTAAACTGCTCTGAGGGATTGACCTTGGCTGGCTACCAGACATCTACTTAGCTGCTCTCTCACTTCCCTTCTCAACAGGACAGGGGGAGAAAGTAAGACAAAAAAGACTGTGAGCTGAGATAAAGACAGGGACATCACTTATCAATTACTATCACATGCAAAAGAGACTTGATTTTGGGAAAAATAATTTATTGACAATTAAAATAGAGTTGGATGGAAAGGAAGAAAGAAAATGAAAACACTGGATCACACCCCCCTTATTCCCAGGCTCAACTTCACTCTTTCATTCCTGACTGCTCTACCTCCTCCAACCTCAGCAAGGTGGTTAATGGGAGGTCGTAGTGAGTCCATAACAGGTTGCAGTCAGTCTATAACAATTCCTCTCTACTAATCGTTCCTCCTCACACTTCTCCCCTGCTCCAGTGTGGGTCCTCTTCAGGGACTATAGTCCTTCAGGATAAACCTACTCCAGCATGGGGTCTCCATGGGCTACAGTTCTTCAGGAAATGATCCACCTGCTCCAGTGTGGGGTCCTACATGGGCTACAGCGTGGATATCTGCTCCACTGTGGTTTCCTTCACAGGCTGCAGTGAGGTTTGTGACTAGGTGCTATTGCTATTTTGGAAAGAGTGAATATTTCTTTCCTATTGAAAGTATTGGATTTGGAACTACAAAAATGCTCCCTGAATAGACAGAAAGCAGTAAATGGTATAGATGGGTTAAACGTTTAATCACAGTGTTGAAAAGTAGGGAAACTTCTTTCATGGAGAAAAGGCTTTCACCCCGCTGTAAAAAGTTTTCTGTTGGAGCAGAAATACGTGGCAGAATATCATTGTGTCGAATCAACACTACACTTCCAATATTCACGTGCAATAAGTCAATAATCTTCCTAGCAAAATTTCATGCCCTTCAATATAGCCCCTTCAAGGCTGAATGTAGCCTGAAATACCTTTATTCTTTTTTTATCATGATTATTGCACACTTATTAAATCCATGTACTGCCAGCTTCCAGCCTGCAGAAGTTCCAACCTGAAAATGAACACCACAAAAGCTTTGCTGAATGTTAAGCTTGTTTTATTGCCAAAGTTAACTGCTTTATCTAGTTTGCTACAAATAGTACAACAATTATTCCTAATCCTTTGGGGAGTGTTGATTGACAAGTGATAAATATCTCATAAAAACAATTTATTTGAAGCACTTACAGCAGCCAAAAACCAATGATTAATTGATTAGTGTCTGTTCTGTAGATTAGAAGTCCATAATTTATTTACAGTTTTACCCTCAAATGCTCATTAGAGGCTAGAACATGAAAGTCAGTGCACTGCTTACATTGTTTTATTGCAAAAAAAGTATGTTGCTCTAGTTTAAATAACCAAACACTGATGACTATCTTTCCACATTCATTTATCAGAAGAAAATGGTGCAGATAGATAGGCAATGTATTCTGCTGCTTCTCAGTAAAAAGAAAGAAATAAAAAAGAAAAAATATATTGATGAAGAAAAGTACAGAGAAGGGAATGATTTCAGATTCTTAATGAAAATAATAGATTTTTGGAGGGATAACACTTATATTAGTTATTTCATTCTCAGGGGATTCCTTTAAATCTGATTCTTAGACTATTGCACCTTTACTCCTCACCTGTAAAATAAGAAACCCAAGACCTTCTACGTTCTAAGTTCCAAATATGAGTTGGGGTTATGATCTCAGATAATAGAAGTGGAGGTTATCTTGATTGATTATATAAAAAACTTTTTATGTTATACAAAGGCTAAGCAACACAAGTATAAGCACACTGTGAATTTCATGCTACCTATCTAAAACCAGGCTTCTTTGTTAAATGTTATGGTAAGACTTAAAAGATGCGTCTTTTCTGGAAAACTTCTTGAAAATCTCCGACTGTGACAGTGGTAGAAATTAATGGCTGTGAATACTGAGTGCTTTATTAGAATATTTATGTGTGAATATATTGATTTAGTTAAATGGACAATGTAGGAAAAACAAGCAAGAAGGTAAGGCCATTCTCAGCAAACACTTTAGAGCTGTTATGAGACCGTCGTAGGATGGAAAACAGCCTCAGAATCACAGCAAGCAGTACAATTTAATAAGGGACTTTATCCTCTGTGTGGGGACAGAGAGTAGTTTGGTAGCAGTATCAATTTACTTTTCCTGCTGTGTTGGTTACAAAAGTTAACCGTCTCTGTTACCTTCAGGTACTGCTGAGCTTATATGGTCATGCATAAACTGGAGACTGTTTAAGAAATTCTTGAAGAATTAGTCCCTTCTGTTTTAAATGAATAGTAGTTTATTTCAAAGCTGATACCCATTTCCTGACCTGTCACAGACTATTTATTTCAGAATATACTTCTTGCATGACATTTGACCTTCATGATCTTCACAGGATCAGATGGTGTCACAGCCATGTACTTTTTAGGACATGTACTTTTTAGGACATGTACTTTTTAGGACAGTGTGGAGTAAAGAACTGGTGTGTGCATTTTTGCATGTTTTGTTTTCCATGGAACAAATACCTAAGGGACTTATAAAATCTGGTTTGTAATGAATATAAGGCTGACTGTAGCAATCATTTTTAATTGTAAGCAGCTATTCTTTTAAAGCTTAACTCAAAATAACTTTTTCTTTTCTTTGTTACTATCCAAGAGTTTATTTTTCACTGATAAGATGAATATAGACAGTGTTATAAAATCATAGCAGTAAAAGTAATGCTTGATATTCGTGACTGTTTAAGAAGAGGTAGCACCTGCCCTAAGGAATTGTACCAGAAAATAGACAGATGTCATGAAGAAGGGAGATTAAAGACATAATGTATTGTGTAAATTGATACAATTCCTTTTTTCAGCTCAGCAGTAGCAGATACATAAGAAGGAACAATGTGTGGAAGAACAGGCTTTGCTCATTGTTCCATGTACAAGCAATGGGATAGCTTAATTTCCAAGTTCAAATAAGGATATTTATGGGCAGACTTTTAGAGGCTTTATTTCTTATCCAACAAAATTAGGAATCAGCAATTTTATGCATTACATTTCCTGTTGGATAAACCAATTGAAAATAAAATCAAAACTGGATATGTTTCTTGCCTTTTATGGTTTTGGATATGTTTGGTAATTCTCTGCCTCTTTTCTGTTCTGGTTCTTTCACCTCCTCTCTTTTCTTGAATATTTAATAAAAAAAAATTAATTGCATTCTCCAGTCTTCTTACTACTTCGTCACCCACTCACTGAAGAATTAAAAAACCAACATCTGATCATAAACACTGCCTGTTTGTGTTAGTTCATCAGAACAAAGAAAAGAAAATAATAGTACCTGACCAGAATTAGATAATATCCGTACAAAGATAACATAGCCTTTTCTTTTGCTTGCATTAAACATGAATTTTTAATAATAAACTTATGAAAATCAAGTCTATTCAGGAACAAGCAATAAAACCAGCAGCATTCATTTGATAAACTGAGGGTAGTGCACTCAGCTGTAATGAACTGTGTATTCTGTATAATTCCATCATCCTATTCTTGTATTCAGAAAACACTGAGAATGTTGTAACACTAGCAGAGTAAAGTAGAAACAAAGAACTCTCTGGAAGTGGCAATCAATAAATATCATTCTCAAATGTTCTCCTTCAAGCCTGTTGTCTTTTCTACCTTGTCTTCTCATAATTTCTTTTAAAAATTTGTGTACATTTTCAGGTGAATCTTTTTAAATTGTCACTAAATAGGTGTTTCTTGGAGAGTGGAAATACTCTTTATTCTTCATAATACAGAGCACTTTAGAAAAAAAGATAATTCTGAGTATGCAACATAGTTGAAATATGGTGCAGCATCAATGAGACTTAGATTCTCTAGAGAAAACTGTCACTAAAGCAAATGGGTAATTAGCAGAGGTGCTGTGTTACTCTAGATGGTAGATGATTAATTTACCATCTCTAGATGGTAAATGGATTTATTACATTTATTTTGCCTAATGTAATGAAATATAGTATAATATCATACTCAAAAATCCTGGAGGCGGTGAATGACATGAACAATTTAGCACAAAGCCAAACTAATCTCCAGTTGTCATATATGAAAAAAGAGAATACATTATCCATAAAATGGAAATCTATTAGTCCCTATTTTTTACTCCATATTTGGCTATTATTGAAAGTATTTCTTTTTGAAAAGAGATTGGGAGGGAGGGAAATAAGAGTGAATTAGGTCTTTTTTTAGTAGATAAACTAAACTAGTTTATGGGTCAGCATGTCATAGCCTACAACGTTCTGTAATCTAAATAAAACACAATATAAAAATGCCTCTTCTGTGATGGAAAATTTGTCTTGATTAGTGAAAAATTATTACCACAGTTTTAAACTCAACACTAGCTTAACTATGAAGGAATTGATGTGTTGGGTTTCTGGCTTGCTAAAATTTTTTTTCCTTTTTTCTTTCCATGTTCAATAACAAAAGTTAAATATCATGCTCACATTGCCATTGTCTTATGGGCTAGAAAAATCTGTGTGCTTCAACGATGCAAATAATAAAAACCTTTCTTCCTTGTCTATACAAAAAAAGATAGGAATGTTTAAGTCAACTAAAAATGTTATTTTTATACATTCTAAAAAGTTGCATTCATTAAAAAAAAATATGAAAGACTTTGTGATTCATCAATAGGCACTACCAGTTCCTCACAGAGCACTTAAGCATTATCCTTTATTCTCCTTCCTTACAGACTACATCAGATCCCATTGGTGTTAGACTGACAGTTTCATCAATACCCATCACAAACTGTATGTTCATGCATTTCCTTAATACATGTTTACTAATGGAGCTTGATGTTTTTCTTGGCCTATTGATTATGTCTATCTGAACTGACCGTATTTTCTGGTTCAGCAAATGTAGACTGAAAGTCTTACTCTAATACTTAACTGAGATGCTACAAGATCAGCCTCTAGTGGGACTTTGTTAGCATTTCTGGTCAATGGAAGTGGTAGATGAAAATGTTAAAAACACCATGGAATCATGATGGTGTCTTGCTGCTACTCTGCCAGTCTTTTCCAAAGAGAATCTGTTCCTCTTACACTCTCAGAAATACTAGAATTATTTTTTACTATTTTAGGGAAATCACTAAAATTCTGCAAAAAAATACCAAATTTAGCTCTGGATTAAATTGTAGCTTTATTGAAGCAATGACAGTGTTTTTGTTGACCTTAGTGGGGAGGCATGTGACCTTACATGTTTAGTCAATATACTTTGCCTTTCAGGTAAGAGTATGATACAAGATTAAGAATTATGCTAAAAAGTCACATATGATCAAATCACGGAATCACAGAGCGGTTGAGGTTTGAAGGGACCGCTGGAGGTTGTCTGGTCCAATACCCCTGCTCAAGCAGGGCCACTTAGAGCAGGCTGCCCAGAACCATGCCCAGAGCTGTCCAGAGTTTTAGAATTGTATCAGCAGGTGTTAATGTCTAAGATCTAAGGGACCTGTGGTGAGGCCAGGAAGATACAGTGTCTTGAACCTTTACTAGTTGTATTGTCTATCTGTCAAAAGCATTTTTTTTCTTCTCTCCTATTTTCTCTGCTTCCTAAGCATGAATCTGAAGACTGAGGGAAGTGCAGAAGACTGTGTCACTGAGTGGGTGACACAGTATATAATTTCTTCTTTTATTTTTTAAAGCACCGCACTTTTGATTACTGGATAAACAGTCCATGTATAAGTACGATTTTTGTGTATATTTATCCAATACAATGCTGTATTTACTTTGAACTATGCAGTATGGTAATTATAAATACTACTTTATCTTGCATTTTCTGCCTCATGAACATGATGACTCATGACATGGCACTAAACTAAATGGATGTCCTTATTACTATGAAGTGTTATGGCTGAATTATGCTTTCAGCCAATAAGCATGGGGTACTGCCTTTTTGGTATTCTTCACATTTGCTGAGACTTTTTATAACTTATTTCTCAGATGATGCCTTTGAAAGGCAATTTTCTTGTTATTTACAGAGAATTGTCTATGTGAAAATGCCAATCATAACTTCATAAATAATTTACACTGGCTCTGCCATTTCATCATTCCCCACTCCAACCCTAGCGTTGTCTCTCTTCCCTGTGGCAACAGAACCATTTCTGTGATCATCTGACAACATCAACAAACACAGGGAAACATGAAGAGTTAAACCTCACAACTAGGTTTTTTTTTCTTTGCCAGTCTATCATATAGTCACACAAAAGCTTGTAATGCCAAAAGCAGTAGATGGAAAGAGGCCTGGAAGGAACAGAGAGGAGACAGAGAGTGGACAGTTCTGCTTCCTCCTATGAGTATTCTGATGTAGTGCAGACTAAGTTTGTAGCAATAGCTGTTGAACTTTAATTTTGTTCTTTGGATTGTGCATCATAGTGGCATTTTAAAAGCCACATTCAAAATTAATCTGGGCAAGTAATTGCAGTGTCGGGGCATATATCCAGAGTACCCACTTTTGGGCAATTAATTTAGCTACCTAGTTTCCATTTGTTCCTCAACTTCTCCAGGTTAGAATCCCTTTGATAAGGTGTCTGCACTGGACTGCACTCTGGAGAAGTTTCCTTCTCTCTGTAGCCCACAGAGAAGATGGAAATGTTCCAAGAGAAGTCCTGAAGGTTCTGCTTCCTAAGTATGGGAGATCAGCTCAAAGCTGCACCTGCAGTACATGGGATCTGTGCTTTCCCAAACCTGCATGAGTGCTCTAATTGCATAAAAACTACATCCTCTTGTAAAACACCTATGTTTGAGAGGTAGCCATCTACCCCAAATATGAAAGCTGCTTCCCTCAAGGTAGAAATGACTCTGGTTTTGGACCCAACTGAACAGAAGAGGGCAAGAGACCAAGCTGTCAAGACCAAACCATTTGTTCATCTGTAGATTTAGAATTTACGGAAATAGGTCTTGATGTAAATGCTGGTGTTCTTACCTTACCTTTGGAATACTGCTTTGAAAGCACAGTGTGTGCTACGTAAAAGCTTGGAGCACTCACTGATGGTTGGGAAGAAGCCAATGGTACTGAATGTCATTTCAGGTACTGTGGGGAGGAGCAGAGACCCTGTGAGGAAAGTAGCACAGGTTTCAAGAATTATTTCCTAGCACTGGTGCACAAGTGTCTGGTGTTTGTTTGGTTTTTTTAACAAGCAGCAAAGAGTTGAGGTAGAGGAGAAGAGGGACTATTAGGGTCTTAGTTTGTAGGAATTTTTTTAATGTTTGCAGATTTTTTTAAAACTGGAATTATGCAATGTGTCATAAATTTTGGATTCCCTCCCAAGTTTATTCTGTCCGTTCTATCTGATGTGCAAAATCTATGGCCATGTTAGATATGCTGGAGTGTACTAAACGCATTCACAATGGTACAGTCTTGTTCAGCACCTCAGATGAGAGAGGACAAGTGAAAACAGGAAGATATCAGCATCTTAAACCTCCTTACTTCTACATCTGAGTGTGTGCTCCCTAGGTGATTTCAGAGTAAAGTTAATGCTAAACTTTTATGTTTTAAACTCATGATGTTTTAAACTAATTAGGCATACTTTGCACAACTTTAGCAGTAGAAGCCCTTGAACAGTCAACTACAGTGGCGTAGAAAACTTCTCATAAGCACTGTCTGTTTCCAACTTCCAAGTGAAACCAGATCATTAAAAGGTTTGCCAGTCCTCTGTATCTACAAGATATAAGACTGCATGCTTAGTCATGCAGGTGAGTCTCCACCCTCTCCACTGTGCTATTTTATTCTTGTCAGGCATCAACTTTTTCACACAGCAAATGATTTATGTGTGAATGCAAAATGTTTGAAAATGGTAGTACAGAGTCTATTTATGTGTGCCTGTGTTCCTGTAAGTATATATAGAAAAGGCAACAAGTTTTTTTTTTTTTTTTAAAAAAGAAAAAGAAAAAAGTAAGTACTGTGAGAAGCAGAGGAGGCAGTGTAGTTCCCAAGGCAACTAATCTTTTCTCTTTTTGTTAAACCCTAGAACTCATGTAGTCAAAGAGCAATCCTCACATCTCCACAAATATATTCCTATTTTTTTGACAAACAATCTCTACCATTGACTAACATTGTCCAAGGCAGAATTCATCTGTTTAAAGGGGGAGAGATTGATGTTTCCAGAGATGAAGGATTATGTACTTAATGACTAGTATGCTCTCTTTAATCCTTTTGTTTCACTTCTTGAAATTTTACTTGTTTTAGTGGTACCTCCTAGAAAGCAAGAGGGATTTTAAGAGTAATATCAGAATGCAAAATCAGATCTACTCATTCAGTTATTTTAGTCTATTTTTTTTTAATATAAGTCAGATAAGTGCTACTACAAAAATCCCTCATGTGTAGAACAGTGCTAATGTAAATATTACTCAAATACAGTGCAGCCTTATTCATTCTGTCACCTTAAACTAGTGAACATTATGATTGCTATAATGAATAGGTGGTTCTATTCACATTGAAAACCTCAGCCTTGTTTCCTGAGCTACTTTTATTCCATGCAGTGTGTGTGTGTGTGTGTGTGTGTGTGTGTGTGTGTTAACTCCCAATGAAGGAGAAAGTGCTGTTCATTTCTGGCTGCAAAACCACATTCTACCTGCATAAACAAAACCTTACTTTCCTTTCTGCAGTGTCTTTAGTGGGAACTAAAGAACCAAAATCCATTCACCCTTTTAAAGTAACCTTAGTTGATCTTATTGAATGTTTGTTTTTAGGAACTAACTTATAAATGTAGAGGACACAGTTTGGAACACCCGTCTCATGAAAAAGTAATGAAAGTAACTAGGATGAAAACAAATTTAAGACAATATGAAGAACCTGTCTTAGAGAGTCATTTGGGGTTTTTTGAGGTTCTTGCATATGTCTTTCCAGCCTTCTGGAGGACATATGGACTTCAATGTGAGCTTGTAAGAACTTTTAAGCAGGATTTTGGTCACTTATCTGTTGTTGCAAGGACCCTTAATTTACTTGGTGGCCTGTTGCTAGTTTTTGGCCCAGGACATTTACATTTTAATGGAGAAGACTGATCCATAAGGAAGTGAGAAAATTGTCGCAGAGTCAAACTGTGGATAGGCTGTAAAACGTAGAAGGAAACCCAGCTGTCTTGACCTTCTAGTCCTGGTCCCCAATCATTGCACAACATGGTTTTCATAAATTTATACGATACTTTGGGTTTTAAAGAAACATGGTTTTTTTGAAGCTTTATTAATAACAGGAACCAAGCATCCTCACTGTGGTACATTACACTCAGTGCTTCCATCAGCTGCTGATTTTCCTGGAGAATATGATATCTGACTACAGTAATATAGGTCCACCAAACTAGGAATATGTTAGTGGCAATCCACTAACAATATTTATACCTCCATACTTGTGGTTGGCTTAGTCCAATGCAGTGAGCAAAACAAGCAGTAAAATCACAAGACTTTCTCTGCCAGCAACCCCTGGCTTAGAAAAATGTCCAACAATTCATTATGGACCTTAAAGTCTATTACTAGGAGTCTCTAATGTTGCTTTAGTGCACCATCCCCATCAAAATTAAGAACACTGTTTAGCATCATCTGGTAACTTCCATTTCTACATGAACCATTTGCATACTGCCAAACAGAAACATTCATCAGTAATGGGCTAGACAGATACTTTATAGCTGTTCTTGCAGTACCAGCACAGAGTAATAACATGGAGAGAGCACTATACCTTTAATAAAACAAAGGTTTTGGACAGTGGGATCAGGGTTGAGAGGCCAGGAGCCAACTAATCCCATTAATTGTCATCATTTGGTAATATGAATATTTTAATAGAAGTAAAGGAAACAATATATGTAGGAGGAACAACATTATTGCCTACTGCTTAGGGCAAATTTTTGTGGTTAAATTTTGTGTTTGTACTTGACAATAACCTTTCATGTACTCAGAAATTTCATTGTGATATTAAATCTAGAATTAACCAGATCACACAGCAGATTGAAGAGTTAGAAATTTATTAGGACCTACACCATGGATCCCTGAAATAAATGAGAGTATTTTCATCAATTTCTGTGGCCTTAGACTAAGGCTGTGAATGTAGAGATGTACTCAAAGGAAACTTGGCTCTTTTGTTAGGCCTTTAAAACACTGATGTTATTTTTCCTATTCTATCATTTTACCCTCTTATAGCTTATGTCTTATACTAGAAATACTGTTTATCGAGGAAGTATCCAAAAGCATGGACTATTACAGAATTTTTGCTATGCCAGATGTCTTTCATATACAGAACAATAAATTATGTTCTCTTCAGTAAAGCATTTCACTTCCAACTAATATTAAATGAAGTTTAGAACTGTTACTTACACCAGCAGAGTATGTTGGGGAAAGGAGAGAGCTAGATGTATCTAGATGTTTCCAAGATTAGACCCAAACTCAGGATATGAATCAATTATTTTCTCATTCTAGCACTGGCAAATTTGTACCAAGAAAATGCTGTTAACACAGACCTGCCCTTATTCAGATATCTAGTTTGGTGCACCCTAAATAACTGTACTGATTTTGAAATGATTCAGTATGGAATATTCTCTCAGGTTGGAGAAAATGTAGAAATGAGGCATAAAAAAAAAAAAAAAAAGAAGAGGGAAACAAAACATTTTCCTTTTAAAGACATGTAGAACTACAGTGCAAATATATTAGGGAATATGCTCTTAACTGCCTAGGAGATCTGGATCAGAGCAGAGATCCCTAAAATATTTCAGTGTCCATCCTCCACATTTCAGCTATAATTGTTCTTTTTTCCTTGCCAGGACTGAAACTGCATCAGTCTAGGCAATTCTGTTACAGTACTAAAACTATCACTTGCTAATCTAAGCTGTTAAACATGATAGTGCCATGTGATGATCCAAGAAGGCTAGAGGGAAAGCACAGGTTTTTCACTGACATGTCAAGGTATACTTAAAATACTGATCATCCCGTTCTTCCACAATTTTTATTTATACGTGAAAAGCGGGGATATGAAAAAATTAAAAGCTATTTTAAAATCTGATTTTCTCTTCAAAATTAGACAATATGCAGAGAATAAAATCTTTGGAAATTTCATGTTCTTAAAATTAAACGGAGAAAAATCTTTATAGGACTCTCAAGCTGACATCGTTTTATGGAAAACACTCTTTAATTTGGAAAGTAGACATGATTTAAAAAAAGAAAAAAGATTTTGGAAAGTAAGTATTTTTCAAAATCAAGTCTGAATCCATTAATCTAGATAATTTTGTTTGTGGTGTTTATATGTGAATCAGGTTAACTTTATTTGGATTTTTGTTGTTGTTCTATTCATTGTTTTTTAACACAGATAAGGCCTAACATTACCTACAGAGATTTCACTATATAAACATAGCATTATTTTCTCTTTTCACCTCAAAAAATAAAATGACTCCTTTTTTCTTCAAAAAACTCAAGTCTTGGTTGCAAATTAGCATGACAATTAAAGCTGTATTTCTCCTAGGGGCTCTTATAACTGGAATTTTACCTTGAGTTACTTGACTGCCAGGTAAGTCACAGTAGAAACTGTGGTTGGAAATGCTAGGACATCCCTGAGTAACAATAGAACCAGGAAGCAAGTAAATCTCAGAAATTTGTATCATAGAACAGACTTTTAAAGAATTTCCGGAGTAACCTTTATAAATGCATTAATTGGCATTTATCTAACCTGTGGTAGGAAATGCTAATGCTAGGTCTTGTCTCAGCTTCAGCTGTTGACTGCTGAAGTCAGGTACTGCCTATGGTGTGCTGGGCCCCAGGAGGATGCAGTTGTCCACATATGCCTCTGGAGCCTGTTGGCAGGGCTCTGCTCCTGCTGGACTTCCAGGGCAGCCAGGTGGTTTCATAATTGATCTGATATGGATAGCATTCTTGCACATTCACAGGTCACTCGTTTTCACTTGCAATCTAAACCAGTGTAGAGCGGGATTTCTCATGATCCAAAAAAACCCCATACACGTCTTAAGAGGAGTGCAGCTGTAACCCTGTTTGGTTTTCTCCACTAGTCCTCAGCAGAGAAGCAATTTACCATTGCTACTCTTTGGATCCTCATAATAGTAATTCATTGTACAACTATAAGAGCTGCCTTTATAAATGTCACTTAAGTGGGACAGCACCCCTTAGGAACTGACTGCTGGAGACTACGGTGAGTTTGAGTAATTTCAGCATGGAGAAATAGCCAGTCCATTGCCACAGGGAGACAATCTTTTAGTGCTGCTGTTGCATTCTAAATGCTATGACCTGGCTCAAAGCCTGATTGCAAAGGCTTCAGAATTTTGGCAGGCATGCTGTTTTGCTGTAGCTTCCCTGGCATTACTTTCTCAGTGGCTTTACCTATCAGTGAGAGATGGACTAGAAGTCAATTACATTCCCACTCTTTCCAGGAGGGCAATTCAGAAAAATGGAGCCTGAAACCATACTTTTCCTGACCTGCAATTTGTACAAGCCCTTTGATTTCTCATATGTCCTTTTTTGTTTGTTTGTTCTGCAGCTCACTGTAGCAATTTCATGAGAACAGCAGTCTTTAGGGATTTTTTGGCCCAGTCTCCCACACTTGAGAGGTTTGGATGGCTCAGATAAACATGTGAATTTCTGAGGCCAAAGCCTCCCACACTCAAATACTTAAAAATTACTAACTGAAATACAATATTGCAGTGACAGAAGACATTCTCTTTAAATGCCACCAAGATTAGTCTTGATGCCACGTACAAGTAAAGTGGGTGGGAAGGCAAGTGAGTAGGCTCCTTGAGCTGTGTAGGTCTGTGGGAAGAGGTTATAGCTAAGTAAATCTGTCATTAATATTTAATAAATGTATCTTACCCACCTCATTACTGTTAATTTCTTAAAATGAAACTAATCTTAGTTCTGTATTTGTGGGTCATCTTTGCCTGGCAAAATGTCTCCTTTTTTCCTACTCACTCTATTTATGAAACAGATGACTGACACAATCAGTGTGGAGCAAAATAGAGCATTCAGTAAAATCTCCTTCCCTTCCTTGCTGTTAAGAATAGAAAATTCCATTAAACTTGTTTTGATTTGAACATGAATTCTTTGTCAGTTCTAAAGACTTTAACGTTCTTTGTATTTCCTTGTGAAAATGACAAATGAATTTAGGTGTAAAATTTATAACCCTCTTATTGAACAAAGAGAGAATTTTAAAAAAGGGGGACACCAGCTCAGTAGTAACAGCTTTTATTCTGGCCCTATATAGGTCAGTGGATTATATTTGACAATAGACTTCTGTAGAGAGTGTACAATTTCTCAGTGTTTTTGTGTTTTTAAGCAGAAAGACTAAATGTATATGTGTGTAAGGGTAGAGGTGGTTGCACAGTCATGTGTATGCAACAAACACAGAATCACGGTATCCATTAGGTTGAAAGACACCATGGAGGTCTCAAAGCAGGGCAACACTGACCTGAGGGCAGGTTGCTCAGGGCTTTTTCTACTTGAGCCTTGAAAACCTCTAAGGTTGGAGACTGCATAACCTCTCCAGGTAGCCTGTTCCACTGCTTGACTTCCCTCACAGGGAAAAAAAGTTTCATCAGACTGAACCTCTCCTGTTTCAATTTCTACGTGTTGTCTCTCATCTCCTACCAGCAGCTGAGCTGCTCCACAGCCAGTCCCCACACTGTATAGCTGCAGGGCTAGTCCACTCAAAGTTGCTAGAAACGTCGTTTGTCCTTGTTGACTTTCCTGCAGTTCCTGTTGGCTCATTTCTTCAGCCTGTCTTGCCCTCTCAAAAATTTCTACCTTGCCTCTGAACATACTGACAGTTCACCTCAGTTTGTAATACTCTACAAACTTGATAAGAGGGGGCTCCATCTCCTCCAGGTAATTGATAAAGATATTAAACTACTATAGGCCCCTGTGGTACTCTACTTTTAACCAGCATCCAAGTGGAGTACAAACTGTTTACCAATACCATTTTGAACCATTTTTTACTCGTCTGGTAGTCTATCCATACCAATCATAGTGTTCTAACTTAGTCTTAAGGATGCTGCAAGAGACCATGTGGAAAACCTTGTTAATGCCAAGGTAATCGATATCCACTGCTCACTCCTCATGCACAAATCTAGTCATTTCATCATAGAAGGCAATCAGGTTCCTTTTGCCTCATTCATCCTTGATAAACTCATGCTGGTTATTTCCAGTTATCTTTTTGTTCCTTCATCTGCCCAGAAATGTGTGTCAAGAGGTCTCACACTATGATTTTCTGGGCACTAAAGTGAATCAAAGCAGCCCATAGGTCCCCAAGTCATGCCTTTTTGAGGATGAGTACCACATTTGTTTTTCTTCACCCATTGTGGGCCTTGCCTGATTAAATGACCTTTCAAAGATGATAGTGCCACAGTGACATCAGTCAGCTTTCTTAGCACCCCCAGATACATCTCATCAGGTGCCACAGACTTGCATAGGTTGAGATTTCTCAAGCAATCACTGACTTGGTCATTTTCCGCTGCTGGCAGATTGTCTGTTCCCTGAACCTTATCTCTAGGCAGAAAAGCCTGGGATATTGGTGAAGACTGAGACAAAGAAGTCATTGACTACCTCAGCTTTAACTGTGCTATTTGTTGTACAAATAAATATTGCAACAACCAGGAATAAAAGGTGAAACTGTTACTAAAAGTCTGACTCTAAGTCCCTATGGTAAAATGTGTCCATTTTACAACAGAATAATAACTGTGTTGTCTAAAGCTTCCATGTTTCTGGAAATAAGGAACTAAAGTGGGTACATTTTGAAAGATTAAAATTCACAAGCCAGAAGTAGCATTTCCTGTCCATCTTTTTCTAAGGGTTGAAAGATCGTTTTACTGTTAAGTTTCCAAGCAAGTCTTTTCCAAAGAGAGACGTTCTCACTATGTGTAGAGTTCAGTCAAAGACAGAAAATGTTATTGAGTATGTTGTCTTCACATATCTGACCTATTATCTGCATTATTTATCCACATGTATGCACATTTACATATATAAAATTACACACTTATATGCATATATATACACATACAAATTTCTATATACTTGTATATAAAGGTGGATCTTTAGTACATTCTCAGAAGCACAAGGGAGGTAAAGTTTGAGCATGGTTTGAGTCAAGAATGAGTCCTGGAGCAGTTGAGAATGGCACAATTAAGGGTTTTCATGTTATAACTTTATCTGTCAATGAGTATTCTGCGCTTGTATCCCTGTAAGCACAACAGGGATGCATGAAGCCAAATCCAAGTTAATCTAATAAGCATAATAATGACAGATAGGCACTGGTTGTGGGGCTTAGTATGTTTAAAAATTCTCTTAAGACCACCCACTAGCCCCACAATATAAATAGCATCAAAGATCTACGTTCTTATGCAGCTCTGAGGATCTAAAAAAAAGAATAAAACAAAGGGGCAATGAAGAGGAAACAAAATGTGCCAGCTGAGTTAATGTCCACAAAATACTTCTGCTATATGTGGGGGAGAGGGGAATTTAAGATATTGGAAATTCTTTCTCATGTGACTATTCATTTGTCCACCTTTATTTGCAGCCTTTTTCTCTAGGCCTCCATGGTGTCTTAATGAAATTTTTGGGAATTATTTCAAAACCTTTTCATGAGGAATATTTTTCCTTTTCCAGTTACATCTGAAAATGATTGTTTGAAAACATATAGAATAGCTAAATTATGCAATCATCTCCTATATTACTGAGCCTGCAAAATATTATAATGGTTTTATGATTAAAGTCTGACACAGTTGCAATAAAGTACCCCTGTTGCAAGTATACTGCCCCTGTGTGAGAGGTTTTGACAATAAAATGATACATTGAGAAAGTATCTATATGTAAAAGACAAGATGATGGTATGTGTAGGGCATGACCAGGATAAATATTGAGAATAAATTGGTTTGGCAGTTTAAAGTCAAGCTTCAGGGTATGTCAGGAGCTGAAGAGTACACCCAGGAACCATGAATCTGTATTAAGATTCATATCAAGATTCAGATCTCAATGAGATTTCATGAATTTGGATCTCATTTTTATGTGCCAGCATTTCCTTCTTACATAACAGCAGAGCATCTATGTCAAGGTTCAGGAATAGCTAGTCTATCTGCTAGGTTTTGTGCACCTTTACGCAAAAGAAAGTTTCCAATATTGGATCATAAAAATTTTCTTCTTATTGCAATACAGAAAATACTGCAACGACTGCTATTGTTGTTGTACGATAAGGAAAATGTGGGTTGCAGAAAATCTGAAGTGCTACTGTGTCTTGGCTCATCCATACTCTGCCACCATCTGCATGCACAATGCTGTGGTCTTGTGAGTAAAGAGGAAGAAGCAATGTGGGAATTGAATGGCTCGCTGTTAAAGGAACTACCAGAAATAGGTGCATATATAGCGTCTAGCTAAACCGAAGAGAACAAAACAGCTTCCCATGGAAGAGGATTGTAAAGATAACGAAAAGCATCATGCCATTCAGCTGTTTGAAAAGGACATCCAAGCTCAAATAATGTATGTTTCCTTTTGAAGTATTTGGAGTGTATATGAGAATGGTTTAAACTAAAACTCTCTGTGGAACAATGGGAGCCTTAAGACCTAAGCAGGATCAATAAACACACATTTTGTTTATCAGTGTATGTGCTTATCTTGGGTTTCATTTTCTTACTATACCTTTTTTATTTAGCCTGTTAGTATGGAAGAAAGAGAAGATACCAAAACAAAGCAGAATTATATTCCTCTGCTTAACCTATAACTTCCTGTATTTTTGGCTCTCATTTCTTCATACTCCTTTTCTCCAATCAGGACAAAATTGCTGTTATTGAAATCAAAAAGAAAACTGTGGAAGTTTAACCTGCTGGTTTCTTCTACAGTGGAAGTCTGGTAAGATCTCAATAAAAGGCTCTCAGCATAAGGGAGATCCCTTCTGTACTGGTTTTAGAAATTAATATGATGATCTGTCTTACGGTACCTCTACTGTCATGTATTAAGAATGTCCTCATTATATTGTTTGCTTACAATACTTCTCAGTGTATCTAGGGATTATTAATTCCTGCAGAGCTACCTTCAGCAACAGGAGATTGTTTCTGGGATGGGGAAAAATGGGGTGTGAAAACAGATGTTTCATCTGGAAGATCTTGTCAGAGAGAGGCCAAAAAGTGAATCCCAAAGGTGCACCAGAAGAGCAAAAGTGCAAGCTACTTGAGTAACAACAACAAAAAATCCTCCTATTTAATATATACTGAATTTGATGGAAGGCTTCTGCTGATTTTCATGGGCATTGTGCTTCTGTTGCCAGTTTTTCTTGAATGTCTGAGTTTGTCTGCCTATACTAGTCCTGTACATTAACTGTGAAATATGTTTTACTGCCCACTTTTGCAGTTGGGATTGGAGGCACTCTACCTGGGTTTAGTATTTCTTGGGCAAAATGCTAAATGCTCTTCCAAGTTCCCTTCTTCCATGTGAACCAATCATCTTCTAGGACTTGGTATAGTCTCTTCTTAAGGCTTTCTTGAAATAACAGGAAAGAAAGGGAAGAAAGGAATGGTAGGATTTCTGCTGGCAGGCAACCTTTTTTTAGCCCCAGTGCTACAGTTAAGCTCTAAACACCCTGACAGATCTGACAGGCTAGGAACTATATAGAAGGAGTCCTCACCAGTATGAGGTTTACAACATGAATAGTCAGCAGATACAGGTTTTCTCATGGGTTGAAGGGTAATCCTACTTATCAGTTCTGATACAGCCTGACTGTAGCATTCTTCTTCCAGTTTCTTACCTTATACACAAATTCTAAACCCAAAGAACCACAAAAAAGTAACAACATTAAGTTAGAAAACATTTGAAAGGTCTACTATTCTTAAACATCAGGTGATCCAGAAATCACAGCGCTCTCAGGTTGCTAGCTTCAGAACCGGGCTGGTGTTTCATTGGATGTTTAGATTAAGCTCCCTCTTCTTATTTGTGATAAACCTTCTGTCAGAGATGTTTTTCAGTCTACCCAGAGGTGAAGGTAGAGTAAGTTAAGGGCACAATATCTCTTCTGTCCTATATGCTGAGAGATTGCTTCTCCCTGACTCCCTGGAGTACAGAGTGAGGAAGATGCCTCTATGTACCATTTTTTTCCAGGCCAGACAAACTGTTTGTTATAGAATTTTTGGAGTTAAGGTAGTGATAAATAAAATGAGAAACCCATTGCACGTACAGCAATTGGAGTCTCACTACCCAGTGAAGAATTATCTGTTCCCAGTAACTTAATGTGAAACCTGTGGAAAAGCAATTTATTATGTGAGGATGAGAGTGATCTAATCTGCAAGAATAACAAACTGCATATACCAATTAAGAACCCAAGCCATCTGGCCCTTCAGCAAGGCTTGCTGTATCTCCACTTGGTGCGATAAATTAAAAAGCTGTTTCTATGTGCATACTCAGGCCAAACATATTTTCTTCAAAAATATCTGCTGTCTTAGCCATTCATTAGGTCAAACGGGAGTTTTTTATCTTGTTTTGGTTACTGTTCTGTATCCTCCATATTCTCAGTTGACATCACCTCATGCTCACATAGATAATTATGTGAAACTCAATGCTTTCTTTTCACAGTAGAAACTGTCTCTTCTGTAGTGAGGAGTCACAGTCCTTGAGTTTCACTGTTACATAGAGGGAATTTCCTAGAACTGGCACTCTGATGCTTAAACTACATTCTCCCTGAATAGTTATTCACAGCTCCAGTTTCCTTCAGCAGCTGAAACCTTTGGATATATACCAAAGCTATACCCACCTCACTACTACATGTAACCTCCAACTCCAAACTAGGAATCTGTACACTTTCTATGAGGGACTTGCCTGAAGTAACCAGTAAAAGGTGATAAGGTACAAGAGGGACCTGAGTAGCCAAGTGCAACTTGGAGTGGGATGCCTGCATTCTCTCAGTATTGACAGCCTGGATTTTTTTCCTTGAGTTGAGACCTAAGTCTTTCTTACACAAAACATAATGACAATCTAGCACCCATTAATCCCGTAGTTAGAGAAACCATTTTGCTGTGTTCAGAGAAAGAATTTGAATCTAGCTTTCCAGTAAGGGTGTTGTCATCACTTGCTGATAGACTGGTGTGCACCAGCCCCCACTGGTGAAGCTCTTTGATTCTGTGTAGATAGGTATCCAGCAGACTAGAGAGAGGAAGACAGAAAGTAACTCTTGGTGGCTAGGTGCTGATGTGGGTGAATCAAATTCGTGTTTTGATTAATCTTCAATTGCTTCTGGAAAGAAGAATGGATTTATGGGGTTTGAGTTGTATGTTAGATAACCTGATGATTTCTGGCATTTTGTCTCTAGGTTGAGACCCCTGGCTCAAAAGGAATTTTGAACCGTATCTTGAGAGGTATATTTTCAGCAAGTGCTGTAATGCCTGAGCTATAAGTGATGACACAAGCAGCTTTTTCTAGCTCTGTGTGAGTGTGGGAGAGACTAAGGGCACTGGAGCACCAATAGTGGGAAAGTAGGGCTAGCTTTTACAATTCTTCATGCAGGAGCAATAACTACTCAAAGGACAGCTAAACTTGCCAAAAAGCAGCCATCATAGCAGACTTACATCACAGAATTCAGGATTCAATAAATCTAAAATTCCAGCCCAGAACAGGCTGACAAGGTTGCAGAGCCCAAATTACTCCTTCCATTTCCATCAGCAATGGAGGACTGATTCCTTGAATGAGATCATCCCAGAGGTTCCATTCCCTGAAGCTTGCAGTGGGGCATTTTGTGGTTCTAGGCTATGCAAAAATATTAGTCTGCAGGTCAAGACATCAAGAAAGCTGGTTACCCTATGAGAGTGTGCACACCAGCTCATGCCCCACAGATGTCTATTGATCTTTTCCACTTCAGCTGGTGAATTCTGCCTGAATTTTAAGAGCAGGGCCTTTCATCTTGAGAGCCATGTGTCTGCCTGGAGACATTATAAAATTTCCTCGGGAAATATAGCTAAATTCTTCCAGGGCATTCCCTGAATAGGAGTGTTAAGGCTTAAATTTCAAATATTGGCATTTAAAAGGAAAGTTAATTATTATCTTTTTATTCATCCATTTCAAAGAGATCTTGTAAATCAGTCTGGAAGCCTGATTTAAAGACTCAGGCTGCTGCTGTTTTGATCTACTTCAAGTAAGCTTTTAAGTAATTTTTAATACATCTCCCAGACTCCCATACTATAAGTCCTCTTGCGTATACCATCTCTCTATGGAAATAAATATTTCAGGATTTGGAAATGGATACAAAATTGTTAAGCATTATTCCATTGGTTTCTAAAAAAATATTTGGATGCCACCAAATATTTGGGCTTGCTCTGCTAGAAAAGGTTTGGATCCAAAGCTTCTCTTTTTGTGCCAATACTTCCAAAATACTTAACAGCATCTACTAGAACAACATCTACTAGAACTAGTTTCTAAATAAAACTGATATTTGGGACTTGTTGCTCATTCCTAGCAACATTACACATTCATGGGAGAATGTTAGAATTTTTTATCTCTTTCTGTTAAGTGTATCTGTTGGGGGGCGGGGGGGGGGGGGAAGAAACCAATAATGCTTCAAGGAAACTGTGACAAAAAGAGGCTGTGGTCACCAGTCAAATAGTTTACTAAGACACATCAATACAGTCTTTAAAATTTTCAGCTTTAAACTTGGCTATATTGTATATTTATGATACGCATACCTCTCTTCTCTTGCTCCCTTCATCTTCGTAACACCAATAGTCAACCTATTATTATGCCTCTGAAAGTAATATGTCTGTAAATAGGAACTGTATGAGTAGTTCAGAGGGCATAATTTTTTACCTTAGTCACTGTTTTCTGGTGCTTGGATGTGACAGCAGCTCAGACTGGTTTTGTAATATTTAACAAATTGCTCAGATTTATTGTATGGCATGTGCCTAATTGCCTTACTATGCCTTTGCCATTATCTTTAAAACAACACTTCCACAGATAGGAAGTAACCTCAGAAAAAGAGACTAATTCCCAGTCTTTCTCTTTTACTCTTGACTTGTTGCAGGTCATGCGTTTGTTAACAATATTAGGGGTAGGTATCTCCATTGTGAAAGGCTGGAGTCAAATGGAAACTCTGAACCTGATTGCATGTAGTTTTCAACTGAAATACCCATCTATGCCCTTGGTTTCCTTCAAAACATTTTTCCTTCCCTAAATCTCCCTCTCCCCATCTCCCACCAGCATGAGATGAGAAGATGGAGATATATTATGTGCCAGTGAACCATCTGCTTATTTTTCTTTCAAGAGCCTCTTCTGCACTGACTGGTCTGTTCACCTAAATTGATCCATAACCTTTACATAGAGTGGCTTATCTGAAACTGTTTTCCATAATAGAATATAGTTTCTATTACACCACAGTCATCTTTCACAGCGTTTCTGCTTAACTTATAGAAGATGCTTCTACATTGCTTGAACGTGACCCAAAGCATGTGGGATGTTAGAAATATCAAAATCTCCATTTTAAATCACACTCACTGATGTAAGTGTGGTAGGATTGTTGTCTGTGTGTTTCCAACACTTGTGAGAAACCTGTAAGCCTTGTTTGCCTGTCATTATTGTAGAATTTTGATTGTGCTGCATATGAAAGAAATATGTTTGACACAGGTATATAAGAATATGTATTGCCATCAAATCTCAGATTTTATTCTGAACAATGTCAGTGGAAAAACTGAATAAATAACAGACAATATTTGCCTTGAAACCAAAAACTTGCTACTTAAGATGCATGCTTTTGAAAAGAAAGAGTTGTGTTCTTAGAAAAACCTTAAACACAGTAAGAAAATGTTGGCAGCTGGAAGATAATTAAAAGTGTATACTGGAATATAGTCAATATAAGTAATTTCATTTGTATTAAAGGTAAGAGGGGAGCTTTTAAAAAGATAGTAAATTATTTCTTATGGATGCCTGCATTACAAATATGAAACTTGAACTTGTCGTTGTTGAAGCCAATGGCAAAGCTCCCACTGGCAGCTGTGAGACCAGCTTTGAGACTGCAAACTGTTACAACTGTATGAAATTCCTCATATTTGCACTGCAAAATGTATTGCTGATATAATAAGTCAGGTAGAAATTGCCTCATAGTTAAAATATATATATATATTTGCTTTATGCTGTACATCCTAAGATAATGAAAAATGAAAATAAATATTTAGTTCTTCTGCCAATAAATTAGTCAAGCACAGATCTGTAGATAAAGTGCAGGATTCCAGAGAATTCAGAAGTCAGTTTTGGCTTATGTGCACTAAAATCTACCTCTGCTGCCTGCTCAGGAAAACTAGAGCTGAGGGTAGATAGGGGAAAGCATAAAAAGGAGACAGAAGGAAAATAAGGCTTGACAGGCTCTGACAGCACAAGGTTAAAATGACAAGGATACTTATGCTAATGAGTCTGTCATAATACACTTACTCTACTTCTGTCTTCTGTTAGAGTCTGTATTTACTTTTATGGCAGCATAAAATGTTGAGAGGGAAGGAAAGAAGAGTTTGGTATAATTTCACCAAACCAAAACCATACGTATTTCTGTCACTCAAATCACTTTACACTCTAGAAGAGGTTGCTATGTTTGCCATGCCTGATTCCATAATTCCCAACCTTGAACCAGCCCTGAGTATAGAGGTAGATACTCAATGCACAATCACCACCAACAAAGGTGGATCTGTCCTCCAGGGGGTATTATGAGTGGCAATGCCTTCCTTGTAATATTGACAGCATTGCCTGAGAAAGGGGTCTTTGATGTCAGCATCTTTTGTGTTAGGATCCTGTCATGTCCTTCCTAGGACTGCAGTGAACTGCTTGGGCAATACATGCACAAAACATCAAATTTTGGGTTGCATCGCTATTTGTCTGATCTTATGTAGGTAAGCACATGCATCTTTAAGTTCCTTTGCTATCATGAATTTGTCCAGTAGTTTTCAGTTAGGGCATTATCTGCATATCAAAAACAGAGAATAAAGAAAGAGATGGGGAGTGTTTTGTTACTTGTATGCAGGGCCCCATCTTTATCTGTTTAAATAAATAAATAAATCCTGTTTTGATCTTTGGAAGCAGGTGGCTTATTTACATTCAACAGTCTGTATTAATCTGAGGGGGTTTTAAAATATTGACAGAGCTATTGATAAAATAGGCAGCCTTCACTGAGAAAAGGTATTTGAAGCAGGAATAAGCAGGCCTATTCAGGCTGCTGCTTTCGTAATTCAAGCTTTCCGCCTTGGCTCAATGATTTCATCAAAAATAAGTCATCAGGGGAGAATCCCATTTTGTGCTTTGTTTGTTCAGGAACCAGGTGTGGCACATGTTTGTAATTTTAAAGTGCTGATATTCTGCGATTTCTGCAGCATAGGTGAAATCTGCTGCAAAACAAACCTCACTGTCCAACTCATTTTTCTATCTGCTAGTCAGTAAGGTGCCTTTCTACTCAGCTAGAGTTTTCTGAAAAAGCTGACTCTCTAAAGATGCATCACACAGAACAAATTATTAGCTTAACATTTCAGTTTTGATAGATATATATATTCATGGCTTTTGTATTCATTTTCTGTTCCATTATTAAACATGTGAGGAATCAACAATTTAGTGAAAATGGGTTTTTTGTGAAAAAGGGAATGATTAGCCTCTGACATTTTAGTGACAATCAAATAGTCGTCAATAGTGATAAATAATCAAATATTCTCAGTTTCTAATTTTCTTCATCTTATAATTAGTATTGACAAAGCTGTCATCTATCTCCAGCTGACATAAAATTAATATTGGCTCTTGAAGTCAAATAGTTAATTTCTGGCAATTAGTCAATTAGGAGTCCCACCACAATAATGTATATCACACATTTATGGAGTTATTGGCAAGAATAATTTCCTCTTGTTTATAGTATACATCTTTGTAATTAAAAAGCACACAGGGATGTTCAGTTATGATTGCTTTCTCTAGACAATAAATTATTAAACAAGGAAAATGAAGGCTTCACAGCACCAGGTGAAATGGGTTGTGCAGGGAAGGAGGTGGGAGGTAGCATATGAGACAGCCCTGTAGTAAAGTCAATGTGCAGTGGTTTCTAGCTGGCACTTGGCTTTCAGCATCCTTCAGGAGCCACATCTGCCTCAATAGCATGAGATGTCCTCAGCATGGAATGGATGGGGTTAGGAATGAGGAAACCAGAGCAAAGTTGTGTACTGAGGCAGCCACACACCATTTGTGATGTGTTTCACAGCACATTTTGCTGCACTCACCTTCAGTTTTCCTACCTCTAAAGTGGAGAAAAGTGGTACTTTTCTCTTAAATGACACCTTTAAGAGAAAAAGAGAAAACATCAATCTTTACTACTAAGTATTGCTATTAGTTACAAAGTTTGACTTCTAAAAAACTCTTACAGTACATTGTAAATTGTGGAAAAGGTAAGAATGCCTGCTTTCACTTTGTGAATATTTATTTATACTGGTGTTTGAGATTCTCCAAATGAAACTAGCTTGTGAGACAAGCACAATAGGGAGAGCTTCTTTTTAATACTTACAGTCACCAGGATATCATAGTAATAGTTTTGCTAAGGATGCTTGCACTAGCTGCAGGGTTTTAAAAAATATTAAAGAAGCAATATTGAAAAGAGGATTCTGGGTCCTCAGCATTTTGCTGCTTTACTGTGGGGCATGCCAGATTAAGGGTTTAACATTTCTTGGAATGTACCAGAAGGATCTGCCTGATTCCACAGTAAATCACCTTATGTGTAGGGTACCAGGTATCTTTATCTCTGTCCTTACGATGATCTCATTCTGTACCAGTCTGACATGTTATTGAACTAAACACTTTTCTTTCACTTACACTTTGCCAAAACATCTCTTGATTGTTTTGTTTCTTTTTCTGTTTTACTAACAAATGAAGACATACAGGCTCAAAGAACAGTATTACAACACACAAGGGAACATTTAAAATTAATGAGGAGGTAAACATGTATTTTGAATGATCTAAGAAGGATCATTTAAAGTGAGTAAGTAAGTATATCTTCTTCTATAAGTACGATAACAAGTATATCTTCTACTATAAATACTTCTATAACTAATTCTGGAAAGATTGTGTAATCATAAGTGCATTAATCACAAAGACTTAAGCACAAATCCCATCAGACTATCAAAGTGTGTACAATTAAAGATCTGTGAAAATTTTACAAAATGGGAAGCTAAAGCACAAATGGTCTGAAGCCTGTATATTCATGCTTTCTGTGCCTGCTCAGTGTCTGCTGGAACAAATGTCAGTTGCAGGTGCTCAGTGAAGCCAAGCTATGCCCTAAATATTTACTTAGATATTGGGGGGGTCTTTAGATTTTTTTAAATGTAAGACCCTAGAAAGATTCTTGACAATTTTAAGTTGACCAAAATATCTGCTGATCTATTACAATCTTATTACTCTAGAAATTAAGATATCTAAGATTCAGTTAAGATATCTAATGATTCAAATCTTTGAATAGTTTTATCACAGGTGTGTCCATGAGCAAGAAAAATCCTCTTTACACCTCTTTATAAGTGGAGGAGCTGAAGTGCAGAGACAGAAGGCTGAGTCTTTGAGACTGTTGAGATGTTGAATATGCGTGAGAAGAGATGAGACTGTCTTCCAAGCTTCAGGCAAGCACCAAACTTTCTTTTCTGTTCTTTAGACAGATCTTCTTAGAGTACTGCCATTATTTTCATCAACACTTCTGCAATATGTAAAGGGGAAAGTGCCATGAAGCCTTTTATTGCTGTTTTTTGTGAATATCCATTTGTAAAAGCTATTTCTTATTTCCTTAGCAGTTCACTCTATTGAACCTGAGCAGATTACACAGGTCTATAGCCTGTAACTGGTAAGGAGTTGAAACATTTTTAAGTAGAGCACATCATATTGCCACAGGCTTACGTGATTTCCTTTATGAATGATGAGTATGACCATGAAGAATCCTTTGAACGTAAGATATTGAAGTAAACATTGTGTGAGTAATGCCTCAAAGTCAGAACCTTGCCTGCAAATTCTCTAGGCCTTGAGACAGTTGTGGATTTTAATCGAATCAAAGAAGGTTGGGGTAAAAGGGTACATGCAGGCAACTTTTATGAGAAAGAACCTAACAAAGATGTTGAAGTAACACATACTCAGGGTCAGAAGTTACCCTTCACTGTAAGGTTTTTGGTTTTTGTTTGTTTTGTTTTAACAAAGGGACAGTTTGAGATTTTTACTTCAAATCAGTCTGTCTATACCTGCACCATTCATAAACTTTAATTTCCATGCCCTTAGAGGACTATTTCCATTTTCCTGGTGGGATTCAGATGGAGTCCAACAAGTCCTCTCTGCCTGTGTTGATCAGGAGTAATTAGCTGTCAGCTCTCTGCTTTCACAAGGCAAGGTATTAGGGAGAATCTTAGGGAAAAATTTGAACTGCTATGGTTTTTTTGATATTTTACTTTATGGGTGAAATTAAGTTTGTTTAAAAACAAAGTAGATGGTCAGAATTGATGTTTTTCCCTTCATAAGTGAAATATGGTAGTGAGGTCTTCACCATGACTCTTAGAAGTTTCTTGCATAAAGATGAAAGCCTGACCTTGCATTGTTATGCTGTTAAATCACTGGCACACAAACATACACCCAGAAAGCATCATGTCAGTATTATTGCATTTTTTAAAACCAAAAGTGACTGACTAAAGCATAGGCTAATACACAAAATGATGCAGGCTAAAGCTAAACATTCATTTGTTTTCATAGGATGAACTGAAAAATGTCTAAACTCTTTCTATCTTCTCGAATGCTAATTAATGTATTGGTCTTTATTATGATAATTACTATAGTTAGAGGCAAGTGTATTAATCAAGTTCTGTCTGGCTTCATCCCAAACCCTTGATCTGGATCTGCTCCCTGCCCCTGAACAAATATGAGCTGAGGACAAGAAGAACCAGGCCAGAAAAATATTCATACATTATACTAGTAGTCATAGATGAAGAGTGTGGTCAGGCACCACACTCAGGCCAAAGCTGTCCTCAGAGGTCTCAGATCTACTCTGACTGTTTTAATCTAACTGGTAGAACTGTTCCTCAGCCCCCAGTGATCTGCACTGTAGCAAGGACATGCTCTATATGATAGCCTGATGGTAGAATAAATTACCCAGCACTATTTTATCTACAAGAGATATGGGACACTGTTAATTCCTGTATAACAAATAATTGCTGTTCTTAGGCCCCTGTTTCATGACCTTTGTCTGGCAGGAGGTACAACTCAAAGCATTTCCTCCCAAATCAATTTGTCCCTTAGCTAAGGAACATCCCATTTTCACCTTTTGGATTGTTTGCTCCTCCTAGTGTTACTTAAGCAACTTTTCTAGTTGGAAGGAGGACAAGCTAAAAAAAATCAAGTATTTCTGCCTTTTTAAAGATTTTTTTTTCTTTGTATTTAGAGCTTTCTGAGCAATGATGGGTTAACAGGTGTGACCTCCATATTCTCTGCTGATACCTCTTGCCTCCTCAGCTGTGACTGAGCTGCACGCTGGTGCTGGGCTAGACAAGTATCTTTCTGCCAGAAGGACACCTCACCATGCAGTCATGCAACCAGCAGAGATGGTGTCAGGGCAGGAGAATCCTTGGGAAAGAGATGAGGAAAGTGGTGGGGCAGGCAGTTGTGCAGGTTGTGGGGCTTTTCAGCAATGTATGGAGACACTGTCAAGTCATTATCAACAGAACATTGCTTTGAGACAGGGAAATATTTTGCCCCTTTGATAAAATGAGAGCTTGACGCAGAGAAGTAGGACTAGACTCCTGAGTTTCACTGAGTACTGTCTTCCATCTCAAAATGCCAGCAGAACAGCTCAGCTTTCCAGTATGCCCAGTTTAGTTCCCTGTATATATCCTGTATATATATATCCCCAGTTTAGCTTCCCCTATATAGCTCCATAAACACTGCTAAGAACTTATGAACTCTTTTTCTTCCACCTGGGAAGAGCAATTGAACTATAGAAAGTAAATGTTACATTTGTTATCAACTGAACTCACACATTCATGAAAATAAAATAATAATTGCGTACCCTTACAGTTCCCTATAAGTTTAAGTCCCACCTAAAATATTGTTAGTGCTTTACTGCCATTGACCCAAAAGTCTCTCAGACATTAAAGGAGTTATATTCAAAAATCCTGAAAAATAACTGACTGTCTTTCTCAGTTGTATGCTGACAGCCTCCTCTTAGCTGACATTTCTTTCTTTGGAGGTCACTATGGGGATAAGTTGACATGTTTTTACATCTTAAAGAACTGTAGATGGTGGAACAGGAAGCCTGTTCTCTCCTGTGTCTTGCCCTTCTTGAGGAGGTCATAGCACAGAATGCAGGCGGTTGAACTTCCATGTGTAGGAATCTCCTCTACTCTGCTGATTTTTTTTTTTTCCCCAGAAATATATTCCCCTGCAAACTTTTAGAACATTTAGAACCATGGTAAGTATTGAAAACAATTTTTGTGAGGAAAATTGTTTAATATATTGTATTTGTTGAATCAAATCCTTCTCTAGCTTTACTCACATGTGCTCACACGGGCAACTGAGACATTTTGTAATCATTTTTATAATGTGTTCATCAACACAAAGTTAGTGAGACAGTAATATTGAAATCTGAAGGCTACATGACTTTTAATGTACTCACTCCTGTTTAAGGTTGGTTACAAATCATATTCATAGAAGAAACAAAATGGCATATGAAAATATCTGGATATAGAAATTATTTTTTTGACTATTAAGTTTGTTTGGTTTCTTTGGTGGTTATTTTTGTGTGTTGTTTTTACCATAAAGCTCATTGCAAAGTATGTGCATGTGAACATAATATATAAGCCTAGGATTTTAGTTACAGATGAGTTAATCTGCAATTCTATAGGTTGCCTGTTAAATATTAAGTCAGCTGTGTGTACTTGAATGTATTTCCTATCAGTAAGCATTCCAGCCTCTAGTAAATGAAGATGAGCTAATGAACGAATTGCACATACAGACAGACACTCGTGTGCTGTGTACAGCAAAACCAGGAAGTAATATATTAATATTACAGAAGGATGAGAATTGTTCTTGATTTATATTTGCAGAATGTGGAATGATACCTTGTATACATGGTATTGGATTTAAAATTACCACCTTTGAAGTATAAAATGAGATCCATCAGAAAGCAGTTAAATTACACCTTGCATGGGGGTTGTGTGGAGAAAGGGGATATTTTTAGGTTGGAAGTATAAATTGTTGACAGTATAAACTGTTATTGTGGCAAATGAGCCCCAGCAGTTTTAAGGGTCCTGCTGCTTGTTCTGATACTGTGTGCTAAGCATCCTTACAGTTAGTTGGCTGTGGATTATGTTGCTCACCACAGGTAATGATTATCTACTGCTATAAAACCTGCAGTACACCAGAAGGCTTTAAATAGCTTTCTGCAATGGACACCTAAAGGAACTGCCTGTTATTAGAAGAAAATTTTAGTCTGACTAATCTTCAAAAAATTCTAAAGCCTTTCAAAGAGATGCATAGGAAATATGTACCACAGTGACATTCTGTATCTTATTCCTTCCATCAATTTGTAGCTGCTAATCTTTTAAAAACTGTGGTTCAGTAAAGTCTGTGTACATATCCTGAAGTTCAGAACTGGGAGAATTTTAACAAAGTAAAAATATTCTGCAATTTTCTCCATTCTCAGTAACTCTTACTGATTTATATTTGTATATGAACCTTCTGCTGGCAGTTCCAATTTGTTTATGAGGTCAAGATTTTCAAAAGAACAGATGCCATGCACAGTCATTTCAGGCCAGTTCTTGTAGGTCCCACAACAAACACCAAACATTCAGAAATCAGAAGGGCAGGTTTAAATACAGCAAACCTCAGTTTTGTGCATGTGGTTATATGGAAATACTAGTTACTAGATATTTGAGAGCATATTTGGTAAATGATAGCTTGCCAAGTGTATTACCTGCATAACATTTTCTGGCACTGGAATGAACATAAAATGTTTTATGGTCTGTACTGTATATGGTTAGGATGTTCTGAATAAAGTGCAAATGTATTTGGCAAACTTGGGCTTTAGCTGGTTAAAAATTAGTTGGACATTTCTATGAACTTTTTTTTCCTTTCTTCCCCATTCCGTACTTTAAGGACACTCAAAAATTGTACCTTTTTAGTACTGGCATTTTAGGGCAATTTGAAAGTTTCTTAAAGGACTGTCTCCACTTTCTTCACTACTATGAGGACTGCAGTGCCAAATCACTGTTGTTGCTGTGGCTGGAGTCTCACAAAAATCATGATCTGTGTTCTGAGTATAAAATATACAGTAGAAGTACAAGAAGACTTCTGGGCAAGGTGAAAAGATTAAGATGTCTGTTGCTGATGTGTCTGCTGTCTGTGCAGGAGAAAAAGTTCCAGTCAACAAATATGTTCTGAACTGGGAAGACTGGTTCAGCTGTGTCAGTTCTGGGGAAAGTAACAAAGTAAGGTTTTCAGCTAAATTCTTAGCTCTAACCCAACCTTTCTTTGGGAAGAAAAGCCTTCAGAGAGTGATGGACAGATATAGCAATCAGTCAAGACTGAAGAGAACAACACAAAGCCAAAGAGACTATATTTAGCCACCTGCCACAAAATTCTGAATGTATATAGTCATACTAGTGTATGTAGCTGTGTGGAAAAGGTTATGACAGACTTGCCAGTAAATTAAAATTCTTTGGGGGGAGAGAGAGAGAGAGAAAGTTATCTTCCTGCCTGTCAGCCTTCAGTATACCTTGCATGACTGACCTCATATGCTGGAAGAAGCAGAATGAAATCAGCCTTCCAAATGTATTTGCAATTGCAATGTACGCCCAAAAGGCTCAGCTCAGCTGTGTCCCAGTGAGGGACACCTCAGTGTTATTTTGTGTTGATCACAGATGCATTTTGCCCCCCTTGAAGATCCAGAGAAACATTGATTTTTTCTTATCAATTTGATCAGTTTCAGATTTTAAATACTGTTTTAGAGATGGCTTTTGCTTTTTTATTTGGGATCTTTCTACATTTCTAAATTGCAGCAGAGAAATTGTCTTCCACTATAGGTTGTATTAAAATGAACAATTAGCTATTGGAAAAGAAGATGATTTTTCAAGTGCATGCATTTCAAGTGGTCACATTCAGCATTGGAGCTGTGGTACTTTCTCTGCAAACTTGCAGGGCCTTTGACATGCAACTCTTACTCAAGTTCACATATTTTTACCATAGACTGTGTCAGATCACAACAGAAAGGAATAGTATCCTTAACTATGCAGAGCAGGTCTCTTAATTTATCTTAGGACAATGCAAAACGTACACTAGTAATGTTGTAAGATGTACTCAACTAGCATTTTTCATCCTTCCATAAATGTGAAATTTGACTGTTGCCAAGGAGGGATGGTAGAAATAGCCCAGTTTTTCACTCTGGTTGTCTGGCTGAAATCCCATAAATTCCATTTAGTTGCTCACCCCAATAATTATTCTAAAATAAAGTCATCTCATCCTCATCTGCTCTTAGTGCTACCTTGTTAACCCTACTCTAGTCAGCTTCAGTTCTGTAGGATTATTTAGCATCGGGGAAAGGACTGACAAATGCATAAGAATACAAAAATGATGTAGCCTTTACCACTGAGCTTAAGAATACATGATGCCATGAAGTGCATGTGCAGAATTTGGCCCGTGAACTCAGATATTGGTAGCTGATAAATGTCACCATACTTTCTGATAAATTGTCAGCAATTAAGTGGCAGTCACTTAACACATTGGAAGCACTGTGAAATTAAACATTTCTTGGAATATATAATTGACTGGTAGTTCAAAGTTAAAAAAAAAACTAATAAATTGTTGTCTACTTTGAATTTTGAACTCCATTTTGCCTCATAATGCTTTATTATTTATCATTGGATATGAAGAATGTTGAAAGAGCTTATATGTCAGCTAGAGAAATTTCTCTTTAGAGAATCACTAATAGTCAAAGATAACCACAGTCAAAAAAGTCAGTCAAAAAAGTAAACTAAGAGTTTCTTTGTTATCACAAGACAAACCAAACTAGGAAGTTATGATAGTGTTTTGTTAACCCCCCACTATATGTACTTATTTCTGGTATTCAGGAAACTGAATTCTTTTTATCACATTTAAGCTAGATTTTGGAGAAATATCTCAGCAGTGATCTCTAATAGATTATAGCATTTATGATATGGAGCCATATAGCAACCAAATTAAAACATGTTTGATGGTGCAAATCAAGAAAATTTATTCCTCCATGGGGATTATTCTAGCCAAAGATGTGCAATGTTAAAATGCTCCCAGTGCTATAATTAGTATAAAAAAGGTCTCTTGTTCCTTTAGTTACAAAATCCAAAACCAGTGATGTCAAGGGTATCCAAGGTACCTCTACATTAATGTATTAGCTTTGCTTGGGTATTTGCTTTTGAAACAAATCCCCTGATCATCCTCACCTACCATGCTTTCTTGCACATCACAGAGCAGTCTCAGGGCACATGCACTGGCTTTCTTCAGGTTTGTGCTGGTTTTGCCTGGGATAGAGTTAATTTTCTTCATAGCAGCTAGTATGGGACTATTGGATTTGTGCTGAAAACAGTGCTGATAATACAGATATGTTTTCATTACTGCTGAGCAGTGCTTACACAGAGTCAAGGCCTTTTCTGCTTCTCACTCCACCCCACCAGTGAGGAGGCTGAGGGTGCACAAGAAGTTGTGAGGGGACACAGCCAGGACAGCTGACCCCAGCTGACCGAAAGGAATATTCCATACTGTATGACATCAAGCTCAGCATATAAAGCCGGAGGAAGAAGAAGAAAGGGGGGGACATTTGGAGTGATGTTGTTTGTCTTCCCAAGTAACCGTAATGCATGATAGAGCCCTGCTTTCCTGGAGACAGCTGAGTACCTGTCTGCCGATAGGAAGTGGTGAATGAATTCCTTGTTTTGCTTTGTTTGTGCGTGTGGTTTTTGCTTTATCTATTAAACTCTTTTTATCTCAAACCATGAGTTTTCTCTCTTTTACCCTTCCAATTCTGTCCCCCCATCCTGCTGTCGGGGGAGTGAGTGAGCAGCTGCGTGGGGTTTAGTTGCCAGCTGGGGTTAAACCACGAGAGTCCTTTTTGGCACCCAATGTGGGGCTTGAAGGTTTCAAGATAATGACAGGTTTGACTGGAATGTGCTAGATCAAATGTATAGTTGTTCAACTATCAATTGGCAGGCTCCTGTGATTGCCATGGGGCTTGTTTGCCTTACTGTATATTAGAGTCTTGTGCTCATTAGTGGCTGCTTTTTGCTGTTGCTGCTTGCTGTACTGCCATACTGCTGATCATCTTATACTGCTGTGACTGGGAACATTTTGATAACAGCAATGGCGATGTGCCTGGGCTGGCAGATGGCCAGGGCATTGCTGCTGTTTCTGTGCTGCTGTACTGGACAGGCTGGAACTCCAGTGTAAACTCAAACTGAAGGGACTGTGACCTGTGGATGAGTCTACGTAGGAGTAGGATGCTGCAAAGTGTCTGTGGCCATGGATAAGTCCACAGCAGAGCAGGTACATCTTGAAGTGTTTGTGGCCGTGGTTATGTCTGTGCTGCAGCAGGTATACCTCTGCAGGGATTTTGGTCCAAGGGTAAGTCCACACTGGAGAAGGTACACCTCAGAGCATCTGTGGCTGTGCATGAAGTCTTGCTGGAGCACCTCAAAGCATGATCATGGATAAGTCCATGGCAGAGCAGGTACGCCCCTAGAGGGACTGCAGTCATGGGTAAGGCCATGTTGAAGCAGGGACTGTGGCTGTGGGTAAGGCCATGCTGGAGCACATACACCTCTGAAGGCATTGTCGCCCATGGAGAAGGCCACTCTGGAACAGGTGCACCTCAAAGCAAGTGTGGCTGTGGATAAGTCTATGCCGCAGCAGGTATACCCCTGGAGAGACTGTAGCTCATAGATAAGGCTCCACTTGGAGCAGGCACAACCCTAAGGGACAGCAGTCTGTGGATAAATCCAAGCCAGAGCAGGGGCAAGGGGAGGAGTTCATTTCAGTGTTACACCTGATGGTCTGGTACAAAGGGACCAGGGGTAGAGATTGTAATGGAAATACCTTTAAATTGTTACAACCTGGGATTTGAGTTGCATGTTATAGGAGTTACTATAGCAGGAACCACCTGAACCAGTGGAGGACAAATCTTACAAGAAGCAGTGCAAGTGCAGCAGTGACTGAACCTGAGCTGGCTTTGGTGCTCAATAATTCCACACAACACACCACCTCTCCTGTCCTGAGTGATCACCATAACAGAGGGAGCCCAAAGTCGTGAACTAAATGACACGCCAGGTGTGACACGTAATGCCCTCCAAACACCAACATGTGTTCAGTGAATGGGATCAGAATATATAAGTCCTAAATAAGCCTTCCCTCTCCACACCTAAAACATGTGTCTGTGTTGGCCTTGCACTGAGAAGGGTGGTTAGACCTGGAGAAAGATCCAGGACTCTCTATTACCTGCTGCACTAGGTCACTGAATAATATAATTGTAATATTATAATGACATAATTATATAATTACAATAATAATTCCGCAGTCACCTTCAGAAAACATTTTGCACTTCTCTTATTTTTCCCCATGCATAATAGTTGCAATTTTATTGGCCTTTTGCAGTGCATGAAGGAAGACAAAAAGTGGTCTCTTTCCCCTCACAGAATCCCCACATATTCAAGCATCTTTATTGTTTTTCTAAGGTATTCATTAGCATGTATCTGAGCACTGGGTGACCGAATTGTCATTTCCTGTGCTTTGTCTAAGCACCAAAGCACTAGAATTTTCAGATGGTGAAAGGAGCCACTGTGAATCGTTCAGTCTAAATCTGCAAGGGATTGAGTGTGGGACTCTGTTCATTGGAACTTAGTAAGTTGTAGCAAGAAATTTTGAGGGAACCCAACAAGAAGTATTTTATTAAAATGGACAGTTTGACATTTGGGATTTTAAGCAAAGTTCTTGCAAGGTTTTTTTCGACCTTTGCAAAAGTACTCCCTGCCCCTGCAGGTGTGTTCTGCTGGAAAAGGCTTTCCTCCTTCCAGATTCCCCCAAACTTTCTGTTATTGCAGTGAGACCTGAACAGAGGTCAGAGGTGAACCAGTAAGTGGTAGATATTAGCTCAATCTCTTCAAATATTTATTAAATTCTAGCAGCCCAGATGCAGAAGTTGTATGCCTGCCCTCTGTTGTGGCTTACTGATAGAAGAAATACATAATGATACTTACTGGGCTCTCAAGATATAATACTAATATTAAAACATGAGAAAACAGTTTCCCAAACTGCTGTAGGTAACTCAGTGTGGCTATCCTTTAAAGTAAAAACTGCTATGTCTTTAACAGTTAATTTACAGGAACAGGGGACAGGAATAGTGATGTTGAGTGATAAAAGAATATATATAAACTGATATAAAGCTTATATCGCATTAGAATGAAGCCTTTTAAGACTGTAATGTTGAAGAGTGCAGTGGCTTGTGTGTAATTATTTTAAAACAAACATAATTATCTAAGCTGTTTTTGATACAGTGTTAATAGGAGTTGAAGGAGAAACAAAAATCACACATTTACAGATATAGTTAGCTTTTTTCGTGTAATGACAGTTCTTAAACATAAATCTTTTCAGCTAGTCAGTCTGTGAAGCTTCTTTTAAGTTAACAGAACTACACTGATTTACAGTGTATCTTTGATCTTCTCCATCTCCTTACACAGGAACTTTCTTCCTTCCTCTGCATTACTCCTGACAGATTTGCATCTGCATCCTTAAAGCAGCATTTCCTTATTAGCCTTTTTTCACAATCCCTTTACCTGTAATATGCTCCTGTGGCTTATGACCACAGTGGTTTTCTGACAAAGTTCATTAAGCGGCATGTCCTTTGTACTTGTGTAGAAGTTCTTATTGAGATGTTTTTTCCTTGGAGATGTTGTGACAGAGCTTCAGAGTTTAATTATATTACTCTTTGTCTCCAATTGCCTTGGGAGTGACTACTTGATAATAAAGCACTTGGAAAGTTACCCTAAATTAATACTTTTGCTGTTAGCTGCAACATTGGCTCGCCAATAGATACATGCTAGTGATGAAGGCCAAAATATCTCCTTCATGAGCAAGCCACTTGTTTCCCCAAAGGCTTTGATCTCTGATCTCTGTTTAGGCAGGAGATGTGAACTGCTTTGTCTGCAGAATATAACTTTACTCCTCCACTCACCTCTCACTGCAGAACAGGTAGACATTTGGGCCGTTAAACTCACAGTTCCCCTGAGAAGTGTCAATATTACACCTAGACAGCAAGTCTGACATGGTGTAAAATTTTTGTAGCACATCAAACAATGTTTCTGTTTGTTTTAGTGCTTTTGGAACAAATACATGAGTGATTTCTACCTGTGAACAAAGTACAAACTTGAGACAAAAGCAGAATAGTCATTCTGTGAATTTTCACTGTTTATTGCAAGCCAAAATGTTGAGAGTCCTTTATTGCATGTCAAAGTAGCCTTTCAACCCCCCGTGGAGTAAAAGACTGCTGACTATAAAGAACTAAAAATGTTTTTTCCAAGTAGATTGAAATGCATCTGGCTAGCACAGTCAGTCTGGATTAAAAATCAAATAATGTTTCTAGATATGAGTGAGCAAACAGGAGAATAGATGATAAAACAAAAAAGTGAAAAGTTATTGTTGCCAAGGTGATGCATCTCCATATAACCAACAGTTTCTGACTTGTGCTTGCCATCTAGGAATATTGTTGGGCCTGAGCTATAATGAGATGATCTTAGCTTATATGCTGGGGGGGTGGAGGATTTTTTTTGTCTTCCTGCATATCTGTAAGAGCTGTAAGAGCTTGTGCATTGAGTTGGGGATAAAGGAATCCCTGGCCCTAGCTACCAGAGCTTCACTTGCCTTGAATCAACTGGTGCCATTTCCTCTTCAACAGATAATTCAACTGACTATCCCAATAGACAGCTAAATCAGAAGTAAAAGAAATAAATAAATAGAGAGGGAAAATAAGATTTTGTTGTTGTTGTTTATTAACTTGAATAGTATGAGAACTAAAATATTTGCTAGGATGGAACCGTGTGACCAAGACAGAGGGGCCGGACTGAGGGAGGACTGGGGAAGAAACAAATGTTTGTCTAATTCAACCCCTAGATAAAAGCAGTAGTTCTTTGTGCTTCAGCCTACTCAGAAATCAAAAATTAGACTAATCTTTTTTGAACAGGCAAGTTGTTTCAGAACTTCTGTTGTTCAAACTTATTTCATCTTCAACTGGACATATAGTAAGTCCAGCTCTCATGATGAACCAGTTTAACTCACTGACCAAGCAGAAAATGATCTGTAGAGTTTTGGACCTTTTTTCTTGTATTAGTTTTTGTGTAATTAGTTTTTAGTTATTGAGCTGTTTTGGTTCATGGACCAAGGAATACCTGAGCTGGTACACAGTAAGCAGTACTTATTTCTCTACAACAGCAGAAAAGCAGAAATAGATATCGTACTATCTAACTTTATTATGCAAGTTCAAACTTTTCTTTTTGCTCATCATTTCCATGCAGCAGATGTTTGATAACTCTACTTTATAAAATTTAGTTTAAGGGTTATAGAGGATTTAAGGAGGGTAATGCTGTAATAGAATCTCGGGTGGAATAAGCCTGTGGGACCTGCTGTTTGCTCTGGTGCGAGCCTAACCTGAATATTATAATAATTCTTTTCTATTTCTACATTGCTATTATTCTATAGTATGGAGAGGTCAAATGCTAAAGTAAATCCAGCAACAACTACAAAATATAAAACTGATAAACTGTATGATAATTTGAGGAATACAAATATTGAAGCCATGGCTCATTTTTATTCAGCTCATGTTTCTGATCATACCATGTTCTTTTATTTACTTATTTATTGATCTATTTATTCATTCATTTATTAAATAGAGTAGTGTGGATATAAACTCTCTCCATACAAAGGAATGTCCCACTGAAGATTAGGGAAAGAGTGTGAAAGAACAGCTAATGCTTCACTGCTGACATGGGAAGTTTTTAATGAAACCAGAACAAACTTTCAGGATGTCTTAGCAAAATTCAGAGAGAAAGCTAGGCAAGAGGGAAAGACAGCCCATTACTCAGGATCAGTGTAACATTTTCTTACTCTCCAAATGACAACAAAAAAGAAATCTGAGCACAATGCACAGTCTTTCTAGAATATGACATATATGCTCTGCTTCTCATAATATGAGTCACCTGCCCATCTGAATAAGCTGTGTCTTAGCAGTTGAAATGATGAGAAATAAAGAAAGATTGTAATAGGTATTGGTTAATTTGTCAAACTTCATAACTGATTTAATTGGACAAAATGCTTGGTTTAGGATTTGTCTCTTTCTTCAGTTTGGAGGAGGATTGATAAAGTTCCTTGAAGATTATTTACAAGAAATATTGCCTCAAGAACCCCTTATACAGATAAACACTATATCTGTACCACTTCTCAATGGACTCTGCACTTAAATTCCTGGTGATTTTTGTCTCCCTCTTTCTGCAACTAGACATGAACAGAACAAGCTTATTAAGCAGTCAATAAGGCCATTTCTTTGACTTTTGTATGGGGTTTTTTTCAATAAGTAAAGATTTCTTTTAGATAAAGGTACTTGTAGTAATTGTGTATGTGTGCAGCTGTGTCACTAATATGACCAAGATAAAGGGTGCTATGGGACTCCTTACTAGTTTTCCTCACATATACCTCTTTTCCCATAACCACAATTTAGAAGATCAATTAAACTAACTCAACGCATGTATATATTCTACTGAGGATGACTGACATACATACTTGGAAATATTTGAACTGTGTAATAGCTAAGAAGTGCAGCAAAGAAACCAACTGAGAGCTCCTGTGCCTCCAAACACTGGTAGCTTTTTAGAACATCTTTACAGTAATTTTAAGCAGATGAACAGAAAAGAAAGTGTCTGTCTTTCTGTCTCTCCTTTTTCTGTTCTCAAGTTATCACAAAATCCTTGCTCAAGTGTCAGCAGAAGAGTAGGAAGCTCATATGGATCAGAATTTCCTATGGAAGGGCTAAACCTTCATATCCCAGCATAGATAGAAAGCAGTGTATGCTTATGAGGTGTCACTGTGTCATTTTGTCATCTCTCTGACTGATGCCCACATCTTCTCACCCTTTCCAGTGCCCCACCCTGCTCATACCTTCCTTTTGTCATACTTCTCTCACAGTCCCAGATTGTTCTTTTCCCTTTCTCACCCTACTTAGGATCCCTCTGTAACTAAGTTTTACCTCCCAGAACTTCACACTCACCTTTTTTATTTTTTCTGGTGGTCATTTACCTGTGCAGTTTTATTCTGTTTGAAAATTGATTAAATGCCTTCTGAATGTACTCCAACAGAAGAAATTCACAAAATTAAGCCAGCCAGTAAAAACTGAACAGGAAGATTCAACAGGAAACCACAGATATTGTTCAACTCTGTTCCAAAGTCAGGTTCCAGCTGACTGTACCTAGGTTCAGTGGGTGATGGTTGGTCTGAGCATGTGTTGCCAGAATACCCAACTCACATCATCTATGCTCAGTGAAATCTTTTTAGAGCATTCAGCTAATCCCTGAATAATTCAGTTTTACTTCTCAAAAAAAAAAAATATATAGCCACATCTGTAACACAAATCCTGCATACTGAGACATTCCTTCAGCTCCCTGCTCTACTAAATTTACTGGAATTAAATGTTTGAGCAACTGTGACCAAATTGGTCACACTGAGAGATGCAATTACTTCCTAAAACATGAAGGGAAATGGAAAATAATAAAAAGAGGTATGGTTTTAAAAAAATGTTTTATTTGAACTATATTTCAGAAACCTGTTGCTGAACTGACAGAGTATTTTGACGCCTCTACTCTAAACTTTCCCAAGATATGCTAAATATTACCATGGACCAAAGAGAGTACGATTTGAAGGTACTCAGCAATTAACTTTAAAGTGAAAGTGTCTTCAACCTTTACTATTGCAAAGCAGAGCTCTGCAGTCATGCAAAAAAATGCTCCAAAGTGCCATTATATTAAGTGTTCCTGTGCTATATCACTGAAATAAGTTAATTCTACCACACAGACTCCCAAGAGCAAGCTCAAGAACCAAAGGCTCTCAAATGTTTTTATTCATGAGAAACAGACTGATAATTCTGCGGGATGAAAACATTTAGTTGCTCTTATTTCAAAAGGAAATAGCTGGCCACAAAAGTTTTAGGTTCAAATGATGCTAGTTTTATTTTCAGAGTAGATTTCTATGTGTAAGAGTGCTTTAAAGCACTCACAGTTGCTTGAGTTCGTCCTCCACACTTTCTTATGCTGAGAGAAACATAAATTTACGCTGGGCAGATAAAACATCTTAAAATGTATGAAGAGGCAGCCTTATAAAATCAACAATACTTCCAGAATAAATACCATTAAACTATGTTAAGGATAATATTTAACTTTTGGTGCAGTAATAGCATTTCAAAAAAGCTTTTTTTTTTTTTTTTTAAGGTAGAAAATCATCAGTGTACATTTTATATTTCAATGTTTTTTGTTACTACCGCACCTCATGTCAGGGGTGTGATGGATCAAGCCAGTCCGTGATGAAGAACATTTTATTTCTGTTTCTTAAAAAATGTTGAGAGAATTTAGTGAAGACTTGGTAATGGCAATGAGAATTAATTTTCCCTTGCAAATCAGATATGTTCAGAAAACAAAAGCTAACAACCTAATAATGTCATATGTGTGCATATCTGGCAGTTGTTGTCCAACTGCAACATTTTACTTTCTGAAGAAAAGTCTCAGCAGAGCTGTACTGACTTGGAATGAATTTTGCAACAGCTATGTGTCAACTTCATTGTGCTGCAGAATGGGTACTCTTAACCTGTATATTTTAATGTTAGAAATAACTATCAATTTGGTGGTGCTGTGGGAACATCAGGAGACCAAAGGAAAGGCATGCCACCTTTCTTTGTTTCTATGCTGTGAGGTTTGCATGATATAAGACTTGGATGAGATTGATTATTCTGTGCCAGGAATGGTGAGAAACCTGGACTGGTTAGAGATCTAAATAAGTTCTCCTCTTGCCTTAAGCATCTATCTCCCTTTCGCACTCCTGTAGTAGGATTTCTTGTTTGTCCTAAAGATCCCACTAGAACAATAATGATGCAGAAGCATTATTCTTCCACGGAAAAAATGGTGTATAAATGTATTTCTTTTGGGAATGCATGTTTTCTTCAGGGAACTTATCCATTAGAATGGTCTAAGGGTTCTGTGGTAAAGGACACTGAGACAGTCTAGGGCAGGTTAAAAATCTTAGATGCCCTAATAAAAATGGGATATATTCCTTCAACATTTAGTTTTCAACTGAATTCTATATTAGGACACTCAGTCCACATGTAGGTTCTCAGGTCTTTGCTTTATATGCTGTCATCTCCACAAAGTCATTTAAGACAAACAATGGAGAGGACAGAGATGCACTGACTGTGCAGTGTTCTTAGATACAAGTGACCAGCGGCTTGAGTGTTAAGCCTTAAGACGTGCTTTTTTTTTTTTTCTTTTCTCCTCCTCTTTCTGCTGTCCCTTCCTTCCTAACTCTTCACACCGCTTATTTGCCACCCTTCTTCATCCTTCACAAGTTTATTTGCTTTCCTTTGTTCGTCCAGTAACCACTTACAGAGAGTGTTCATTTTTGTAAGCTGGTGTGGTGGACTGACCCTGGCTGGATGTCGCTCTATCACTCCCCCTCCTCAGCTGGACCAGGGAGAGAAAATATAACAAAAGGCTTATGGATTGAGATAAGGACAAGGAGAGATTACTCACCAATTACTATCAAAGGCAAAACAGACTTAACTCGGGAAAATTAATTTAATTTGTTACGAATTAAATCAGAGTAGGGTAATAAGAAACAAAAGCTAAATCTTAAAAAACCTTTCCCCCCGCCCCTCCCTTCTTCCCAGGTGCAACCTCACTCCTAAATTTCTCTACCTCTTCTCCCCCAGTAGTGCAGGGGGATGGGGAATGGGGGTTGTGGGTCAGTTCATCACACCTTGTCTGTGCTGCTTCTTCCTTCTCAGGGAGAGGACTCCTCACACTCTTCCCCTGCTCCAATATGGGGTCCCTCCCACCAAGACCTTCAGGACTTCTCCAGTGTGAGTCCTTCTCATGGGCTGCAGCTCTTCATGAACTGCTCCAGTGTGGGTCCTTTCCACACGGTACAGTCCTTCAGGAACAGACTGCTCCAGCATGGGTGCCCCATGAGGTCATAGGTCCTGCCAAAAAACCTGGTCCTGGGTGGGCTTCTCTCTCCATGGGTCTACCAGTCCTACCAGGAGTTTGCTCCAGTGTGGGCTTCCCATGGGGTCATAGCCTCCTTCCGGTGCATCCACCTGCTCCAGTGTGGGGTCCTTCATTGGCTGCAGGTGGAGATCTGCTCCATCATTAACCTCTATGGGCTGCAGGGGCACAGCCTGCCTCACCGTGGTTATCACCACAAGATGCAGGGGAATCTCTGCTCCAGCACCTGGACCACCTCTTCCCTCTCATTCTTCACTGACCTTGGTGTCTGTAGGGTTGTTTCTCAGATATTCTCACACCCCTCTGCAGTTGCAGTTGCTGTTGTGCAGCATTTCTTTCCCCTTCTTAAATATGTCATCACAGAAGCGCTACCACTGCTGCTGATTGGTTCAGCTTTGGCCAGCAGCATTATTGGACATAGGGGAAGCTTCTAGCAGCTTCTCACAGAATCTACTCCTGTAGCCCCACCTCTACCAAAACCTTGCCACACAAAACCAATAGATCTGGAAAAGCCTCCTTCTCCTACCATGGCTTCTCCTTTCTACTGATCATTTATGATGGTTTCTTCATAACTTCTCTAGCTTCCACTCTTTCATTCTAGAACCAGAATCCACAGCCATTCTAAGCACAAATATTGCACAGCAGACATTTCTCATTTGCTTACATCCCAGTATTCGTCTATTCAGGCTTATGGATTGAGCAGAAAATAAAGATCTTCTCTAAGATTGGGTTGCTTTTTCTTCATGTTTCTAAATAGAGCTTTCACATTTGTTCAGAAGGCTTCCTCTGGACTCATTAGCAAGTTGCAGCAGTGCAAGAGTGTCTCCTTTTAACAATAAATTCAATTAATTTAGTAAATAAGTATGAAGACAGCAAGCAAAAAAGATGTCATACTGCTTCTAAAAGGGCAAAAAGTTAACATTTTACTGAGGTCATGTCTTTCCTCCATTATCAGGTATGATGCAGTGAAATCGTAGGATTCCTGCAGGTGGAGAAAGTGCTTAATTCAGCCAATTGAACTTAACATCAGAGGATTATCTGATCTGAATTTCTACTTTACAGTTCTGGCCAACAGTAATAAAACTCTTACCTGAACTGTTCTCTCAAGAGTTCATCGGCTTATCAGCTCCAAGAAAGGCAAAAGTGCATTTAATTTACATATCTCAATTAAATAATGCTCCTGTAGTTTGTAGTAAAAGATGGTATAGAGTTTGGCTTTTCATTTGGATGCCCATTTTCTTTGAAAGGTCAAGGTTCATGTTTTCTGTCACAACTTGCCGTAGCTTTTAGTAGTTGGAAGTGCTTATGAAAAATGTCTCTTAAGATTGAAATAATGTTGTGTATTATTATGAATATATGTGTATTAGATATGAATATATATAATGTTATATATGAGATATGTAATTTTAATATATATATAATTAGATACAAATATATGTGTATTAGATATGAAAAGAGAATGCTTAAAAGTAAACTTCCTACCTATTCAAGAATAGGATTTGGGGTATTTAAAAGTTCTAGGCATTGCTTATATCACCTACATTTTTCTAGCTTGCATCCTCTATAATCTCTCCTGTAATCAGGATGTAGGGTTAAATACATTTTTATAAACCAGTATAAGAGGGCTGTTGCTGGGAATCAGAGCTGGTTTCTAGTGCAAAGTACGCAGACAGTGTAAACTTACAGGACAGGATACACGTAGACTGGGAATTAATAGAGCTGTATATTTGTAGTCAGGAAGCTAATATTAAAATAAACATCTTTTGTTACAGTTATGTGAAAAAAAAGGAAGATGTTTGTTATCATACGGTTTAGACCAGGGCTATCTCTGCAATGCTTAGTCAAATACGTGGTGTTTTCTTCAGTAGGTAGTTCTAGTAATTTAAACAGAACAGTTAATATGAGTGGTATTTGCGGTATATTGAATTTCAAAGAATTTGACATAGCATGATTAAATGGCTATAGATGGCAGATTTTTCTGTGTAGCCTTAACTTTCATTGTAATGCTGTGGCTGAGATTCTTCAGTGAATAAACAGGAGAGTAAAGAGATATTTTTTATTGCTGCATACAGAATTGAAAATGCATTGTTGGAGTAACAATGGAGTAACCCATAAAATCCCTATGTCAACATCTGAGAAAAATATATTGCAAAGTTGTAGCAGATGAAGAAATGATATTCATATGATTTGAGGTTTGAAGAAAACATTAGCTTAAGAAGAAAGACTTGAAGAGTATCATCTGGAGAAGATAAAGTGACAGGATTAGATTGCTACATTCAAGGATACTGTCAAGCTAATAGCAGTTGGAGCATGAAGTTAAAAAGACGGGATCATTCCTAGACACTTCCAGATTAAGTTTAAGCAAGTGGAAGGAGGAAGAAGGTCAAGTGCTTACTGTAAAGTGACACTTCCCAGAAAGGAAGTGGGAATGCTGGGAGATGAGTTTGTTGGAGAAAGCTTTTTAAGCAGACCACTGTGTGAGCTAGGTCAGCTTGTCTCCATCCCAGTCCTGATTCCATGGGGAGATGTCATTACCAAAGGCCTCTTGGATCTGTCAGGAAAAGGAACCCGAAGCCTTACAAATTCAAAAGGAAAGATACCATATTTTTTTAGCAGTGATGGTTCTTAGCCACAGGAAGATATGTTGAGAGAAGTGATGGATTCTCTATCATCTGATATATGCAGATGGAGACTGGCTACCTTTCTGAAAGACAGGCTTTATTACAGCAAAGCTCCTGGGCTTAGTGTAGTGGCATAGTGGCAACAGCATGAAAATGGCCTGAGATTAATTCACCAGACAGGGTGAACTATGTAAAAATCTATCAGCTCTGGACAACTAACTCAAGCGCTATTTCAGCTGCAAGAGCTAGTATTTCACCATTTAATAGAAGTATTGTTGAGTTTAATTCAGTTATGTCTGTAAGATACGTGGACCCCTTCCTATGGAAACTACCCCAGAAACAGAAGACATAATTAGCTGCAGATGATTGCACTAATTGTGTGCTCAGGAACACATCTCTCTCTGTGTTTCCTCATAAGGAAAGTGCTGCATAAGCATAGTTCAATGATGAGCAAATCATACGGAAGAATTCTTGCTTGTGTTTTCAACAAGAAACAGATCTTTATGGAGATTAGAAGCTGCTCAATGACTTTCATTTCACCTTTTCAATCAATTGTTATATCTATGCGAGAGGAAGGAGGCATATTTGCAAACTTATGCTTAAGAAAAAAGTGTGTGAGTGATGCAACACCTATTGTGGTATCATCTGCGCATTTGTTCCCCCTATACTCTGCTTAAGGAAAATGAATCATGGATTAGATGATTCGCAAAGGATATTTTGCATAAAATTATGAAGGACATTTTGGCTTTCAGATAGGATTACTGTCTTTCCCTCTTTTAGTGCAGATTATTTACCTTCTCAAGTCATCACTAACCACAGCAGTGTATGACCCTCTGACTTGAGATCATCCTGCCTCTTTCCCTAGTTTGGGATGAAATCTCTTCCTGTGCTCACGCCTACTAGCATACAAGAAAGTAGATTACTTGATTATGTGAATGTCTGGAGATCCACCTGCCATCTGACCAAGAAGAGAGAAATACATGCGCACGTTAGTTTCCATCCTCATTCAGTCATTGGTCTTTTTTATTCCATTCCTTCCTTTCTACATGTTGCTTAGATGATAAATTGTTCAGCCCACATTTCTAGCCCTCATGTGTGTCTATAATGACATAAACTGGTATTGATGTTATTTCAGTAACAAAAACCTCTTTTGTGCTTCAAAAGTAAGACAGTGGCCTTTCATACCCACCACCTTGAAAAAAATGAAAGAAAAAGGGAAGGACATGTTCTATGTCCTTTTGCCCTTTCAATGTGTCATCTCCATGGCAAACTAATTTGTCAATATTTAATTAAGTAAAATATTATAAGTGTCTCATTTCACACTTGCTACAAAGTTACCCTTGCTGGATGTAGCTTGAGATGGTCTGGCAGATGCTTGGAAGAAAGAGCTAATTTTTAGCAAGGCTTCTGCTGAGTGCTTTTAAAGGTGCCTTCTAGAAAATATATTAGAGGCATGACTACTACTAATATTTCACAGCATGACGCAAGGCCATTGCCTTGCTGTTCATGGTAACTTCTGTTCTTTGGGGGTCTATAAATTACAGAGCCAAAAAAAGGAAATATGAACTTTAATGAATACTCTCTCCTGGAGGCTCCAAGAGAGAAATCTGAGTCTGAGAGTGAGGGAGCTAAGGAAAAAGAAGGTAAGTTATCTGACATTAGCATAACCTACCTGTGTATTAGATCCCTTTCAAAAGGAAAACAGTTGCAGCATTAGTGCAGACATCAAAACTGCGAGGAAAGGAGAAGTTGAATGAGGGAGTTGCACATTGTAGACATCAAAGTAAGTAGATTTTTCCCTGGATTATTTTAGGAGCATTTAAAAATGCTTAAAACAACTCATCCAGCCAGCCACTAGGATGGAGATAATGTATGACTCCAGGAAGAGAGTTTGAATGTAGGTCTCAGTCCCTGTAACGCTTTCTCTGAAAACTCAGGCTTCTCCATCCAGCCTGAAGTAGCATTGGGTGTAGGGGGAAGAATTAGACTTCTAATGTAAGGTGCCTGTCAGAGCTCCTTCAGCAGGGATACAGGAATGCTTGCTGCTGTACTGTATTTTACACTTGTCCCTAATTCTCTGCATCCACCCTTCAAGGCACTGTCAGCATGCATGACAGAAGAGGCAGCTGTAAAGCAGCCTTTTGTTGTGTTGCCAATGGCCACTTTGGTATGGTCTTTTGGTGGGGGTGGTGTTTGGATACAAAGGACCATTCCTCTAGGCATCTGTCCTTGAAAAAAACATATGCTACCCATACCAGCTCCACTTTTTGTTTATTCCTGCTGCACTTGCCTTTAAGAAGGAGGCTCAGTCTTCTCTTTTAATAATTTAGAGCAAAGAGCTAAGAGAGAGCTCTAAACTGCAGGAGAAATGTCCAAGAACTTAAATGGCTGGATAAAAATAGGCCTTTAATATAGTGAGGCGGCCACCTGAAATGTGCTTTCTGACTGCTTTTCCATCAAACAACCTTTAACACTGCAGCCACTACCTCCCAGTGTCCTGCAAGCGAGCAGTGAGGGATTCCTTCCACCTTCTCCTGCAGCAGCAGCACCAAGACCAGCAGCACTCTGCACAGAGACACCCTGCCCATCCATGCGTGGTGCCAAACAGCAGTATTTGAATTCCCACCCCACCCCAACCATACTCTAGTGATTTTCTATCCCCAGGTAAAGATGCAAAAGAAACAGAAAGCTAACATAGTTTGTTCAAAGACATGCAGACAGAGACAGGGCAGAAGCTGTGAATAGATTCCAAGCCTCCTTCCTCATATTCCCATGTCTGCTGCCCCAGACCTTGTCGCTTACGTTTTAATAAAGATAAAAATTTATTTTGTAAGCCTCCCCACCCTGCTCTTCTCCCTTCCTCTATTCTCCTCTCCCTTCCCTTCTTTCCCCCCATCCCACCTTCTCTCCCAGATGCTGGAAGAAGTGAGACTCCTGTACAAACTGTCCCTGCATGTATGAGATGTAGAAGAGCATGACCCTACATGAAGGGGATGCTGTCTGATGTGCTGGCAGTGTGGAGGTCTTTTTCTGTCTTCTGCCAGAGTTCAAATGGATAACCTTGGCCAAAGCAAAGGACCTTTCTGTGACCCAATTTCCCCTCCTAGGGAAGATGATTAATCATAACACTGGGGATTTTTTGATGCTTAATTCAATGACATTCATGCAATAGTTTGTGATTAATGGAAGTAAAGATATGAAAAGAAATTAAACAGTTCTAATGCAGCTGTCTTGTTGGCACAATATTAAAGCAGCTGATTATGGGCACTTAATTGAAGGAAATGAGAATTATGATCAGTTAGCACAGAAGCAAATATGTGATCCACAGCCTGATGAGAATGTAACTCCACCCTTCTCTGTTCTGACATGGGCATATTTTTTATGTAAGTTGAAGATGCTTTGATAACTAAATCTAGGATTTCCTTTTTGTTGAACTTTTGCTTTGAAGGAGCTGGTGCAGTTTTGCAATGCACATCCTGCCACTCAGAATGAACTTGAGCTGCAAGTATAATTGTTGAGTTCACCAAAGGGTGATCAGAGAGAGACAGACTGAAACTGCACATGTCTGAACAAGAAACATTGCTCTTGCCTTGATGTCTTGATATGCTCTTCACAATCTGACCCTCAGTAGGGCAATCATTGATCTTTGCAGTGATGGTCTCTTCCACAAAACAGTTTGTTTTAAACAATTTGTTCTAAACCCTCCTTTGCTTTGGTGGTTTCTATCCCCTTGTTTGCTTTCTCTCTGCCTGGCTAAGAGTTTTCTAAAGGAGAAATCTCTAGCAGAGAAGCATGTCAGTGTGTTAATCCTGTTTCTGGATATACCTGTAATGTGCTTCAGAGCAATGTTTATCGCTATATGAACACCTATAAGCACTTTGGTTTCCCTTAAACTATTAGTGAACCACAGACATCTTTAAAGAGCATAAGCATGTTTTTGAGTATGGAAGAGGCGATAAAAAGTCAAATAGATTGTTTCCCATCACTTCTATCAAGTAGGTTATGGGCAGTGACGCCTGGCAAGTTGGGTCTGCTTGACTAATATATAAAGCATGAAAGCAGTTCATCGGCATTTTACTTCTTGTTGGCAGACGCCTTCTGCCTCTGTGCCTCTTACCACGCTTCTCACTCTCTTTCACCCCTTTTGTTGCATGTTTTATTACCCTTCTTTCCTCATGCTATTCTAAACATTAAGCGATGCTGTAGAGCAGGGGATGGTCACTTTAATAGTCCCACACTGTATGTTTGTTTTTAACTAGTATTGTCCCAGAAAACTTTATAGAATCTTCCATTCCAATTGTGTAACATCTGTCAAAGTCTTCTGTTATCAAGGCTTGTATGATATCCAGGGGAAGGTTTCCAGACACTTGCTGGTATTTTATAGCAAATAATACAGAGGAGAAAGGAAAAAAAGGGGCATTGTCACCAGCTTACAGTGATGTTAATGACGTTTTATCATGGTAAGCTTGAATTAATTTTTAGTCTTGAGTCATCACAATAAATATTGTACCTGATAGCTAAAAACCCTGGGATCTTATTTACATAGTGTTGTCACTGTGTTTACATTCATTTTGTACTAATGTGCCCTCAGAACCCCACATTTATTTTCTTTAAACACCTGAAGACCTGAAAGCACCCCTCAATCTAATTTCATGATCACTCCATCTGTCTTGCATTATGTTTCCATTTAACACTGATATAAATGAGGAGGGACCTTGCTTACATTCAGTAATTCTTCTTTTGAAGTATACATATCAGCAGGTACGTATACTTGAAAACTCTTAAAGCAAGGCACTAAGGCACTGGTAGCAGATGTAAATCTAGCAAAACCTTGCCATGAATAGTGATATAGCCTGATAAGAGTAAAAAAAAATAACCACCCACCTTGCAGAGGCCTGATAGTTCTCTTATTGAGTGTGACAATCCTTGTTGTTGGGCTGGAAGTTACCTGGAAGTTACAACCTTAATTCCAGGGAGATGCGGAAAAGCGGAAGCTTTGATACTGTCATCAGAGAGATATGCATTAGGTGACATCCACAGCTCTGAATCTCTTCCATTTTAAATGGCATGTATGACTGCAAAAGATGGAGGTGGATTAAATTTCCTTTCCAGAAACAGCAATGATTCAGAGGGAAGTTTCTGAGGGTCAGTATTTCTTGGGCTTTGTTCCAAGTTAGCCCATCTTGCTCAGTATTCTTTGCTCTAAACTGTACAAGGACAGTTTAGTACTAACAAAAAAATTATATTTTGACTTGCTTAAAGGTGTTTTATGGTCAAAATACACTTGAGAATAATTCAAATCCAGCCTTATCTGTTGAATATCTTGCTTTGCTTTTATTGGCTGGATTTTCACTTCAGTTGGCAAACTTTTCAGGTGAGTAGTAACTACCTGCTGAAAGATGAATGCAGAATACAAAGATGAAACCTAATTCTGTCCAATTTGCTCAGGCTGCCAAGTAGAGAGGGATACTAGATACAAACCAGGCAAATGGTACACCTTGGCACAAGGGTAGACAGGAATCTGCCCACCTCACTGCAACTGTCCAGGTTTGAGGTTGATTTTGTACTTCATAAGAGGCTGGTGGAACACCAGAAAGATCTTGTTAAGGCTCAGATGAGCAAGCTGGGCTAATTCCAAGTCTCAGAGTTTATTTTCTTCCAAAAGCTGTGCTTCCTTTAGAAATCCGTGGGAGTTAATTCCCCATTCACAGATTTTTGGCCTTCTGCTCCTCAAATCTAGGCACAAATACTGATAAAAAAGAGGTTCCCAATCTAACTGTCAAACAGAAAACATCATTACAGGTTAACAAATCTACCATTTTTCATTACTTCTTTAAAAACTTGCATGTGAAATTGATGCATGTGCATAAATCTTGCTAGGAAAAGCAGCTTACAAAAACCATCTTAAAACTGCTACCAAAGAAGGACCCTTTTTAAATTTTTCTGCTTCTTTGTAAGTAAGCCTCAACTACTACTATCTACATTTTGGTGCCAGAATATCTCTGCATTGTGACCACCATTTTGGTCAGCTCAAATTTGAAAACAACATTCTGCTAAAATGCCTGAATACCCATGGAGAGCCTTCCGGCACAATGTCTGAAGCTTTTACACAAGGCTTATTTTAGGTTGCTGGTTTTGTGGAAAATCAAAGGAAGGGACAGAGGTTTCCAGTATCATTCACTGGTTGTTCAAGAGAAAAGGAAATAAAATAAGGAAGGGAGTATTGCAGATGTTACTTTCCTAGAAATACAATGTGTGAGAGATGGGACAAATGCAGACAGTAGTACCACTGAGGCAAAGTAATCTTCTTCTCTGTCTGGAAGACTAGATGCCTGCAGGCTATGGTTCTAATTTCAGCCTGCCCAGTGCCTGTTTATAAGACATATTTTACCATAAGCCTGAAATGAGACTTTCAGATTTCAAAATCAAAGATTTCCCACTCCCCTTCATTGTCTCTCTGACTGAAAGATCATGTTCAACTTTGGCATTTCACTTTCTCCACCACCACCAGCCTTTTGCAATTAGAGAATCTGGATCTCTCATAGAGCACTCTGAAGATAAGGAAAACACTTTATGTGTTGCTTCTTTAGTGGCAGAGTTCGTGTCACATATACTTTTGCAAAGTGAAAGTATATTGATTAGGTTTGTTGAAAAGGGGTTGAGCATTTAATTACAGTACTTATGCATAACTTTCTCCCCTAACCTGTACCTCTCTTGTTGGGTTGTAAATCAGAGTAAGCTATTTAGAAGTTGTATAGTTGTATAGTTCCTAACTATGGTTAGGTGTCTATTCTCAGTTTAATAATACTTGTGCCTGAGCACTATTAAAAAAATTCATTTAAGTCCGTTATTTATTGGTACATTGTCATGGATTTGGAGTTTAGGTTTATTCCTTTTCCCCTTTGAAGCACTTGCAGAGAGACTGTGTTTCTTCTCCATTCATCTTTGGACTTTTTTTTTAGTCTTTATGGTTTGTGACACTTCATTAGGCCTTTGTGCTTCCTCCTCTGGATTTCTTCACTTTTTCCACGTCTTTCTTACAAATGTATTTTCCCAAAGTAGATACTATTCTAGCTGAAATAGGCCAGAGATGTCTCAGGTGTAAAACTTTTGTTTATAATCCCAGTCTCTGGGAGGAAACGGTGAAGATATAATAGTGTTAATTCATGTTGGGCTGCTGTTCTACTGTAAACCCTGGATGCTTTCTTTCAGAACTACTCCCTAGCCTCATCTTGTATTTATATAGCTGAAGATTCACAGTAACCACAATTTAAAATAATACGGAGAGAGTGAAAAGCTCAAACATTGCGTAATTTCAATTAAAGAGAATAGTGAACTGTTACAAACTTGGATCTAAACAAGGATATCCACTGTATAGATCCATGTTGCATTGTAAATGTATCATCTCTGAGTGGCTGAGCTGAGTTTAGCAGGAAACAAAATTTCAGAAATCCTCTGTGAGCAGTACAGTGTACATACAGGGAGGGGGAGGGAAGAAGTGGGTTCAGTAGATATTTCAGCATACTCCCTTTCAGCTCATTATAAGCAAAAATTTAAGGTGTCTTTTGTTAAGCTTCCAGCATGATCTGAAATTGATATGCCCATTCTGATGTACTAAGTAATGATTAAGCTATAACACTGGTGAGACACTTCAAATTAAAATTAAATGTTGGACCAGATGATCTTTCAGGGTCCTGGGCTCAAAACCAACTTGAGCTTTTCCAACTTGGACTGTTCTATGTTTCTATGTTTTTATGAAAAAAGAGAAAAAAAGAAAATAATTATTTAAAATGACACTAGTCAGGAAGAAAAGGGGAAGAGGGAAGATCAAGATACTCATTGTGCTCTTAAGCCATGTAGAACCTTTTTTTTTTTTAACTTCTTTTTTCCTTTTAAGGAAGCTTTCTAGTTGTATCAGGTCATGCACAACAGGAGAAAATAGAAAACAGCACATTGGCTGTGCTGAGCAAAGGTACTGATAAATACAGAGTGGTTAGTAATTCTGCCCATAACTAGCAGCACGCAGGTCAAGCATTGGTTAATAGGACCCAGAAACTGAAGCTCATCCATTATATAAGAAAAATATATGAAGGCAACTGGCACAAAAGAAATAGAAAGGACTATAACCTCCAGAAAGTGTCTTGGACTGCACACTTGCTAGATGTCTCAAGACAAAACAGTACTTACTGCTGGGCTCCCAAATGTCATGGTTTGTCTGCCAATGTTGAAAGAGTGTGCCCAGCATAATAATGTTCAACTTGGACCTTTTGCTCTCGGCCTACATGATATGGTGTTTGCTGTTTGGCAGCATCTGTAGAGGAGAGAAACAAGATGCGTGGTCCTGGAAACACACTGGACTGGAGCTGTAATGGCTCTGTGTGTGTGGCAGCTGCTGAAACAAAAGCACAGATGTTGCCTCCACTGTAATTTAGCACAAAATGAAAACCAAACAAAATCTCCTTCCCCAACCAGTGTTACCAAGGGAGTTAAGAGAGAAAATCTCAGTATGACCTTTCTACCTTTGTGGTCTGCAACATGCTGCATTTGTAGGGAAAAGAAAAACTGAAGGGGTGTTTTGAGGTTGAATTTGTCAGTTCTGTGGTGTTTCAGCAGTAAGTGTGATCTACTGCAATGAAGAGGAAATAAGGAGACGTACTTCCTCTCAGTTTTGAGATCCATTACACTGCGGCTCATTCAGCTATTTTCTGTTTGTTTTGATTATTTTTCTTTCTCTATTTCACCTATTCTAGTGAAAGAGAGTTGGGATATATCTTCTTTTCTGGGGTAGTTACTGATGTCTTATTATGCTATAATGGAGCTAGTCCTGCTGGTGGAAACATGGGGAGATTTTTCCTTCAAGATGTCAACTGCAGCCTGCCTGTATATTTTTGTTGCTTGCTGGTAAATTGTCTTTGGGACCAAAGTTGATAAAAGGTTTCCACAGAAGAGATGCAGGTGAAGTGGCAAATTTATCCTGTGGATGGATTGCTTTGACCCTTGGTGACAGTGATGAGAGTGCTGGCCATTTGTCATGCCTAATGCCCCTCTTCAGAAACACATCTAGTCTTATAAATTGCTACTGAGCCCTCCAGTTTGCCAAAAAGCCACAAGGAAAGAAAGTGCATGAAAAACAGAGCAGGCCCAGATCATTGCCAAACCTGAAAGTTTCCCCTTGCAGTTGTTCTTGAGTGAGGGCATAAAAATGTTCAGATCAGGTCTTTACAGCTATATTTCCAATGCCCATGTTTCAGAAATGGCTTGTGAGACTGCTCATAAACATAATTAATACTTTTTTTGCTAGAAACTATGTCTGCAGATTCTAAGGCCTCAATGATAATTAGAAAAGGTTGAGAATACTGGGAAGAATTAGGAACCTAATTCAGAATAATAATAAGAAAGATACTTGCAACAGACACAACTGTTTGAGAACATTTTTATTTATTCTGATATTATGTCACTGATATCAGAACCTTTATATTCCACAAAAGTTATTTAGACAGTAAGGCATGAAAGTATGCAGCAGACACAGACTGAAATAGACTAATTCTAGAAAATTCTAACAATTCTAAACTTCTAACAAAGTCCTGTGTCCCCATAACCTTACTATTATTGGATCAGCATCTGGACATTTCTTTTCCATTCGTTTCCTGGCTTCTGTCATCTCCTTAGCCCCTCCTGTCCTCAGAAAAGGATAAAACCCATGACAGAACTGCTAGTAGACCACTGCTTCTTTATATGCAAACGAGCAACCACTTTTGGGTGCCCACAGCAAAGAACAAAACACCTAAACTGCAGTTCTGCCATAACAGCATATAAAAGTACTTTCAAGAAAAGTCTATTATCATCCAAAGAGAGTTAGCTAACTCCTCCTTTCCCTTTGTGTAGGAGACCACTTGGAAATGAGTACCTTGCCCTGCCCTTTTCTTAGAGTGTTATGGTCTCTGCCAACACTAAATGTATTCAGTGTCTCTGTGTCATTTGGTCTGAACTGTTTGTTCTGCAGGCTTTCAGGAAGCAGCGGATCAGCTGGTATTGTTGGTGCCTGACTGTCCAGATGAAAAGAACCTGGGGGTGTTGGTCAACAGCCAACTGAATGTGAGCCAGAAGTGTGCCCAGGTGGCCAAGAAGGCCAATAACATTCAGGCTTGTATCAGAAATGGTGTGGCCAGCAGGACTAGGGAAGTGATCATCCCCCTGTACTCAGCATTGGTGAGACTACACCTCAAATACTGCATTCAGTTTTGGGCTCCTCACTACAAGAAAGACACTGAGGTGCTGGAGCACGTCTAAAGGGCCACAAAACTGGTGAAGAGTCTAGAGAACAAGTCTTGTGAGGAGTGTCTCATGGAACTGGAGTTGTTTAGCCTGGAGAAAAGGAGGCTCAAGGGAGACCTTATTGCTCTCTACAACTACCTGAAAGGAGGTTGTAGCAAGGTGCGAGTCAGTCTCTTCTCCTGAGTAACAAGTGATAGGACAAGAGGAAATGGCCTCAAGTTGCACCAGGGGAAGTTTAAATTTGATATTAGGAAAAATTTTTTCACCAAAATGTTTATCAAACATTGGAACAGGCTGCCCAGGGAAGTGGTTGAATTGCCATCCCTGGAGTATTTAAAAGATGTGTAGATGTGGCACCTAGGGACATGGTTTAGTGGTGGACTTAGAAATGCTAGGTTAATGGTTGTACTTGATGATCTTGAAGGTTTTTTCCAACCTAAATGATTCTATGATTCTATAATTCTAACCCTGGGAGCTGAATTAGTGTCTACTTTTGTACACCCATTTTGTGTATGTATGTCTGTATGAAGAATGCAGTATTTGACCCCAATGTTGAACAAGAGGAATAAAATGAATGTGGAAGGATAGGCTGGGATATTTGGAGTAGCATGACAGCCAGAACATTGCAGACTCTCACTTGCACCAGCCATCGTGGCATCTGTTCCATGTTAGGTGAGATGGATGAGGAGCTGCAGAGCCTACACTGCAGCCTATAGTTGCATCTCACCATCAGGACAAGAAGCAGAATTGGACCGTGGCTTGAACAGTCATAGAACTGTTCAAGAGGGAAGAAGGAAAAGACTAATTGTCATGTGTTTGCGTAAATGAAAGCTGTAAGAGATATTTACAAGTATTGCCAACCCAGAGAATTTAAATAATATAAATCGCACCTCAAATCAGTGATTCTTTTTTGTTTGTTTATTTGCTTGCTATTTCCCTTACCTCAATTTGCAGAGCTTTTAGGGCAGGTTTGCAAACTTCCTTTGATGCTAGAGAGACTAGATGGATTTTGCTTTTAATAAAACCTAAGATATTTATGCAGTCATTGGACTCCAGGAACTGTAGCTTTAAGAAAAGTGTCAAATAATTCACAATGGCTATAAAATCTTGAAAGGGGAAATGAGCAAATTTTTGCCTTTGTGCTTTCTCTCTTTTCATGGTAGGTAGTCCAGAATGAAAGGCAAATGCTCACAGCTCTGAAATTAGTAATACACAGATAACACTACACTTCTGACAACAGTTTTATCTTTTGCTCAACTTCCTGGATCAGCCAACAACTACTGTTTCAAATTTTCTCCACAACATCTTTTACTATCAGCTGGAAAACAGAAAGTGATGCAGAGGAATAAGCAGGGGAAATTTGCCTTTCATAAATCTGTGCTATTCAATGTCTACATAGCATAGTGTGAGCAATGTCATAGCAATGATGTGTTTTTTAAGAAAATCTTTTTCTTCCATCTTTAATTTCTGTGACTGTGGGTTTGTGGGTTGAGCTAGAAAATAAGAAGAGTTCTGTATTTCCTATGTTACAAGTAAACTCAGTTGAATTTACAGTGTTCGTTGGTCCAGATCTCAATTTTACCACACCTAGGAACTAAAGGAAGAACCTACAGGAAAAAGACTCTTGTGGCTTTTTCTCTGGGGTCTTATTCAAGACCATGCAGTAAGTGCTGGGCTATGCAACAAAATAGCTGATCTCCATAGTTTATTCTTTTGTTCAACTTCAGTAGATAACCAGCGTCACTGAAACTTACATTATAACAGAATCCTTAAACAAAAGGTTATGACCAAGCTCCTGATGTTTTCTCTTCCATTACAGAAAACATCACAGACTTTTCTTTCTGTACCAAAAAGCGAGAGCTGGGCTTCGGAGAAGGCAAGCAGAAAACAGTTACCATGCACTTTTCTATGTATGGATATTTTCTTTTAATTCTGTACTAGCATTAGTTGAGTAAATTTGGACAAAATTTTAAAAATAAGGAACAGCTGCTTTCAGGAACAGACTGTGCTCTTACACATATGGTAGCAGCACGCTCTTAAAGTGCAAGAAAACACAAGGAGCATGTTTTCAGATTGGTACAGTCAAGTTAGTGCTATGCAAAAGTTTCGTGCTGAGTGGCAACCCATTGCTCTTTAGTCAGTGTTAACAATGTGTTTTTCTTGAGCTCAGCCCACTCCTGTGAAAGGTTGACTGAGAGGGCTGGAGAGTTTGTGGTAGGTTTGGCAGTGCTTGCCTGAAACACCAGACCCTTTTGGAATATCTTTCCAGGAAACGCAGCATTTTAGTTTGGATCAGAGGCAGACTGTGAATAACCTGCCAAGAATATAAAGCAAGTGAAGAGCAGCTTACTAAAAGTATCTTGAAAGGATAAAGGTAGGAGCCTTTTCTGGGAATGGGAGTGTCCTGGAAGATTTTATAAGGGAGTTGGAAGACTGGAGGCAGAGGGGGAAAATTCATGATTAGCAGCACTGATTGTACAGCCATAAACAAATCATACTTATTTGGGGGGAATATTTATTTGATGTATTATAAACAATGGAAATTTCTTTAGCAGACTTGGTCCAGTGATGAAGAAAATACTCTTTGAAATGAGCGGGATGATGTATTTTTGTCCCATAAGGGTGACATACATTGTTCTGATGCATCTGTAATTCAAGAAGAGAGAAGACACCTGTCCGAGATGGGCATTTGGGAATGATGGGTAGCTTGTGCCTCAGAATTTCATGCCAGTTGGCTGAGCAGCTTTGTAGCCTCTTGAGGAAATACTTTAATACTTTCATAAATCTTAAAATAATTGGTAAATTCTGAAAGACTGGAAAAGAGCTACTGCTGTGACTATGCTCAAAAAGGTCAGCCAAACGATACAATGAATTAAAGCTTGTCACCAGTTCAGGCAAAGGAATGGAAAAGCAGATATGGGAGTCATTTGATAAAGAATTAAGGGATCAGACTGGAGCTGCAACCAGCAACATAATTTTATGGAAAACAGGTCTCCTGAAGAAACCTGACTTCAGTCCTACAACTGTTGGGTTAATAAAGGTACTTGCAGGCAAACTTTAATAAAGCATTTGAACGATAAATTCTGAACAAAATGCTGACTCTGAGGACTTCTGTAAGCACTAATGAAGCTTGTGTACCTAAGAAGGTGTGCATGCTACCTGAGTTTCTTTTCTCCTTTGTGTATTCTTTGATGTCTACTAAAATGTGAGTTCACATTGAGGCTTTTTTCCTTAACCTTTTAAACAAGCTGTCTCTCTTGACACCAGGGAGCCTGTTTCCACAAAGCTATAGAAAGTTAGTAGTCTTTGAGCCTTTTAACCCAGACAAAGTTAAAAATGGTTAAATGATCCAAAATTACTACAGGTTGTGGGCACACAGGCAGATGAACAACACAGTGAATACAGAAGACTTGTTTCCAAAGCTGTGCTAAGAAAAATAAAATCAATATTAAGTAAGGACATTTTGATGAATTTAAAAACAGGCCAAATGAAAGTGCCAAATGGGTACCCATACCTGAATGGGATGCAGGATGGAAAATGAAATAGTTATAGTGATAGCCAACTATAATCTTTATAAACCAGTGGTAATTTTTGTCCTGTTATAGTGATAGCCAACTATAATCTTTATAAATCAGTGGTAATTTTTGTCCCCTTCAGCTACCATTTTCAAACGTATTTCTGTGTCTCACATGGTGGACTATCTCTGGTATTACTAGTAGGAATAATTAGGTGCTACTGAAGATCCTACATGCATGTGCAAGCATTCATGCATGTGATACTGTCATTAAAGTTATGTCCAGGGATAAATACTTGATTGATGAGGCTTTAGTTACTGAACAAGGTGAAGGTAACAAATTCACCTGAGGTTTGTCATGGTTTGATATGTGGAAGTGTTGATGATGTGGTTTCACATGCACATTGACTTCCAAGAATAGGAGGGATTTTTGGTTCTTTTACCTTGGGTTTTAAGTCTATTTTATCACAGAGGGTCCTGGGGTCTTCACCTTTACACCATTATAACTCTTTTAGAGGTTTACAGTATCAGATTTGCGCAGAAAAAATAGAAGATGCTGGGCTATTAACATGATCTGGTACAGAAAAAGAGTAAAATAATGCAAAGCGGAAGCTTTTAAAAAATAATCATGTCACTGAAACTGTACTTCAAGCCCCTGTGAAACAACAGTTTTGATACATACACATTATGTGCATATCTTTATCATTCATCAATCTTTTGGTCTATGCCATCATTCGACATCATGCTGTCAAACAAGAGCATCTGTGGCATGCTTTGTGCATGTGGCAAGAGCTCAGGGTAGGTTTGTGCGTACAGTAAGGAGGGGATCCCATCTCTGACTCTCTAGAGACTGCTGTTTTCTAGTTTGAATTAACTTAGACTTCTCTATAAATTGAAAGAAATACAGGACTCTAATTTAGATAGGATTACCAGTTCAAACTTATTTTGGCAGCCAGAAATACCTGGGATTCAAAGTTTATGCTCTCTTCCCCTGCTAAACCGTCTATGCACACCATACAGCAGACAACAGGGTTTGTTCCTGCTGTTTAGGGAACTTTCTTCTGTTATTCCAGTGGAGTCAGCAAAACCAACTTTCTGCCTATGTTTTGTTATTTCAGCTTTAAAGTAGATGAATCAGGGTGAAGCAAACAGCATTTGGTCCACTGTTTCCTGGAACTCTCCATAATCTCTGTTTTTTAAGCAGATGGCTCCTAGATATATTTTATTAGCAGACAGTACTATTCCGTAGAACCCACATGTAGTCAGCCAGTAAAATGCAGCTGCTAATCAGGGGTTAATGTAGTAGTGCTGGCAGGGTCCCAGTGGATTCCTTCATGTGAGTCACTAATGACAGTGTTTGGGCACCAAACAGACATGCTGGAATGCATTATCAGATGCCAGTCTGGAAAGATGCTTTGCATATAATGAACCCTGTTCTCCAGGCCAGAGGTTGAGGGAAAGGTATTTAGTATTCAAAAGAAAACATATTTTAGTGATATGTCAACTCTATTAACTATGCCGTGCAAAAAAGGAAGATAAATACTTAATACTATGCTATATAGAATTTCCCTTCTTAAATTCTCTTCCTCTCTCCTTTCCATAACCTCTTTTCTGAGTGTTTTCTGAGTTAATAGGTATTGCCACTGTCTGTTTGGCTTGTGCGGTCATAGTAAATTAGTAATGTTAATGAACTAGACTAGTTGTTTTTTCCTTCTACCAAAGCATATGCTGAATACAAGGATGGAAGAACCTGTAGCTCCAGGGGAATGGGTGGGACATGGAGGAACTGAGTTTTGCTTGATGATTCTGCATGTTGGCCTGCACCAAGTGTAACTCCAAACTGAGTGAAAAATGCCATGTAATTTCTCAAAATTTTGAGTATTAGAGAAGGAATCTGAATAGTGGGGAATCAGCTGAGGTGCAGTGGAGAGTCTGCTTTTAAGGGCGGGGGAATTTGTACAGAGGGAAACTTTGCCAGTAATTGACACTTCTGGGGAAATTTTCAACAACACAGAAGTTGCCCGGGTTTCTGTTCTGGTCAACATCTACAACTACTGTCTGGTTTATGTATGACATTGTGTGTTTACTAGCAAAACATCTCATACTTTTTAACAGCCTATCCTGAAAAGGAAACCTCAGGGCTAAACTTCCTTAGACCTTCTCTTCAACTTCTTTTCCACCCTTTCCCAAACTGGGAGCCAGGCTTTCTCTCATTGTTTGACGCTCTGTCCTAACCACACCTTCATTTTGAATCATACTCATCCTTGTGTTTTATTCTGTCGGTTTTGCGTAACTATTACTTCCATCATTGTTAATCTGTAAGTGAAATTCTCCCCTTAGTCTTTCTTTTTTTCATTTTTTTCTTACTCTCCAAAGACAGTATGAGAAAGACTGGGATTCCCTATCCTGCCTCATATATCACTTTTCACTGGGTTTGATCCAGGAACATTACTACCTCCCTGGCTCTTGTCAGAAGACAAAACATCCTTCATACTGCGAAACTTACAGTTTGGGTGCACTGCTCCACATTTTCTATGTTACCTTAAGTAGCATGCATCTGAAGAAATAAGGATGATACGGTATCTTGACTAGGAAATTAGATTAAAGCCTTTCCTAGTATTTTTCCTTGTTGTCAAAGCCAATTTTTTCTTTTCTTTTTTTTTTTTTTTTTTCCCCAAGTGAAAAATGCCACCCTTGCCATAAGGATTGGCCCGCTAAACTCACTCCAAGCATGTCGAGTGTGAACAGAGTGTTTCTGAAGCTTAAACAGAGTGTGACCAAGCTGAGTGCTTGAGGAAAAAAATCCCTGACTGCTGACAAATCTGGCTCCTTGGTGCTTCCAATATTCTCAGATGCATATTGACTTCTTCTGGCTGTGTTTGTGTTTGAGTTAAACTGAGTTGGTGTAGGTTCTACTCTGGTACCTCTGACCATAGTAGGCACCAGACCGAATTCTTCCCTGTGTTGCCACATTGATTTCTGTCGTCTACAATCAAGGTGCAAACTGTGTTCTTGATAGCAGCATGCCATTTTTTACAGATACCATTTTAGTCTAGGTTCATCTCTCTGCTATGCCAGTGCAGACAAGCTCAGTAGCCTCGATGCTGCAAGTCACCATGTAGTACTTAACAGGTCATGCAAAGTTGTAGTGCTCCAGGACAAACCAAAGTCAAACACGCATATGAATGACACACCCCCTCCCCTCAAGGAAATAACCCCAACACATAACCCCCTAACCTGTACTTGAGCTGTGAAGAATAAAGCCCAAGGGCAAAGAGATCTTATAGTGCCACTGATTCTGCAGAATGTGATGACTGCTGCTAATCAGTGTGTGGGCAAATGACATCTGTTCTATTAGCCAACAAGAGGCAAGTTGTTTATGTCCTTAGAAATAAAGCAAGCATGTAGCCTTATGTCCAGGACGAAATAAAACTTCAAACAAATGGGGACATTTACAAAATACCCACAAATAATAATGATGATAAGTATTCTGACAAAATTCTGTCCCTGGATCATAATGGAGAACAAACAGCAATATAGCTGGAGGTATTAGGGGGAGAAAAAAAAATATAAAAAAAAATCAAAGGACCTGCTCGAGAAAAAATAAAGAAACACTTTTGGACGGGATAACAGACCAAGCAGGAAAGCTCTGGAAAGCTAGAGGTAAGATAAGTAAGAGACTGATTGGAAGTGAAGCTTTCACCTCCAAGACCAGAGAAGTTACCCACCTTTGGTTACTCAGCCTGCTTCCAACTATTCTGGACTTCTGGATGCCTGAGCTCAAATTGTTTTGCAATAATTCTTTTCCAAGATCTACAGCAGCAACCCTGCAGCCTGAGCACACTTTGTCCTTAGATGTCAGGCTGCAGGGTTTACAGCTGTGTGTGCAGCACACAAGAAGATAACATCATAGGCACGGCCTATGTATGTAAAGCTATAGATACAGCCCGCCTGAGAAATTATCCATACTCTGAACATAAAAAGGATTTTAACTAAAAAAACCCTGATAAGGATATAGCGAAAATCAGTGTTGCAACTGCAACTCCATCTTCTTTTATTTTTTTTAATGCCAACAGTGTTGTCTCACAAAGTCATAGAATTTCCCAAAGGAACTTCATATGTCTCACCACCTCACAGGATAGGAAATTAAATGCTCTTCAGCTCATGAGAGACTGAAAGAAGAAGAAGCCACTGTGAATCTGTTGTGGAAGGAGGCCATCATTGCCATCAGAAGAGACTCATAACTTTTTGGCCTTGTTGCATTGTGATTTTCCGATCATCCTTTTTAGAGATGAGCTCTAGGATATTTTACTGGTGTCTTTCAACCTGGTGGTCAACTCTGCGTCATCAGATGAACTGGTATAGCTCCATCTCATTAGGGACACCATCAACACCGGTATCTGTGTCAGTAGGTAGTTAACTGAAACTGAAAAACTGTGTTTAAATATGCCAGATGTGGGACAAGACGTGAGTCTCTGCCCTGATGAGATTGGGTGGGCAAAACAGGAATCTTTTTAAGATTCAGAAGTTGCAGTTTTTATTAATGAAAACGAAGAGAGAAACAAGGACAGCAGTTTTGACATCCAAATTTGGACTGCGATAATTTTGTTCTTCCCTCATGTCAGTGTCTCATTTTAAAAGTCTATTTGCTTGCTATCCTACAAGATAAACTATTAAAATTTCAGAGATCATAACAATCTGAATGTATTTCACTTTCATTGATTCACTTTAGAAACTATAAAGGAGAGGCTGTGACAGAGGTTCAATATGGATACGTGCCAGCCAGTGCAGATGCATGAATGATATAGCCATGTTAGTGAGTCAAAATGGCCATTGCCATATAATTTTTGCTGTTTATGCTGCAACCCCAGGATTTGCAGCTTGGCAAGTTACTTTCAGAAGTGTGGGCAAGTTAGTTAGTCTATTGATTTTCTTCTGGCAGCAAAGCTTGCTTCTGATTGTAATGTTAATTCTTTGTCAAACAATTCAGGTTTAACACATTTGAGATTTGGTTTAATGAAGTCTCATTTGGCCAGTTTACTACTTGTTAACATTATCAGCCAATTAAGACCTTTTTTTCTGCTTTGGCCTTAGCAACTTAAGGAAAGTTTTCAAGGAAGAGAGTCTGGGTGCAAAATTGTGGCATCTTGGTAAGTGATAGATCTCTCCCAGTCTTCAGCAAGACCAGCACAACATTCCAGCTGTTGCACCCTGAGCAGACAAACCTTCAAAGCACCACCAAAGGTAAATAGGTGTGAGAAGAGGAAAGAATACTTCATTTTCCACTTCACCAACGTGTGTAGCAGGAGGAAGGAAAGGAAAATGGAAGAAGAAAAGCATTTGGGGTTATTGCTGAATAGTGTTGGTCTTAAAAAGCATCATAAACAGAGGAGGAAAAAACTTTTAGAGGGGAATGTATGCTGATCTCTTTGCTGTCTTTGCCAGCAGACTTGAATATGAAAGCTGTCAGTCTTTTATATTCTGAGAAATTCACAAAGAATAACTCAACCAATATGTCAGGTCTTAATTATATGATACATCCCATTATAGATAAAATAATGGAATAATTAGATTTGAGCCAAAGGAAAAAGAGCTGCTCTTTTGAAGATAGACTGCTTTGTTGTCTGAAATTTTGGAGATGAACTAGAGTAATAGGCATGGACACATCCTTGTGATAGTTTTCATGTAATTGTATGCACGTACAAAAAGAGAAGCTAAACCATCTCTTTATTGCTGGTAATAAATATCAATGAATGCATTTTAAGAACTGTCATTATATCAGAGTCAAACAAGTATCCAAAGATTAATGGACTCTTAATTTTTCCTGCCTTTCACTGAATAGCTCATAGTACATCTGTGAAACCTCACAGTAAAACTAACATAAATCATGTTGCACATTATTCTACTTGTCTGTGATATGTCCCAGAATAGATCTACACCCCTTTCCCTGTATTTCCCTACCTATAAACACAGTTTCTGTATTGCTGCTTCTGGCAAAGGTATGGCTGCATATGAACTAATAGAAATAGGAAGTGCTTTTGGAAACCAGGAAAGTGACATTGGACTAGATATGCAAGCTGAAATATGGGGGTGAGGGGCTGTTGCAGCAATCTGAAATTGTGACGGTTTTGATATTGCAGGAATGCAAAGAAAGATCAGGCAGCGGCCAGCCACTACCTGTAAAATCACTGATGAGTTTAAAAAATCCTGTCCCTGTATACAAAACTTAAATTGAAGTAAATTACTTCCTCAGTATAAATTAAATAAAGGCTTTCCCCGTGTCAGGTGACTTGGGGGACAGGATTGCAAGATAGCTTTTATTCACAGGTTTTCCAGCATTTAGCAGGTGTTATTGGGAAAGTCATTGCCCCTTCCAATGTCTTAGTTTATCCATATTAGGAGGAGATTCGTTTACTTTTCAAAACACTGCATTATTATAAGAATTATAAGATATTTTCCAGTTTGGTTCTGTCTTCTTAAGGGAAGTGTTTAAGAAAGAAAGTCCAAGTGCAAAATCATGGCAATTATAAGAACATAATATAAGAATAAGAAATTCTTCAATTATAAGAATAAAGAGCAAAGTAGTGGTATTGACAGTGTTTCTAAAAAATGCTGCACTTTTTTTAGTTTCCTGTGTTCTGTTTCTTCAGTGAATGAAAAAGATCATATTCTCTAAATCTGTCTTTCCTCAGTCACACAGCAATTGATTGCAATGAAACTAGACTTTACTGGAAGATATTATTCAGTGTGAGTTTGTACGGCAAACTTCACTCTTGCTTACTCTGTCATTCTAGCCCATGTTTTTAATCCATTTTATCATCAATACTTGACTCTAAACAGCACAGGCATGGAAAAAAGGAAGGTGGGTTATCTGAAATCCCCTTTTCTTCCTTTTTTTTACAAAACCAGTGTTTTAACTGAATATCCCTTTAGACATGTATTAACTGTTGCAGACTGATAACGAGAAACTTAAGCTGGAAATATTGTTGGAACATTTAGATAGCGTTATTTAAAGTACATTAAAGTATGTATGACCTAAGCCTACTCTAACCAATGGTTCACATCCCTCTTTATATTCTTGCTTTTCATTATATGTGACAAGATTTATAGACCCTGTCTGCTGCCATTAGGCTTTGGAGCATTGTTTTACCAGCTATAACACAAACAACATGTTACTAATTTTTATAATTTCTTTTTCTCCTTTACAGCCTATTATTTTGTAGGACAACATCCTGCCAAGAAAAGTACACTGATATCACTGGGGCCCCACCCAGCTTCCACCACCTCACATTAAATGAAAACTTAAGGCACTTAATTGTGATTTATATCTGCTAACTTCCATCTATTACATATTTTCCTGAAAACAAATGCCTTTTTAAAATACAGCTGCCTTAGACAATATGCAGTTAAGGTAGTTGGTTTTGCTTTACTAATCGGGAGACTTACATTACTTTATCACGTGTTTAGCTTGTTTACTTCTTTTAGCAAATATGGCCAAATCTTTTTGGATACTCATGACATCTTTCCTGGTTGTCTACTGTATTTGCTACCTTTGTAATGACAGTGTTTCCTACTTCAGAGTCCAAACACAGTAATTTTTAAAGGAATAACACACACATTCACACCTATGAAATATCAATTGGTAATATCTGTTTCTATGACTGTGCTGCCATCATACCCACAATATGGATGGTATCTAGGAGGGGGAAAGAAGAAAAACCACCAGTATGCACCAGCTATTTAGCCACCATTACCAAATGATGATTGGGCCTATCAAGGAGATTTTGAAAGTGAAAATGTCTCTGCTTCAATATGCAGATGAACTTTGAGACCTGAGCACTCTGCCTGTCTTTTTCTTGAGTCAGTGAGAAGGTGTGGTGGAAGATTCAAGCTGTTTAAAATTTAGACAAGAAAATCCTGTTATGAGGTACAAGTGCTGTATCACCAAGATGGGCAATTCAATCAGTGGAGATGACTCAGCTCTTTGACTTTGGCCAAGTTACCCCACTGTATCAACATGAAATCTGTTCTAAAAGTGAAGGTAATAGAGCAACCAAAGGTAGGTTTCTTTTCCCAGGGTTGTAAAAAGAAAGCCCAGAAAATATTTGCTGTGACAATTAACAGATTTTTGTTTCTGGTGAGTTATTACTGTGTGGAGATTTGTGTTTTTTCTAAAGAAATCTTTACTCACATTCTTGCAAGAAATGCAAACAATAGCACAAAATAAACATTTTTTTTCTCCCTGCTTATTCAACTTCCACCATCTAGGGTCCAGCAGTCACTCCTGAATGCTACTTTTCATCTAGATGAACTCTACTTTAGTTAAAAACAAAAGATGTCCTTAAAGTGCTGTCAGTGATGGGGCTGTTAGAATAAGTTTGGTTCTGTCCTGGTTTAGCTAGGATGGCGTTGAGTTTCCCCAGCAGTGGGGGGAAGCTCTAGCCGGGTTATTCAATACCATGCTGACGTCACCTCCGGGCGCCAAAACGCGGGAGCACGGGAGAATCTGTGAACACACGTGTTATGCGATCTCTCTGCTCTCACTGCTGTGTCGGTACATATCTTGCTCTGTTCGTTGTTATTACTGTTATTGTTATTGTTGTTGTTTGTTGTGTTGCTGTTGCACTCTTATCTCAGCCCCGGGGGTTTTTATTTCACTCCCTTTGTGGGGGAGGGGCAGAAGCCGCGTGGTCTCGGATCCCAGCAGGACCTAAACCTCTACAGGTTCCAAGTATGTATGCAAATGCTTCCAAAAGCCAGAGTATCTACCCTTGGAATTTCATCTACCAGGATGGAAAAAAAGAGCATAATACATTTTTGTGCCTGTGATGAAGAAGTGCAACCACTTTGCTGTGTACAGAGCGCACTGCACAGTGTCCTCCAGTCAATGTATATAATATTTTTTGGACTCTAATAGGGCTTTTCTTTTGTCTCCAGAATCACCCTCATAATTATATCCCATGAGTTTGTTTATCGCATGTAGGTCTTTTGATCCATGTTAAGCAGCTCCTATGAGTAGGTGGGGGTGAAATCTTTCTGTTTCCAAATTAAAATCTGATGAGAGATCCAGTTAATTAAATTTACAGTCTGAAAGTCATCAGTGCCCTATCTTTGATTCTTGTTCAATGGTTTCATATGTTTTTGACAAAGCTAACACAATTTTTTTTTAAAAAAACCCTTGTCTTCGGCAGTACTTTTTTCCTACTTTCACTTTTAAACCAATTGTTCTCCCAGCTGAGAGGTATTCTTTCCAATGATTTCCAGTTACATGTGCTTTCCATATATTTCAAAACTACCTAGACTGTATATACACTCTCCCTTAATGCTAAAATGTTTCGGTTAACTTCCTAACAAGCTTTCTTCTGATATACCAGGAGCAATTGAGAAGGTATCAGCCTGACAGTTTCTTTAGATCTCATCCAAAACCTTTCCAAACCACTGAAGAGATTTCTAAAGATTGTGTTCTTCCTGATTTTCTTTACAGGTTCATGAAAATCTAAATTTTGCATAAATTCCATGTCTTCTGCCTGACTGTTCATGAATGTTGCTCACCTGTATTTTAGACTCTGTTGCTTTCTGGTTTGGTTAGTATTACAGAATTTGACATTGAGAAGTATTTTCATAGTTTCTTGAGCAAGTTCCTTGCTGTTCAAAGGGTGAGGACCTTGCTTTTCTCTCCAAAGATAACTAGATTTTTGCAAGTATAGTCTTCTGTACTAAAATGGCAGACGAGCAGATATAAAACTCGGAGGTGGGGAATTTATGTGCAGTTGAAAATTACAAATTCAGTGCATTCTTTTCTGACAACAGTGTCAGCACAACTGTTGCTGTTCACATGGTTATCAAACCAGTACCAACAGTCTCTCAGTTCTAAAGCTACAGAAATGCTCAAGTGGAACAGTCAATATCTAACATAAAAAAGGCTTTTATTTGCATATCAGTTATGTCAACAGAGAAGGATCTTTCTTTTACTAAATAGTATGGATTAGATATAGAAAAAGGTAAATGGATTAGGGTTAAAGGTGGAGGAGATAAACAATACTAGTATATATTCTGAATAACTGTTTTACTGATTAGAAGGGTTAGTCTTGGTGAGGGCTGAGCAGGAACAGAGGTTAGATTAGGTCACTTTTGGAAATCCTGATCTTGAATTTTGCTTATGCAGACTTCATTTTGTGGATCTATCATACTGCTTAAGTACCAAGTGCACTGCTGGTGCTATGTACATTACTACACTTCTTCCTTTTTGTTTACTGGCCATTCACATTTAGTTGAAAACTAGTCTTTTTAGATGAGATGTAACCTAACCCAGTGCAATGAGCAGGAAAGTTAGATGTAACACTTAACTCAGCCATTATTTTTTCAACTGTGATTTGGTTATTTCAGCAATTTGTACTTCTGATAAGTTAAGCCTGAATGGCTCACCAATGGAAGCTGAGTAGTCATCTCATTCTGCGCAGTCTTCCAGGATTCTACTCATGTGACCAAGTAGAAGATACAAAAGGTGAAAGTATGTGCTTAAATAGATTGGAAATAAGATTAAATTTGGGGTTTAAAAAAATTATATATGTGACCAGTTTGACATGTGATGGGTAGCTTACATATCATGCTCACTGCGATAGGGTAAGCATTTTTCTAGCAAGCAATGCAATAGAATGAGAACTTATACATGAAGCAAAGTCAATGAAAAGCCACAGAAAAAAATCAGCTTCGGTTCACTTGGTAAGTACCATGTAAGCAATTGCTCTGACCTGAAGAAATTATTTTTTGTCAGAAAAAGAATTGGAAAACTGACTCTGCTTTCAGATGAAACCTATCCTAAAAATTTCCTTCAGCTAATTGAGTATTTTTTCTTTTTTTTTTTTTTTTTTTTAATGTATTTCCCTTATCTTCTATAGTCTCCTTCAGTCTTGTTTATTTAGGTTATAAACTCTTCAGGAATGGAATTATTATGCAATATACTTTTACAGAACTTTGCACAACTAAATTTTAAACCTGCTTATAGTAGAAATTTTTTATGGTGAGGGTGGTGAAACATTGGAACAGGTTGCCCAGAGAGGTTGTAGATGCCCCATCCCTGGAAACACTCAAGGTCAGGTTGGATGGGGCTCTGAGCAACCTGATCTAGTCAAAGATGTCCCTGCTCATTGCTTCAGGATTAGACTAGATGACATTTAAAGGTCCCTTCCAACCCAACCATTGTATGATTCTCTCTTTTAGTATTATTAAAGTACAAGTAATTAATCCTTAAAAATAATACCTGCAATAATGCCATAGTTTAATGTTAACATTTTTGTATGAGTAAACAACATTCTAAATCCTTTTTTCCAAGACTGAAAAAATAAAGTTCATTATTGTTGCATTTTTTTACTTCACATCGTTCCTAAGAAGCCATGACTTTTTGTTATCCTTATTTCATTAGTTCTAGATGTAGAAGCAAAGGAAGTAGAGGAATTCCACCCTTTCACTACCTTGAACTAGTTACTTATTGCCATGAGTCCTTTTTATATTTTAAATGGGTAACAGTTGCAGTGTCTTAAAGTGGATCATGGAAAGGACTATATGCTTGTACCTGCCTTAGAAAATCCACAAATGAATGAACAAACAGATTGGTGTAAGCAACAAAATAGCCAGGTGGGAGTTTAATGGGCCATTAAAATAAAGCTTTAGGCCCCAAACCCATCTACAAGAAACAGATGCAAGCTTCAGTGATTCACAAATGATAAGCACAATACCATTTAGCAACCACATCAAATATACATAAGGTTGTTCCTCTGGCAAAAGCTCCCAACAGACTATTATAGTCCCTACAGGAGACAGCAATGATACCAAAGCAGGAAGGATAGGAAAAGGGCTTTGCTCCATTTATTGACATGTTATACCCTTATGATTAAAAAGAATTTTTCAGTTCCTGTCCAAGACTACATGGAGTTGGGTGTCCAATAAATGGAGACACCTAAAAAGGTAACTGAAAGGCTCCTCAACTCATGGTCTCTATTCTTGTCACAGGAAAAACTGTATTTTACAGTAAATCTAGCCAGATGAAGTTTACAAAGACAAGAAAAAAGGAAGAGCAAGGTCTAATACTGAACACTACTTTTGGACAAGTAGAAAAGGAGGTACTTTTGGAGCAATCTACTTGACTCATTGTTTCTATATATATTTTACATCTCCCTCTGCACAATTCTCCCATGGTTCTCTATCCCAGGTATATCTGTTGTTGTTCTCACCCTTGGATACAGGGTACTGAAACTGATACTGTCTTTGTTCATTAGAACCATCAGCTGGAACATAGAATCACAAAATCATAGAATAGTTTGGGCTGGAAGGGACCTTCAAAGATCATCTATTGCCCTGCCATGGACAGGAACATCTTTCACTAGATCACGCTGATCAAAGCCATGTCCAAGACTGCATCTTGGTTGCAGTCTCCGGGGAGATGTGGTATGTATGTATTCTCACATAAACTGTGTTTATACTGTGGGAGAAAAACTTGTTCCAAAATAGAAGTGACTAAGCCGATCTAGTCAAATTATGTTAAAAATGCAGTGAAGAAAAGACATCTGCAGTTTTTATTCTAATTATCTCTAAACCTGAGTTTAACCTGCTAACTCAAAATAAAGCCCAGGTGTCTCATCTTCACTTCTATTTTAACCAAGTTTATCTAGATGAAGATCACATAGCTTTTCACTTTTTTTTTAATGACTCTAGTAGAATAACCCTAGCCTACACTGTAGGTGTGCCAGCTTTTAAATATTTATGAAAATAATACCAGCTGAATTGCTTTGTATTATGGCAGGCATAATACCTTGTACTCATTACCATAAATGTATGCATAAAACTCCTTAGGTTAAAAAAAGTTCCCCTTGATGATAAATAGGTTTTGAAAATCTATTCAAAAGCCAGGTTGATCCATTTCAAATACTGAAATTTTAGAAGGGCATTTCATCTACTACGTGTAATTGCAATACAACATAAGATGAAGAGAAACATTAAATGTAAAGGGGTCTGTGAAGAGTTTCACTGAAATCATAAGGACACAATAATATGAGCACAAGGATGCTACTGAACCAGAACAAATGCTGTTCAGATATGGTGGGTGAATAGTATCTCATGTTGTTCACATTTCCTTTCTTTTAATTGCTTTGTTAGTTTAACCATGTGAATGATTAAAGATGGGGGAAAAATAATATTGAAAATCTGCAAATTCCATAAATCACAATATATTTAAAAGAGGAAATAATTTCTCTTTTTTAACATGATGTAGAAAATGGAGGAGACAGTTCCTGGACATAAAATATCCTGCCACTTGGAGTGGGGTTGCACCAGAGTGGTTTGCAGCCCCCTCCCCACATATATCACAGAATTGCAGCGTCACAGAATTGCAGCATCACAGAAGGTTGAGATTGGAAAGGAGCTCTGGAGGTCACCTAGTCCAACCCCCCTGCTTAAGCAGGGCCACCTAGAGCCCGTTACCTGGGACCATGTCCATGTGGCTTTTGAACATCTCTACAGATGGCAACTCTACATCCTCTCTGGGCAACCTGTGACAGTGCTCAGTCACCCTCACAGTAAAAATGTGTTTCCTGATGTTCAGAAGGAACCTTCTGTGTTTCAGTTTGTGCCCATTGCCTCTGGTCCTGTCACTGGGCACCTCTGAAAAGCACCTGGCTCCCTCTTCTTTGCACCTTCCCTTCAGGTACTTATAGACATTGATGAGATCCCCCTAAGCCTTCTCTTCTCCAGGCTCTCTCAGCCTTTCCTCACAGGAGAGATGCTCCAGTCCATTAATCACCTTCATGACCCTTCACTGCAGGCTCTTCCATACATCCATGTCTTTCTTGTACTGGGAAGCCCAGAACTGGACACCGTACTCCAGGTGTGGCCTAACCAGTGCTAAGCAAAGTGAAATGATCACCTCCTTCAACCTGCTGGTAGAACTTTTCCCAGTGCATCCCATAATACCATTAGCCTTCTTTGCTGCAAGGCCACATCACTGGCTTATGCTCAACTTGGTGTCCACCAGGACCCCAAGTTCCATTTCTGCCAAGCTGCTTCCCAGCTAGGTGGTTCCCCAGCATATACTTCTGCATGAGATGGTGCATATGATCCCTGCACCATCAGGGATAGTACTTGAGTTTCCTACATCCTCAGAAAGTGCTCTCATGACTTTTTTGATTATTGCTGCTACCTCTTTCCACCAGGTCCTTGGACAAAATCCCCTGGGGCTCTTGGGGAAAAAAAAAAAAAAACACAACAAACCAGCAAAAACATAGAGGTGAGAATTTTGAATGCTTAGTCAATAGGGCATTTCTCTTCAGTATTTTCTTGGTGGGTAAATCTGTCTTGTGGACATACTGGCCTCCGGAATCACCTTGCTGACTGCAGAGGCTGTTTCAAATCTCATGGAAGAGGTCAGTCAGTCATCCATATATCTTGAATGTAAATGCCCAAAAGTTACAAGCCAGGCATAAAACCCTGTAAAGCTGATGGAAAATATCCAGTCAGCTTCCTTAACCTCTGGATTCAGCCCGGTAGGATACGTTGCCACTGAAATCAGGGGAAGTTTTCTTAGGCAGTGTGATGAGCAGAGCTGGCCACCATGAGGCAGAATGCACCACTAGGCACTGCAGCGTGACACTTGGGGCTAAAGGGAGTGGAAGGTCCCCTTCAGGTTTTGGTGAGTTCAGTGCGGGGCCAAAACAGTACGTCAGTGTTGGACAATGCTGTAAAATCTACTCCCGAAAATAAACACAGGTTTCATCACTGTGATAGCAGTTGAATATTTCTACAGATTTTTTATTTTAACGCTAATATTGCCTTGCCTCCCTAAAATTATTTGAAAATCCATTAGGAAACCCTTTAAGAAAATGTATTCGCCCTTCAGCATCACCTGATACCTTTCCAGTAATCTTGCAGTGACCTTTCTCCCACTTAACTGGAATATTTAAACTGCCCAGACTACCACGTTGATTTGCTAAGCAGGATTAGGGGAAGAAAAATAGCACTTAACCTTGTTTAGAGAAGTGAGATATATTTCAGACTAGAGGATCAGACCCAATCTATAACGGATGTAGTTAGGCTTGTATGTACTCAGTCTAGAGTTAAAAACAACAGTAAGCTCTCCTTAGAGTAATGTGTCTCTGTGCTTTAAAGTGCTATCAGCACTGAGGAGGGGAAGCATTCTCAGGGATTAACTGCTAAAGTGCTACAAAAATAGCTGTACCAAATATACAATTAATTTTTTAGGCATGCAGACCTATATTTAAACTGCTGTATTTTTTATGATTTTTCTAAACAAAACTTGTGAGAAAAAATACCTACTTTTAAACAATATCTAAGCATCATTTTTATTTTGTTTCCAAAAAAAAAAAAAAGAGATGATCCTTGTGAGTCCCTTCTAACTAGAGATATTCTATATTCTATGAGATTTTAAATTTCACCTATAGGTTTTTAAAGAAACAACCTAATTTTGAACTGTAATCTTGCCTGATAAGCAAACAGGTTGTTGAGCAAGTAAATGAAAAAACAAAAATCAAAGGAAGACTGTGTGTGAAAGGTACGAAATGTAGTGTTAGTAACATCGCCACCTGACTACATAACTCTCAACTTGTCTCACTTAAGGAAAAATGTAAACTGTTTCCCTTTATTGTCTTAAAAAAAAAAAAAAAAAAAAAAAAGTCCTGCTTCTCTAAATTTATAAGCATACACACTCTCATGCATCCATACACATGTACACACACATATAGAGGAACCCCTATAATATGTGGAGTTGTTCTTAAGGCTCCTACTTTTGCATCAGCTCAGAAAATTTTGTGTTTCCCCTAATTGTTAATAAGAGCAGTAACACTTATCTCTTAAAATTCCTTTTAAGTACACGATCTCTCTTTCACACCTTCACGCACACAAACACATGCACAGCATGTAAGCAGGAAGAAAGAATGGGACAAGCAAAGAATTAAGTTGCTTTACTAAGCTGAATTTCCAGTTCATCTATTTATAGTAACAGTGGGGCATAAGCTAAATAGCATTATGCAGGTTTATGCAAATTGTTTAGGATGAAAGGGGAGCACAGGTGATGAGAAAACAAATATAGCATTGAAGGCCACCGGAAATCTGTCTTAATGTTGAGCAATGATCTGACTAAAGGAATAGTAAACACAGTACAACATAAAGATGTCTTTTTACTTTTAACACCCAGCAGTTGTTACCTTAAAGAGGAGGGTGGCTCCGTCTTGATGGTTTAAACTCAGAATAGATCCTGCAACATATGTGCTGTTAATTTGACCTAATTAGTTGTTGCTAGTTGCAGGACTTGCATGAAGAATCTCATTACATAAATTAGATAGAAAATAAAGGGAATCTTGGCCCTTGGGGGAGATCCAGTGGAACAGCAGTTTAATGTCTGATACATGCCATTTCTGGATACTCTGGTCACTGCAAGGCAGTGTTAGAGGTGAATCTCTAGTAAGTGTCTTCTGTGACTTAGCCTTCTGTAACAAGCTTATCCTTCTATTTGAAAAGCATCATTATGATTTTTTAAAATTCCACTGGTCTGGAGGATTGTTTCCTTGGGTTTACAAAAAAACGAAGGACTATATCTGTATTCACTCCAGTGATGAAGTGCAAGTACTAATTGGCAGGGAATACACTGGTTGTCTGCAGTATGCTATGTCTTGAATCTATTGTTAGCTTCATAGTTATCATCAGAAAACACTAAAATTAGTATAAAAGAGCAATTTTTTTCCTCCAGTGAGAACTGACTACAAATATATTACTTTTTGTTGTTGTTGTTAAATTCATATTGTCAGTGTACTTTTCACTTTTTGACAGGAGACTCTGCAAATGAAAATATGCAGGCTTTTAGAACACTTACTCAGGAAAAACTCCCAAACGAAATCAGTGTGGAGTTCTGCCCAAATCAGAAGTCCAGAAGGGAGCCTCAGGTCTGGCACTTGAAGAAGCTATTTACAGAACTGCTAATGAGTGCACTGTGATGGAAAGTCATAGCAGAACACATCCTGAATATTACCAAGAGTGAAAACTTGACATAATGAAAATATATATGGGAAAAAAAAATTCTTAAGCAACTGATAGCCTTCATTTAAAAAAACAAAAAAAAAGCTGTTTACTAAACTTTCAGTTCATAAATAATAATACCATGCTGTAGCATAAATGATTCAAGAATATGTGTGCAGTATAACTTAGAGATGAGCAAAATCGGAGGAGACCAGATCTGGTGAATATGAATTACTATTTAATATATATATTTAAATGAATGTATCAGAAAAATGGCTAGGAGTGAACTGTGAAATTTCTGTCTTTATTTTTGCTCACATCTTGGATTTTCCTTTTCAAGGGATTCAAGGGGTTACACTAAGCAAAATGCACTCGGAAATACACCTAAACTACATTTCATTAGGCAAACAAGAATGCTGTAGGCTTTGAACAGAGCCATGGTCTTACCTTAGAAAATGGCAATATGAATATAAAGAGGAACAGAAACCTTCCTTGGGAAATAAGCACAGTTATCATATCAGGGCTATTATCTGCAGTGAATATGAAAACTTCCCTTGATTTCATGGAACAGGATCAGAGCTGTGTAATGTTGACAAACACTGCCAGCGCCCTGGTGCTAGGCATTTGCAGAACTCCTAAAATGAGAACTGAATGCTTGACATGGAAGCAAGAAGAATTAAAAATTCCAAGTGGTCTCAATTTTACCGAGTATGTTTTTACAGCTAAGGGATTTTTAAGAATGCCTTGGTCAATCAGATCACCTGCATAATAGAAATTGTTACCAAATCTGCTAACAGAAAGTTTGGGAAATCTTCATTGTTCTGTTGCACGAACAAGTACTGAAATGTTGAGGGAAAAGGGTTGGGTTTGTTTTCTTTTCTTTGTTTTTCTGAAAGGATTCGCAAATGGAAACTTGTGGTAACTCAAAAATATTTTGTATGTTGCCTGAGATCTGATGCAGCTTTATATAATTGTGTTTTTTTGTGAGATATCGACTGTGGAGTTGGTTCAGAAAAAGTCTGTTAACCAAGCTGACCACGAAAGATAAAATAATAGCTTTATTGAAGGAAACAATCAAACACAACTGCCCTTGGAATGGAATGTGATTCTGAAGATACCAACAGTAAGGCAGAAGGATCTGCCTTACTAAAAGGAAAGAAGGGAAAAGGTTGTCAGCTGCTTCAGGCTGACATGTGATATTTCTAGGCTCCAGACTGCAGTGCAAAGATCCCAAGGCAGCCCTGAACAAGCTGTCTCCAGACCTGGTTACTGCACAACGATGTAAACATAGTATGAAGCCTGAGCTGGTAAGCTCTGACACAATTGAAAGGCCATGTAATGTGCAGCTACATGGGTTTCAGTACCTCTGCATGGAGCTGCATTGCACCATGAGGGTGTACCAGAACATTCATAGCCAGCTGAGAGTGGCTGCATCATACCCTCTTGTGCACTATTCTCCACTGAAAAAGGAGTAGGCTCTAACTTACACACCTAAAACAAAATAACAGAAGTAGATGGTGTGAGTGCTGTGTAGGTTTTGCACATAGTTTCTGATTTCCTGTTTTGCTGTTGAGTTTTTTAATCAATATGTATCACTGTTGTGTACCCCTTGGCAAAGTATGCAGCAAACTGTTTTGAAGAAGCTTTGAAACCTTTCATGTGTCATTTCCATGTTGTTACTGTTCACAGGGTCATGAAGGAAAAATCCTGGCATTTTGCTGAGGTAACAGGGAGGATGCAGTAGGGAGTGATGAGACAGAAGCATGGCCAGATGGGATGTGGTATTTGGGGAAGCTCCTGAGAACTGTGGCTTACTAGAGATCATAGAAGAACAGTCAATGAATTCCTCATAAAAATGCACCAACATCCTTTCCTGAAATTTTGCCTATATAATAGTCTTTAGATGGCTCTAATTTTAGATGAAGAATAGATAAATCAGAGTTGATGCAGTACTGATAGAGGAAATGAATGACTTGTCAAAAGCTGGAAGGATCCAGCTGACCTGCTATAAATCCATGCTGGCTGAAAAGCACGTTGCTTGCTCACTGGAGAGATTCATTAGTATTAATATATAAGGTCAGTAGGTCACACAAGTCTCATGCTCTCCTGGAAGGCTTAGAATAGAAGACAGAGGTAGAGGATTCAAATGCTCTTAATGTCTATACTCTCTCCTCAGCAGAGGACCGGAGAAAACCCAGTCTCATTCTCTGCTGGCAAATTAGCCACTTTAACCATATAATCTTTTGGTCAAATCTCCTAACTGCTTCAGCAGCAGTCTTGTCTGACAAGTGACTTAAGGTCAAGGCCTTAATGTAATTTTCTTCTCATTTGATTTTTTTTTTCTCCAATAGATTACACAATTAAATAGACTTCTATACAGATAGAATTGTGATTAAAATAGTCTGAGTGCAAAAATACTCTGTAGTCCAAAGGAAACTGAATGAGCAAAAGTGCTGCTGTTAGACCTGAGCAGAAGCTAAGGCACAGGTTTGTCATTGAGTGATTAGTGTTATAACCTAAATTTACCCTTGAAGGACTCAACTTTGTTCTGGGTACCTTAGGTAATTGCTCATCTCTTAAAACTGGTTCTTGTATGAAGAAGCACAAAGGAAATTTTAAAAAAAGAAGTTGTTTTGAAGAACAGTGTTGAAGTTAAACACTAATGTTTCCTAACAACTGAAGTTGTAGGTGTTGTAAGGCTTTCACTTACTGTCGCTGGGCAAAATTTATTTCAGCTTGGTAGTAGAAACTCTCTAGTTAGGTGAATTCAAACTTGCCGCTAAAGTTGTTTAACTGTGGAAGTGGTATATGTCAGAACTATCCGTTTCATTTATTCTCCATCAGAGTGCATGCAACATAAACCAAACTTTAAAATCAGAGTTAATTTTAAGGAACGGCTGTTATGATGCTCATGACATCCATTCAAACAGTATTTCAGTAGCCTGACAGAAGTCTAGTCTGTATTTCTTGAAATAACAATGTGAATATAGTCCTCATACTGATTCCAGATGAAATCTGTGCATGATTTGGAAAAACATACTTTCACTTTTTTCAAACCTTCACTTTCCCCAAAATCTAGAAAAACAGTGACTATATTTCAGAGATCCATGAGAGGAGGAAAACGCTCTGTTGAATTTTTATGTTTAAGTCTGGCCATTCCTACCACTTTCTGCAGGACCTCCTCTGTCCTGCCCACATCACTGCTTTTCTCTCACTAGACACATTTCTGTGGTAGCATTAACAAGCTGTGCCTGCTAGAATGAGTCTGCAGAAATTTCTCAATAGCTTTATGCAGAGTCCTTACTCTTACTGTCAGAGGGGATGAGAAGAAAAAAGATTTCTATCCCTGTCTCAGATGATAGAGCATGGCATTCTGTTACAAGTTGGCAATACTAAATATGGATAAAAGATGAAGATCTTTGCAATCCTTCCTCAGATAAAAATTAACCCAAGACAAAAATTCTACTGATGCCAAACTTTCATTATGCCTAATTCTAAAATTGTCATGAATCTGAAAAGCTCTAGTTCCATGCAAAGAATTGCTTCCAAAGATGATCTCTAGCTAATGCATCAGGCAGTGAGTGCTTGAAACTGTTGGAGGTGAGGAGTTACAAAAAGCAAGTATCAAGTTCAGTAAAGTAAAACAAAATGGACAGTGAAAAATAAACAATTATTAAATGTATAATCTACATCACAAAGTAAATAAAAATAGATGTTTCAAAACTCTGAGTAGCTCTTTAATTCAAGACTACTCCTAAGGTCCAGTAGAGAGATTTCTTAGTGTAACCTAGATCCATATACTGCCCAACTCTCTAGGAAGAAATGTTTTCCACTTCCAGTGACTCAAACAATCAGCTTGCCTCTTAGGAAAAGGCTGAAAAAACAGATGGGTTTTGCAATGCTAAGGGTGATAAAGCTGGGCTCTAATCGCCCTTTCCTGTCAATACTACATTTACTCCCCGAGTAGTCTCTGGTTACGCATGCAAGGGCATTCAACGGGAAGAGCTGGCTTGGATCTGGCCAACATCCAGAACTTTGAGGGCATTATATATCAAAACCAACCATGTATCTTCCTTAGAAATGAGCCAGAAGTGCAATACAGACCACAAAGTGGTGTTCACCCCAACCAGGCTGCTGCCATATGCAGCAGATAAGTTGGGTCAGAAAATACAGCACCGTGTCAAGTGCATTCCAGCAGATTTGCAGCTGGTTGTTTGCTTTCAAAGGTTCTGAGATTCCTTCTTTATATTTGTGATATCAGGTGGTAAAAATTCTTCACTATGCAGGATAAGGTGAGATATTTGCCCTATGATGTGAAACAGTGCATAAAGGATGGAAGAGTTTCATTAACCAGTGTGGCATTTCCATATTCCTACAGTGTCTAAGGAAGATGAAGCTTCAACAGTTCACTGCTTCCCCTTGACCTAGTAAGAATGGACATGTGTATGTCTTGTACATATGGGCCTTCTCTGCTGTATGTATGTACTAACTAACCCAACTGGAGGTTTTAAGAAGCATGAAAATAATCTAAACCACAGGGTGCCTTGTAGGGAATTACTCACCTTCCATTTTCCCAGCAGCAAGCTGAGAGCTAGAAAAGAGAAATGATAACTGCTAGCATGACAGCTCTTTCAGTGGATTGTTCCTAGGGCTGGGCAGCTAGGTGCCACCTCTTATGCAGTGTGAGATGTGAAATATTAATTCATCCCTCAGGATGTATGAGCTCAGAAGAAAGCTGAGGACAGGTGAAAATGTAACAATGCGTATTTGTCTAACACATGTGTGACTTAAGTGAATTTATGCACCAAAGTGATCAAGGAGATGAATTTTATTAGCTTTCCAAACACACTGGAGATACTGCAAAACAAAGGAAGCCTTTTTTGTTAGATTTAATTTCATTTCAGCTAAACATCTCTTCCTGTTTCCAGCACTTGGGTCAGCAAATCCAATCCCTTTACTTTCTTCCTGAAGGAAGTTACAGAAATCTAAATACCAGCTATTTTTACAGTTCTGCAGTGTTTGACAGCCTAAGTCTCAGTCTAGGAAACAACAATGAGTGGTGTCACATGAACACAAAGTAACAGTCATTGTCTCAAGCGTGAAATATTTTGAATCTGTAACACACAAACTCCAGCAATGATGATTCATTCCCTTTTCCTAATGAGGTCTGTACAGGTTCAAAAGAATGACTGCATACTGAGTATAGAGGGCTAAGAGTAACATAAAATACTAAAATATTAATATAAAAAAATATGTTGCTTTAGATCATCTATCAGAGATTTTTTTTTAAGGCTACTTTCCTATACAGAAATGAAGTACCAACATCATTCACTGCTGTAACAAATCATAAAGAATTCCTGCCTGCTGTTGATCTTAAGGCTCTTCAGCCCAAATCCAGAACCAGAACCTGACATCACTGACACAAAAGCCAGCAATTAGATCTTCAACATACCCATGATAGTAGGATTCTGCTTTGATTCTGGAAAGTATTCCTGTACCATCTTTGAAAAGCCAAATGTTTGTAATCTATTAAAGTCTTCTGGTTTGACATTTTCCTAGCCCTGATTCTTACAAATGCTTGATCCAAAGCCAAAAGAAACATTGGAGTCCTTTCTCTACTCTTTGGTGAGTCTGGAATCAGTCTCATAATCCCAAAATTTGATGCAATGGTTACAGAAAAGAATATTGTATTGTATTCTTTGGTGGCAACTTCGTAACAGTGGTATGCGGTAGCAGCATTATATACAGAACTGGAAGGTTTCTTTCAAGAATGACACAGACTCCCAACTCAAGTTTTTGATGAGGCATCGCATGCAATTTTGTGGGGGATGATAATTAACTCCTGTCACGAGAGTCGCCCTCCAAGGCCACTGACTGATTTGTACTCCCAGTCAGGCAGAAGCGTGCACAGAAACATGTTTCCTTGAAAATTTTCTCATTCACTGCACTTTTTCCCACTGCTTCAGAGTCTAGGAGGCAAAACGAGTAAAATCAGCGTGTTTATTCAGGCAGATAAAGCTTTATTTCTCAACGGAAGCAGGATTAACCTATGTTTATGAATTTAAGTGTATCTATTTACATATGTATCTATACCTACATGTATTTCTATGACCTTACCTATAGGTTTTGTATATTTATGTATCTTTAAATAAATGCAAAGGCAGGCGGGCAACACCGGGCTGCCAGGCAGCAGCCGCAGCCCGACGCCTTGCGCAGCCGGAGGGGCGGTGGGCCGCGGGCGCGGCGCAGGCAAGGGCGCGGGGCGCTGCGCGGGGCGCGGAGGGTCCCCCCGCGGCTCCCGAGCCGCGCTGCCCCAGGGGGGGGACGTGTCCGGCTTCCCGAGCGAGCGGCGCGCAGGCGCCTCCCGCTCCCCAGCCCGGTGAGATGCTCTCGGACGCGGGAAGGGGATCGCCCTGGTTTTCCCTGCCCCCCCGCTTGCGCTCCGGCCCCCCGGCCCCGCTTTTCCTCCTCTTAGCCCAGTCCCCTGTCTGGGATTATTTTTTTTTTTCCTTGTCGGTTTTTTTTTTTTTTTTTTTAATGTTGCCCACTCCCCGGGAGCCCGTTTGCCACCCGCTGCCCGTAGCTCCTGCTCCTCCAAATAGCGGTATCTGAAGGGAGACCCGCCTGTTGATTATCCCCCCCCACTCCCCTTCTCTCCGCTTCCACCTACCCCCACCCCCCCGGCTTGATTTCAAACCTTTGGATGGTGTTTTGGTGTCATTAGGAGATTAACATCCCTGGAACACCAGGGGAGGGGGGGGAGGAGGAGGAAGAGGAGGAGGAGGAGGAGGAGGAGGAGGCGGCGAAGGAGGGTGGTGGTGGAGGGGAGAGCGAGACAGCAGGCAGGAAGGTTGGCATATTAACACGAGTGAGGCTGTCTTCCCGCCGTCCCAGCCATCCCCGGCTCCTCGGTGGCAGCGGAGGGGGGCGTTTGCCGGCGCCGCGGGTTGCGGCCGGTGGCTGGCGGGCTGCGCCCGGTGCCCGCGTCCGCGGAGCTGCGGCGGCGGGGGCTGCCGGCGGGCGTGCGGCCGCGGCTCCTGCTCGCAGCCCCCCTCTCTTTTATGAGCAACGAGGCGGAGGAGCGGCAGCGGGGGACACCAGGAGGAGCATTTCTTCCCCGGGGTTTATGAATGGCACTGACATGGAGGAAATACCGTTTCAGAAAGTCAAGACCAAGAGGAAGAAGTGCTGCCACTGCTGCTGCTCCCCGCCGGCTGCCGCGGCGGCGGGAGCGGGAGCCGGGCTGGGGGACCCCCCTCCCTTGCTGCTGCTGGATGCCATCGCCTGCGAGGATGAGTTTGACTGCAAGGAGCTGGAGGGTCTGTTCCAGAGCTACAACCTGAAGCTGGAGCAGACGTCCACGCTCAAGGCGCTGGCCGTCCTCATCGTGCTCACCGCCAGCCTGGCCCTGGTGGAGCTGCTCTCCGGCCCCAGCCTGACCATCTCCAAAGGCTCGCACCCGGTGCACTGCATCATCTTCCTCTCCCTCTTCATCGTCACCAATGTCAAGTACCTGCAGGTCACCCAGCTGCAGCAGATCGTCAAGCTCACCTTGCTCTTCAGCTTCACCTTCTCCTTCCTCTGCTGCCCCTTCTCGCTCGGCGCCTACGGCATGGAGCCCCCCAGCGCCCCCGAGCAGGGCATGTGGCAACTCATGCTGGTCACCTTCGTCTCCTACTCGCTGCTGCCCGTCCGGACCCTGCTGGCCATCGTCTTCGGGCTGGTGGTGTCCGTCTCCCACCTCATCGTCACCGCCACCTCTGTCAGTGCCAAGCGGCAGCGGCTCTGGAGGACGGTGAGAGAGGGCCGGGCCGGGCACTGCAGCAGCGCACAGCCGCGCCGGGCGTGCCCGCCGGGCGGGGAGGCGCGGAGAGGCGCGGAGCGGGCAGCGGCGCGGAGCGGGCGGCGGCGGAGGCCGCCCGCAGCCCCCCGCGGCGGCGGTGGCCGGGGAGCGCCCGGCGTGGCCCGGCGGGGCAGGGGCCAGCACGCACCTGCGCTTTGGGCCGTGTCTGCACTTCCCCGAAGTTTCCGGGAGGCGGGGGGGGACACACACACACACAGGGTGGCTCCTGCGAGACGGGACCTCTCGGCTTTGCCCTCCGAAGGAAAACCGGGGCGGGTAGGGGAGGCAGCACGGCCGCTTCCTCGCCGGGGCGGGCTCAGGAGCACCGCATGCACGGGCAGTGCAAGCCCAGTGCGTGTGAATAACACCGCTTGGCTCAATACGAACTTGGCACACCCGGGAAGCTGCGTGTGCTAGTAACACTGCCATCGGGGTGATTCCTATCCTCGCCGTCTCTCTCAGCCCTGGACCCTTCGTGCCCACAAGCCATCTCATGGCGGGGGCTCTGCAGAAACGATCTGAAATAGGTGGGACCACTCAAAGGAGGAAAACCCCCTCGCTGTTCTCCCGCCGAGCGAGGCATTCCCCCTTCAGCTTCCCCAGGGCAGCTGCTGCCCCCTCTCCACAGACGTTACCTGCTATGTCAGTGAACTTCCCAGTGATTCCCTTTCCCCTCAGAATTAGTCCAGCAAAACCTCCCTCTGCAGCAAGCATCTTTGGAAACGTGCTGCTGCACTCTCCCCCCACCTCCCCCGAGTAGCTATTTATAGCCCTGCAGGGCTTTCTCCGGCTCCCGTGGCCTGATGGGCCGCACTGTCAGGGGGAGGAGGATGAGGAGGTACCCGCATCGGAAACGCTGGGGCTGGGGGTCGGGGTTTGCAGCTTAAAGCTCCGTTATGTGGTGCCTCTGAACCACTGGGAAAGAGAAATTGAAAAATTTTTGTGTCCTCCCTCGCATTGCGTTGATTATGTCAGCCCTCAGGGGAAGCACAGGGGTTCTGGGGTCTAGATTGGTGTTAAACAAGAATTTAATGCGTAATTGAAGTACTTAGTACATTACTTCTTCTGCTGAATCCTGGTGTTATTCTCAATGGCTGTGTAAGGCTGTGTCGTGATGCTGGAACACACGCAGTTAGTATGGGCATAAACACCTCCATAAGCAGAATTGTACACCTTTGTGCCCAGAACTGTGAATTCCTTCTCGTTCCTTACATGCTCACACAGACATACACGCCCCAGTGTGAAATAGACGCACGTAAAGGAGATACACAGGGACAATCAAAAGAGTGGGGTTACTGAGACAAACAGGATTATTCATGGCTTCACGCTGCTGAGCTGGTGGACAAAATAAATTGTATATTTTGAAGGGGAAGAGAGAGATTAGCTGAGCTTTATGATTTACCCAGATAATCTGATGGTCTATTTTTAAATGCGTGATTTAGAGTTTCCATGAGAGGGAGATCTGGTGAAATGCAGGAGCACTGAGAGGAGCCTTCCTTAAAAGCATCCGAATGGATGGTAAAAACCACTAGGATATTTCTCTCCGAGTAGGGCTGAAGATAGCCCTTTTCACTGGAGTATCAGTTAGTCCTTATGGGAGTCCAGGCTATCCTGGATGCCCTGACACAGAGGTAGATTTTCCTTGATGCCAAGTTGCAGCTCAGTGTGGCACCTGCTGTTCTAGGTGAACAACATGAAGAAGCTGACAATAACATCTGCTCACTAAATTATCTAACCAAGGGCTTGAATGTGAAACATTTTGAAGAGGGGAAATGGGCTAACTCTCTTTCTTCACACTAGTTTAACTCGGTTATTCAATTGGTGAGAAGCTGTCTTAAAAATACACAGAAATAGTTGACCAGTGGCTGATGTAACACATGTGTGTTTCTTCTTCACCACCCTCTCCCCCCCACCAAAGTAATTTCCGTAATTTGTATGCAGTCCCCAGAGCAGTATGCTTTGCTGATAACAGGAGGGAGAAATCAGCTCTGAGTCAAGCTAAATAACCGGTCTGTGAACTTGTGTCACACAGAAATGCACATTGATTTATTGCATATTGGCGAGCAAACATCTTCTGCTTTGAAGACTATCTCTGCGTATGGAAGGGACTCTTCCCTTACACAGAAGCTGTTTTTTCTTTTCCAAAGAACAATTTCACAATGATTGAAAATTTAATGTCATGTAAAGGCCGCATCATCTGAATTTTATTTGCCTGGCCTGAAAGTAGCCTGAGAGTAGCTCAGCCTTTTCTGTAAAGGCTAGAATGGATTCTGGCTCACAGTCCGGATCTGCTTCCCAGCCACTGGATTGTATCTTGACCATCCAAGTGCTTGTAGACACAGCATGCAGTTGGCCTGTCAGGGAGCAGGACTGCTCTATCTGGAGCTGCGATAGCGTGAATGACTGTTCTTTCTCCCAACATCTTGTGCCCTAGCCCCAAGGAAGCAGGTGAATTTAAATGTTAAATAGAAATCTGCTGTATCTAGAAATGCATAGGCACCTGCTCCAACCACTGAGGCCAGTGTTCTGTTAAAGAAGGCTTTGATTTTTGGGTGATTCAGGCAGGGAACCAACTGTATTTTTGTTTAGCCTGAGCTTTATGAGGGCGCAGATCTACTAACTTCCATTGAAGTTACACTGCTGAGTTAAGTTGTCAGCAAGACCAAGCACTTCATGTTGTTTCACATTCAACTCATTAAAAAAATGGGCATAGCCAATTTAAGGGGTTTGTTCTGAAGTCGGCTTTTGGATGCACATCTTCTATTCCATGCTATCTGAGGAATCACCATATGCAAATCTTTGAATGCCAAAAGCCTCACTGACTTCAATAGTGCTGAATCAGACCCTCAGGTGGGTCTCATGGTGTGCTTAAAATTTGCATTCATATAAATGTACAAACACTTCAGCATATTAAAATCAATAGATCAGCTCATTGTGGGAGAAGTTTGTAATGAGGTCTACACATCTAATTTGCAAGTGATAGTTTTCTGACAGCATGGTGTTGTCTGCAGGTGGCCTGTGGAGATCACAGGCTCATTTTTTCTAACTCTCCCCACCATTAGATGTTATGTCATGTCAGAGTTGAGACACAGGTATGTGTTAAAGCAAGAGGAGAGGAGGAACGCCAGTGCAGGGAGGCAAAGAGAGCTGGAGGAGTAATGTGGCAGAACTTGAGCTTCATGTTTCCACTCAGTAGCTGTTTTTTCAGTGAATAAAAGATTCCAATCTGCTAATCTGCCCTGCTTATTTTTTAAGAGAAATGTAGTAATAGGTAAAAAATATATATAAATAAGTGGAATATTAAAAATATGCAAAGTGTTTGTGGGCAACCTGACCTCATTTGGAGTAAGTTCATGGCAAAAGGCATGCTGACTTCACAGCTGGTTTTGCATGTCTTATTTGACGCTGTGACAAGGGTGTAAATAGTGTGTATAACCAATAGCGTATTGGTCACGTTAGTCGGACTCTTTCACTTCCTTTGGAGTCAAGGAACAAAACGCTCATGCCATATAATGTGACAAGGTACCCCAGGCATCTGAACCTACAAATGAAGTTTTAACAGCTTAGATGCTAAGTCTTTTTTTTTTTTTTTTTTTTCCCCCCCCATACAGCTTCCACATATATGTTAGGTGCTTCAGAGCAGTTACAGAGATACAGAACCCTGCCCCAAGGAGCTTAGTCTAATTTTTGTTGTGATGGAGTGGGTGGGTGTTAGAGACATTAAGGCCAGATGGGGTGAGGGAGGCGAAGGCTGCTTACAGGAATTACTCCATGTGGCATGTGCAGAGTTTCATGTCTTACTGTTAAAAAACTTTTTTTGTCCCTCTAAATATTTTTGTACCCTTGTTTTTTTTTAAAAAATGTATGCTTACTTCCAGAAAATCAAAAGCAAGCCATACACCAACAAAGTGCCCTCACACATTACAGAAGTCTTTGTGAAAGAGCAAATCTTCTGTGAAAACCAAAGTTCCAACATGAGTAACAAAACACAGAAGAGAGAAAGGTGGTATCATAAATTAGAGAAAAGGAAATTATTTTTTCAGCAGTGTGGTGAAATAAATGTAGTATTTTTCTGGCTGTATTTAAAACTGGTTTTATGCATGTATTGATTCATTTGTATGATTAGCACTTTCATTGGTACAGCAAGTACCAAAATTGTAGTGGGGAGTGGGTAGACTATGAAAAGGATAACATGGAGGAAACTGGTAACAGTTATTTAAAATAATTTATTTAATAGTTATGGTTTTGTTTTATCTTAACTCTGTTAATGTGAAGTAGTCTTGAATATCACAAGGAATTATCAAGCCAAAGTTGATCTTATTTCTGCTAATGTTTAAAATGTAATTAATGAACACATCACTGACCGAACTGTTAATCTCAACACCTTTGTCACTCATACAAAAGGTAGAGTCTAGCAACCTAATAGAAAGGGTTGCAGATCAAAGACAGCTCATCTCCATTGTCTTTATTACTTGGTGCAAAGCTTAGGTTTTCTTCTTCATGTGTATAAAGTACTGCTGAGGGACTGTACTAGTTCATTCTCTGTGGTGCTTTTCAAATATTAGTATGAAGAATATCTCCAGTATTGCAAACATATCTATGCACTAATAATCTGTTTGAATTTGCTGTTTTCCTCTCTTTCCAAAGACTGGGACCACTGTTCTTACAGATTCTCAATATCTGTATGTAACTCTAATTAGTCCATATTAAAAGATTGGTAAAACTTTTTTTTTTTCCCAGTCAAAGTGGAATTTTACTATTAATTATTTGGCATGGGGATTGCCAGGTATTGACCACAGTCCTTTTATCTAGGGGCTGAAGTATAGGATCTTCTATGCAATGTAGAGCTCAGTGTCTTTTTCCACATAGAGATTAATATGCTCTTGGCTTCTGGAGTCTGCAAACTGCTGACACTGCTACTCTTCCTGGGTTTCCAAGCAGTAACAGCATGCTGATGGTTCTGCAGGCTTGAGAAACAAGAAGCCTTTGGGAAACTGGCAAGAATCATACAGGCTTGGAGAAATAGTAAATAACAAATATCTGTTAAGTTGATTTGTTTTTCTCCTACTTAACAGCCTGGGAAGAATGCAGCTCCCCTCCAATGAATGTCACCATATTCAAAATTTTATAAGAATTTGATTTTTTTGGTAGCAATTCTTTGCAATGATTTGTCATAGCACCTTTGTATGGATACCAGTGGCTAGTGTATTACTGTTTGTACTGCAATAACACTGATGGGTCCCTGTGATGGACCAGATGCCTGTTAACTAGTCCAGTGAATAAATACATGCCAAAAGGACAGAGTTTCTCCTTGGCTCCACCTCTTCCTCTCCCATTCTGTACTTTTCATTTGGAAGAAACTTCCCATGGAAATGTAAATTGAATTTGTTAATGGTAAGCTCTGACTGACTTGTCAAACATCTCTTAACATATCTTAGTCTTTTTATGCTCAAAATCGTGTTCATGGACAAAGAGGACATGCATCTTATATAAAGCTAGGAATTTATTTTTTTTAGTGTAATTGAAATCTTAACTGGCTAATCAAAGGATCATTAATAGGCTAGATCCTATTATTACCAAAGAAAAAGAGGGCAGAAAATATTTTAATAATAATAATAATAAAACATCTAACATTGTTATACGCTCACTTAGTTTCTACCCTCTTTCCTTGATGTTATGCTCACCTTTCCCCTGCTTCTCCAAGTTTTAAGACTGGTGGCTTCATTCTGCTGGTGGTGTTACCTGTGTTGGCAGCATCTGGAGTCCTTCACTGGAAGGAAGGGGATATTCATGTTAATGGCTTTTTCTTCTTTGCTCTATGGTCCACTTGGGGATATTTTTATAAGTTTGCTAACACGCATTTCTTTTTATTTATTGGTCTACAGCTCCATGTTGCATCCAAATTTACGACATATGGTTCCTTTTATGTATGTGAGATACTTGTTCTTTGTTCTCTTTGTTACACCTAAACCCAGTTTTCTCCATCTTCAGGTCTGCATTTCTTTAGCTATGGCTGTTGTCTTCAGTACTGAGCCTATGCCCTATCTTTTGTAATCCCATGCCTGTACTCTACACCGTGTGCAGGGAGGTCAGAAAAGTGTAGCCTGAGAAGCTAAATTTTTAGCCCAGAGCAAGCCTGACATGGCTCGGTCCAGAGGTCTTGCAAAATCAGTACAAAGCTTATGGCTTTCTATACAGCAATGGCAATACATGTTTGTGGTTTAGTCTGTCTCCAGGTGTCTTACTATTGCTTTCATTTTAATGCTAACAAAGTGGGCCAAATGGTGGCTTCATTTGGAAATGGTAAAATTTTATTGTCTAGACCCTGGTTAACAGCAAAACATTGCATGTAATGTTAGTAATTAGGGACTGTATTTAATTGACATACTGTGTGAAAAAGCAGTTTTCATATGTATTTGTGCAGCTCCAAGCGCAGGGGCTTCCAATTCGTGTTTAAAGATCTTTGAGGCTTCTATGGGATAAGTTATTGAGCGTTTCTATTCCTTCCTTCCTTCCTTCCTTCCTTCCTTCCTTCCTTCCTTCCTTCCTTCCTTCCTTCCTTCCTTCCTTCCTAGGAATAATTGTCTTTGATGTGATCTGCCATTTCTTCTTCTGGATTCAAACTTAGGATTTTTTTTTTCCTATCTTGTTTTCCCCAGTTATTATAGTGCAGTGCCTTGCTGGACAGAACCAGTGTAATACAACATCTAGCTAGTGCGGGTTTCATTTTCTTTTCATCTACTTTAAACACAGCCCTGAATGTCTGCATGTCTATATTAGATGGCCCTTACTAACTAGAGCAGTTGTTTTTTTTCTAGCTTGTTCTTATCTCATTCTGCCAGTTCAGATGCATTTCGTTCTTTCTTTCTAAATTCTGCTGTTGCCATTTCTGAAAACATCAGCTAGCATGAAAGAATGTTTTCTGTCTATCACAGTTAGTTATTTTCTTGTACTTTCTTAGATTCAAAAGGCCATATACTCCTGTCTTCCCTACAGGAATAAAGTAGTACAAAACATAACTAAATGCAGATGGCATGTATGGAAAGAGGGAGATGAGGCAGAACAGCATCCTTCCTTGTTGCTTGTAAGATCTTGGTTGTGCCAATATGGAATAATTGTTGGAAAGTCTTTTATGAATGTGGAAAAGGGATGGCATGGTTTTGTGCAGGTTTCGTGTTCTGATTAATTCATAATATGGTATAAGAAAATTTCATTAGGACTTAAAATGTTTGTGGTTTACAACTCTTGAACACTGCTGACAGGAAGAAGTCAGGCAGTATTAACTGTTGGGAAGGGCAGGAAACAGTGCAAGCGGAAGAGGCTGGTTCAAGCTTTGGGGCTGAGCTCTGTCTTTGCCTTGCCATGATGGATGGATCCGAGAGACCATCAAAGAGTATAATGTAACCTGTATGTTTTGTTTTAAAATTTCTGAACTATTTCTGAACTGGGAAACTTTTCATGGAAAAAAATTGGCTTTGCTTCAAATTTTTAACATACGTACCTGGAGGAATTTGAGAAAACAGCATAGTTACTGCTCTGTCCACCTGCTTGTTCTGTATTTGGAATAACCAAAGACAATAGCATTACCTTTCATTTACTCAAGTGTAATCTGGGCAAAGCACTTCCCTTCAATGCAGGTTAATATAATACAAATTTTAATTCATATAAATGTACAATAAGTATAATACAGGAATATTTGTTCTGTATGAACTTTCCACATGAGCTGATTCCTGAAAGACATAAATTCACCAAACACATCAAGCAAGTTTTTAAATAGTGAAAAATCCCAGAAATGTGGATCTAGTGCAGCTCTAAGGCAGGCAATAAAGTGTGACAAAGCTGTAAAGATATAATTATTTCTTTAGTTGTGGTTCAGGAACTACAGAAGTCCTTTGTCATCCACAGATGCATGTTGCAAGAAATCATTTAAATGTGGCTAATATGAAAAGCATTATAGAAAAATATTCCACTATAACATTGCCTTTCAGACGTTCATTCTGGAGCAAGGTGTTCATTACTGGATGCAGTAACAAGTGGTTGTGCATCTTCCTATACAACTTTATAGAAGTAAACATAATTAACTGTTCTTTACAGTGGTTAGCACACAAAATTAATGGGTGCTTATAGCCAACTTGTCAGGTTTTCTTTTTGCATAGGTTGCTCATTCATACACTACAGTAGCAGAAAAATATTTGTCAATTTCCATAAATCTGCTTATGATTCTTTCTTAGAAGATGAAAGCAATTATCTGCCCACACAAAATTAGGAAATTAAATAACACTAATAAACACAATTGTAAAAGAGATTTACATAAAATATATCCTTAATTTGAAGTACGTACAGCCTGAAAAAGAATATTGGGCTTGAGCAGAACGTGTGAAATTTGTTCATATGAGGTTGAGAATAGGCCTATGCCTTCTAAGTAAAGAATGTTTCTTTCTGTACAGAGTTTGAGTTATTCTGTATAAAATACAGTGTGGGAAAATGAAGCTTAGAAATAAATTGATCAATGCTCATTCAAAGGTGAAGGATATAGGCCAGAGCCTCATTTCACTTTTAAACATCAAAAATAATTTCACAGGGCTTTGGGGAGATTTACGTGATGTGCTCAAAATTCTTCTTGCTGTAGTAATTTAATCTCAGAATGATTTAACTAAAAGGGCACACCATTTAATGTGAACTATGTAGGAAGTCAAGATCTGTTTGTTTACCTCATGACATGCAAGTAGTAATGGCAGTGGAAAGGAACTTCTGCTTATGGGCAAACAGGACTGTAAGAGAGAGAAGCTCTGTCAAGATCAAATTCCCACTGCTGCAGGTTGTCTCTGGAGTCTGTTCTGCAGACTCCTGGTCACTGCTATCATGGCTGTCAAAGATTGGAATTCTACTCCTCACCTAGGATTATGGGTCACAGAGTTTAGATGCTGTGCTCTGGAAATTGAGGATGACCCCTCACGGATGTCCTGTGTGATTCCTGGTACTGGACTCTGCAACTGTTGTGCTGATGTCTCTGCTGATCCATGCTGGTTTAATGCAAATCAGCTGTAACAGGGCTGTGAGAGTTGCAGAAACCTAGTTTTTAAGTCCATGGTTAGATTAGCTATGTTGAGTTCTCTATCTTTCATCTATGCTTTGAAATACAAGGAATAATGATGCTTTTTAAAACAGAGAAAACAAACTGAGTATTATCTCCATGTTCAGTATGTGAGTTTCCGCTTCCCACCCCCAGTTATGTAAATGACAGTGGTGGATGATAGCTGCTTGAGTTCCCCCAGATGGAAAGTTTATGTTAGCTTATTTGGCCGTCTCCATGCAGCCCCCTTCCTATTTTAGGCAGCAGTAGATTGAGGAGATTGCAGCTGAGTTAATTTGCCTCATCTGTTAGTCAAAATAAACTGCTTTATCAATAGTCCGTTTCTTCTTGTTTACACTGTTAAAAAGATTAGTCTGATTTTTCCCTTTGAAAAGACCTCAGGCTGAAGAGGAGATTCCTGTTCTTAACTGCACTTCACAATATTGGTTAATATTAACACAATGTCTGAAACGGCTTTGGTAGGAGGGTAATGTGCTTTTCCAACTGAGAGTGCATGCTCTTCTTATAATAGCATCTGGAATACCCTTCACTGAAAAGGATGATGATGTTTAAGACGAGAGAGTGAGCTTCATTTGTTGGGCTGTTAATCAGTTCCATTGCTATTGCTAAATTTGAACTCTAGAAGAGGGTGATTGATAAAATTGTTTGGCATGGCTTTTTTATCTCAACAGCATTATTTCTAAGCCTTATTTGATGTCTGACAGAAACATTAAGAGAATTGTAAATGAGTTCCTGAATACCAGCTATTTAGTGCAAATCTTATGTGTAGTTAATATATATATTTGGTGGGCAATGTATAGGGTAAGCTATAGGATTTTCTTAGTTTGCCTATGGGCAAGGGACATGAAGAGTGCACCTTTCTTACTCTTGGGTCTTAGGAGAATATGCTGAAAAATTTTACAGTTGGTATTTTACAGTTAGGATGAACAGAAGTACTGAAATGGGCAATGACCAGTTGCAAGGCTATGAATTATTCTCTATCCTTAACTGATATTTTTGTAGCATTGCTAGTTTATCATCAGAGGACCTAATAAATTAAAAAAATGTTTTGCTTGCTTGCTTTTTTCTTCTTCTGCTGCTTCTTTTGTAGAACCTTTGTGCTGACTACTGCAGTTTTTGGTGCAGTAACTTCTACAGAACTTCCCCCAAAAGTGAACATCAACAAGATACAGAAGAGGCAACATTCTCCAGGGATGGGGATGACTGCTTTCTGTAGGTTGATCTTTCCTAATTTCCCTAAGGGTGCACAACATTCAGTCCCAGGACTTCATCTGTCTTGTCACTTAGTGAGTCTCCACTCATAAACCTTAGTCCCAAATCTCTACAGTATCATTTGCAAAAGTCCCATTTCTCCAGCACGATCGTATACTGAAGAACTGAGCTTGGCTACTGATCCTAATGATTTTTTCTTCTCTTGGGCAAAAGATATAATACCTAAACTAGAGAGAAATTTTCTTTCTTACAAAATGTCTTACATGCCCCTGAAGTTGTCTTTTGAAGTTTGCTTAGAGTTGCTGGTCCTCTGTAAAGGTAAGGATTTGACACATATATAATCCATTATCTAACATTCTCAAATAAATTCTCTTCACAGGGAGATATCAGGTGCTATCTTGGCTTCTCTTCCCTTGTGTATGATAGTTGTTGCCATTCCACTCAAAAAGGAAAAGAACTGAAAAATCAAAGACTGACAACTACTTTGTACAAGACAGTTGAAAACCTTTTTTTGAAACTGTAATTAAAAAAAAAAAAAGTAATCCTAAAGCTGATATATAATGCACTGCTGAGCTACAGTAATCTTACTGTGCACAGTTCTAAATGTAGATGGTTTTATTCAATGGTACAAACCTTGGAAAATTTATTTTATTTTATTTTTTTCTTATTGCAACTAAGGGGTTCTAGAGTGGAGCTGTATGAGGGAAAGGTCTTCTTTAGAATCACAGTTCAAATTTAGGTTTCTAAAGTTCAAGTTTCTTTACTATCTAAAGATATTTTGATGACCTTCCAAAATGTGTAAAGAAGACTGATGCCAATAGTCCAGTTTTTGAGATGCAAAGGCGAGTTTTTTATATAGCATCACTGTTCGTAACTCAGCAAACCCAGCAAACTTAAAGTTGTTTCCTTAGACTGTGGGCAAGCACAAATGTTATTTTGCTAAAATTGCTTATGAGGTAATATCTATGTCTAACATGGAATTGCAATGAAAGTTCACAGCACCTCTGCGTTGGTGGTATTAACATGTATAACAACAGAACGTAAGGCAAACATCCTTCCAGGGTATTACAGAGTCTGCTGCTGTGTTTGAATTTTAACATGTTGGGTAAATACAATGATTCTTACTGTGGCAAAAGTCACGTTGACCCTAAATTATTCCCAGGGGAGAACCAAGGGCTTTGACTTGTCAGCAAATGACAGTGGTTCAAAATGTAAGTAGTCATTGGCTACAGCACGAGCTTATTCTGTGGCATAGGGCAATGAATGCAAAGTATTTTGAGGGTGTGTTTTTTTTCCTTTAAGGAACTCTTAAGTCAGCCGGAAACCACTGGGTACAGTAGTTCAAAAGCTGGCACACAACAGGCTGTTTTGGAATAGCTAAGGAAGGGAAAACCATTAGCGGTCAGGTTACTTATCCTCAGGAGAAATATTTCTCTCTCTAGCATCATCCCACAGTTGTTTTCAAGTTGGTTAAACTGTCTCCTGTTGGAAAGCTTCTTGGGATCAGTGTAGATGTCAAAGGTCTACTGGTGGACTAGACATAATGCAATATCACTGTATTATATACCTAGATGTAATATAATCAACAACTGTAGATGTTGATTGGTATTATCAGTCTGTAGAGTGAGCAGTATCTGGGTTAAGTTCCTCTGGGGAGTTTCATGTGGCAAAGAGGTACCATAGAAAAAACAAGATGTAGTTAGCTTTCTCAGTCTTTACTCAGTAGGTGCAATGCTTCATGTCTTATACCTCTCCTGGCCTCTCATCAGGGGTGAATTTCTAGTCCAGCACATGATTTCGTGAGCGTTGTGAAGAATGGGGGAAATTTTTTTCAAGACAAAATTACTGAGATGTAAACAGATACTAGACTTCCTTTTAATAATTAATGAACACCAGAGGCTTAGTTCCATCTTACATTTTATGGATTAATTTAGTCCTCATTAAACTGATGGACACAGAAGACTGTCAGTGTCAGTCAAACATAATGCCAAAGACAAGAGCAAAACTGCTCTTTGCACCAGCCTGTTGATGATGCCCTTGTGGTCTGAAGCACACTGTTCCAGCGTGGGGTTCTCCATGTACAAACCCTAACTCATGTTTGTGCCAGCTGTATAATGTGCGCAAACAGGAACGCCAGATAATACATTTTCTCCTCTGACTCAAGGAAACTGGAACACAAGTCTTTGTATTCAGAAGAGGAAAGCCTTCGTGACACACCTTGGTGTACCGTATTCTGGTGCATTCTGCATTATGGAGTCACTCCTTCCATTCTAGGTCAGCTGTGCCTGTGTCTTTGGTAAGGGTGGGTGGCACTCTGTACTGTCTCACCTGAGGCATGCTTTTGGGAATCTGTCAGTCAAGCTGAGTCGTGTGAGCTTAGAAACTCTGTTTCACAGCCTGGTTCATTTTGGCAATATAGCCTTGTCTGTTGTAATCTCATCTCTGTGTGGATCATAAAGTGGCATAAAACACAGGTCAGATAACAGGAGAGGTAACAAAGCCTGGTGATAACTGGTGATATCATCACATCTGCTGTTTATGTCCTGAATAGTAAATGTGGAAACTATTAGTTGGTGTGATGATGTTTGATGCTCAAATAATGCCCTCTGAACAGGAATCTCTAGTGTTGAAAGGCAGTGCCTAGACTTTGTTCAGACTCTGGGAACATCAGATATCCATAGTCTAATAGGAAGGAAGTCTCATAGATGAGTGATTAGGGTTAGACAAGTAATTAAAAGGCCAGCTATTTCTTTCTGGGTTTCCTAAAGCAGCTATTAATGGCCTAGTTTTACTCTCAGGCCATATTTTAAGTCATCATTACCACTGTAAAAAGCAGTCCCATGGATATGGATACGCACCCTTGTTCACCCGTTTTCACCATCCGAACACAGCTGAAGGCCTGCACTGGATGGGCCAGGGAACTAATGAGGGTTGGAACCAGCCTGGTAGGATGGGCTTCTGGATGGATGAGTTTGCTAGAACCTCTGTGCATGAAGAGGCTGGAAATAAGAATGAGCAACCAGTGTAAGAAAGAGGGCAGAAATGCTTTTTTTTACTGTTCTGTCAGTTTATGTCCTCGTTTTGTAACAGCAGCTGTGTTCACTGCTACGTGAACTTTGGTGGGAATAGCATTAGCCTGATGACATCTTTTGTAAATGCAGCCTAACTTTTCACTTTGTACCTAATCATATGTGCATTAATTTATGTATGGAAGTTTGGAAAATAGGTAAATCAGGTGATACAACTAAAGGTTGGGTTGATTTAGTATAGCCGCTAAAACAATGTTTTTCACTGATGGATCCTGGAACAGCTTTCAGTATAGGTGCGAAACCTTTATCGGCAATTTGCAAACATAAATTACTGTTAAGGACCAACAATCATATATTCTTATGTTTCAAAAACCCTTTGAAAGTAATTCAAGGATTCCCACTTAAGCCATTTATGTAGAGCAGCTAGTTTGTTAAATGGTGCCAAAAGAAGGAAGTGACTTTTAAAAATGTCTAGAAGTAAATAAGATTTGTTTAAAGATTTTTAATTCCTACAAGGTGCCATCTTTAAATGCCCCCAAACTTTAAAAATTGCCTCAGTGTCCATAAAGAAGTTTTATATTTATAACCAGTATGGTGGACTCAATGAGTGAATCACAGAACCCATTAGTTGTGGAACAGGTAATGATGTGTCTGGTGCCAAGTATAGAAGATACTATATGGGATTTTGATACGGGAAATCGATGGGCTTTGCATGTTAGCATGGAAATGTTATTTCTTTCAGAATGGACAGAAACTATCTTCTCTGCATACAAAACAGGCAGTTTCTATCTTACATTATTACTGTGTTTGGTTCTGAATACCTGAGTTACAAAGCAGACACTCAATAAAAATCTTAATTTTGATAGCAAAGATGACACCTTGTAATAATCTGTGCTTTTCTGCACTGCTGCATCCAGTCACAATCAAGAGCAGAAGGAGATTCACAATATATTTAAATGTGTCTTTTGGGAAGAGGCCTTGCATAGTACTGTTGTTGCATGTATTCAAATAAAGACATCTTGCAGCAAATGCATGGAAAACACAAAAGAGCACTTGCTGAAAATTAATGATACACTGCTATAAAATACAGTAGTTTTATATCCTGAAACCAGTCTCACTTTGGAGTAGTGTCTCAGGGAAGCACTGCTTGCTTAAGATGCTTCTTTTTCAATGACTGTTTTCTCATTGCAGCTGAGAACACAGTAACACAAAGCAAACAAGGGATTGCTCATGAACCTTACATATCAAATTCTAGGCTGAAATTCAGCTTGTCTTATTATTATTTACCATTGATGTTATGGTAATGCCTGCAGGTGTCAACTTCAATTAGCTTCTCAACTTGCTGCTTGCTGTACAAGTGCACAAATAACAGGCAATTCATTGTCCTCTGCTAGACATGGCAAAGAACAGAAAAAAAGACTAGAGATAGAGAAACAAGATGATTTTCCAGAACTGAGAGGTCAATCAGAATAGATTGTGAGTCTCCTGACTCCAGCTGCAGTTGTCTGGGACAAGAATTTCATAAAGTAAAGACTTCATCTTAAGCATCACAACTGCCCAAGGAATAGTTTAAAATATTTCCATTTACTCTGGGCTAAGCCATACTGTCATGTTTTCTTCTTTTCAATTACTTTGAGATGAACCTTTTCCTCTGGTCTGCATGACTTGGGGCAGGATGATCATAAAAGAGTGAGGAGTTTCATGTTACAGTTAAATGGAGCGTGTTTATGAGCCACTTACTTTTTTTCAATATATTTGCCTCAGTAACTTTGTTATTAACTGCGTAAGATGTAGATGAAAGGTTGATTTTGTTTACCCAAAGCAATGACATGAATGTACACAACGAAGAATAGCTATTCATCTATATCTTTTCCAATAATAATTGGAAGTGTTTCACTTCATTTTTTCTCTCTTGGACAAAATGGAGCTACAAATATGTTTTTGACTAATTTTCCATCACATTTTAGAATAAACCAGTCATAATTTGTACATTTTAATGGCTATTCATTATAATTCTTTATCCCAGGTATAATGTTGAGATAAAGATGAATGGAGTTATGCCAGAGCGTATTGTATTTTAATTCTGATAATGGTAAGAAACTAGGTGAAATCTGAAAAACGAACATGGTCCTTAAATGGTGATTATTTTAATTTCTGTTTGGTATTTCTAAAGAAATATTAACAGGCTTTTTGGAGGAAGTACACTGGTTTACCTGCAGAGGATTTTGGCTTCTTTTTGCTCCATGACATAAAAGAGATAGATGTAAGATGTGTGTACCTGGCTAAGTTGGGAGGAAGCTTGAGGGCGCCAGGGGTTAGTCAAACCAAAAAGAAGGGGCAAGCTGTCCTGTAACTCATTCCTAACTGATGATAATTCCCAGGAGCAGCTTCACAAATATTGTGAGTGAGAAGAATCTTGCCATGCACATTATGGACTTTTATTTGTAGCTGTAGGTTTGACAGCCCATGGTCGAGGCATACTTTAGCAGAACAAATCAAAATGTTCAAAGAACAGATAAAAAGTTTGTGATGTGAGAAATATAAGTGGCTTTGTTTTATAAAATATTGTGAAAAATTACCAATTCCCTCCTCTTGTCTGCTTTCATTTGTGAAACTTTCACTGTGCTTAGTTTTTGCTATTTGAATAATACATTTGAATATTGCAAATGCTAGTCTAAAGTATACAATCGCCTACACAAAGATAGAGCAGATTTATTCTGAAAGTTATTGAAAGAAGTATCCTGCCTGTTTTCTATTTTTTCTCTTTCTTCATTCAGTTTTTCCCTCCCAAAGGAAATGAGTCAGAGGACTCTTAATTTCTTATTCTGTCTGTCTCTTTTCCTCGTTAGTGTTCTTGCACAGACTTCTCAAAGCTTTTCCCTGAACTCATCTCTAAGCATCCCTATGACTAGGGGAAGGTCTCTTTTTTGGATATCTTTTCTGAGTTCTTATATTACTCATGCCATAAATATAAATTTCTGCATCTTGTCCTCAACTCCTGCTTCTGCAAGACCTTCAAAAAAGTAATTCATCTTGGTGCAGCTTCCATTTCTTATACTTTTCAAGAGTAGAAATTGATGCAGAAATGAGAAAAATTGAAGGGTATCTCTCTGACTGTTCTGCTTCATCCTGGAATAAGCAAGTCACCAGTGACTTCAGTGGTGGGTTTGCTTGAGTATGAGCATCAAGACTCCTCTGTAGACTGTTTTTTTTGGTATTTACGTTCAGAAAACAGTAGGAAGAGTATTGGCTCTTTCTGCATGGTGTTTCGTACAACTTAAATTCGTGACCCATCTGATAGCAGCTGAAGGCTTGTGTTTTCTTCAAAGTTGGAAAAAATAAAGTTCTCCCTGCTCCTAAATTTAAGACCATTTTGTCAGTGAAGTATGTGAACTAAACTCAAATTTTCCTGCCTGCTTAATTTTAGCTTTCTGAATTTTACGCTTTTTCTAAGGAGATCTCATTTACTCTGTGATTACAGAGTAGCTCCTAATCTGAGGGAGGTTTCTGGATGCAGCCTCAGGGACATTACTGAACAGTGGTAAACAGAAAATGCTGAAAGTACTTGAACCATTGGTGCTCCCTTCATTATTTTTTTTTTTTTGCCTTCTATTTGGTAGAAGTTCTCAGTGTAACCCTGACCAGCAAGTGTAACAACTTAAGTGTGTTGCTCGTTACTTTCCGTAAACACATCACAACAGTACAACTTCATGAGTTTTTTGGTTTTCTTCTTGAAAGATAATTTATCATCAGCCAGGAAAAAAAAACATGCACCACTCAACCTTCTTAAAGTGAAATTTGCTTTTTTTGTAAATAAATACTCACTGACAGTCCTCATCTTCTGAAGCTTTGATGCAAATGTTAAAAGCCTTCAGGACAATATAAATTGTGGCCCTTTACAAATAGTTTCCAGGGCAACTAAAGGGCCTGCTGTTTCATAAACGCTGTGTTCTCAAGCAGAAGCATTTGTCTGTCTGCTGGAAGATTATTTTACATTTAAGCATGTTAATTTTAAAATCATATTCCCCCTGTGAAAAAAAATAGCTCTATTGTCCTCATTCAGGTATGGACTATTTGAAAGTAAAGCATGGGAATATATTGTACAACTGCACTTGTAAGTGAGGTTTGGGCTGTAAATATGACTAGTGTGATATAAGAAAGCTGGCAGATTTCCTCATGTGCTGCAGCAGTATCCTTCCTCTACCATCCAGACAGAGACTGACCCACAGCCCCCTCTCAGTGCCATGTGCTTTGCCGCTCCTGTCTGTTGGAAGATCGCTGTTAAATCTCACATGAGGCTTTTATTGCTGTTCAGTTGTAGAAAGGGTGATTTTTTTGGTTGACAGAATATATTTGGGTTGTAGCTATGAAAAAATATATACTTTGCTATTGACTTCAACACGTGTACCTTCTGTGTGAAAAAAGCGATTGGGTTAATGAGCTTGTTTCAGAAACTCCATATTCACTCATATACCACTTGACTAACATCCTCCTTGAACAGTTTAATCATTTGCAATACTGGCACTATTTTCAATCTTTAGCCTCTGAATCAAATTCTTACTTGTTGTTCTGCTTTGTTGTGATATACTGCTCCATCGGATCACAGCATTACAAGCTTGGCTTTTGCATGTCCTATTTAAATATTAATGCGGGACGAACAGACAGCATGTAAACCCTACCCTTCTTATATGGTGTAATCAATGTAGTATATGAACAGCTAATTAATTGACTTGGCTGGACTTAAATGACTTGGCTATAGATTAAAAGTCAACTCTAAAACAAAGATGCAAGAAATTATTTGAGTGTCTTTCTAGTTGTACTTTGAGTAATATATTTTCAGTATTTGCAGTGTGATTAGTCTTGGTGAGATTTAGAGAACACGGTAAATACTGTGGTAACATTATTTAGTTTTCTTGTGCAACTAAAGAGGCGTTTTAGGCACAGTGATTTTGGAAAATGAAGCAGATCTTGTCCTCAGCTATATTTGCATAACTCTTCCTGATTTCTGCACCAAATGCGTTCATGCATATCCAAGTACTATACAAAACAATGACCTAGATTAGAAGCTTGTTTTAATTATGTATACTCAATTTATTACATTTTAAAGAGTTACTCCATTTTTTACTAATTTTAAGTGAGATGAGAACTTGTGCTTATTTGTTAAGACATCTGTATCCAAATTAGTTCACACAGGTTTAGAGACTCTATTATTTCCTACTTTTTTATCTGTCTGTCCATCCATTTTTTTTCTTCCTTTTGTTCTTTCTTTTTCATTTTTTCTTTTTTCCCTTCATGCTTTTTTCTTTCATACCTTTTCATTCTTTTTCTTTCTTTCTCACTTGCTCGCTTACTCTCTTTCTTATTTCCTCTTTCCCTCTTTCTTTCATTCCCTCTTACTTTGATTTCCATATTTACCTCTTTCCATATTTACCTCTTTCATTTTCTGTTTCTCTCTTTCTTTCTTTCTTTCTCAGGTGATAGGAGAAAGAAAGTAAACACTATTTATTGTCTTCATTTATTTTCTTCCTTCAGGTACAAATGTTGACTTCACTCTGTTCATGCAGACTGCTCAGATGATGATTAACACAAGACTAGCATACTGGAAAATCTGTAGAGAACTGTACAGGGCTAGAGCTTCTGACCATCTGTAGGAATGTGTTCTGTGTCTGACTTCACTGGGGATTTTGACTAGAAAAGCCTAAGGAAAAGGCTTGAAATTTCAAGATTAGCTCTTCTGGCTGCTCGTAGTCTTTCATGGATTAAAGCATTTTAACTTCTGAAGCTTGAAACAAATTCTTGGGTTTTTTTGCACAGAAAAGCAGTGACCTACTCAGGTCTCATCACCAAACTGGTCAGTAAATGTAAAGACATTTAAGCGTAAATTTGTAAAGGTATCCTCTACTCACTGTTATGAAAGCTAAATATCCCTTTAGAAATAATTTAAAACATGGTGGTGACTATATTATATATTGAACACTACATTATACATATATTCAATGCACCTTGAACTGTGAGGCACAAGTCCTCACAAGTATTTATGTCTTGGAGCCCCTAGGTTGATTTTAGAGACAATTAAACACTTAAATATGTGTGTGGGTTTGCATCCAAGTCAACCCATGGTTGACCGCTTTCAGCTGCCTTACAGTAATTTCTCCACAACCAGGCCTTTACTAGCAGACACCTTGAAAACCTTGGATGCTGATGGAGGCTCCGGTTCACATGGAAGCAAGTGCTAATAATAGGCAGGAAATCACTTTTTTAACCAGTAGGGCTTAGTTTGATGAATGTCAACTCAGGAATCTCTTGCCATTTATCAGACTCCACATCAGGAGGGATACATACAGGCTGTGAAATACAAATGAATGCAGATAGAAATGGTTCAGTGTGTCCCTATTACCTTGGACATTTACTGGACACAGCAAAGTAAAGGTGGTTAAACTCTGAGAAATGCCTTTAAATGCCTTTCCTCTGGAGAAAGAGGTCCAACTCTCCCTGTTTCCTGACAGAGACCTTGGGCTTCCAGCTTGAGCCTGAGGTGGATACCTCTGGATGACTTGTGCTGCAGAAGCTGTGTTACAGTAATGCTCCAGTTGTGCCAGGACTACTTGCTTGAACACCTTTCAGGATTGCGTACTGAAAATGTCTTAGCTGTTGAGTTCAGTTTGGGCCAAAACATCTGAAAGGTACCTAGTCATGCAACTCCCCATGATCTTGGTAGAATTAAGCCTCTAACTCTAGACATTATTTCTTGAAACTGGATAGAGTGGTGCAGAAAGAACTTTATAACCCTGAGCTCTTGTTTTGCATAGGAAGGTTATGGCAGCTTCACAGGTTCCTGCTGCATGGCCAGATCAGTCACACTGTGGTCCCCATGGGCATCTCCATGAGCACCACAGGCTGGTGATGCCCTAAATGTGCACGTGAACACTGGCTGCACACTGCACAACTAGTCAGTTTGTGATTGGCCTTTGTTAATTATTAGACTGTAGCAAGACATGTTTCAAAGGTCAAGATAGGAACCACTGGTACCAAACAACCAAAAGTGCATACTAAAATGGTACCAGTGTAATTGTGCAACTGTTTGCTCAGGCACTGGCTTAAAAACATAGTGATAGGTGCTTCATTAATTATGAGAGCCTATCCAAACAGGAGAGAGAGGTTTATTTATACACTGCACAATTAAGAATTGAACTTTATTCCCTGATCCAGAGTATACTTGCCACCATAGGTCCAGTGACTTTAGCTTATATAAACTGAAAATCTATCCCCTGATGGTTTTTGCTCTGTTAATTCTGTGTTTGATTATAACTATTTATCAAAAAGCCCAGCATACATTTACTATCATTGAATTAGTACTCTGAAAATATTTTAAAAGATGCATTTTAAGACTTTCTTGTGGCCATATGCTTAGTAACAAGAATAATATAGTTTGCTATGATGAGATCATATGCAGAGGAGAAAGAAAGATATGATCAGACAGAATCACACAGATAAGTGCTATCTGTGTTACCAGGAGGGATTGTGGCTAGGCGATCATGCAGTTGCAACTGCACAGCTTAGGTTTTTGTTCTTAATCACACTGATGAGCACAAGCAATACAGCATCAGGGCCAGGGATTTCCAGAGCATTAGCAGTCACTGAAGACAGAGCATATGAGAAGCACATGCTAAGTTTTCATGCTAAGAAGTCTGACAAATCTGTGAGAACTGGAGGTCTGGACGAGTTAAGTTAGTACGAAGATGTTTTCCCTTTAGAAAAAGAATAAAAATTATCCTTTGGCTCCACCTAAAAGCGGTATTATGGCCTGCATACTCCTAAAACAGGAAGGTTTCTTAAGCTATGATACAGGAAAGACAACATGGCATGTAGGTTATCTTAAAATAGAGGCTGTTCCTTAGTCACTTCCCACTCAACTGTCAGAGTATATAGCACCACCTCTCATATTAGTAACCCCTATGAAAATGAATGCCATGCAGAGAAATAAAAGGGGAAGGGAGGGTCTGGCAGAGCTTAATAAGACAGGCAAATCAACCCCCAAAAACCTTCCACTCTCCTTTCTCCAATACCTCTTTAGCGCTTTTGCCCAGAAAGCTAAATAAAATAAATTAAAAAAAAAAAAATCTCCCAGCAAAGACATCAGAATATTCTTGAACTGGGTGGTGTGTTAGTGCAGAACAGAAAGATGGCCCCTGCCTCCTCCCAGATAAATATCTTACTATTGTGCATGATAGTAAACAGTAAATGTTAAGGCACTGAAGTAGGATAATAAATTATCATAGTAATCGTATCATTAATGCATCCGTGTTGTCTTAAGGTACATGTACATACATTTAGAAAGCAGCTCATTTCAGGGAAGGTAAGGAACTGTCCCATCTGTTCAAAAGCTTCCTGTGTCTTCTGGAAATAATTCTTTCTGCCTTTATTGCCAGTCACTGTGACAACATGTCCCTTACCTTCCTTTGAAGGTATGCTTTTGGTAGCGAGCGCTCCAGCAGAGCACTTCTAGTCCTGTTGAAGGGTTTGCTGCGTGTGTATGTCTCCAGCACTGATGTGTTCCAGGAAGAGTTTCTCCTTGTGGCTCAAGTAATGGTCACAGCTGCCTGTCATAAATACAGAGATTTATACAGCAGAAAGTGAGGCTGAACAGAGTGTAAGAGGATTGTAGCAGAGAGAGGGAAAGTTGAGCTTAGACTGAGAGTGGTGTAAGGGAAGAATCCAAGGAACTAGCTGAATTAGAGGAGGACTGCAGCACTCTGCTGTTTTTCTGCTTGGGATGAAGTGAGCCTCACCTCCGGTAATTGCTCTGTATACAACAGCTGAGGAAGATCTTCATTAATCTCTTACAGAAGTGGAATCTCTCTGTGTTTTCGGGGTGTGTCAGTGTAGCTATTCTCTGGATATGAGTCTGGATATCTAGACTTTCACATCACAGTTGCCTTCATGGAGATTATGGTCAAGAATGTGGTCCATTTAATTATCAAAGAAACTTATTTTATGGTCTGTTACCCACTTACAATTTTACGCTTGCTTCGCTGTGCCTAGTGCCTGGGGCACATTCAGTGATGTTCTCAGTAGAGCTTTTTCCTAGAGATTTTACTGATGCTTATGCTGTTAGTAGCAGGTTTTGGAAATTGCTTCCCATTCCCTTGTTTTTTTCTCTCTGTTCCCCTTTTCTCTACATCAAAGTGGGATGATCTCTCAAAGCAAAGTTAATTCAGGCCCTTGAATTATGTCAAGCGGTGGGAAACCATGCACTGTCATCTACAAAGGTAAAAAAAATTACGAGCAGTTATAGTTCTGCATATCTAATAGTAAGAAATGACTGGTTTAGTGATAATCTTGCCCATAATCATCACACAGTTGCCACGCACTGGCCATTCAGTCCAGTAATTAAAATGAACTGGCATTCCCCTTGCAGACTGGCCACACTGGTGTTGGTACTAACAGGGCAAGCGGAGTAGACCATGGCCATCAGACCCATGGTGCCAGGTTGCTTGCCATGGTTGTTGCTGCCCCTCAGATGGAGGTCAGTAGTGGGGCAGATACTGTCTGCAGCCTGCAGTGACTCAGCTTCAAGGACTACCAAACCAGCTCATACTTCTGATGTGCTGTGAATTTCACCTTTTTTGCACTGTGGATTGTATTCTGGTCAAATTCACAAGTCCTTGGAAGGGCCAACACCTAAGCTCAACAAACTCAAACTGGAGAGTCCACTGCAGATGATGCTGCAATGCTGCTCTCTTCACCCTGACTAGAAGTCCTCTGGTTTCCAATGTTAGAAGCAAGGGTACAACTTGGAGTCATGGTTCATTTAAGTGAGTGGAGAGTCGCTGTATAAAAATTGGACCTTATGTAGTTATATGTATATCATAAATCACTTGGCAAAGGGTATATCTTTGAGCAACTGTTTAAAGCAGAATTGCATGAAAATTTTAAATTCACATTACTTCTGGTTCTAGTTTGGCAAACACTGCCCTTATTCCACCTATTTTTTTATTAATACTTAATAAAGAAGCATGTTGATGAAAATGTTAAATCCCTGTTGTAAACATTTAGGTCCTTTCTCATAATTACTACCATCTGCTTTTGGGAGGTGGGAGGTTTGCATGTGTGTTTCCAGGAAGGTGGGAGTCTTTTGCAGGAGTGGAGAAGCATGATGTACACTCACAGAGTTACATGTGTCCATATTGCTGTGTGGGTTGGCTAAGCACTTAATTAGAAAAACAAATAAAGCATGTCAAGGGGTATTTTGTATGGAATTGTATCAGAGCATTAGCATCTCTTGCTTACTTGCAAAGCTGTGAAACATTTGCTACATGAAGTTAGAGTGGGCAATATGGCAGGACAGCATGAAAATTTGTGTTGAGTTCTAATTAGAAGTAATCAAGGGCTATTGCATCCGTGTTTTATATTTTATATGTTTTGATTTTATGATAATATTTGGGATGACTTTTTCAGTCATTCTAAATTGGAATTAGGAACATGTATGTGTAGATAGTACATATACATACACAAAACATACATATATAACATATACAGATGTCACATATTTATATACACACATACACATGTATCATTTTTCAATGGATGATTTTGGAAATAAGTTTAAATTTAAACTCCTTTAAGTAGGTTAAGATATTCCAGTTATCTGATCAGTGGAATACAGTCACTGACCTACATTTGTGAGGAAATAGTTTTTCTGAAAATGCTGTTCTGACTTTAAAAGGATCATTAATGAAACATATCTGGCAGCCTAATTTGCATTTTAGATAACTCAGAATTATTAATTATCATGTTATACCCAGGCAAACTTCTAATTTCTGCAGAGAAGTATCTAGGCCTTTACAGCTTGAAAGGACGTAGCCAAAACCAACTATGTAACAAGGGATAACTGTACAGGATGAAAGGGATTTGCTCTCCTTTAGATTTCCTACTGTGCTATTTTGAATCTCTTGACAGGGTTACAGGGCTAGCCTCATTTCTTTCTCCCTGATCTATTTTTGGTTTTGGTTTTTGTCCTTTGCCATGTAATGTCTCACAGTGGAGTTTTGGAATTCTTTTATATATTTGTATATATACATAAAATATCTCCACAGTGAAAACATCGGGTTGACTATACAAAACACTGTGAAACCAAACCTGTTTTTTTCAGAGCTAGTGTCTCAGACCTGTCTGCTGCAGTGCTTTGTGCAGTGACACATAGGCAAGGACGTGCATAGCTGTCTAGTGTGCCTCAGCCACTTCTCGCACCTTTCCTATGTCCCATTGCTCTGTGAATGCCTTCTCTTTTAGGTGATGAGAACAGAAGAGACCTTGCATTTTTCCACAGATTATTCTTCCAGTTTAACTACTGTGCAGAGCATGGCATGCCGCTATTCCCAGCGATTGCTTGTGAGAGCCTGTAGAGTGCTCTATCTGGCTCTGTTTGGTTCAGTCTGTCCCACCAGTGGTTTGGTTCTGTTTGTTTTTTCTCACTCAGCAGAACTGTTGAGCAGGGGCTGTGCAACAGAGAAAACCAAATGGGATGACCTATCACTTGAGCTGCTAGATCCATTAGTTGGTTTTGTCATCAGTGCTGTGATGCCTGTGTCCTTCTTGGAGGCTGGGGTACAGAAACTGTCTCACCCCATCTCAGGAGTTAAATGCATAATCATGTTTTGGATAAAGGTAAAAATATAAAGGTCTTGCATGTATTCCTGGTCATATTTCATCATAGGCCCCAGCGACTACTTTTAACTGCACATGACAAAATAATAGCTTGTGCAGTAGTTTTAATGCCACAGCTAGTGGGCTTGACATTATCTTTCTTTAATGGTTCCAAGCCAGACTGTCTCACAGCACATCTGAATACTTCACCAGGTTTGCCAGAGTGCCATTGTGGGGTAAAAATCTCCAGAGAAAACTGCTGTTTGACAAAGAAAGGCAGAGGTGTGGAAAAAGGTGTGGGGTTTTGTTTTGGTTTGGTTTGGTTTTTTTTTTAATAAAAGCAGTTGTGCAGCAATTGAATTAAATATTGCTGAACTGAAACTATATGACTTATCTTTGCAAGAGACATTTGGTATTTGTACTCCTCTCCTGGGGTGCTTATTTAAATAAAAAAATGTTATCAAAGTTCTGTACGATACTCATAACCTTCAGCAACTGCTGAAAACATTGATTTTGAGCTTTGATCTTTTGTGAAGAACTATTCCGCCTGGGAACTGTGGGTTTGGGTGTTTTACTTCTTAACTCTTCATGTGATCTCTGTGGTGGGTGGGCATCTGTTCACTAGGTACTGCAGTTAGCTGCTTCATCCCTTGGTCTTCTCCTCGGTTCTGGTAGTCCTAGAAAGTGATGGCTGACTTGTCCTGTTTCCTAGCTCACTGCTACCAATACCATTTCCATCATCTATATTGGGTGGTTGATTTGTGGTTCTTGGAGTTTGGTTACCTGATCGGGTTTTTCAAATGAACACTAGCTAACTGACAGTATTGCTCTTGTCTGTCTGTCTTTAAGCCTTAAAAGTAGGCAAGCTGTCTACTGCTTGTCTACCTATCTATGCTTAGAGCATGGACATGAACATTCCTTTGTTCGTATCTGTCTTTTACTTCTTTACTTGTGACTTCATGATGGCAGACTTGATGGTAGTCTCTGTAGTTTTCAAATGCTTGTGTATGTAATTTCTGCACCTTTAACATTTTTTCACTGAACCTGTAAACACCATCATTAATATTATAGTATGGCCCACCTTTATTAGAATGGCACTTTGTGTGTATATACTTTACAATGATGGTATGTAATATTTAGAGTCTTTATGAAAAAGTAAAATATTACCTGGTAGCTTTATTTCTGCTTTGGGCCCAACCATATTCGCCCTTGTAATCCAGTAATGAAATTTCCTCTGCCTTCAGCTGGGGATAAAAAACCCACAAAACAAGCAAAAAAACCCCAAGAGATTGGAAACTTAACATCTTTTCTCTGAGCTCTTTTCCCTTAAGCATCTACCTTTTTATAAGGAAATACTACTCAGTTTTTCTTCCTTGTACTCTAGTTCTGTGCAGTTTCCCAAAGCTTTCTGCTGTAGCCCTTGGCACCTTCAGACTGCACCTCTGATATGAACTGTTCTTTCTCCAGGTAGTGAACTATTTTGCTGCATATTTAGGACCTTTCAGGAAAGCCTATAACAGCTTTCAGAGCATGGTTCCAGTGCAGTGGATTCCAAACTTTCGCAGTCCATAGACAACATAGTGGCAATAGGCAATTATTGTTCTTAATCTATAGTTAGTCTCTGTTTGGAGGCTGGAGGTATTTACCCACCATACCTCTTTCTACATGGGCAACATGGATAAGAGCTGTGTAGTCGGGGGACCAGATCTCTAAGTCACTGTCAGGTTCAGAATGTAGGTTTATTACTGATCCAAGACAGCATGGACTATTCTCCTGAAGTGGATGTTCTTGACAGAGCTGAGGCTTAGCAATGAATATTGGTTCCATCTTACTGTTTTGTACCTGTACTGTTTAATAACCTTCATGTTTTGAAGTCCTTTTCTAGGTTCTTTTGCCACTGTAACTAAAATGCACTATGCATCTTCAAAGTCAGCACCTTCATAATTGTCACCAGCTTCCCTGTGGAAATAACCAGGGCCAACATTTTATAACTTAATACAAATATCTGTGGCATCTTGCTTTATTAATTTTGTTTAGCTGGAACACATTTCTATGCAGTGGGGCATCTCGTGTTGCTTACTGATGAAAAACATACAATCTCTCAAGGGGCACAATTTTGAAAAATAAGATTATTTGTAAAGTGGGTTATTTTTGGCCAGGTGAATTCCCAGAGCCAGTTAAACATGTGACTGCTGGCACAGGATAGTAGCAAGAGTCAGCAGAAGGGAAAGTAGCATCAGGGCAGTCTCTGCTTCAGCTGGCTCGAGCTGCCTTGGTGCCCCCTCCCCATTTAATGCATATGTAGCAGCACTAATGAGGACATAGTGCAGAGTTTACAGAATCCATTCAAGCACTGAAACCAGAAGCAATATGGCCACAATAGCACAGCATTGCACCCAGAAGGATAAACTCTCTTAAGAGTTTCAAGTCTCTCAGGCAGAGGGACTGCACTGTTGTGGATAACCAGTTGTCAGAGCTCAGCTGGTGTTGTCTTTGCAGCACTGTGCTGTGCTCAGGAGATGTGCAAAGCACTGGTCATCCTTAGGATACGTGCCTTTGAAGGGTATTAGGTGACTGGCTTTCTATTTGGACTGCGCAAAAAAGTCTAACTCCCTAAACTGACTCATTAAATTATGCAATGCCTTTTGCCAAAAAGTTGCATTGCTAGATCAAACTATTGATCCACTTATACTTGTATCCTACTCCTATCAGTAGTCTTGTCTTGATTACTTAAAATGCTATGCCATATTGTGCATGCACTACTTACTAAAAAAATCTGAAGAACTGATGGAAGTAGTAACTCAAAGTAACTAGTAACTCAAAGGGCAGCAGTGGTGAGCTCTAACACACTGAGTTGTTGCTGCATAATATATTACAGGAGACAACAACAGATAGGTTTCATTAATTGTGCAGTTGTACAGATGATAAATTAGATTTTTACATATATTAGTCCATTCGAAAGCATGGTGAGACTTTACAGACTTAGAGGAATTGTTTTGCCTAGTGCCTTGATGAAAAGCCGCTACCTGAGGTGAAACAGTAGTCGCTTAACAGCTGGCAGATTCCTATAATCAACTGAACTTGCAGGGGTAATTTAGGCAAAAATGTAATTACTTAGTATGTTTCCTACACTGAACTAATTACGCAGTGCCTTACACTGGAAAAATATCTCACTCAATGTCCCTACCAGAACTGGTCTCTAAGGGTAGAATTGTATATAATTTATACGATCGGAACACAATTACAAACACATTAATATGTATAAAGTTATTTAGAGTTCTTTTTAAAACTTTAATCTCAGTCCTTGCTTCAGTTCTTGTGCTTAGTTAATTCTGACTATAAAAATAGACCCTTTATTCAATATGAAAATCTGCCTATATTAAAGAAATGGTTTTTTTTTCAACATACCAAAGCAAGGCAATATAGCAAATGCAGCAGTACAGAACAGAGAATTTAAAAGAAATTTCAAAGTATTAGAGACATATAGATAGGTAAGTAACAGTGACATAGCTGCAGTAATTAAATCTTTAGATGACAGTGTGGAAGCCTAAGCTATTAAGGCAGAAAGCATGCTATCGTTCTGACTTTCATGTAGATACACAAATGAACTGGATTGTGTGAAGTAACTACTGGCAAAAAATTTAGTGCATTGATTATAGACTATGCATTTGGGGTTTTAGAGGTAGTCACCATAATTGCACTGGGGCAATTGTTAAGTCCCAACGTAAAGAGTAGGGTTGTATCTCTAAAGTTGTCAGAACTTTGAATGAACATCATGGAATTTATCTCTTATTAGTTTTAGCTGGCATTTGGACTTACTGAAAAATGCTGCTAGAAGTTGCTGGAGACCCCTAAAAGAGAACAGAACTAGTGTTCCTGTGATTGGTGCTTCTGTTAGTTCAAATTAATTTTTAAATAAAAGTACATACTGAAACAGACCTCATTTTCACAGACATACCTTTTCTCCTCCTGTTAGTTCCCCATTTAGCTGCTTCGGGAAGCAGTCATTTATGGGATCTAAAAGTTTGCCTTAGTTTCATGGTCCAGTGTAATAGTTACTGAATCTGCACAGGAATGACGGGAGCCTCACTTTAGTCTATATTCTGCAGTGACAGCCTCTCTGAGACCTCCCAACTGAACCATACCCCCTCTTTCCATCCTGTTCAGGCTGTGATAGTGTTGCCTTATTAACATGCTTTTCCTATACAAGCATCAAATTTTAATCCGTAGAGATTCTGTTATATCTCAATACAGTTAACTTAATCACCTGGTTGGGCTGCCTGCTTCCTTTAATGCATAGCACCACTCCTGTGACCTTGCCTCTTGTTTTTTCGCTATGTATTTGCACCTTGGAAATAAGAGTGTCCCACTGATTGTTTTCTTTCTAGTATCCTTCTAATATGATATTTCTCATTCAGTATTCAGTTTTAATTCACCCCAATTCCCCCTTCTGTATTGGCACAGAAGCACATACCCATTTGGTCAAACTACTTACTTTCTACTCTCTGCTTAGATGAGACTTGACTGGTTCAAGCTGTTCTTTGTTGTTTCTCCCAGCAGCTCTCCTTAGTCTCAGTAATCTTTTGTTACTTCATCTGCAAAGGATGTGTACTCTTGAACTGTGTGATCTTCCACCTTGTCAAAACTCCCCAGTTCTTAGTTTTGTTTTGACCCATTTTTTATTTCTGTGAAGTTCATCCTGCTTGCAAAAACTCATCCTGTTCCCAAATTACTAATTCAACACCTCCATTTTTTTAAGGGTCTTCACGGAACTTCTGCTATCACCTCAACTTTCAAGTACACTATGACCCAGTGTTTGATGCCATGTTCTTTTAAGAAGTGTCTCAGATAACTTCATTGAGGGAATTAGGATCAGATCACTGGTATTTAGTTCTGAAGGCAGGAGAACTATCCCTAATGAATCTGTGTAAGTTAGAATTTCTTATAGAAGGGTTTGTGAACAGCTAACGTGGGCACTTTGTGAGACCTTTTGGGGCAATCACCCAAGGGAATACTCAGTGCATCAGAACCTGGCCAAGAAAATTTTTGAAGGATTTGACATAACAGATATTTTTAAACTTTTATTATTGTTACCTTCACATCAGAAACATACATAAAAAACCTGTAATAATGATAACAGTAAAGCAAACTTCATTAGCATAATAAAATATGTACAATTATTTACAGAGTCCAAAAAATTAATGTAACTAGTATTATGCTGTTGTTGCAAGAATGTATGTTTCACATCTATTTTTATTTTTAAGTACAGAAAGGGAAAAAAAGGAGAAAAATGGAAAAATTGTAGTATACTGTGAAATTATATTTTCTTACTTACATTTCTGGTATAGAAAAATTATAAATATCTGCACAGTTATTTAATTGTAGTGTACTGTGAAATTACATTTTCTTACTTACATTTCTGGTTTAAAAAAATTTTAACTATGTGCACAGTTATTATGGAGGTTTAATTCAATACCACATATCTCATTTTTAAATCCCCTCTTAGATACTTGTAATTTCCAGGATTGTTTCTGACATCATTCTATAATGATTTAGGAGCTACTTATTTCAGAAAACTACTACTATCAGGAGACATTAGAAAATATTAAAATGGTTGACAAGTTATTGCATGAATAGTTGATTAATATTTTAATCTTTCTGTAGGTAGCAAAGCTTTGCCATGGAGTAATAAGCATCTGCCAGACTTTTGTGTATGTTGTATCTGGCTCATATACATATAGTATAATCAAAAGTGCTATATCTGGTTTTATTATGAGCCCATTTTATACACATTTATACTTAGCATGATTCAGTATGTATCTTTGTGATGTGCCAGCTTTTCCTGTACCTGTGCAGTCTTTATGATACAAGTCCTTTGAGACTTACAGGGTAGTAGATCATTTCAAAAAAGTAATCTCTATTTTTTGCTGTATTGGGGGAAAAAAAAGAAGAACCCTGAATCTCTTGTCTGTATTCTGGTAATGCATCCCTGTGCCTTTAAGACCAGAGACCTCAGTGGAAAGTGGGCTAACTGATGTTCAGTCCACAGGACCAAGCTAGAGCTGATGCACATTAACCTCTCCCAAAATGCACACAGTGTGAGCATCCTGCGCACCACCTCTTTCTAGCTGCAAGCCCACGCCTGTTGGACATTTTTCTAGATGTTGTAAATGTAGTCAAATACAGTCCTTTCATTTATCTTGCGTCTTTGGGTCAAAGAACACACAGAGCCCGTGCCAGAAGAAAGCAAAAATAATACAGCAGCACTGAAGAGTGCATGTCCTATTCCATACTTGTTATTTCATTTCTTTGTGCAAAAAAGACTGCAGTCAGCAAACCCTTAAGAGGGAATTTGTGTACACTTAAGAAAGACGTAATATGACATAATATGACGTATTACAGTAGTTGAAGTTGACTTACTATTTTTTACCAGTGAACAGCTTGTTTTGGGGCTTAACATACTATCTCACCTGTCTCATTTGTTTTGAAGCAGAGTAAGAAATTACTGATGTATTTTGTTTTCCTCTGTAATTTTAAGAATTCCCAATAACTCAGTTAAATCCCACTCTTGTCTTTTCCAGGGCATAAAATTCTGCTATTTGCAATCTCTTATGTACATGGGAATAGCACCATTTCTCTTAAGATTGCACATTCTTAATTTGATGGACAGCCTTAAGCTAACCAGAACTGATGAGACATTCAAAGAAGAAAATAGACCCACCAGACAGTTTGTAGGAAGGAGGACTTTCATAGTTTAAATGGAAGTTGGGATGAGTTTCTGAGTATTTTAGTAGCTAGAGGAGCAAAAAAAATTCCCAGGAAGGCACCTCATTCACAATTCAAAGAATATCAGTCCATGATGCTTGCCTATCATCTCTTACATTCAAATAAAAAAAAGCATAAACCCCTTTCTAATGAGGCAGAACAAAATTAGGGGAAAAAAAAAGAAAAAAAAAATTAGCACCATGTTCAAGATTGTGCTGAATTTTCTCTAAATTCGGCATCGTATCTGTAGTTCTAGCCCCCTTATTATTTAGCTCTTCTGCTCAGAGTAGGCATGTTTCAGTTCCACTTTTTATCATTAGTTTCCATCTTTCTTTTTATTTTCCCCTTACCCACACTTATTCCTTCTCTTCCAAAAACATTCTTGATTTATGTCCTGTTATCTCTTATGCTTCTCCAGCTTTGTGATTTAATACTTTATTTCTGCAGTCCAACTCAGTGTTTTTAAATGCCTGGCATTCATAATATTGTGACTTTTTTTCCAAAATTTTTTTTGCATTTAAATGATGTTACATTAAGACAGAACAAGAAAACCTACACATGACAAGAAGATCATACAACGCAAGAAGTTATTAGTCATGTGCTCACATGATATGTCTTCAAAAGCATCCTGTTGCTCACAAAATTGTCATATTGTTCTTTCTAAGGTCCTGATTCAGCAATGAGGGTTGTATGAATCAGTTTGGAACACTACCCAAATTTCCAACCATGGAATCATGCCTCAATTTTTTAGCACACTCAGACTATTTTTAATCATACAGCATAGAGATTCTAACAACAAACTTGTTTTTTAGGATCACTAACTGAAAATGAGTAGACTTTGGTCCTTTGGTCCTGAATCTTTAGAATTTCTTTGGCTTCTCTCAAAATCATTCACTGATTAATTCAGTTGTTAAAAAGAATCATTAAACACAGGTATATCCTCTTGTTTTCAAGTGCAAATCTGACTGGATGCAAATGTGACCAGATTTTTTTTTTTTTTAAATCTTCTATCAATTTCTTGTTTGATCAGTTGCTTAGAGACATACTATATAGCTGGTTTCTCTTTGCAAAAATAATTTTCAAAGATGAGCAAGAAAATGGCTAGCATTCTCTATCTCTTCTGCTTAAATTGTGCCTTTGCAACTTTGGCAGTAATAAAGCTCTCAAGTCCCAACACTGACAGAAGATACCATAGCTTAAATGACCCTGCAGAGTGAAAATCATCTTATCTGCAGAGACAGTTCTTGCAAGTTGTAAAGCACAATAGGAGAAAAGTAAATGGGCTCTGTGTAATAGAACATAGTTTCCTCAAGGCAAACACTTTCATCTTTTCAGGACATTTGACCAGAAGTGACATCATTCACCAACTGCTTCAAATATCTGCATGGAGAGGAAAAAAAGAGAAAAAAGATACAAGAGGACACTTGTCAGGTCTAGCAGGCAATCCTTCTGGTGGAAAGGGAAACTGACTGAGATCAGTTTAGTCCTAATGCAGTCATGTTTTCACTTAGCAATACACAGGCAGCCAGAGCAACAGCGTATGTACTTTTTCCTTTCTTTATCTCCAGCTGCCTTCATTCATCTGGAAAAGGACCAGGTGTCTTGGCAGTGAGTGAGAACCAAGGTCTCACAGTTTAGTCATTCAATTTAATTTGCAGGTGACTTGTTAGAAGACATCTGTATACTTCTTGACATTTTTGGGGCAAACTTTTTCTAGTGGCATAAAATAAATATGAGGTCCCGTGCTTGATATGAAAAATGTGTACCTGACACTCTTTGGGTCACCAAAAATTACTTCAATTTGCTATATAGGCCCTTAAGTAATGCATTCCAGCATGATTTCCTAACAATGAGCTCATTACAGTGTAATATTTGGACAGCTGCTTGAACTTAACCTGTGTTTATATTCTCATCTGCGATATGCTTGTGATTATACCTAACTGACATCGCTGACTTGGGAACCTGGTTTGATCCATGGCAGTCTCCCAGATCTTGAGAAAGTCCCCTAAAGCTAAATTCAAAAAGGCACTTGGGGGTTTTAAGGATGGGTGTTGTATTTCCTAGGTTTTATGCATCGAACCTTCCAGGAACAAAATTCAAGCCTTCTTTGAAAGTAGCCTGTGTACAGCACAGGAGAGCGCCATTTCAGTACCAAATAGATGGTGCACTGTCTGTGCAGCATGTATAGTAAGCACTGGGGATAGTACTTTGTCTCCAGCAGCACATTTCCTAGGCTTGATAAGACCGAGCTCGAACCACTGGAGAACTGAGCCGGGACTTACTTGGAAGACCCATGTTTTGTCACCAGCTCCATCACTGGCTGGCAGAATGAGACCTCCACCCCAGCGCCATTTATTGGCAAAGCTTTGTAGAGCACTTTCAAGTTTTTAGAGAAAACACTTCAATAATTAAACTAAAGCTGATGAATGAGAGGTTCTGAGTGAAAAGATAGAAGAGCATTCCAGCTACCAGGATGTGCAGCAGCTCAGTGCATAGCTCTCAGTCTTCAGTAAGCCAGGTCCCTTAAGAGGCACATTGTGGAGTACGTTTTATGGATATAACCAAATCATGCCACAGGAGCATGAGAACAGTGAGTTCATTTGGCCGGTGGCACACAGTGGGCTGCAAAAGGAGCATGGCTGGGAGCCTGGGAAGGAGGCTGGCTCACTCAGACTAGGCAATCTTCCTCCTGGGTTGTTACAGGAGCAGTATGAAAACATTGTACCCCTTGCTGAACTGAAGCAATGGCCTCATTTCGTGTCTCTGTAGTTTAAGAGCTGTATACTAGATAAGAAATGCTTCCCGTCTATAGCAGCCAGGCACCAGACTGAAGCCGCTATGTACTGTCTCTCAGCCATACACAAGACTCAAATGAAGAAAAACTGCGTTTAAGAGCTGAAGTCACCTAGCAACTATAGTCCCACCAAAGGCTTCAAGCTAGCTTGGAGTGTGTATCCCCACAAGTCTTTATTTTTATGATGTATTTAATTACTGCAGCTTTAAAAAACCCCCACGTATTAAGATGTTCAGATGGGTTCTTGCGGAGGAACAAGTACTGGAAAGGAACCATGTGTTGCATACCACAAATGCAAACAAATTTTGGACAACTGATTACTGTACTATAATTGCACAACACAGCATTATTCTAACTAATAGAAAAAGGGGAAAAAGCTGCAGATTTTTGGTTGATGTAGAACAGATTCAGGGGCTGATCACCTGAAATCTGTCAAGCAAGTAAATAACATGCACAAATAAATTAAAATATTGGCCATAATTTTTATAGAAATTATTTCAACCGCTTTGGCAACATCTTCCAAATCTTTTGTGATAGATAGCAGCTATTCATAATGCTTGGGAACAATTGCAATGTCCAAAAACCCCTAAACTGTAACATCCCACCCCAAAAGCACAGAACTGAGGGTTTATTTGTTCTATGGTGACTTACAATACACCGTGAAAGAATGCAATAGCTAAATCAGGAAAGAAATATAAGTAACTTCTGCCTCTCCTCAGCACAAAGAAATTTGGGGGGGGTAACATGTAACATGCAACCCAGTTAGCTAGAATATTTTGAGTTTTCTGGGATGCTCATTGTGTCAGCTTTCCATAGATGGAAGTGACTGAGACCATATTATTAAGTTTAAGGTGTATGTTTTGCTGTGAACCTGTTACACAGTCTGGAGTGCAGTACCATAATATAACAGCAAGGGAAAGCTACAGCGAGATATCACATCTCTCATATCTTATCTGAGAGGCATTCATAGCCTCTCATATAGTGAAAAACCATGGAGATCAGCCAGTTCTCTTGTGTACCTAGACTCGACTGATTAGTATGGATGACTAGGAAATTATTTTTTTGCTTCACATGTAATACTCTTCCGATATCCTCTTCTGTTTGCAATAACCCCAGCACATCTGTGGGCTTCGGAGAGAGTTTGTTGCCTTGTCTTAAAGCTAATCTCCAATTATCTATCTGTAAGGTCTGGTTTGATATATGGAAAGATTGTTGATACTAACCTCAACTGGGCTTAATAGATACAAACATGAAACCAAGAGAAATAATTAATATTGTTCACATGCTGTGAAGAACCAACTCACAAATGTGTATCAGTATGCACACATTATGTATAAAAATAGGCTTCGGACAGAGACAAATCAGGGCATTTTCTTACTGCTTCTTTTGAATTTCTGAAGTGCAGCAACCCAGTGCTATACTTGGCAAGTTTCAAACATTACTGTTTAAGTTGTGCCAACCATTTCTAACAGAATATTGCTATGGGTTTAGGACTTTTTTCTCTTTTTTTTTTTTTTTTTTTTTCCCAGAATACAGCTTTTATGAAGTCATTCATTATTTGGAATGGTTTGAAGTGATTGAGAAGTTATGTTTGAAGGTATTTCAGCCTGTATGCTGCTTGCAGTATTTTTAATCCAGTCCTTTATTTCTTATTTCTAAAATTTCATATATCAATGCTCTGTTGTATATTACCTGTAAATCCTCTGTCTGATATTTTTCCTATTCCCTAAAAATCAGCTGCCTTTATTTTAATTTAAAAAATGCAGATAAGAACAAAAATTCTTGTGCATAAGTGCTTCTGTCTTCCTAACAAATAAAAAATAAAATTAAAAAATCCAGAAAGTACATCAAAACAAAGATTTAATTTGTTGCCAATGTGAAAGGTAGAAATGATGGAACTGTGAGTTACTTTCAGAAATTCACTAAGAAAGGCACAACAGCTCAGAATCTCAAAAGTAGGAGCCTGAAATTAATGTCATAGATTCATGTCACACACCTGAGTGAGAGTATTGATGGGCAGGCAGTTGACACTCTGGAACTTCAGCAATACAAATATTCATTATCTTATGTAATCACAGATATCTTTATCAGATCGTTTTTAAGCTGCAATACTACATAAGGGTTAGGATTCAAAATTTATGATTCAGTCAGCCCTAGTTCTGATAGTCCATCATAACTCTCTGCTACTTAATCTCAGAGGTAAGTGCTTCTGACACCAGATTAACAAATGGTGTATAACGTGATAGAGACATGCACTAACTGTTCTCCCAGTGCATGTTTCCAAGTTAAAAGGACATGTCCTTTGGGGAAAGATGTAACAAATGAACTTTTGAGCACTGGGGACCTTGATGGTTCTCGATGACTCTACTTTTGTAGGGGGCATTTTTGGAAAAGGTTTATGGCATGTATTTTAAATAGTGGTTATGAATTGTGTCTTGTACTTTGGTCAAACAGGTATGCAGCCAGAGGGAGACACACGGAGTGGATTTCTGCAATTACACTGTTATTGTTCATGTACACTTCAAAAAAACTGGCTGTGGTTAATGGACATAGCATCCTAGATATCCTAACAGTCTCTCCTCGCTTATATGGTTATAGACACCCCAGTGCTACTGTCTTTTCCTCAACAGTGACATCTGCTCTCATTTAACACCTTATCACTGAAATAATTAGTTACTAATCCCCTCTTAGAGTATGCTGTAGATTCAGGAGGCTGTGAATGAAGACACAAACCACAGCACAGCAGAACAATATTTACTTAGTATGTGTCATAAATCAGTTAAGACAAGAACTAACAAAAATAAGAGAGGGATGTTTATTCAAAATGGGAATACATTTATTTAATCTGGAGAAAATTTGTTTGGCTGCCTTCTCTGGTAGAAGGGCATGCTTTTTGGGATGCAGTTGGTAATTAAGGAGAAGTTCTCTGTTCCTGTGTTATGCCACTTCAGCAAAGGGGGGGAGCAGATGCAGTAATTAAGTGTTCTCAAAAGGTTGCAAAGTGAGTTGATTAAGTGAATTACTAAACTTAACAAAACCATGTCAGGATCAAGAGGCAATTGTTCAGTCTCTTTTATGGAGTCTTGTGCTATAAAAAACGCACTGCTGTAACGGTAACATTTTCCGTAACAGGAAGAAGAGAAACTATTTTTGTTTAAACTTGTAAAAGGTCTTGTTCACGATATCAACACTTCTCATAAACAGCACAGGCTTGCCTGCTCTGCAAGAGTTTTAATGGTGGAAGCACTGACTCAGTTTGGTAATCTGTTCCTGACTGTTTCCTTAGAGGCATGCCTCACAATAGACAATTCATATTTTACAATAATGCATGTCATTGCCATATCTTAAAGTATTTTGACAGAATAAGTAAATATTGCATTGTCTGCATAACAGGAACAACAATAGTGGCACAGAAATTACTTGCAGTAAAATTCAATTAACAGAGAAAACTGGAAGTAGACTTCAGGCCCTCCATACCTCTCATTGTATCAGATATGTGAGGGTTAAGTCATACAAGAACCACATAGGTCTTGTCTTTTCTGCAAATTTCAACCTTCACCTGGAAATGCTGACAACATTTCCTACATATTCCACTCTTCCCTACTTCATGGGATACTGTGAGAACTCATACTGCTGAGAATAAACCAAACACTGATATTAGCCACTAAATTACAATCCTGGGAGTGCTAACTCCTGAAATCCCTTCTCAGTCCCGTTCACTCCACAAGCCCAGCTTTTAAAAAGCACAATGAAGTTCTGAGGGAGTCTCCTGAAGTTTTCTTCTCTGATAATTTCTATTTCCCATTTAGTCTACTTCAGTTGGGTATTTCAATATCCATCCACATAAATCTTCAAGAGATCCAGAAGTCATTTACACTTTTGTGAAATAGTCATGTTTTTCTGAGGCAATTTTGTGAGACAAACAGCAAGCTTCTCCACAATGAAAACCAGCATCAGGTTTGAACCATCTACTATGCAACTGTTTACCTGATAGCAGAATAAGTCTGCTTAGTAAGCAGAGTCCTCTCAAAAGGCAAATAACATGTAGAAGAATTTTTTGCCATTTGTTTGAGAGAGAGGAAGTTCACACATAAGGGTACTTGTTTTGAAGGAAGAAGAAGTGGATAATAAATCCTATCTGGAATAGAAAAAAAAGTTTTGAAGGACTCTTCAGAGACTCTCTCAGCTAATCCCAAGAGACATTCAAGAAGTGGGAGAGTATTCTGGGGAAAAAAAGGGAGATCTTTAATTGAACTCCTCAAGGCCTGTGTATGTGTGTGCATGTTACATGCTTCTTACCTCCAGAATTATTTGCTCGCTTCTTCAGGGGTGTTGCAGTATTGCAGTTTGAGTTCCCTACAAAAACTAACTTGACACACAAGAAAGTCAATGGAGGCAAAAAACAGGAGAAACAGAAATTTGGTTGAAATACCTGCTGGAGCTGCCAGTCTCTCTTCACTGAGTAGGCAGACCACAAGAACTAGCTTCCTGTGTTGGAAGTCTGGCTTTGGTAACACTCTTTAGAGCCAGCACAAGGAACCATGCCAGAGTTCATCCAGTGATAGAAAGTGTACCCTACTAAGGACTAGAGAAGCTTGAAGCTCATCAGGTTGATACTGAAGTGCAGCAGATATGCAGAATGAACAGTACAAGATTCAATTACAACAATAAATTAAAAAAATAATTTTTAAAAAAAGGCTTTCATGACCATGATGCCTTTTTTTTTTTTTTTTTTTTTTTATTCTGGCTGACCCGTAATCTCATTATGGAATGAGAGAATAACAGTGTTTGAAAGAGGCTGCAGCATAAAAATGTTTTTGAGCGACTTTGTGTTGCATTAAGTAAATTGTTTCTTTGGTAGTTCTGTAAATAGAAGGTGGTGGTGAGACCTGAAGAGCTGCTAAGCAGTAGTATAGTGAATAATGTAAGAACTATTTAAAATTAAATTCCTTGATATTTCATCAGTTCTGGATGCCTCAGTATCTCTTCAAAGATCCTTAGTTTTAACAGCAAGTCTCTCAATCTTTCCTGGAGTTGTGGCATATAATGTATGTAAGTTACATATGTATGTATGTGTGTATATATAAAGGTACATATTTATGTATTAAAATGAAAGGGACCAGGAAATGGCATGCATTTGAGAAACTTAGAGAGAGAGATGTATGTAGTTTGCAACTGGGAAAAAATAGTAATTAAGCAGAAAACGGGTTGTGGAGGGAAGGAACTCTTACCTCAGGAGACAATCTGCCCTACTTTCTTTTCTCACATTTTGAAATCTATGAATCTTTTAGTTGCTTTATCACTTTTCCTGATTCCCTGCAGGCCAGAGCTGACAGCTAAGCCTCTGTTTTATCTTAAACTGTTCAAAGTATGTCAGAAAATGACTTTTCCTGCTGAGTCTGAAAGTGGCGTCATGATTGCAGGAACCCACCTACTGGTTACCCCCAGTCCAGGTGATCACCATTGCTGGAGTGAAATCGTAATGATAGTCTCAGAACAGCTGGCATATTGTTACAATATATGGTCTATTACTGCTTGCAGTTGAAGACCAGAAACTGAGTTGACTCTTCTTTTTATTCTCTCTAGAAGTAATTATTTATGTCTTGGGCCACTCTGATATCAGCACATAGAGATAGTATTAGTTTTTCACCCTGTGTTATTAACAGCTGTTTTGTACATGGACAGGGTCAAGCAGTTGCACTGTCTGTTAACTGCCTTGGCTGTTTATTCTGTGGGCTCTCTCTACTGCCTTTGAATATGGCCTTTACAAATCCTTTCTATTTTTATTCCACTGCACTTCTCAGAATTAGCTTTAAAATACACTGTTGTCATTACACTTCAGCATGATAAAATGCAGGATAAGGTGAGTGCAGATGCATTCATGTCTCTAAAAATAGGATTCTACTGGAATTTCTACACTAATTTCATTTTAGTAGGTTTTAACTTGTGCTGAAAATTGATATACCTCAAACAGTTCTCTGTGATGAATCAAAATAAAGCAGGATAGGAATTGCAGACTGTTTATGCTCAGCTTGTATCTAGAAATAATATGCTTGTGTACTGCTTTTCATCTTCAAAGTTTTACCATCCGTATTACCTCTCTGAGAAGTGACATGTAAGTAACTGGTATATGAGATTCTTAGGTTGAAATTCATCTGGCTGATGACACCTGAACCTGCATTTTGCAGTTTTCAGGGGGAAACCGTAACACCATTCTTTGCTGGTGTTAGCTCTTGTGAGATAACTTTGGATATCTGAGGAGAAAGAAAGTAGTAATGCTGGACACAGCTCCCTTTATTGTCACAGGGTATCTTTTGATTTTGCACTGCTGAGAATGTTTGCAGGGAAGTTGTTGATGTCCTGTTAACTAACAACCAGGTATGAAGGTAAGCATTAGAGGACTTACAAATCTGTGAAGGTCTGGAGAACCCACCCAGAATGAATTTTTCAATTCTTCCCACTATACTGAGATCACAGGAGATAGAGATGTATACTGCCATTAGTAACACACATCAGAAACTTCCTTATTATTTTTGTAGGGTGAAACATTTCTCAAAGACTCTCCAAAATCAGCAGGGAGTTTCTGGAAGTCATTTTGGATCTTTGCTTACCATATTGGCTGAATTCAAGACCTCAACCCTAGTCCTGTTAGTCAGCAAGCATTCTCTACAACGATGTCAATGGTTTTATTTTTCTTAAAATTTCATTGGCACAGCTGGACTTCCTATGCAGTGCAAACAAGGGCAGTGGTCTCCAATTTACACTAGCAGATCATGCAACAGCAGAGATGTACTACCTTGAAATGTATGCCTTAAGAAATAAATGTCAGTTGTATGGTCTTTATGAACTATTTTAGGTGCATAGAAATTTAACATGAACTGTGTTACTTGCTGTAATGTCTGTCTTTGCTCTTATTATACCCAATCTTGGCCAATTTATGTGTCAGCTGATATCTGAAATTTTGGAATTTATAAGTCCCATGAATCTTTGTCATGATGCTGTGGTAGTAACTAGAGGAAATATGGAGAATGAGACTGAAAAGATGCTGAGTAAACAGGCCTTATTACCTCCTTTCTAAACACTGCATTACATTGCAGAGTTTACCATCTGAAGACATATTTCAGACATCAGAGATGCTGTGAGAAACTTGGACAGGATTGTCTTAGATAGGGACATTGTGTGCAAACCACTGTTGAGTTATTTAACTAACTTTATCACATATTGTAAAAACATTTTAAAAACCCAGAAGGGCAATTGGGTCATTTATGTGTCCTTCATCAAAGCACTGTTCATAGCAGTAATTCATTGTCCCTGCTTGTAGCATTGTGGTGAAGCTTGGTTTGTGCCAAGGGCCATCATTTGAAAGCCCTCAGCACCTTCTGAGAGGTCTGCTGCAGGATAGCATCAACAATATTTTGGATGATTTCTCAAAAAATACAGTGTGGTTGCTAACAGTATAGACATGGGAAGAGAAGCAGATTTTCCAAGTGCAGACTGCACAGTATGAAAGCTTGGGGTACCTAGGCACCACATTTTGATTTAGTTACAGATTTTGTCAGTGCCTTTCTTCTCAACTATAAAAAAAGGGACAATAATATCCCAACTTTACAAAGGCACAGGAAAATAATTTCAGTCTTCCAGGCATCTCGCAACTGAACAAATGGTGAAGATACTCTCCTTATTAGATGGACAGATCTGCCAATGGGCTGATGAAAGAACTGAAGCTGAATGAAAGTGATAAACTACAGATCATCATAAGAGAAATTAAGTTCAGCAGATGCAAAGTTCTGTGTTATGCAGTACTGATTGCCTGGACTTGTGGTAGCTGCTGTAATTGTTTCACTGCAGTTGGGTTATGGGAAGGAGTATCAGTGACATGGCTAGTGAGGCAGAATTTTTAAAGACAGTGCTTTTTTTTTTTTGCTTTTTTTTTTTAACTTTTGCTGAGTAGAAATGTAAAATAAAAATCTGTATTTTAAAATATTTATTTCTTTTTCTTTCTTTCTTACAGCTTGTGGCCAATGCAATCCTTTTTGTCAGTGTAAATTTGTATGGGGTCTTTGTGAGGATTTTGACAGAAAGGGCTCAGAGGAAGGCATTCCTACAGGCCAGGAACTGCATTGAGGACAGGCTGAGGCTGGAGGATGAAAATGAAAAACAGGTCAGTTTCTAAGCCTTATTTCTTTTTCTCTGTTTCTTCTGAGGTGACTGTAGTTATGTGAACCACAGGTCAGGACTTTGCTGCTGAGTGTGTGCATTTCCATTGTGAAGGAAGGGTGCTGCCTCCCCCCACCTGCTTCAGCTCTTCCTCCCCTGGGCATACACACTCTTCACTCTTCTTCTGCAGCACACACAGAAGGTGCAGGCTGACCCTACAGCTACTGTCAGCTCCAGCACCAGAGAAGATGTATTTTAGGGCTGAGGTAAAGCTAATATACTATTGCAATCTAAGATCCTGGAGTTTTTTCTGCATGGATGTTTTTTGGTGGGTGCTAAATAATCTGTGAATAATCTGTGAATACTTGTGTGCTATAACCTGTTTGCATTCATGACACCTATAAAAAGAAGTCAACATTTTGGGGAGAAGGGGCTGCCCTGATATACATGAATAACTGTGATAACAATCTATTCCTTTTCTGAAGAGCCACCATAGTAGTTTGATGGTTTATTTCACACAATGTTATCAATCAATCTTCCAAGCAGATTTGGAAACAATGAGAAAAACTGCTATATCTGGAGCTTGCTGTTGTTACTCACACATCTGAATATTAAACCTACTAAGATACGTTCATCTGTAAGGTTTGGACTAGATTTTCCTTTCTGTCTAGAGGCCACACTGGAATACATAGATATAACTCCATTGACCTCTGTGGAATGATGGTAACTTATGCCAATAAACAACTTAAGTGGTATTGAAACCTTGATATACAAGATGTCAGGGTCCTCAAAGCTTGTGTACCTTGCACACTTTTACTTCCCTTCACTTGCAATTTCTCTAGCAAGTCTATTTCTACGTGTGAAATAACACAGGTCCTTAAGTACTTTCTGTTATGAATTGAGTGAATGCATTTTTATGACCTGAACATACTCTGTAATAAGTAGATGTCTTCTTTGAACGACTGCATATCTTTGCTGGCTGTCTAAAAATGGTATTAGGATCAAAGCCTTCAGGTTTGATTCCAGACTTTTGTACTCCAAAGCTGCAGATTGTCAAAGGCATAAATGTGCCATAAGTGAATTTCCATGGGATTTAGGCAACCCTGCCATTTGTGCCTTTGAAAACCCACTTCTGGGATCCAACATGAAAATAATACTGATTTTTGTTAGATCTCTAGTTTTGTTTAGTAAGTTTTGTTACTCTCTAGTTAGCACATTAACAATCTGTCTTATTTTATATTTTATCCATGCATACAGAAAAACAAGAAAGCAAAAACATTACACATAAGTATTGTTGATAATATACCTAGAGAATCTGCAAATGTTTCAATGCAATATACAGGTCAGTGAAGAGAATATAATTTTCTCCTACACTTGTGAAATTAACTTTATGCAACACAGTCTAAAACTCAATACAGTGGTGAAATATGCTAATTAGCTGTCAAAAGTACCACCAAAATACTCTCTGTGGCTGCCCTCACACTACATTAGAATACCTCTAACTAACACCAGGGTGAGAATGAACACATGATTACAGGATACAAAATTATTCTGTGGTTGCTGTGACATAACGTAGCCCAAGTTTCCAGCTGGCAACACTCATGAGTGTTTGAGAGGAAAAGAGATGTTGCTGACCTAGTTCAATTTTTGTGATCGTTCCTGTATTTTTGTTCTCTGAAGTACCAACATTACATGTTAAAAAGGACTGAATTTTTTCATCAGACCTTCTTGTCTCATTCAAGTGCTCTGACCTAAATACTGTAGCCCTTTTACATTGAGAATTGTAATCCAAAATGTTAAAACCTTTCCCTGCTATTTCTCTGCAAGTCTCTAATGGGAAAGGAAAGAACATGCTCTTGGCTTTTAAACATACAAAGACTCTGGAGTTAAAGTGTTGACTGTATGAGACAGATACCACAGCTGAAACTGTAAGTGAGATTTCTTCCTCCATGTTCTGCTTACAGTGATTCTCCTCGTATGGGACACATTTGTAGTAACAGTCCCACATGATAATTTTGATAGATCTATTTTTATCATGCAAGAGCAAAGATCTCGTGTTGTAGCATTTTTGGAGTCATAGAATCATAGAATTGTTTATTGTGGAAGGGGCCTTAAAGATCATCTAGTTCCAATCCCTCGCCATGGGCAGGGACACCTTCCACTAGACCAGGTTGCTCAAAGTCCCGTCCAACCTGGCCTTGAGCACTTCCAGGGAGGGGGCAGCCACAGCTTCTCTGGGCAACCTGTTCCAGTGTCTCACCACCCTCACAGTAAAGAATTTATTCCCAATATCTAATCTAAATCTACCCTCTTTCAGTTTAAAACTGTTACCCCTTGTCCTGTCACTACAGTCCCTAAAAGTCCCTCCCCATCTCTGCTGTAGCCCCCTTTAAGTACTGGAAAGCTGCTATAAGGTCTCCCCAGAGCCTTCTCTTCTCCAGGCTGAACCCCCACTCTCTCAGCCTGTCCTCATCAGGGAGGTGATCCATCTCCCTGATAATCCTCGTGGCCTCCTTTGGATCCTCTCAAGCAGGTCCATGTCCTTCTTATGTTGGGGGTCCCAGAGATGGACACAGCACTCCAGGTGAGGTCTCATGAGAACAGAGTAGAGGGGAAGAATCACCTCCCTTGACATTCTGGCCACACTTCTCTTGATGCAGCCCAGGATACGGTTGGCTTTCTGGGCTGCAAGCGCACTTTGCTGGCTCATAGTCAGTTTTTCATCCACCAACAACCTGAAGTCCCTCTCCGCAGGGCTGCTCTCAATCCATTCATCGCCAAACCTGTATTTGTGCTTGGGATTGCCTAACCCATGTGCAGGACCTTGCACTTGGCCTTGTTGAACTTCATGAGGTTTGCACGGGTCCACTCCTCAAGCCTGTCAAGGTCCCTCTGGATGGCACATCCCTTCCCTCCAGTGTGTTGACATGCAGTAGTTTGCAAGTAGGCTTTGAAAGTGTTTCTGGGGAGAAGGGGAGCAGATGGTCTCTGTTTATTTTAAAATTCAGTTTAATGTTAACTGTGTTATCTGTTCTTTCTGGTCACAACAAATAGCTGGCCTTGATGGTGGCATGTGTTGGGTTTGTGTGTGTAACAGGGCAGGGGTCTGCAGGGGTGGCCCCTGTGAGAATTTTCTCGAAGCTCCCCCAGCTCCAAGTCAGAACCTTGGCCTCTGGCCAAGACCAAGACAATTAGCGATGGTGGCTGTGCCTCTGTGATAATGTATTTAAGAAGGAGAACCTGGAAGAGGAGTTGGTGTTACAGAGGCTCTCAAATAAACAAGCAACCACCAAAAATTCAAAATTTATTATTAACACAATTAACTAGCCCTCTGCAAACTACAGGTTTGAATGTCTGTGAGAGGGGAACAGAACAACTTCCTAGGGTTTAACGACAACCCAAAACGCTCTATCACTCACCTGACAAGTGAGGGCTCTCAACCTCGAGGACTTGCTCAGGGCAGTGTCTCAACCCAAGTCACCTCAAAGAGTTTCCTTGGGCAGCATCCCAACCCAAGGGGAGAGTCCTCGACCGCAGCGTGCTGCTCCAGGGGACAAGCTCAGAATGGCTCCCCCAGGGGACTCCATTTATACCCAGGCCAAATCTGACCTGTCGTCAACAGTGGCTCCCATTGGCCAAAGGCCCCAACTACTGCGAAGCCCCAAGAACAAAGGCAATCAGGAGCTGCTACACTTCAGCAGCCAAGAAGCCCTATTTTCATTGGGCGGGTGCACCTGCCACAGTTGGAGTGGTGAGGAGGAGTTGTGAGGGAGATACCTATGTGAACACTGAGGTCAGTGGAAGAAAGGACAAGGAGGAGGAGGGGAGGTGCGCTGGAGCAGACCCCCTTGCAGCCTGTGGTGAGAGGGCAGGCTGTGCCCCTGCACCCATGGAGGTCACCAGTGGAGCAGATGCTGACCTGCAGTCCATCGAGGACCCCACGCTGGAGCAAGTGACTGTGCCCAAAGAAGGCCAGGACTCTGCGGGAAGAAGTTTGTAGTTTGGTTCTGGGAGGACTGCAACACGTGGGGGTGACCCATGATGGAGCAGTTCAGGAAGAGCTGCAGCCTGTGGGAAGGACTCATGTTTGAGAAATTTTGTGGAGGTCTGTCTCCCGTGAGAGGGACCCCATGCTGGAGCAGGGCAAGAATGCATGGAGACCTCCCACCCTGAGAAGGAAGGAGAGGCAGGACTGACTGCACCCCCCATTCCCTGCTCCCTGCACTGCTGGGGAGAAGGAGGTAGAGAAATCAGGAACAAAGCTGAGCCTGGGAAGAAGGGAGGGGTGGGAGGAAGGTGTTTTTAAGATGTGATTATACTTCTCACTGTCCTACTCTGACTGTTATGTTTTGTTGTTAGTGTTTGAATTAAATTGATGTTCTTTTTTCTTCCCTAACAAGTCTGTCTTTTGTCTGTGACCAAAATGGGTAAGTCATCCCTCCCGATCCTTATCTCAATTTCTGAGCCTTTTGCTTTATTTTCTCCTTCCCATTCTTGAGGGAGAAGGGTTGAGCGAGCAGCTGTGTGGTGCTCAATTGCCCTCTGCGCTCAAACCACCACAGTCCTTTTTGGTGCCCAAGGTGGGGCAGAGGAATGCAAGATAAGGATAGTAATTGTGAGAGGTGATGGTCAGAACATGAACTGAACCTTGCTAGTGGAATAATCATGGGAATTTCTGTTGTAATTGTGTGTTGAAAGAACGCAGTGGGAGCCCAGCCATCATTTAATGCACAAAGGCTCAACTTTATTAGTACTCACACTCCTTTTATATCTACAATAATCAGTTCATACATATTGCAAAAAGCGAGCTCCTTATAGGTTGCTAAGGTCAGATACATTGGTTGCTAAGGTTAAATACCAATCCCTCCCCTTATGATTTCTGCAAGGCCTTGTACATAGTCTTGCTTCTGTTCTTTGTTCTTCTCTGATACTTTTCGGTATTTTCCCATCACGTCGCCGTTGTCAGCAGTTCCTCGGTGCTATGCCCTTTCTCACGTAGCCAGTTGTTAGCAAACTGCTCCACATGTCCCCCGTTTTCTTTTTGCACTTGTGCTAAAAATATTGCAGAGGCAGTCTTCTGCAGGGCCCTTTGCAGAAGACTGACAATACATGGCAACATCAAAAGCACAGTCACAATTACCAAGATCATGACCCCTATAGACTTGATCAGAGATATTAACCATCCTGAAAGTCCCCATTCTTTTAACCAGCTTTCAATCCCTAATCCTTCTATCTGTTTCAAGCTGTGTAGACCTTCTTGTAATTTCTTAATCTTTGCATAAACTGAAGAATAATTGTCTGTCAGGTTCATGCAACACATTCCTTCAAATTCCTCACATCCATGGCCTTGTGCTAAAAGCAAAAAGTCAATTGCAGCCCTGTTCTGTAAAGTAGCATGTCTAACACTATCAACATCAGTTAAAAGGCCACTTAAAGCTAAAGAAGTAGCGTTAGTCTGTTTGCTAAGCCAACCAAAGTTACCCAGATATTCTGCTTGGGTTGTGGAACTACCCATCCTTCAGCCTGATGCAGGTTCCAGCACAGGCCGAACACACCGAGCAGGAACCCAGCGAGGGCCGGCATCTGTAGAGACACAAGCATAACCCCTGCCCCAGGTTAATCAGTCGCTGTCGATGAGCTTGTCTCTCTTCCGGCGTCATTGGGAGGTGCGGCAGGTTTCGCCCATCTCGCTGGAACCCATACAGTGCCTGTTGGTGTAGAAACACAAAGATATCCCCTTCCCCATATTACTACTTTAGCTGGTCCTTTCCACAATCCATCTTTTGGATCCTTATAATTTACCCATATCTCTTTCCTTCCCTCACTTACTTTTGTCTTTTCATAATGTAACATAGCTGGTGGTTGTTCTGCGTCTCCAAATATACACAAGTGATTCATTACAAATAATGTTTTTGCTAATCTTTCTTGTACATCCTGTATTTCCTGATATTTTGTTACATAACGTTTCAAGGTACCATTTGCTCTCTCAACTATGGCCTGTCCTGTGGGAGAATGCGGTATCCCTGTTACATGCTTCACTCCCCACTTGTTTAAAAATCTCTGCATTCGACTTCCGACATATGCTGGTCCATTGTCTGTCTTTATAGTATTCGGGACTCCCATTATTGCAAAACAACATGTTAAGTGTCTGATTACCTGTATGGCCTTTTCCCCACTCTGTGCAGAGGCCCATATATATTTGCTATAAGTATCTATAGTAACATGTACATATTTAAGTCTACCAAAGCTTTGTATGTGAGTCACATCCATTTGCCATACTTCATTAGATTTCGTCCCTCTAGGATTGACTCCTATTCCAATACCAACCCCTTTATTGTGAAAACTACAAACAGGGCATGTTTTTACTATGGCCGTTGCCTCCGCCATTGTGATGCCAAACTGTGTTTTTAGCCCTTTTGCATTCTGGTGGAATATGTCATGTGCTTCTTTTGCCAATTTGTCTTTCGGCATGGGAACATGTACAACAGTGGATACCAACTTGTCCGCTCGAGCATTACCTTCCCCAAGTCCTATATCCCATTTATGACTCCTAACATGGATTACAGCATACGGTTGTTCCCTTATTTTTATGGCCCTCTGTAATGGTAAGAACAACTCATAGAGACGCTTATTTTGTACTTCCCTGACTTCTGCATCTTCTATCCTTGCTACTATTCCTGCTACATACATAGAATCAGTTACAATATTCAATGGTCCATTAAACTTAACCATCGCCCAAACTACTGCCAACAGTTCCAAAGTTTGTAGTGTGTCTTGTGCTGTGGCTTTTAATATCTCGTGTTTCCATGTATTATCTTCCTGCCACGTTATAGCTGCTGTCTGAAATTTCTTTCCTGCATCTGTATAAACTGTGATGGCATTCGGAATCGGCGCCTGTTGTCTTTTTGGCTGTTCAATCCAATGTAATTGTCCTAACCATCTCAAAGGTTCCATAGATAATTGATCAGTTGACAACATCATTGGCCCATTTAACATGGCTTCCTGCAATGCTATGCTATTTGCCAGGTACCACTGCATGGTTTCCTTCTGCATTGGACAGTATATGAATTGAGGTTCTCTTCCACTTATTTGAATAACTCGCACACGACCTTTCTTTACTAAATTTGCTAGTGCCTCAATTTTTTGAAGTAAAGATTTTGATTGTTGTAATGCTGGCGTGATCCATTCTAGCACCCATGTCTCCCCCGTTTTCTTTTTAGATTGCGTAAGAGCTCCGAGCAAATGCTGTGAACCCATCCACACAAGTATATCCAGGGGGAGCTCAGCATCTCTCCGATGCACTTGTCCAGAAGTAATACGGTCCATAATCTGTTGTAGCACTCGCTTCTGGTCTGCTGATAAAGACACCACCTGTGCAGGGTCATTTCCTTTTAACAGTGGTCGTAATTGCTGTAAAAGTTCGTTTGGGATGCCCACTATAGGTTTTAGCCATTGTAAATCTCCTAATAGCTTCTGAGCATCGTGCAGTGTTGAGATTTCAGGATTAATTGTCAATTTTTGTGGTGTTACTATTTGTTTCATCAAAGACAGTCCCAAATACTTCCATGGAGCTGTTTTTTGTATCTTTTCTGGTGCAATTACCAATCTTTGCTTTGCAGGGGTGTTTACAATTTCTTTTATCTGTGTTTCTGTAAATGGTTCTTTCTGTGCAAATAATATATCATCCATATAGTGATAAATTATAATATTAGTCCATTTTTGACGTAATGGCTGTAAAGCTGCATCTACAAAAATCTGACATAAAGTTGGACTATTTCTCATTCCTTGTGGTAAAACTGTCCATTCAAACCGTTGATCTGGCCCTTCTCTATTTATTGTTGGTAAAGTGAAAGCAAATCGGCGCATGTCCTTTTCATGAAGCGGAATCGTAAAGAAACAATCTTTTAAGTCCACAATCAATATAGGCCATTCATAAGGTAACATAGCTGGATTCGGCATACCTGGTTGTAAAGCCCCCATTGGTTCCATTTGTTTATTTACTTCCCTAAGGTCATGCAAAAGTCGATATTTGCCTGATTTCTTTTTTATGACAAATATCGGAGTATTCCAAGGACTAGTAGATAATCTTAAATGTCCTTGCTGATATTGTTCTTGTACTAGCAGGTGTGCTTGCTCAAGACTTTCCCTTTTTAGTGGCCACTGCTTTACCCATATTGGATCGTCAGATGTCCAAGTTATAGGGATCGGGAAAGTCCAAGCAATGGCCATTAGAATAAATGGTGATCGTTTGTCAAAACTATTCCCATTTGTGCTAACACATCTCTTCCAATTAAACAGTTTACCCCTGGAGGTAATTGCACTACAGCAAGCACCGCTGTGACTGTTTGTCCTTCAATTGTTAATTGTAGGGGCGGCGTTCGATTAGCTAAAGTTAAACCACCCACGCCAGTGATGGTGGTGGTATGCTCTTGTAACGGCCAGCCTTGTGGCCAAGAAGAAGGCGACAGTATGCTGGAATCTGCGCCTGTGTCTAACAACCCTTCCACAGTTATTGCGTTACCTTGAAATGACAGGTGAACAGTCTTTCTGGGTCTCGTACTCAGATTCAGTGTTAGCAGGGTCAGGCTTCCTGTAGATCCGAAGCCTTTATTTCCGCGACTCTCTTCAGTCACTGGTCGTATTGTTTGAGTCACTTGTGGCAGGGGCACCAGCTGTGCAATCCGTTGTCCCTGTGCAATTTTTACTGGTGGATTCAGTGTATATGCCATAATATAGATTTCACCTTCATAATCTGCATCGATAACTCCCGGTAAAACAAATAGTCCACATTGTGATGCCGATGATCTTCCTAATAATAAAGCTCCCATGGCTCTCCCATTAATAATGATAGGTCCTCGTACATTCGTAGATATTGTTTGAGGATTATTTGTTAACAGGGTAACATCTACTGCTGCTGCCAGGTCCAACCCGAGACTTCCCCGGGTGGCGGGTTGAAGGACTGCGCTGCGGCTGCAATTTTCGTCGTCGCGCGGCAGCCGGCGAACGCGCTCCGTGTGGAGTTTCCCGACCGTCTGCTGCAAGCCCCCTCATTATGGGAGTTGGATCGGCAAGTTTGACACCATACATTTCTGGCTGTACAACTCTTTCGTACATGCCCTGGAGCTCCGCATCGGTAACACCGCAGCTGCCCCTTTTGAGGTGTTTGCACTTTAACTGCTGCTGCTACCGAAGTCTGGAGAGGTGCAAGGGCTGCCATAACCTGACTTTGAGTAGCCTGAGCCTGTTCTTTCATTCCTTCCCCTAATTTCTTTATTGCCTCTACAAGAAAAGCCTGAGGTCCAGTGGGTATCAATGACGCCTTTTCAAGTGCCTCCTCTACAGTCCAATTTGCCCCTAATGTATTCAATAAACTCTTTGTAGCAGGATTGCCATTTTGCAAAATACATTGTTTTAAGAGAGCACCCTGCATGTAGATAGGTACTTTTGCTCTTTCAATTGCATTTACCAACTTATCTACAAAACTGCCCAAAGTTTCTTCTCTCCCTTGCTTAATTCCCATATACATTGGAACTCCGCCTGGCTCTTTCACTTGCTCTATGGCTTCTCTCACTAACCTCATTGCCTCTCTCACTTTATTTGGACCGAGCAGTGCTTGAGTTTCTACTCTAGCATAAGGTCCTAACCCCATTAATTCATCCATTGTAATCCCTTGTAATGGATCTCCTGCTTGCCGCTGTATCGCTACCGATTCTAATACTCTCGCTTGCCAATGCGCATTAAACAACAACAACTGACTAGGAGAGAAAATTAACTTTGCTATACCCCGACAATCTGCAGGCAAAAGAAGTTGAGTGCTCCAGAGATAATCTAACATTTGACGAACCGGTTCACCAGTAACACCATAAGAACTCACTGTAGAGCGCAATTGTGACAAAAGCTTCCAATCTAATGCCGTAACAGTAGCATTTATTCCACCAGCTGGGTTCGGCTGAAACTGAACTGGAAAAGCCATTGCTGTCGCCATCTGAGTCATCGCCTCATCCCCTTTTTCTAACCCCTCTCGTGCCAATGCATTCCAAGCCCGACACCTTTCTTTAGCGATCTCTATCCCCAGCCCATCTTCTGAGCCAGGAGTAGAATTCTCGCTTTCCGGCGTCACAGTGTGGCTGGACGCGTCAGGGCTACTCAGGGCGGGGGCGGGGGGAGCGGTAGGGAGAACTCGTTCTGAGCTTTCCTGTCCCGTCTCTTCGGAACGTAAAGGTGGTAAAACAAGCTCACGAAACATAGGCGGTAATGGCCACCTAGTTTCCTCCTCCCCATATCTGGTGTTTTTCTCTTTTGCCGCAACTGCGCTCTGTGCAGCTCTTTTTTCCGCCTGATACCTTAGCAATTCATTATGAACCATCCTCCATAACTTTCCCAACTTTTTTGCTGTCTTATCATCGTTCAATGTTAATTCCCATAACTTATCTCCAAATTTTCGCCATTCCGATAACTCATGAACTGCATGTGGATTAATAAAACAACCTTGCTCTACCCCATAAGCTAAAAGCCCCTGAAGATCCTTTTTTACATCTATTCCCTCAACCCGGCATTGTGTCAGCCAGGATGCAAATAAATCATATGCTGCTTGCCTGTCCATACCTGAATTTTTTTTTTTTCCGTTGCAGCCTTTCCAGGTCTCGGCAGCACGTATCAGCAGGGTTCACCTCTTATGACACCCAGGGCGCGGGCCTTTTCTCTTATTTCAGTCGCCTTTCGCCGTCCTCGCTGCTTAAGGACCTGAACCACTTTCACTGGTCTTTATCCTTCGTGGTGCCTTATACGTCCTTTGGCACGTATCACGTCGCGGTCACCATTTGTTGAAAGAACGCAGTGGGAGCCCAGCCATCATTTAATGCACAAAGGCTCAACTTTATTAGTACTCACACTCCTTTTATATCTACAATAATCAGTTCATACATATTGCAAAAAGCGAGCTCCTTATAGGTTGCTAAGGTCAGATACATTGGTTGCTAAGGTTAAATACCAATCCCTCCCCTTATGATTTCTGCAAGGCCTTGTACATAGTCTTGCTTCTGTTCTTTGTTCTTCTCTGATACTTTTCGGTATTTTCCCATCACGTCGCCGTTGTCAGCAGTTCCTCGGTGCTATGCCCTTTCTCACGTAGCCAGTTGTTAGCAAACTGCTCCACAATTGTGGTGGAGGACGAGGGGTGGAATTGCGTGGATTGTGTTTCGGTGTTGTGATAATGTTATTTTTATTTTGGTGTGGGGAAGTTTTGTTCTGTTTTGGCTTTGTGTTGATCATCCGTTTGTTATGTTGCTGCATGTTAGACTGCAATTTCAGAGTAACACCAGAAGTGAAGGCCAAGAACCAAATAAGCTTTAGACCATGTGTGAATAATTATAGTGATTCACTTGGCATAAGCTTCTTCTCTCATTGTCTATAAATCTCAGCAGCAAGACCATCCTCTGCAGAGCAAGCAGTTAAAAATAAATATTGTGAGGTGGTTCCTGTTCTCTGGAACTGCACTTGTTCTGTTCCTGCTCAGTCAGAGCACTTGGGCACTTCCCCTTTACTCCCACTGCACCATCTCTCTGTGTTCACTTCATTAATTCCAGATCATTCTTTGCCCATACAGCAAGTAAGGCATTGTCACCTTGCTCCCTGGAGGACTCCCAGTGTTAGACGTCCTTATGGATCTGGAGAGCAGACTCCAGCCAGTGGTTCACCCCTTCCCAACCAAGCAAGAGAGGAGCAAGCAGGGATGAGGAATGGAGCATACGTTCAGTGTAGAGAAAGAAGTAAGCTGTTGCTGATTGAGACTGCTTGCTGTCTGATTCAGAGGGGAAACCAGTAAGGAAGTTGTGGCTCACCATGTATTAAGTCCCAGCATGATGGCTCCTGAAGTGGTGCTGTGCCCCAAGGAAGTGATAGCATTGTGATTCTGAGGCCATCTTAATTTGAAATGCAACTGGACCACTGTGTTTAAAGGCCTGTAGACTCCCATTTTCCATTCTTCTAGTCTGTCAGCATGTGTATAGTTTTTTCTACTCCACAGTTTTGTGATGGTGAATTTCACTCTAATTATGCGCTCTGTGAAACAGAACTTACTTTTTATTTGTCATAGACTTGCTGTCTGATGACTTGATTGGGTGCTCTCCAGCTCTTGTTTTGTGTTAAATTATGAACAATCATTCTACAGTAACCTTTTCCATGCCACTTACAACACTGTAGGCTTCTGTCATAACTCTGCTCACCTCTCTTTCCAAGCTGAAGAATTGTAGCCTGTTTAGTCTTCTGATGTATGAAAGCTATTTCCTACCCCAATCTTGCCAACTCTGTAACAAATCTTACTCATGTTTTTTTTTTCCCCCCCCGACAATAAGAATATTTTTATGCATATTCATGCACTGGATTTGGAGATAAAGAGTGTAATTTCCATCAGTGAAATGCACTTGCTGCAGCACAGGCTGATGTGAAAAGTACCTATTGTTTTTATATGAGGAAAGATGAAAAAATGTTTGACTTCATGCAAACCTCCAAAGCCCCCAAAAACAGCTTAGATAGCTTCACTGGTTTTTAATTGCATAAGTACATGCAAATATGTTTGCAAAATAAAGACCATCTTTCAAGCAACTTGTTTAGATCTTTCCTTCCCTCCTAAATATTACTTTTGTACTTGCTCACAATTAGAACACGATGGTGGGAAAACAACTGGAGAATAGCAAAGTCACCAGAATGGGGGATTGGCAATTTTAAAAACTATTTGGGAATTCACATTTTGTTTGTCAAACCATTGGGACTGGAGAAATTTATATCTTTCATTAAATAGTTGTGTACTTCAATACAATTCATGAAGTTTAAGTTTATTGCTGACTCTAGCACAAGAAGCTGAAGGAAGCACTAAAAACTACAGGGAGTTAGAAAGCACTGGGGTGAGACAGCCAGCACTGTGGCTAGCTTCAGGGCCAGAAGCATGGCACTCCAGGTAGTCTAATTAGTTTTGCTGAGAGGTAGGATTGTTCCCTTTGCTAGTACTGCAATAATGCTAGTTCTGGAGACTAGCACCTCGGTGTTGCTGTGCAGCGCTTCCATACGTGTTCACTAGATCATTTGAAGCTAGTGATGAATTGTGCATACAAAGGTCCGTGTGTATATGTGTAAGGATTCCAAGTGTCTGCTGCATTTTAGGGCAATATCCTTAACATTGTGATAGTAACTGGGACATCACTGAATCAGAGACTTGTTTAATAACTATTCGTGGAAGATGTAACAGTGTCAGCAAAAGATACCACGACTCTCAGTGCAGAATACTTTGAACTGCATCTTGGGTTCAAATTCCCTGCCGGGTTCAGTTTCCCCTTCAAAACAATTTAATCTAGATGTTACACATTTTGGATAGATGCACTATCTCCTGTACCTTTGGGTAAAAGGATGACACCCACAGCAACCCTCCAGTGGTTTTGTCCGTTATGTTTAATTTCAAGCATTTATAAAAAAAGGGAAGCATAGAACATTGTATTTGAATAAAGCAAACCATGTTGGACTTTCATTCTGGTAATGGATAACAGGTTGCTGGGGTTTTTTTCTTCCAATTCAGCAACCAAACTGAAAAATTAGTTATTTGCACAGCCTCAGGCAGAAGTAATTTCCAGGGTGCCTGACAGCTTGCTTATCAATGCATAATCAGGTTCTCCTCATGTTTCCCATACTTTTTATTCTCAGAGTTTTGCATCTTTTTTCATTGCAGTGCAGAAGAAAATATGAAATTTATGATTTAAACACGGGCCCTGTTTCCATAATCATTCATACTGACTCTGCACAACAGCAAATCGCCCTGCAGCAAAAATTTTATCTGGATCACGCGTGGGCACAAAAACATGTTCTTGTCAAATTATCTAGTGTGCAACAGGGAGGTGATCCTCCTTTTACACAAATTGCAGGGTGAGAGATGATACCTGATCCTCTGCAAAAGCTAGCCAGTGCAATCTTTGAAAAATGTAGATGGACTAACTAATTTTAGCTGACAGGTGAACCTGTACCACATAAGCACTGTGTTCTATGTTACAAGGAGGCTTAAAATTGAATTTATTGTATCATTGAAGCACAACTTTACACAGGGAAGTCCACCTTCAAAAATTTATGTTCTCTTTTCTAGGATCAGGGAAAACAGAAAATAAGGAGTGTTAAAATTTTAGGCTCTCAGTTTGAACTGCTGGGCTTCATGCCCACTTGTGAAGGTAAGCTAGCAACACCTCTTAGTCAAGGGAGCAGCAGCAGCAGAGATGGGAACTTGTCCTGCTCCCTGCTTTGTTTGTCACCTTTGGCTGCTTAGATCCTTACACAGAGCTGAGATGAACTGTTGGCTGTCTTTATCCTGCTGCGTGGCACCCTGGTCCGTCTTCCACCTTTCTCTGGTAAAAGGAGTTGCAGAGGCACATTTCTCTCTCTGACACAGTAATAACTACCCAGAAGCTTTCCACTGTCTAGCATCTGTTAGTCCTCAGTCCTGCAATAGTCATGCATGTGTCTATCCTCCATACAGCAAATAATAAATCTGAGGGCTACTCAGGTTAAATGCAAACCTTCAGGTAGAAGGCTTCAGCTTTGACCTGAAGCCATTAGGAACTGCTGGTTACCCCTTGCAAGGCAGGGTATAGCAAACAAACAAATATGATTTTACAGCTCTATTGCACCTCTTTTTAAGCAGAATAAACATCTCATCTGAATTCGGTTAGAGCCAGAAGCTGTGTTGTTTGGCATACCATTGAAATTCCTCTTGCCTAACTCTGGCCAAGTAAAAGTGAGGCTTGTAATCTAACCTTTTAACCTGTAGGCAGTAATCCTTAGTAGTAATAGACACATACAAGGGTAGTTCATCCTTTCTGTCCTGAATACCTTGCTCAAGATGAGGTGAGTTTCTTCCCTGGGAGTGATTACAGGGGGACACCTAAGCTTAGGGCTACACAGCTGTATGATAAGAGAGAGAGGTTCCTTGTAATTGGACTTCAAATGTCAGTGACACACAAGAAAAAACATACAGTTGTAAATCATACAAAGTACATATATTTTAATTGCACTGTAATTGTATTACTCTACCACATGCCTTTAATTTGCAAAATGTAACATAATGGTATTATAGAAAAATCTATAAAAGCCTTTAAAAAGTCACATTTACAACAGCAGGCCAGATCAGTACTATAGCAATTTGGTTTAACTTTATTTCACCCCCTGAAAGCTTCCTGATGTTCATAGTATGTCAGTTAAATCAGTTATCAGCCATTTCATTTTTTGACACAAGGTGTGAACTGTGGAAACTGAATAGGGCATATGAACTTTGCTTTTTAGTATAAGTCTATGTAGTCACTTATACTCAATCTAACAGGGGGATGCCTTGGACTCCTGCTTGTTGCAGTTTGGTTTTTCTCATAGTTGTATGTATGACATAAAGTCATGTCACCTGTGTTAAGCTCTTATATATTGTAATGGATGCTGGCTTCCATTGAGTAAAGTAGACAAACATAAATAGATAAGTTAAAAAATAGTAGATGTATCATTCTAAAACCTGTTGATACTTCAGCTGTTAGGGGTTTTGAAATAAATTGTTTTGTTTAGCCTAGAGAAGAAAAGGCTTCAGGGAGACCTTACAGCAGCTTTCCAGTACTTAAAGGGGGCCTACAGGAGAGATAGGGAGGGACTCTTTATCAGGGAGTGTAGTGATAGGGCAAGGGGTAATGATTTTAAACTGAAAGAGGGTAGATTTAGATTAGATATTGGGAATAAATTCTTTACTGTGAGGGTGGTGAGACACTGGCACAGGCTGCCCAGAGAAGTTATGGCTGTCCCCTCCCTGGCCATGTTCAAGGCCAAGTTGGACAGGGCTTTGAGCAACCTGGTCTAGTGGAAGGTGTCCCTGCCCATGGCAGGGGGGTTGGAACTAGATGATCTTTAAAGTCCCCTCCAACCCAAACCATTCTGTGATTCTATGATTCTAAATATTAGGAAATTTCTAATATGTTCTGCTTCAAATATGCCGGTGTTATCTTACTCTGTGAATTTTTTAGCTTATTTTTCATACATGCTCTGTGTATTTTCCATTAGAGAGAATGGAGGAAAAGGGACAAATAAGAGCACACAAACCTGTCATTAGATGATTAAAAATACACTACCATACAGTTTTCAGTGAATAACATGGATGACGTAAAGTGGATGACAGTTGCTAAGGCAAATTATCATAGGTATAGTGCATCAGATCCTTAAGTGAAATATTAAGACAAATACTTCAAAAGTACTTTCTTATGGCTGATTTCTAAATTTAAAGCAATATCCCTGACAGCAGTGCTGTGTGGACACTCATGCAATACTTTTATGTATTTTAGTAGGATGCCACAGTATAAAGTAATGCAACCTGAGGAGTGATTCCTGATCTTCTTCCCTCAGCAGCAGGAACTTATAGGGAGCTTTGAAATGTCATCAGGAAAGTTCTCTTACATGTATTTTTATTGTTGTCCACAGAATTGTTTTCAATTCTAGAAGTGTCTTAACTATAGCAAAAAGCTAACTAAAGGTTTAACACAAGCTTGACACAACTTTTCCTGTGCCACTCTTCAAACGCAGGACGGTTCCACCACAGACCAGCAGCTCTGCCACATAGGTGCTTCACATTACAGCTGCTGCCCTAGCCACATGTGCAGTTTGCCAAATGGTTCCTGAGTTGTTATGTTACTGCTTAAACATGGATTATCTCCATGAACAGGATAGCTGGGCACTTTGCTTTCATTGTTTTCACACACGTGCTCTCATAGATGTTTTGCCTGTCCCTTTTGGTCAACCTTCTCTGAAGGAAAAGACCTAGACCGCATCACATTAACGGGAAAAAAAAATACATTGTAAGGTACTTTTTTTTTCCAGGATTGCTGTTTTAGAGTGAACTTCTGTGTGTCATATAATTTAAATTCTTTCCAGGGTTTCTGTTTCCCATTACCTCTTCGATATAAACTGATTTCATTTGGAATTTAGCTTCCCTTTAGGCATATTTGATTAGGATTTTCCCAGTCTGACAAGGTAATAATGAACTAAATCTGAGTCACACTTGTTATTTTAAGTGACTGAATACACTTTTTGCTTCGTTAGCATGTTTGTGGTTGGTCCTTATTTTTCCTCTTTGGAAGGCAATGAGATTTACTGCTGATGGGTTAGGCTCACTTCCCTGCTCTGTGAAGACAAAATGAGGACAAGTAGCAAAAGACAAAGGCTTCTAGGTTTTTCTAATCTAGATTAGAAAAATTCTAGATTTTTCAAAGGAAAGTATTCTTATTCTCTGGAGATTTTGGCATCTATTCCATTTTATTGTTTTGCGCTGTGATTTGCTTTCATACTGCTATACTAAAGGCATCTGTGGTTTTTGAAATGCTAACTGCTTACCACTTAATTTGTTTTACTTAGGTTCTAAAATTATTGCTTTTGACTTCAGATTCCTGGTTTGTTAAAAATCCTTAGTCTGCTTACACCCACTACTGAGCTCCATTTCTATTACTAGCAATCAAAGTTTATCTTTACTGAAGAGTTCTTGCTTGTTCTGCCAGCAGCAAAAATCTGTAATAAGAAAAGGCATGTACTGAGTGGCTACTGCAGCTCAAATGTATGCTGTATCAGACAATAGCAATGTTGAGATGCATCAGTACTAGTGCAGCAGTGTGCCCTTAATGTTCCTCCCATTCTTCTCCTGTTCTGGACCCTCAGCTGCAGAGTGTGTCTGCTCCAGCAGTGAGGAAAGAGGACTGGAGCCGTCTGTGGCCTTTCTCCCCCCGCTCCCCTACGCTGACCCCATTTTTCAGCAAAGTGCCAGAGCAGACCATGGCAGGTTTGCCACATATCTCTGTGGAGTTGGTGGAGATATCTGGGGTTTGGAGAAGGAGTGTGGTGAGGGAGGATGTCATATCTCATGGGGCAGAGGAAAAGCAGAGTGCCATGGTCCCAGTACCATCTTGAGCTGTAACATGTAGCATGTTCTTTGAGAAAAATCCTGCTAGCTGGCAACTGGAGGATTAGTGAGGGCAAAAGAGGGGTATGCATCTACCTTGCTTAAGGTTGAGCTCTATGACTTTCACTTCCTGAGGAATACATATGTGCCTAGCCCAAGTATTTGATGTTACATTGGTGGAACAAACCAGACATGGCTGTGGACTGGAAAGAGGTGAACCTGTAACTGTAGAGGAAACTTAGTACAGCAGGGGTAAGCCAGTGAAGTTCTGTCTGCTCTTCCATTTACCCTGGAAGGGGGTAGCATCAGTGAAGCTTGTGATGCAATCTTCCTAGCATCTTCAGAAGAAACAAAGAGAGAGATATACGACAGTAATGTTCATGGTTGAACACATCTCTCTGTGCAGCACTTCAGTCACTTTCAAACCTGAGCTCGCATATCTCAACTGCAGGTCTGCCTAGGAACTGCAGTAGCTCTTCTGTGTTCCCTCTGATCACAACATTGGCAGATGATTGGTACTCTCTCTGATCCTTTTTAAGGCTTCTCTTTATTTGAATCAGAAAAGGTTTTTTATAAAGAAATTAAATTTTTGGAATTGTGCTTTAAGTGTGTCTTTTTGTTTTTAACATACATACTCAACACATATGCTTACTGTCAGTGCTATGAGGGGATCATTTCACTGAAAGGTGCAACGTGGCCCTCCTGACTCTGCAAGAGAGTGGGCAATATGTTTTCTTTTCACATAGGAAGATTTAGAATGGTATGTCCAGTGGCTAGTCTGTGCCAAAAAAAGTTTCATTGTCATTAATATACCCTCAAGAACCCACTTATTAAAATCCTACTGATAGAAACAAGGACATTTATTAAACTAATATTTAATAAATAAATAAGAAAAGCTTTGAAAACTCCCATTTGACTTACTTTTTGTTTTCCTAGCAGATGTTTTTAAGTATACTGTATTACACTCTTCCCATACCCACTAAAATTCTCTAAGTGTTTCCATAGTTGGTAGCATGTCTTTGCTGACCCATACATCTTTTGAACAGAACAGTGACCAAGACCAAAATAAGTAGTTTGTGTTGAGACTATATGCTTTACCTCCTAACTCCAGTTCCTCAAAAGAAGATCTCTGAGTTGGAGTATATTTGAAATGTGTGTTTTGAGGATATAATTCCATAATTGCTGATCAGTTTGTCACTGGTGGTTGCACCTAGGGAAATTTTCAGACCTCTGTTTTACTTCCCCATGCTCATTGGGGAAGTGACAAAGTTTTGTCACTGCTTTGTTTTTGCCTTGCCTTGCCTTGTTTTCCTCCATCTGTTTTTGCCTTCACCGAGCAGAAGATACAGTGTGGTGTTCCACACCTAATTTGAAGGGGCCACTTTGAAGAGATAATCACTGCTGGAGTCGAGAAATACCTGTCCCTAGCAATGTACTGCAGAAATGCTATTCCTTCTTCCCTGCCAAACATAAGGAGGGTTCCAAGTTACCTGCTCTAGAGAATGGTCTGATTATATCTGTATGACTACTTGCCTTCACTATAGTGAGGCAAATAAAGATGCCTGAATTATAAAGGCACCATTTGATTGTGTGAATTTAGCTTCTTCTTGCTCAAGTTTGCTTCTAGTAGGAAGATTTCCATTAGCTGAAATGAGTACCATCTTTTTCCTGTCACATTTTCTGTGATGGTTTTGTTGATACATTGAATTTTGCCAGTTAGGTTTCAGAGAGAGTGAATACTAAGGGTATGGGGTGAAAGTAAAAAGATTAATGCTAGGCTGATGCTGCAGTCATTTATTCATTGCCAGTTTGTATTTGGTGTCATTGCTGTTAGCTTGCCTTCCTGAAGATTAATCCTTACTGATATATTTCTAGAGCATTCTGATTTAATAGATATGAGGGCATCCAGGAAAACAGGCTATTCTTTTTATACTTCTAGTTTCCTTGTTTATCCTCATAGCCTTTCTCTGTTCTTGTTCCTGTTTGAACAAGATTTATGGAGCTGATCCTACTAGTTAAGTATACCTGGTTAAGTTATCCTACTAGCAATCTTCCAGTCCATTCTGGAATCACACTTGCTTTTTTAGGGTAGCGTCACGTAAACACTCCATAGTTATTCAGTGATCAGTGGGTATCTGGGGCTTTTTGACATGCAGAAGTTTCCAACTCATCTTACCTCGTGTGTTTTTGTGGTTGGTACCTAAAAGTCACAACGTACTGCTGAGTTTTTTTCATACTTATCATTCCATTTCTTGTATGCTGTCCTGTGAACTTTGCACCTTTGAGCAGTTTTATGGTCTCTTTATGTCCAGTCTCCAGCCCAATGCTTCTGCAGTCCATGCTGCCCATTGCTCTCTCTGTTTTAGCCAAGACTTCACCCTCCCCTAATTCTTTCACAAAGTCTTACCTTTTCCATTGTAACTAATAATGTTCCATGTGGAACTTATCAGTGCTTCATTAAACACTATGCCAATGATATATTCTACCTTTCCTTTATTTAAAGAAAAATAACCAGTTAATCATAGAAAGATGTCAGATTGGTCTGGCGCAGGTCTACTCATCCTGAATCCATCTTGCAGTTCATACATAGTATATCGATCATCTGCCGTAACTGTATGTTGTTAGCCATCCTCTTACTACTCAAAATCTGTGTATTAGATGGCAGCTTTATGGATGATCTTTTCTGATTATGATTGTAATAATGACTTATGGATAAATGTAGTTTTTCAGGAAATGTCAGGAACGTTCTGAAACATTGCCACCTTGTGGCTTTTAAAAAATCACCATCTTTAACGGTGCTTTTTCTTGTACTTCGTTGGAAGAAAGGACATAGCATAGTTTAATTTAAAATAATTCACTAATGAAATCTCCTGTCTTTGTTTTCCAGCTTACAGGAACTATAAATAAATCCTAGTAGTTTTACACAAAGTTGTTCTTCCATGGATTGCACTAGGCTTCTTTTATCTCTCATTTTTTTGTTTTTCTTACAGGGAATTAAAATGGCTGTGCAGTGTAATATAGGGATGACAGAGACCATAAACTCACTAAGTAGTAGCTTTTAAAATTATGCAAGAGTGAACTTATCAAGGTATAATTAGGTAGCAGGTGGTAATATTTAGGATGTATTTTGAGGTCCCTGCTGACTAAGTAGAAGCTGAATCTCAAAATTATATAGATAAGTAGACTTTGAAACAGTCTTATTAATATTTTATATGCATGTCTGATGCTTGTCTTCTCTGGGAAAAAAATGTTTTTTAAATATGGTGGCACTTTCCATTTAAGTATAGCAATAACAAAAGAAGATCTGTGGTAGACTGCAAAAATTGGTGGGTTAGATTTCATGTTTTGTATTGTAAAAAACCTTGTAGAGTAGATGATCAAAATGCTTATTTCTTTTGTGAGCTCCTTTTCCTATTTGTCATCATTGTTGGAGTGTTACTATAACAAACAAAAATATTCATATTTTATCAGCCAGAAAACAAAGGTGTCAAACCTGGTTTTGTTACATGCTTCTTTTTTCTTTCTTTCATTTAAAGTCCCTATGAAAATGCAAAAAGCAGTGGACCATGAACATGCAGTCTATCCTGAATTATGTGGTTCAGTGCCAGGAAGTGTGAGAAAGGACCAGGATCTGGAGTGCCATCCAGAGTTACTGCTTTCCCCAGCATGAGTTTGGGAACCTCTGAGTCTCATTTTGAGCAAGCTTCATGAGACAGAGCTGTCTGCCAAGGCAGGCGTCAGGCCCAGGCTCCCTAGAGGGTGCAGGCAGCACTGCCAGCAGGCTGGCTGTAAGCAGCAGTTCAGGAGGAACCCAACGAAGCTGACTAAAAGAGACTGAGTTGCAACTATTACAGTCCTGTCCTCATGGGATTGAAAGACATGCAAAGCAGTAAATTTTTCTGCACAGCCCTTCAGCAGGTCCAGAGTGCATCTTCATTCTCAAAATGAATTCCACTAGATGTGCATATACAGTAGCACGAGAAGACAAGGAGCAATGAGATTCAAAGAACCGGAGAAACATGAGGGCCGGCAGCTTTGAGGCAGTACTACAGTTCCTCTGGTTGCTTCTCTTCTGTATCTTAGAAAAAATGGCAACAACCATTTGCTCTGATAAAATAGTCTGCACTGACTATAAGTAACATTTCCAATTTTTTTCTATTTATCTCATATGATAATCTACAGGAATACAATTTAGCATGGAGAAGCACAGCAAGTACATCCAGTTTATGGGTAGAAAGTTGTGAGGGGTCATCCAACTGCACAGCAGGCAATGGGAAAGAAAGGGAGCATTAAGACATTTTTCTGCATTTCAGCCTTCTTTTCTGATGAAGGGAGAGTGGATTCATAAATGATTTACAACTTGCTGAAGGAATTTTAAAATGTATCACAGTCATTTCCCATACAGATGTCAAAATAAATCATTTTGTACAATAGGAATAGAATATGGTATTGGACTGGATAGTATTATTTGGGGAGCTGCATGAAATGATTATAAATCAAGGTGAAAATTTCAAAGGGACTTTGAGAAAGTCATAACTGTTTGGAAGAAGCAGTAAAATAAGAAAGACAATTATTTTCAAAATGGGAGGAGTCGGGCATCTTCATTTGGAGACAGGTGCAAGAAATGTATTAGGAACATGCACTGGGGACTCCCTTAAAAGCAGAGCTGGGGTGCGGGTGGGAGAAACTGTCCGGGCCAGGGACAGGGATGGGAGAGGGAATTGTGCTGAGAAGTCTCCAAATTGGGCAAAGCCGAAGAGAGCATTGGGGCAGAATAGAATGTGCAGACAATGGAAACTGTTGCTTAAACAGTCTCTGTTGTCTGCTTGCTTCTTTACACTTCCCCTCTCAGGAAAGAGACTACTGCTAGAGGGTGCTGAGCCTTGAGCTCTGCAGCTATTACAGAAACCACACTTGTGTGTGGTAAGGTGGCAGGATGGCTTCAGGCCTCCCCAGGACGCCACAGGCACCCTCCACTCCTGATTGTTGTGCTGTTGTCCCCCTTCATACACATTGGTCAAGAAGGGACCTCTGGAAATCATCCAGTCCAACCACCCCCTCAAAGCAGGACTGCCAGCAACACCAGGTCTGGTCAACTGTGGCTTTGTCTAGCCAAGTCTTGAATAACTGCAAGACTATTAAAGTTTTTCCCCAGGTCCAACCCAGACTGAGAATTGCAGTACAGGAGCTTGTACTTGCAATTAGGGTTGAGAATGTTCCAAACAACAAGTAGTAATATAGGGGTTTTCTGGCCATTAACAATGGGAAATTTTTTTTTTTGCCATTTCTCTGCCTTTGCATATTTTCCTTCTTTGTCATGTGTATAATGGTGCTAGTTGTTGAATAGTGCCAAGGTAACACTGAGCGATTCCTAATTGGCTTGGTATGAACATTTTGACTTGCCTTGGAGTCAAATGAATGTTTGTTCCTTCTCTTATTTCTAGCGATGCTTCATTGCTGTGGGAGAAAGAAATCTGGATGTTTTTCTAAATTGAGTCTCCTTTTCAAAATTAATTGAGCCTTCTTTAATAGTGCAGAAATCCCCATTAATGAGGATAAGACAGTAGCAGAGGCAGTCCAGTTTGGCATTCCAAATCCCAGGCTAGGACTGGCAATTTAAAATGCAAATTTAATGAAAAATGCTGTGAATGAAGGAGGTATAGGAACTTATCTCTCATTTTCTTTTCTTAGTGAGATTTGTGCAGGGAGTGCAAAATCATTGACAAACAATAACAATCTCTGAAAAGAATCTTTTTTTTCAGCATATGATTTCACTTCAGACCATGTTAATGCTGAGTGAAGATTTAGGCAGGAGAAGAAGAGAGTACAAATTCTCTTGGTCATAGGGCCAAGATGTAATTTTCTGAGTAGAAACCAGCTGTAATAAGCCTAAACAGCATTGTGGATCAGTGAGAAAGGTGAAGATGTGGAAACATTTTTCTCTCTACTAGGCCCTGTATTTTGGAATATGCCACATGTTAAGGCTACCTCAATACAACATGATGTCACCAGTAAGAAGGTCTGCAGCATGAGTGTTGTTTTATTCTAGTCAAAGTTGCTGCTAATTGATTAGTGCTCCCTGTCTTAGTCTTTCAATTTTTTTGTCACTACCCGTCCCCATCAGAGGCAACAACCACTGATGCATGAATGTCACCACAAATGTAACCGGCCTTGCTTCGGTGCTGTCACTTGTTCCATTCAATGCACTATGCAGCCATGCACATCTAGTTTTCCTTTTAGTCTGGTTTTCAGATTATTTTTATAATCAGATCATCCATACCGGAGCAAATGAAAAAAAACAGACAATGATGGTAGGACTTGCTGAATAGAGATCCAGGTGGAGCTCTTTCCCAAACATTCCAATGGCTGTATTTGGCATGCATGAATTCACTCTTGCAGCTCCAAACCTCTGAGTCCTTGAGCATTCCTTAGGCTGACATGAAGGGCGATACCGCTTCGCTTGACACATGAGGTTTCGCTCAAAATAAGAGACTTTTCTTATATTTTTTCTAGAGAGCTAGATTCTGTCTTTCATTTATTTTCAGTCCTTCAATACTTTCCACTGTGGAGTTGTTTCTTACATTTTCCAGACTGTCCTCCAGTGACAATTATTTACAGCCATGGTGCTGCTTCCCTTCTTGTCCTGAAAGGTCAGCAGTGGCTGCCTTTTGAGAAAGTCATAATTGAGTCTTTCCTCACTCAATGAGTCTGAGGCTGCTAACCCTCTTTGTAAAGACTACAATTCTTTCTCAGTAATGCATCTTTTTTTTTTTTTTCCCCGTCTCTAATGAAAAAAGCAAGCCACCACTTGATATTGGATTTTTATAAGCTCCCTTCAGGTCTTGTAATAGTCAAGCTAACGTGTATAGGAATCACCAGTTTTGCATCTGACATCTGCAGGTTTCAATGCTGTCAAGTGCTGCATCCTGCAGCTCTCCAATGCTGCCTTCACAGTAATGATTGTTATTACTTCCCTGGCTTCTGTGCTATTTGACGTGCACTGCAGAAATTATCTATGAGTTTTTTATTCACATCTTGTATTGTAATTGTATTTACAGGCTATAGAACTATTCAGTCAGCATTGGTCTCTGTAGGAGTCTGTCAGTATAATTTTTGTTTGGTTGTTTGTCTGTTTTAGTCTGACTTCCTAGGAAACAGAAGCTGAAACCCCACTCTTTCTCCATAGCTTTGGAATTCACTTATCCATTTCAGCAAAATGACAAAGATCTTGTTTAATTATGCTCACTTAAAGAGAAGCTACAGTGAACATTTGTCCTATGCCATTATAAAATTTGCATCCAGAATAATACTTACGGAATTCCAGCATCCTTTTCACCTTAAACACCAGAGAATTTAAACATCAGTCCAAACTTCTCTCTTGTGTGAATTCTCTATTGCCTGATAGATGGTCAGGTCATTTTACAACCTCAGTATATTTCAGTTAAAACAGTAAATCAACTGCAAGACACAAGTAGTGGGCAACAGAGCTTCATAAGATCCACTGTGGACAAAACTATTTGTTTTGAATTTTAACCCAAATTTTGGGTTACCAAATATAATTCTGCCGCAGAGATAGAAGCATACTTAATTAAATAAAAATTGTAGTAATTGTAGTAATTAACCGTTTTCTACCAAGATGTGAAACTGTTTGGTTAATCTGAAATGGATATATGCATAAACTGTGAACAAATATTTAATTCCATCATATTCTTGACATTATTATTATTATTATATTAGACATTATACATTTAGATTATTATATATATAAGAACAATAGGAAATAGACTTAGTTAATGATTCTTAGCCTCAAGTCCACATGAACTGCCACAAACATATGAAGACCTTTAGTCTAATGTAAGTACCAGGGCAGTTCCACAAAGTTTAACTTATTCCTTGGTGACATAAATATTCAATGTGTCTTTTTCCAGAAGGAACTGTAAAATTAGAAACCCTTTCAGTATTATTTGGTGGGTTTGGCTGGTGAGTGTGTGCATGTGAGCAACACAAAGCACTTGTCTGTGCACATACCCTCTTCTCAGTGTTAATTGCTGCTCCTTATTTATTTAATGTCATTTAAATAAAAGGAGAGTGTGTTTTGGCCAAGATCTATGCTTCTGTGATGTCTCGCAGCTGCCATTACAGTGGTTCTCCATCATTAGATAACAGAATCACAGAAGAGTTGAGGTAGGAGAGGAACTCTGGAGGCCATCTAGTCCAACCACCCTGGTTTCCAGGATGAACTGCTCCATCACTTTTCCAGGGCTCAAGGTGAAACTGACTGGCCTGTAGTTCCCTGGTCCTCCTTCTTGCCCTTCTTGAAGATAAAAGTAACATTTTCTTTCCTCCAGTCTTCAGACATTTCTTCCAGCCACCATATTTGATCAAAGATTAGAGAGGATGGCCTTCCAATGACATCTGCAAGCTCCCCCAGTGCTTGTGGGTGCATCCCATCAGGGCCCATATATGTATGTCCAGTTTGCTTGAGTATTCCCTGACCAGATCCTCTTCCACCAAGGGTACATCTTCCTTGCTCCAGCCTTCCCTCGTGTTCTCTGGAACCTGGGATTCCTGAATCAGATTGGATGTGGTTATGTGAATTCATTCAGACTGTTGCTATGGCTGAAGCTAGCAGGTCCGATGGATAAGCTTGGAACTGCATTTTAAATGACAGGTGTTTTCTGTGTGAAAACAAAAACTTAAGTAGATACCTAAGGTCACTTTAAAACACCTAACACCTGCTACAAGTTTTCGAGGTGGTGCCTGTGAATGGGCCAGAATATGTGGAAAAACTACCTAGGGCTTTATAGTCATTACTGACAAGATCCAAAAGGACCATTAGAGGTCCTTTTTGTGCATGTCAGTGACCCATGCTAAAAATCTCTCTGTGGATATAGCAAGAAGAGATGGGTTTAATCAGGGGCTTGTACTCATGCATTCCATTACTGAGCTAGCTGGAACACACATTGCCACCCTGGATAAGATGCCATTAAAACTATACATTTATTACTGTTTCGCTGATTCAGACAGTGGATAAATCTATCATCCACTCTCGCTGCTTAATAACCAGCTGTCATAGTCCTTGTAATGTAACACTTTCATTAGATTCAGAAATAGGACACACAAAAGGATAGCAAATGATCCTGGGAAGTCTTTCCCAGACAGATAAATGCTACTAACAATAAAGTAAGTTGTTATTATTAGTACTGTGATGTTAATGAAAATTATGGACAATTACCTGCTTTTGAAGTTGGCTCTTTCCTTTCTGTATAGTTTTTTTGATTTTTAAATTTTTTTTTAGTGCAGAAGACTTAAAAAAGACACCCACACAGTTTGCAGAAGTTTGAGAGAAATGGTTCGTATTATTTATGCAGCAGAAATTCTTAGGAAGCAGACTACAGCAGAAAAAGATCATCTAGTTTGCTCGTTTAAAACTTTTGAGTAATGGTCACACACTATATCACAAAATTGATGTTGTTTACGTTTTCTTTTAGGAACGTCTCTTGATGAGTCTTTTGCCCAGGAATGTTGCAATGGAAATGAAGGAAGATTTCCTGAAGCCTCCTGAAAGGATTTTCCACAAGATTTACATTCAAAGACATGACAATGTTAGGTAGGATTGATGTAGCCCATGAAATAATTTAAAGCAGAGAATATTCAGTAGAAATACAGTGACATGCAATTGCATGGAGAAAAAAAACCCAAACAGTACAGTGAAGATTTGTCATTTATGCAGAGGGGGAGAATGGGCACACTAGGGAGACTTAATCGTCTTCTCAGAAGATAATGGTGAATCAATAAATGGCTTAGACTAGTAGTGCTGGGAGGTAGACACCTTTTTTCAAACGAGTAGTCATTCTTTCTGTACTGTATTACATTTTGGGTGAATAGGAGTATTTATTTTGCATGGTAACTTTTACACATTTTTATTTTCCTGATAGTAAGATGGATTACTTTTAATGCAATAGATTTTCTGGGTAATAGCAGGGAAATACAGAAAGAAAGTGTGTTGTAAGCTTAAAAAAAATGTGCATTTGTCCCCATCATATGAGGATTCCTCCTCAGAGGTTATTGACTGAGGCTCAAGTCTACTTCTTGCTCTTGTTCAGTAAAAGACTGTTGTGCAAGTGCCCTCATTTATTCCAGTTGTTGTTAAATTGCATTCTCATTTGCTATTCTTCTCTGTCCCCCCAAACTTCTTAAAGGCCTTGTTTGAATGGTGCTGTTTTCCCATACTGCCTCTAGCTACTTTTTCTTCAAGTGCCTTGTTTCCAGACCAAAAACAATGTCAAAGAGGTTTACTTGGTGCCACTCTTGCACTAGCCAAGGTGCAGGTTTAGTAAGTGATGCTGCAGAACTGCCTTGATTTGCACCATGTACTCATGTGGCAAAGGAGTAAACTCCCTTAGCACCTCCTTCCCTCCCTCATCCACTGGTAAATTCCTTCTGGGGTTCAGTCTATCTCCCATTGAGCTAAGACTAATATTTGTGAGGACCACTTCCTAGTGACTAAACTGTTGCAACTAAAAGCATTTATGTCAGTAAGGGAATCAGAGATGGCTGTGATCAGAGTGTTTAGAAGACAAACACTGACAAATTAGATCAGTTTTACACTAGAATTCATTATTCATTAGCAGCTCACTTCTTGCTAATGGTTAAATCTTACATAATGTTGTTCTCATCACTATCTATACAAAACTCTTGGTCTTTAACAATCAATTTAAAGTTAGCTCCAAGTGACAGTACCCCAGAGCTGATGTTGCAAAGTTAGCATTGTTCATTACAGTCTTTGATGGCTCTCAATTGCCAAAGTCAGTCTTGAGAGCTCCTGAAGGAGAGAATTCAAGATCAAAGTGGACTGTCTTTCTCCTTTTCTGGTTTTCCTTGTTTACATCTCATGCTTTTATGCTGTTGCCTCCCACCAACACCATTTGTCTTGTTTTCTTTCTCTGGCCAATCTTTCATCACTGGATGATGTCCTGTCTATTTGCAGTCACTTGTGCTTACCTTGTATGCTGCCTGCAGGATTTTTGCTGCTTGGGGGCCTTCTACTATCATTGTTTGTCTCGTTGCTGATCACATTGCTTATATACTTATAAAAATTGTGTCTAGTTATGCCATCACAGTCCTGTGAAATACACGTGTATATATATACTGTTGGTTACACTTACATTCAGGTTCAAGGCAAGCCAATGACAGTTATAGCCTCATCAGTATATTTATACTGTGTATGGGTCACAGGTTTCTGCATTGGTTGCAGTGTGGGTAGTCTTAAACACCACTGTTTTGCAGCTGAACTGGTTGATTATGGTGTTTCTGAGTCCTCTCTTGTCTTGCGATCTGTTTTATTTTCTATATTAAATGGTGTTTCACATAACCACTAGGGCTGCTGTGGCTTACTCACTGCTTCAATGTGGAGTTCATAAAAGATTTTGAACCTGAGTATCCTGTCTGGAGAGGTGAATTAATTCTCTGACATTAAGAGAGTAGTTTTGGGCAAATGGAGGCAAAGTAAAATGGTCTCATTTTAATGTCAAAGGGAAGAGAACTGAAAACAGCAGACCTCCCCTCACCATCTGTACTATAAGAAACTGTATTACCTTTTGTTTCAGTAATGCAACTACCATACGAAAAAAAGAAGATAAGGGAGGAGGAATAGTGTCCCAGTAAATACCCAGCAAGCTGTTGCTAGCAGGTCCTGGTACACTGGGGTTTCACCCCAGGAGCTGTGTAAGTCTTCAGATCTGAACGATGCAGGGGATGCCCCTGCAGGTGTGACCCTGACACGAGTGTGGAGGGATGTGCTGCTAATGGTCAATGCCAATAATATGTGTGCTTTACCTTTTTAAGGAGATGAAAACAATTATTCTTCTTTTGATAGTGTCAGTTCATTGCTATACCAGAAGGACCTAAGAGATCACTCCCATATTCTCATGACTTGCCCTCATCACACCAAGCTTCTGTAAAGCACCACTATTAAAACAAACAAACAAAAAGCCCCTATATAGTTCTAAATTCCTAGAGTTTTTAACCCCAAAGATACACAGTGGAAAATAGAAAATGAGCTGCACTTTTACCTTTCCTATAGCAATGCTTTCTTTTTCTCCAGGCAAATATCTGGAAGTGTCAGAACACTGTCCTCCAGAAAGGATCAGCAGGAGGAAGTAGGCATGCAATTAGTAAACTCTGTGATTTTTCCACTCCTCACCTATTAAAAAAAAAACCAAAACCCAAACAAAAAACCCTCGCCAGTAACAAAAACCATCTGTTTCAGTCTTCTAAATAGCTGCCTGAAAAAAAGCACTAGATCTTGCATGTGAAAAATAAGACATTCATATAGTTACCTTCTTTACCTTCTCCCGGAAAAACACAGGGGTACACATTACAGTGGATATATATATAACCCTGTAAGAAGTGAATGACGGGCTGGGAAGAGATACTGGCATTTCAGATACACCATGCAACAGCCCTGGTTTATCAATTAGTTGGTAAATATTTTTCCAACTATCAAATAGTTGTTGAATGACTGCCTGCAACTGACTGCTCCTCCAGAAGGGCATGGAAACATGCCTCTCCATGTTGAGGGCAGAGCCCTCAGAGTTGTGTCATCCTTCGATGAGCTCTTCCCAGGTCTGTAGTAAAGAGAGGAATTCATTTTGCTCACAGACAACTTTTTTCACTGAGAAATCGCTTCCGACTTCCACCTTAGTGCCCAGGAGTTTATTTTTCTTTCTGCAATAGAAAGCATTAAACTCCTTCAACATCAATTGAAGATTTCTGTGTGGAGAGGGGGCCAGTTTAAAACTTACTTTACATTTCCATTTGAGACTGTTCTAAGGGCATCAATGAATATGGCCCATAAAAGAGCACTAAATAGATGGCTTCCTATGCAGAACAGCAGGATCTTGCAAGGGCCCTGGGAACTGTAGTGTTTTGTGGAGAAAAACCCTTTTCTCCTTCAAAATGCTCACATTTAGCAAACGAAAAATGCCTGCTAAGAAGGACATGTACAAGCTCTTCAAAGAGAAAGATCACTAGGCCCTTACTTTTGAAAGTAAGATAATGGTACAAGAAAAGGTTGTTATCCATTCCAACCCTCTGTATGTATTTGTGCCTGTGCAAAAAAGAACAAGAAATTTTTCCCAGGCAAGTTTTATTATCTCCTGTGTACACTGTGTAAAGAGTAGTGGTTAAAACAGAATATATTTATCTGTGGAACCTTCCCAAAGAAGATGTCAAAAGGAACTGTTACAAGTTGATGAAAATCAGTCCTTTGCCAACAAATTATTCACTCTACAGATACGCTGCTTCTTTTCCTATGTTTTGTGTGGAACACCTGAATATTACCCAATGATCTTGAAGAAGGTATTACTTTTTTTGTCACAGAGGAAGAAATGAGACTTTTTGTACATCTGCCACCTTGTAAAGTTTTTGAACAGAATTGCTGTACAGTAGGAAATGAGTTGATGTGTTTTAAATGGAAACAAACAAGTTAATGCAAACGCTATATGCAAAATAAGACATGCAAATACACATCCAATATATAGCATGAACCTAGTGAGGACACTAAATTCAAGCATCAGGAAGGTAAAATAGTCACAGCCAGTGTAATATCTGTGCCTCATGAGAAGGAAGTAGTCCATATACAGTTCAGGAGCCATTTCAACACCGTACAGGTGTTATCTTACTGGGGTGAGCCCAGCCAAGGTCACCATGAAGGATGTGAGGACCAGATGGCATGTGAGAGCAGCTCTTCTGTGATGCCTGCAAAAGGGGTGCCCAGGTGGAGGACCTCCTGAGCTGCGGGAGGTGGTGAGAAGGCTGCATAGCATCAAGGAGGCTGAGAAGGAGTTAGATAGCTGGTTTCAAGTGCAGTCTGAATGCACCCACAGCCAAACAGCCAAAAACTCCCCCACTGGAACACATGGAAGGGAGGTGGGGAGGCAATAACGCAGAAGAATGGGAGCTTGCAAAGGCAAGGACCTGCAGGAGGAAGAGACTTCCCCCGAAGCCTGAGGTTGTGCCCTTGCACAACCACTTCACTTCTCTACAGACTGAAGCGGAAAGACCCGTCACATCAGGAGAGACTCTGGAGCTAAGTAGGGCAGCCTGATCTGCTCCCCATATAACAACCATCAGAACTAAGAAAAGGCGACAGGTGATAGCAGTAGACGACTCTTCTGAGAAGGAGGCACCCATCTGCCAACCTGATGCACTCTCTAGAGAGGTGTGCTGCTTACTGGGGGCTCGTATCAGGGATAAGAGAGACCACTGAGCCTCGTACAGTCCGCTATTATCCAATGCTGTTGTTTCATGTGGGCACCAGTGATACAGCCAGGAGCAGTCTGAGGAGTATCAAGAAGGACTGCAGAGCCCTGGGAGTGGTGGTAGGGGACTCTGGAGTGCAGGTAGCTTTTTCATCAATCCTCCCAGACAAAGGGAAGGGGTATGAAAGGACCAGTTGAATCTGGCAAATCAACAACTGGTTACAGGACTGGTGCCACAGCCAGAGGTTTGGCTACTTAGACCATGAGACTCACTTTGAGAAACCTGGTCTACTGGGGGCTGATGGGGTCCATCTGTCAGAGAAGGTGAAGAGCATCTTTGGTCATAGGCTTGCCAAGCTGGTGAAGAGGGGTTTAAACTAAAGTTGCCAGGGAAGGGGCACCTCAATCCATCCCACTCTTACCAGTTTTATGCCAATGCCAGCAATAGATGCCCAAAGCCTGGAGAGGGAACACAGGGGAGCAGGAGAGCACCTGAAGAGCAGCACAAAGGAATTCCAGGCAGTAAGTCAGCTTCATCAGGGGCCCAACTTAAATACCTCTATGAAAATGCACGTAGCATGGGGGATAAACAAGAGGAGTTAGAGATGCATGCACGCCTGCAGGGCTGCTATCTTATTGGCATCACAGAGATGTGGTGGGATGGCTTCTATGACTGGAGTGTTGGAAAGGAAGGATACAGGCTCTTTAGCAAGGACAGGCAGGGAAGATAAGGAGGGCTTGTCACTCCATGTCAATGACCAGCTGGAGTACATGGAACTCCGCCTGGGGATGGATGAGGAGCCCACCGAGACCTTATGAGTCAGGATTAAAGGGAGGGCAGGGACAGGTGACGTTATAGTGGGGGTCTGCTACAGGCCACCCAACCAGGAAGACTGAGTGGATGAGGCCATCTGTAGACATATAGGAGCAGCCTAACGTTCACAAGCCCTGGTCCTCATGTGGGACTTCAGCCACCCCGATATCTGTTGGAGGGACAACACAGCAGGGCATAAGCAATCCAGGAGGTTCTCAGAATGCATTGATGATAACTCCCTTCTCCAAGTGATAGAGGAGCCAACAAGGAGAGGTGCTATGCTCGAGCTTGTTCTCACCAACAAGGAGGGGCTGGTGCAGAATGTGAAGCTCAAGGGCAGCCTTGGCTGCAGTGACTATGAAATGGTGGAGTTCAAGATCCTTAGGGCAGTGAAGATGGTGCACAGCAAGCTCTCTACCCTGGATTTCAGGAGAGCAGACTTTGGCCTCTTCAGGGGTCTGCTTGGTAGAGTACCATGGAATAAAGTCCTGGAGGGAAGAAGGGCCTAAGAGAGCTGGTTAATATTCAGGGATTACCTCCCTCAAGCTCAGAAGCAATGTCTCCCAGCAAAGAGGAAGTCAGGCAAAAACGCCAGAAGGCCTGCATGGATGAACAAGGAGCTCCTGGGCAAGCTCAAACACAAAATGAAAGCCTACAGAGGGTGTAAGCAAGGACGGTTAGCCTGGGAGGAATACAGAGAAACTGTCCAGGTAGCCAGGGATCAGGTTAGGAAGGCCAAAGCTCTGATAGAATTAAATCTGGCCAGGGATGTCAAGGGCAACAAAGAAAATATGTCAGTGATAAAAGGAAGATGAGGGAAAATGCGGGCCCTCTCCGTAAGGAAACGGGAGGCCTTGTTACCCAGGATGTGGAAAATGCTGAGGTACTCAATGACTTTTTGGCCTCAGTCTTCACTGGCAAGTGCTCCAGCCACAACGCCCAAGATGCAGAAGGCAAAGGTGGGAACTGAGACAATGAAGAACTGCCCACTGTAGGAGAAGATCAGGTTCAAGTACATCTAAGGAACATGAAGTTACACAAGTCCACGGGACCTGATGAGATGCGTCTGTGGGTCCCGAGGGAACTGGTGGATGAAGTGGATAAGCCACTATCCATTATATTGAGAAGTGGCAGTCTGATGAAGTTTCTACTGACTAGAAAAGGGGAAACATAACCCCCATTTTTAAAAAGGGAAAAAAGGAAGAGCCACGGAACTACAGGCCAGTCAGTCTCACCTCTGTGCCCAGCAAGATCATGGAGCGGATCCTCCTGAAAACTCTGCTAGGACACATGGAAAATAAGGAGGTGATTAGTGACAGCCAGCATGGCTTCACTAAGGGCAAATTGTGCCTGATGAGTTGGGTGGCCTTCTACAATGGAGTTACAGTGTTGGTGGATAAGGGAAGAGAAACTGTCATCATCTACCAGGACTTGTGCAAAACTTTTGGCACTTGGTCCCTTCCAACGCAAACTGTTCTATGATTGTATGCTCAGGAATATGGTTTGTAACATACAAGAGATAGCTCTTTCCTAAGATTAGGTTAAGTAATGTAGGATTAATATTTCCTTCTCTTATCCCTTGTCTGGCCCTACAGGGCTGAGGAATTTACAGATTACATATATATGTACAGTGGCTACTTTAAAAACATTCTAGTCCTGACTAAATCTCTCCATGCAGCTATAATTCAATTAAGTAATTTCAAGTTGTGTTTCAGCTCAAATATATGCCCTGTATGGAGCCCTCAACACATTTTGTGGTTTGTCTCTTTTGGAAATGGACTTTTCTCACTCCATTAGATACTAATGAAACTGTTTCAACACATGCATGAATAAGGATATGGCTGACTTGATGTGGTAACAGAAAACTTCTCACTCTGCTCCATAACTCAAATATTCAAGAGAGAAACAGAAAGTGCACATTGAACTGCTATCAATTTCTTGAGCCTCTGGTGCAGCAATTTCATTTAGCCTAATTTTTACAAGTATGAAATAGAACTGGCTGCTTTGTAAGAGATTATAATTTCAGGCAACACACTGCCTAATTCAAAGCTACCAATTAAAAGATCCCTCATGGACATTTAGAGGTTGTTGTGACCCAGTCTGAGGCTATTTATATGCAGATATTTCTGGTCTGTCCTATCTTCTAGAAAGCATCAGAACTCAAAAAATTTTTGAATTTATCTTACCCATTCCGATGTTTTAAAGAGCTGTGATTATGATTCCTATGAACAGGCTTTTGTATGTAGACTTTCTGAGCTCGTAAGACTTCACAGTGAACTAGTTTTCATGAATGATTATTTTGTAAAAACAACCTCCCCTTTGTTTTTAGTTTTAACAGCCCTCTTTTATTTTTTGAGTACTTTTTTCTTAATCATTGCAGTGAGTTATAGACAAAATTATTAATAATTTTCCCTTATTAATATTTTTCCCTTATCTTTAAGGAAAAAAAAATCCTACAGGTTCCTTTCTGAGGCAGCATGTGCCATTAAAACATCATTCTTATAAGTTGTACTCTAATTAAACAAATAACCCGACTGGAAATAAAAAAACAGGGCACAAAACCCCTCCTTATTTTGATCCTTTTTGTTTATAGAAGTGGCTTTATTGAAACCAGCAGGACTATTCAAGTGCACAGTGCACATGAATGAGCGCTGTTAAAAGTGAACATTTACCACCTACAAGCTCTTAAATCTCTTGTGTAACCTGGCAGGATTTCTCCTCCTGAATACCCTATAGAGTGACATAGGAAAGGTTTGCTCTGTCAATACTCACAGTTGGGAAGCAGATTAAATGTCTTAAACCAAGCCACAAGCTTTCCACTCTCAGTTTTAGTGGGTACAGCAGCTTCCCGCAGTGCTGCAGGACGACTAGAGAGTCACTGAGCAGGTGCTGGCTATGCCAGCCTGCAGGGATGACAGGGGAAAAAGCAGGAATACAGAAGGTCCTGGGGGGATGACTCAGGGCTTGTCAACACAGAAATACACCAGATAGATAGTCAAGGAGTATGAGATAATGATGTATGTAACTTGTATGCCTCTGCTGAACCAGCTCAACACCTTGTTTGTGACAGAGATGAGAGAAATGGCTGTTTATAATGCTTTCTTTCTTGAAGGTGCTCACTGCAGTGTTGCTTTGCATTTATTCAGTATTTTTATACTAGAAGCAGTTAGAAATAGCTGTTTGTGTATCAAATCAAATAATCCAGGTAGCTTTAAAAAAAGCGCTTAGGAAACCTCCATTAAAAATTAGAATCATGGAATCATAAAATGGTTTGGGTTGGAAAGAACCGTGAAAGATCATCTAGTCCAATTTCCCTGTCATGGTCAGGGACATCTTTAACTAGATAAGGTTGCTCAAAACCCTGACCAGCCTGACCTTGAGTACTTCCAGGGATGGGGCATTCACAGCTTCTCTGAGAAACCTGTTCCACCCTCATAGTAAAGAATTTCTTCCTTGTATCTAATCTAAATCTACCCTCTTTCAGTTTAAAACCATTGCTCCTTGTCCTTTCACTACAGACCCTGCTAAAAAGTGTCTCTCCATGTTTCTTATAACCCCCCTTTATATATTGAAAGGCCACAATAAGATCTTCCCAGAGCCTTCTCTTAAGACTGAACAACTCTAACTCTTTCAGCCTTTCTTCATAAGGGGGTTGCTCCAGCCCCTTGACCGTTTTCATGACCATCATCTGGACCTGCCCTAGCAGGTCCATGTCCTTCTTGGGCTGGGGACTGCAGAGCTGGATGCAGTACTCCAGGTGGGATTTCATGAGAGTGGAGTAGAGAGGGAGAATCACCTCCCTTGACTTGCTGGCCATGCTTCTTTTTATGCATCCTGAGATAGAATTGGCTTTCTGGGCTGCAAGCACACAGTGCCGACTCATGTCCAATATTTCATCCACCAGTACCCCTAAATCCTCCTCCACAGGGCTGCTCAATCCATTCATCCCTCAGTCTATATCCATCTTTGTGTTGCCGCAACCCATGTGCAGGACCTTATGCTTGGCCTTGTTGAACTTCAAGTTGGTCACATGGGCCCACTCCTCAAGCCTGTCAAGGTCCCTCTGTGTGGCATCCCTTTCCTGTAGTGTTTCAACTGCACCACTCAGCTTGGTGTCGTCTGCAAACTTGCTGAGGGTGCACTCACTCCCTCTATGTCATTAATAAATTAGGAGGGAAACAAATAGTCAAAACACTGCTCTTCAATGCTTACAAATCTGTATTTACACATTAAGGTACAGGTGTCTATCATATATGCTTTGTTGCAGTAGTCTGTGGGGCATACAGTCTTATACTAAATTATGTGGATATTAGAGTTTAGGCATGTTGTCTGTGCATGGAGTGTCTAGCAGGAGCTGTTCATGGGTAATTGTAGATGCAATTATTGTACACTGTAATTGGAGGAACTGGTTTTTCAAACTTTTTCGAAAAAGTTACCTTTTCAGAAAGGTGTTTCATTAAGAAAGGATGAACTATTCTAAGATCAGAAGGAAAGATGCAGTGCATAACATTTGTAACAGGAAATGTTCTGTAGCAAATTAAACTCCTTTGAAGAAATTTATTTGCAAATTTGGGGATTTTTGCAGTTGCAAATACCTTCCTGAGATTATGTATATTTCAAAATGCTTTGGACATAATTATTGTAAGATTATTTAGTATTATTAGTAACTAAACCAAGCCATTTATGTATAAAATATTATGAAAAAAATTGGGTAGCTCTCTGTCAAAAATAAGCTAATTTTCCTATTGAATATAGAAACTTGATTATGTAAGTGTAAGACAGTCTGTGTTTTCAGCGGAGAGTATATAAGCTACACTCTATCAATCAATGCATTTTAAAAAAAATGTTAAATCTACTACATTATTATACAAAAAACCCAAGTAGTTTTAAGCTTATTTTACTAAATGAGATTAAGACCAGTCAAAAGTTTCAGAAAATAGCTACGGAAAAGCTAGAGTCAGAACTGGACTTTAGCCTTGTCTTTGGTGCAGCTGCACCAACAAGTGGTTATTAGCTATGAGCAGAAGGTGTTACAGAAGTGATAAGGGTTTTAAGTTGTGGAAAGGGTAACAATAACTTGAGAGAGTGACAAAAGAGTGTCTTGCATCTCAAATAAAACGATCAGAAGGAAGGATTTCAAACTAGTCATCTTCTGCTGCTGTCTTGTGCTTTCGTAATACTCAGTGTATGTTCCTTTCATCTTTTGTAAGCAATCAGGCAGCATTGGGAGCAAGAAAACCTCTAACCCTGGACAACACTGCTCCAGCAACACAATGGCATCATGCAGACTTTAAAATCAAGAGCAGAGTAGAAGTTCTGACAAAGCTCTGCTTGGTAATTGATTATTTCCTCCCCTAGGATTTAATTAGAATATTGACATGCTGTTGCAATTTATAATGCTAATAACTTGTCTGTCTAAAAGTCAAAGTGATTTAAGTTTTTACCAGATTAGTCAAACTTCCTGATCCTGTGAACTTACTGGTAAAATCCTGGTATGACTGAAAACTACAGGACAAATGCTGAATATCTCAAAGATCATAGAATTACATTTTTTGGTATAGCACACAAGTAAAGAGAATGATAGCTCCTTGGGGTCCCTTAGCTCAGTTGTGAAATGGAGGAATAAGAGCACTGCTGAGCCTTTGGGCAATGGGGCACCACCAGGCTTAGCACTGTAGTAACTACTTAGCCTTGCTAAGCATCACATTTAAATCACTTGTCACAGAGAGTAGCACTTGAATCATGTGCAAACTATGCTGTTTAACAAACAAGTAACCTTTGTCCTTTGTTTTCACTTTCTTTCCACTTTCATTTCTCTTTTTCTTTAATAGTTGCAGTTTGAGATGGTTTTTTGTTTGGTTTTGTTGTTTGTTTTTTTTTTTTTTTTTTTTTCACCAGAGTGCCCCAATTGCATTGTTAAGATTTCTGTGAAATTAAAGCAGGGAGAGTCATGTCCCTGAATGGTCGTTAAGGCAAACAGTTGTTAATGGGTAGCTTCTCACTTCTCGTTTCCACATATGCTAATATATATTTTTTTTAACAATAAAATTACTTGGCAATCACTGTGAAGTGTCCCTTTGTATACCATACCATTGTGAGGACTCTTTCATGCATAACTAAGGTACCCCAGGTTTACTCTGGTTTAATCATCTTTGAGGATGTGAACCTCCATGGCAATTAGCGATTAAGTTACAGTGAACCAAGGCTACTTTGCTCTTGAATGAATGCATCTACAGGAGTGATTAATGTGCCTTTACACTGACGTCACTCCTGTAGTTGCTTTGTCTTAACTTTTCTAAATATATCAATGTTAGACATGGCCTACATTTAAGACCCTCGTTGGTTTTGTGTGAATAATATATCCAAATCAAAGGAAAGGGAATTTCAGTGTTAATTTGTGTTCTGCTGAGAAACAGGTGGGGAGTTGGACTTTGAAAATACTTGAATGCATTTGAAAATATGGTTTGGCCCTGGAAACACTTCAGGCATATCACTGGAATTCTGGCACTGTATATCTTATCATTTCTCTCTTTAGGACCCTTATGGTTTTCATGGCCATAGCAAGAATTATAATCTCTTTTCTGTTCTCACTCCCTTTGGCAGATTTTGCCACCTCCTGATAAAGGCCTTCTGTGTCCTTTATGTTCCAAAAACCTAAGCAGAACGTAGCAGGGGGAAAAAAGTTGATAGTATCAAATGGGTGATTTGACTCCATAGTCAAAACCCCACATCACAGACGAAGATGCTGCCCTAATTTGTTTTAGACATTGTGCAATAAAAGAGTAAGTGTTGGCACTGCCCTACAATACTTGTAGTTGAAGTAGCAAGTCAAGAGGTAACAGATGGACACAGACAGGTGAAGGAGTGCAAGAGAGAATATTGGTCAGCTCACTATCTGAAATAAACTGGCTAATGAGTTTCAATGCCATTTTTAGAATACCAGAGCTCCATGTGTGTGAGAGGGGGTCATCCTCCTCAGGACTGCCACCCCTGAGTGGCAACAGACTGTGGAAGCAGCAGGCTCACAGTCCCAGTTTCACTTTGGGTCTGCAAAGCCCCTACCCATCCACTGCCTGTTTCCTACTATCCCTGCTGAAAAATCATGTTTCGTCATTTGTATTTCAGCCTACTTTCAAAAGAAATGCAGCAGCTGCTATGGTTGTAACATTTCATGGTGGTAGAAATGAGCAGAATTTCTCTAAAAAAAAGGCAAGGCTTGTACTCACATCGTTGCCCCTATCAGTGCCATGTCCAGACATGGGAGTTATACTTTGCACATTTTAAGAATATTGTATTAAAGGAGTTACAAATTTTGTAAAAAAGCAGTTACAATTTTTTTAAAAACTCTTATGCCATAGAAGTGTAACAGCAATCATATTGTCTAACCTATTCCATTAGCTTTAAAATATACACATGAAGTTAACTGCAGTATGAAATGGTTCACAAGCATAACTTAACTACAACTGTGTCTCAACACACAATAATTACATATTTTACTTAAATTTGCAGTTACAGGTTCAGTTATGTGTTGTGGGTACTTTTATGGGCTTTTTTGCATAATTACCAGTGTTTTGAATCAAATACTGAGGGCTAAGCATTTTTGAAATTTTTAAAGAATTAGCAAGGATCCCGTACTGACTATTAAGATAGTCGTATGTAAAATAACTTTCCTTTTAACTGAATAATTATGCATGAATGTATTTCCTGTGCTCTGTGCTTAACTAATTGAGATGCTTTGATATAAGCGTACATGTTAGCAGTGTAATGGTTGCTCTGTTAGCTGTTAAGGCATTGTTATATAGTCTCCACAAACACTGGACTTTTCTGGTTTGTATGTAATGTGTATGTTATTCATTGTTAAAGACCTTGGTAAACAGATAACATTGTTATTACCTTAAAGGCCTAACCCCCCCACCCCAAATGCTAATTTTTTTCAAGTAGACATTGTTGGTGCTGCAGGAGCTATTACTGTTACTGTAAATGTGGTTAGATAGGAAGAAAAAGTGGACTAACATATTTAAAATTGAAATAGCAAAATAAAAGCAATCAAAATGTAGAATGTAAGATGTGAAATGACAGAGAGGCTAGCAGAAGCTGTTATTATAAAATTTCATCTACACTCCCCCTCCATACTAACAGCATCGAATTAAAACCTCAGAACTACATGACAAGTTGGATTGCAGCAATTTTAGTTGTTTTTTCCTCTGTGTCTTTTTTGACTGCATGAATTCTGATGTGAATTTAGGTCATAAAGCAAATGGGTCATAAAGCAAACTGTATGAAAGACCCTGATGCACATTTAAGTACACTGAAAATCTTCAAGGAATTTAGGAGGATGATTTGATATTAACTAATGAATTTCCAGAAAGACCAGCCTGTGGCTGTCAAACAACAAGTATTTCAGTCCAGAATTAAGAGAGTAAGTAGATCTTCATGGACAAATATGCAAAGCACTTTGCTGGGGCTATTGCACTCTGTTAATGCCTTTTACCTTACCCATCACTTGGCTGATTCACACTCATGATAGCGGAGACACAAATCAATAAAATTAACTAACTGAATGCTGAATGTTTTGTTTTAAGAAGCTTTTTTTGTTGTGTTTAAACATCATAGGAATAGAATAGCTATTTTTTCCCTGAACTGGGGCCATCTTCAGCAACGTTCTCATAAAGCATGCTCAAAGGAGAAGAGAGTGGAGAGACTGCCCAATGGATTAACATGACAACATAGTGACTTTGTTTGTAGATTAAAGCCATTGAATTTTGGATGAATTGATTTTGTGCTGGGATAGGTTACCTGACCTTCACTGGTGGACAAGAGATTTTAGCAACTGAGTTAAATGAAATTATAGAAACGGGGACTGAGTCAGGAGTTGTATTTGCTCTTTTTTGTAGCTTATTGGGAGAGTTCGGACTTGGTTATGGTGAATGGGAAACAGTAGACTTGTTAGTCCTGCTTTTCCAGCATCTGCTATTTTATCTGTAGAGTGAAGGTTTGTTGAGGGTAAGGGGAATATGTAATGCTTAATGTAACTTACAGTTTGCAAGCTAAGTTTTGCACTATGTCAAGTATACCTAGGCCATGAAGGATGGAGCTGTTTGTTAGCATTTGCATAAAGATTTGTTTGACATTTATAGTCTGGGTGTTGGAGATAAATGCACTAGGTTCCTGCAGTGGGCTCTGGGCCTCTGCAAACAGATGAAGGAATCTGAATAATTAAAGGATCATAGCTTCATACTATACCGAGTTTCAGGATCTACACAAGAACTTTTATTCTCTTTATCACAGTAGCGTCTGTGCTGCTTTCAACTATCTCCTTTTATCATCACAGATGGGTAGGGATTGTTAAGGCAGATTAAACTGTTGGACATTAAAACTTTGTTAACACTGATGGAAGCTGGACACTTACCTGAGCCATGAAGCACAGTACAGAGAAGCCTGGCCTGACACTGTGGATGCTAGATCCTCACAGTGAGCAGTAAGACCACATCACGGAGCTACCATACTCAAGTTATTAACTCCTGTCTTTCAGTACTTAGTAAACCACATGCAAGGTTTATCAATTTGGCTGTGGTACTCTACCAGTGAAAAATCTGTCTTTGAAACCAGTCGAGCTGAGAAAATCCCAGCTGTAAAGGGGAGAAGCAATTGTTCTCTGTGCTCTTGGAGTGCTCATGGGGCACTCATGGGGCAACCTCATGAATGAGGTGCTTTGATATATCTACACTGGATAGGTATATAGGATAGGTATACAGGCATTAAAAGTGTCCCAGGGTTCTCTACAACAGTTGACAGCACCGGACTGATTCCTATTTGAATCTTTGCCATTTTTGTTTCAACTAGCACTTTATTGGTAATGTTTCAGGACTTGTTTGAGTTTGTGCTTTGAGTCACGTTCATGCTATAAAAGAGGATAATGAGAATGTGAAGATGTCTTCTGTACTGATATCTCTGTGTCTTTTTTCTTCTTTACAGCATTTTGTTTGCAGACATTGTGGGGTTCACCAGTCTGGCATCACAGTGTACTGCACAAGAGCTGGTGAAGCTGCTGAATGAGCTCTTTGGCAAATTTGATGAATTGGCAACAGTAAGTACAACATTCTTATTTCAATTTAATGTAAATTCCCTTCTGAAAAATGTTGCATGAGTTACACATATTAGAAAACTGTAATAGACTGATTTAGCCCTGTGTGTCATGAATTTCTAAAGCTTCAATTTTTTATTATTATGCTGAAAACAGTCTATTTTAATTGTGTAGGAAAGAAGTTTAAGTTGCTATTTTTAAATATACTTTTCTTCCCTCTCCTTGGAGGCCATCAGTGTTCTTCATTGCTTTTGTTTGCACAAAATAGAGACTATTTCAATATTTACATTTCTCTCCTGCATGGAAAAAAACAGGGTAATGGAAAATACAAATACTGGCAGTACAGCATAAAACTACTTTCTGTGATAATAAGAAGCTAGAGAGTAAAATTAGTTCTTCACAGAGAGCACTCCTTGTCACAGAAATGATGGTAGCTTTTCAGACAGGCTATCATAGGCAAAATGGAATCCACTAATGCTTATGTTTTGGTCGTTGCACTTACATTGTGCCAGATTCCCCAAGGAAAAGAAAGTGAAATAAATGTTCCTTGCCTATAACTTCTAGCAATCTAATGGTACCACAAGCGTTTGACAAGAAACGAGGGGAATGGATGTGCCTGAAAAAGTCACACATCTTGTTTCAAATTACATTTAACAATATGCTGAAAATGTGTTTTCCCCTTGAACAAAGCAAAACTTTATCAACTGTATCTTGTTTGCCAGCATGTCCTCAGAGCCTTAATTGCTGAGAAGTACCACCTCCACGTAAATTGTGCTCCTCCACTACCTAACTACCTTGTCTTCAGACTCTATGCAGCAACCTAGAGAACATATTTCTTCAGGTCCCTAACATAAGTAGCATCCACATTTTTTCAGTCCGAACTCACTTCTCCTTGATGTAGTCTTCCACATGAGAGATCTGAAGCCTGTGAACACTTTGCATCTATAGCTTCCTCTTGATAAACAGCTCTCAAGGACCCCAAGGAGAAAGAAATCTTCTGCTCCACAAGATGCCAGGGTTGAGGAAGACCTATTATTAGTTAAATGGGTTATCATTTGATCAAGTGCTATGCCCTGATTTGCACTAGATGTTCAAGTCATAACAGAGAGGAACTGTTGTGTGTTTCCTTTTTCCAATAAAAACAGAAGATTAACTTAGATGCTGAGTAGAGATGCAATGAAGGTGTAGTTTTTTTGGTATGAATTCATAACATACTCATAAGGCTTTGTGTAACCAATTCATTACTGGAACTACTGGCAGTGCCACATAGAGAATACCGGTCCCCAACCCAGAGTACTTCATAGACGTATGTCTTAGAAATAAAAAGGACTGCCATGTAGCTGATCATTGCCAAGAGCTTAAATGGCTTAAAAAGTTCAAAGAGTCTCCTTGCTTTAATTTCATTACTGAATTTCATCCTCCAAATGTCAACCAGCCATCTAATAAGCTCTTTTAAAATGCCATCATTTGTGGAGTCATCATAGCTGTGAAACACAAGGCAATGTAATAACATGGGAGTACTGTGACATAACATGAGATCACACATATGCACACAGAAATGCACATGCCTATGACATCTGACATGACGCTGAAGCCAGGGAGATGGCTACTGTACCATGTATGCTCCCTTTGCAGTGGGCAGGTGCAGCCAACTGAAGATATCAGTGACAGCTGAAGCCAGGATACCAGGCAGATGCCAGCTTTTGATATGAGGTCAGTTGTTTTTCATGGAAGAAGGCTTTTCTGTTCAGCCTTCATGCATTCTTTTTCCAAATTTGAAAATAAGTCTTATGGTTTATTTCAGCTACGTAAGGAAGATTTGTAATTTGCTTGTCCTTCTAGTTCAGACTGCTGCATCAAGGTGTGATTAAGAACAGAATGTATGAGCTTTCCTTGGTGCTTTCTGATGTGACAAAGGGAGACTTGTGTCTCCTGCAGTCAGAAGAAATGTGCTGAGAAGTATAATTTTTCAGAAGGATTCTGATCTCTTGGTTAAAACAACTTCTAAATATTCATTATTAGGTCAAAACAGAGGACTGGACTGATTTTAAAACAATGCTGTGCTTTAGTATTCAGAATGATGAAGGAGGAAACTGCAGGGACTTTACATTTTAAAGAAAAGTGTAATGGTGATAGGTATATTCCCTGAAACTACTAAAATGTGATCTGTGAGTGTGCACACTGCATGCTGCTGCTTCTTAGGAAGCAATGTCAGCTGGAAGGTGCAGTTCATGACAACCCTTGTTAAAACAATTGTCCTGTCTTAAAACTGTAATGCTTAAAAAAAATCCCTGTCACCACTGTGGGAAGTGCAGTAAATGTAAGGCAGCATATATTTCCTGGGAGTCTCATGAAGAGTCTTGGCACATTGATACATTGTAGAAATAGTAAGTCTTTGCTTTTTGACAGTATATCTCTGAAGCTGACCAGAACCAGGTGCTTCAGACAAACATAAAAAATTCTTGTTGAGAGATCTGGTACAATTTAATCCTAAAGTTTGTCCTTCTGACGTATAGAAACTAGTTTATGCCTTTTAGCATTAGATTTTTCTCTCTTTCTAAGCTGTTTATTTGATTTTTTTGGTAAGGAAAATAATTTTACTCTTTATGAAATACTATGCCTTTTTTAAAATCACAATAGCTTCAAATATAGTTGCAGCTTGTGACAGGGAGTTCTGAAGGCAAATCTTTGGTTTCAATTTATTGTCATTCAACTTCTTTGAAAGTTTGCTTGGGCATTCTGTTAATAGAGAGGGAATAAAATTCCTGATCTTCTTACTCCCTACTAGAAATCATTTGTACTTTTATCATGTCCTTTCTTTTTTATTCACCTCTAGAGAAAATATGTTTTTCAAACATTTATCTTGTACAGGTTATTTTACCTTGTAAATCACTGTCTCTAAACTCTGTTAGGAGAAGAGGTGATCAGGATACAGTACTTAAAATGATGACATGTTTTCTGTTTTCACGGTAGCACTGTTTGGTTTCTTAAAGAAACAATCTTAGGTTTTATTTTACATAGGACTTCTGGGTCTGTGGGCCAACTTCAGTCACTTTGAAGAAAGGAAAGTGAATCTCAAAACTACAAAGCTAAATAAAATGAGTGACAGTATTAGTGTCCTTGCAGGAGTGTAACTTCATCCTAGACAGACATAAGAGAATCCACATGGAGAGGCGCTGTTATGAATGCCTCAGAGTTCATTTGTATGTCTGGTTACTGAAGTACTTGTAATGTCACAGTCTTTAGGCACCCTGAATTTCTATAAGCATTTTGGATAAGTTTGCCCATGCAGAAGCTCCTCTGGGACCGTACACAACAATAGCAAGCCACCTTCCTGAACACAGGCAGTTAAGTTTCTTATAAGGCCTATGAATAGTTCAAATAGAAATGGTTTTGCATTAATTTCTATTGGATTTTATATGCTGTTCAGGCTTAGTTTACTTAGTTCAGGCTGTTATTTCTGAAGTTTCTCAGTTTCTTCCAGCTTTGGTTAAGTAAGAGTAGCTTTGTGCTGTCTCAGATTTTGCCATAATGATAGTCATTCTGCATTAAATATTATCAATGAATGCTTTAAACAACTGATCTTTGCATGAGGTCTTTAGATGCCTTGCAATTAACCTTTAACACTGTAGCTGGCTTCCAGTTTGTCATTGTCATGGTTTGATCCGAGAGGGCAATTGAGCACCACACAGCCGCTCACTCACCCCTTCCCCCTCAGGCATGGGAAGGAGAAAACAAAAGGCTCAGGATTCGAGATAAGGATGACTCGCCCATTGTGGTCAGGGGCAAAAGACAGACTCGTTAGTGAAAATAAAAAAAAGATCAATTTAATTCAAACACTAAAAACACCACCACCACACAGACAGAGTAGGACAGTGAGAAGCATTACCACACCTTAAAAACACCTCCCCCCAACCCTCCCTTCTTCCCAGGCTCAGCTTTGCTCCCGATATCTCTACTTCCTCCTCCCCAACAGTGCAGGGGGTAGGGGATGGGGGTTGCAGTCAGTCCCAATGTTTCTTTCTTCTCAGGGGAAGGACTCCTCACATTCTTCCCTTGCTCCAGTGTGGAGTCCCTCTCATGGGAGACAGTCCTTCACAAATTTTCTCCAATGTGAGTCCTTCCCATGGGCTGCAGTGCTTCCCAGACTGCTCCAGCGTGGGTTCCTCCTGCGTGCTGCAGTCCACCCAGCACTGAACTATAACAGCAGGGGCTTCTTCTATCAGAGTCCCAGCCTTCTTCAGGCACAGCCACCTGCTCTGGCATGGGGTCCTCCACGGGCTGCAGGTGGGCATCTGCTCCGCGTGGACCTCTGAGACTGCAGGGGCACAGCCTGCCCTCTCACCACAGGCTGCAGCAGGGTCTCTGCTCTGGTGCACCTCCCCTCCTCCTCCTCCTCCTCCCCCTCCTTTCTTTCACTGACCTCGGTGTTTGCATAGATGTCCTTCTCACAACTGTTCCTCCCAAATCCGAGGTTCCCCTTCTTAAATACGTTATCATAGAGGCGCGACCACCATCACTAATTGGCTCAGCCTTGGCCAGAGGTGGATCTGACTTGGAGACAGGGGAGCTTCAAGAAGCTTCTCACAGGGGGACACCTCTGTAGCCACCTCCCCTGCTACCAAAAGCCCCACCACACACACAAACGCAACACAGTCATTCTTCAGCTTACTCGTAAGAGTGACAAATTTTAATGAGATAGATATAATCATTTGCACTGTGTTGTTTTTATGCTCCCAAGGAATTCTTGGACACAAGACACTTAGACTGGGTGCCTTGTTACTTTAAAGATTATGTATTTCAGTGCATTTTCTCTTCATGCTTTACCTGTGGCGTGATTTTACTGTGAATGGGGGAGGTTCTTAAGGCTGCAGTTACCCAAGTAGTGTCACACAGAGCTGCACACGCCCCTGCTCAGGTACTTTAAAGGTCACATCTCCACTCTCTTGTGATACAGTTCAGCTATACCCAAAATATTGTACCTGTAATAAGTCATCTTAATAAAAAAGAGGAGGCATTTCTCCATGTTCGTTAATTGTTCTTTTCTCTGGTAGATTTTTCTCACATACCTCCTGCATCCAATCTATGTGGAGAATTAATTATTTGTGTTTACACATTATTTCCCTTTCAACTTTCATGTTAATGCATCTTGGACTTCTAAGACTTTCCATTTACAAGTGGGTAAGGATAAATGAAGTTTAGACTGTTTTCAAAGGACATCACTAGAAGAGGATTTTGATATTCTGAAAGATCTTACTTGTTCGTGCCACTTCTGGCACCTCATCTATTAGCCATACTGACACACACCACTTCCTTGTTCTTTCCATTTGCAGTTATGTATACCTTCAGGCTTTGTCAGTATTTGTAGGCTGAGTCTATTTTTATTTCTTTCCATTTTAATTTAGTATCCTTTCCTGATTACCTTCTTAGCTTTTAACAATTTTTACTTTCCAAATTTCAATGTTACTGAAGTGGCTTTTTGTACCTGTTCAGCCTCAAAGATATTGAATTTAACAACTTTGCTTCTGAGCCTTAGGCAAAGAGTCAGTAAGTAATATTTTTAATCAGCTTCTATGTTTGTTTTTTAAGTGTGTCAAGAACAGTTCTTTGCTGTGCTTTGAACTAGCTATTCCTAGAAGCAATCACTTTAAGAAATTGATTTTACTGAATCTATAGAATGCTTTTAGTTTATATGAAGAGAAGCATGATAAAATTTTAAGATATAAAATGAGCAAAGTTTTGTGGGCTGGTGAAGATGGGAAAGTTAGTACTGGAACAAATAGATATAAATTTATAGCACATAACCCTTCTTTGTGGAAATTGGTAAGTGTGCACTAGAGGGGGATATTTACAAAGGCTAATTTTAAGGAAGCTTGTCTCCCCAAGTTCCCTTGATAGTCTGTGCAGACGCAGGATCCCACTGAAGCAGATCATGCACGTAAACTTGAGTCGGTTTCTGAACAGCCATCTGGAGAGGTCTCCCAGAGAGACGTAAGGAAGTAAGCTTTCTTAAATTGAAGTGGTCTTAATGAATATGCCTGCAACTCTGTAGGATCAGGGACTAATGATTTGTGTCTAATGATGGTGTGAAGCTAAAGTAAGTGGCTGTGGGACAATTTCCCAGGGAGGAAGATAATGTCACACACTTGAAGTATTGTAGGAACATATAAATGCGCAGGTACCACAGAAGTTAGGTCTTGCCTAACCTCCTTTATGGTACTTTTTGGGTAAGAGGATACTGTGCTTGGTATGCCAATTCTCTGTCATAACTCTTATAATGATTTTCATGGTTGTGGTAAATTACCAAATTCTTCCCAAAAATGTGAGAGTTGCATCTTTGTATAGGACTGTGTGAGACTATTCTGATTGGCTTCAGATGCTTGCAGTGTGGGCATTTGTACTGAAACTAATTGTTTTGATTCCTTGTGCAGTTAGCATAGAGAAAGGTATTTCTGGAGTTCAATGTGTGTCATCCAGTGGGAACATCTGATTGCACTCCAGAAGTGCCTGTTTCACTTCATTGTTGTAGAGACAGTTTGACTCATAACCCAGGTGTGTATTTTAGCTGTCTAATGTACTCTGCATACACAGTCCTATCTGGAGCCCTTTGCCCATGTGCAGATCTGTTATGCAGAGCATAGCAGTACATCAGGGGAGCAGCCGTCACAACATCTCCTGAGCCTGGGCGGGACTGTGCCTCCTGTACCGGAGTCCAGAAGCACTGTTGTCAGAGCAGTCAGCTTTGCTCTTCTCAAACCAGACTTTTTAGCTCCTTGAAGTCAATGGAAATGTTTCTGGAAGCTACTTTCTTTATAGCCAGCTGTGTACAATATCTTGCTAGTTCTTCTCATTCTGTCATTTTTCAGTAATTCTGCCAAGTGGAGGGGAATGGCCATTTCCAGTGATTAGGTCTTGAAGATTTCCCATGCTTTTTTGTTTGGAGGATGACTAAATTTCATGCTTTTGTTGGCGCACAAACATCACAGTTTTTTAAAATCCTCTCTATTGTGTTGTTTCCAGAAGAATCTGGAAAAATATCCATTTCCTGAAATTCAGAGATTAGCTTTTCAACATTTTGAAGTGTATTTTGTTTAGGCTTGTTTCTCCTGGAATATCCCTCTTCATAATAAGACAACATCTTAAAGGATACTTAATGAAAGCTGGGAAGGATACAAGCATGCATATCAGTCATGATGATTGTGTAAAATATTCTTGTGTGGTGGGTTGACCTTGGCTGGATACCAGGTGCCCACCAAGCAGCTTTGTCACTCCCCTCCTCAGCAGGACAGGGTGAGGAGAAAATAAGATGGAAAAAAACCCTCACGGGTCAAGATAAAAGCACTTTAATAAAGCAAAAGCAAAGGATGTGTGCGGAAGTAAAGGAAAACAAAAGATTTATTCTCTACTTTCCATCAGCAGGTGACACCCAGCCACTTCTCAGGCAGTAGGCCTTCAGTATTAGGAATTGCTCTGGAAGACAAATGTCATAATAACGAATGCCCCGACTTCCTCCTCCCTTCTCTTAGCTTTTATGGTATGGAATATCCCTTTGGACAGCTTGGGTCAGCTGTCCTGGCTATGTCCCCTCCCAAGATCTTGCCCACCCCCAGCCTGCTGGTGAGGGCAGAATGTCGGAGACACAGCCTTGGTGCTGTGCAAGCACTTCTCAGCAGTAGCCAAAACACTGGTGTGTTATCAACACCTTTATAGCTACCAATACAAAGCGCAGCACTATGAGGGCTGCTGTGGAGAAAATTAACTCCATCTCAGCCAGACCCAATACGTCTTGCTAAAATCCTTTTTTATTTCCAGGTGAATTAACATATTGACTGTTATATAGGTTCTCACTCTCCAGGACTAAAAACATTTAACCTTCTAGCTTTGTAAAATCGCTCTCCATGTGGAACAGGGAAGGAATTTATTGTGAGAATGGAAATGTACAGAAAAGATAGGCCAAGAACCAGTAGGTTATTGCAGGTCAGCGTACATAATTGCCAATAAAATTGAGGGAAAGCATTTGAAGCAAAATGTCTTCCTTTTTATAGCAATCCTGAATAATTCAATGGTTGGACTAGATGATTGTCAAGGTCTTTTCCAACCTTGATGATTCTGTGATTCTGTGATTCTGTAATTCTACATTTGTTCATGCATGATATGGCTCCCATGATGGTAGATGATTTGTCATGACTTCACAAATACATTACTAAATTACAAGCTTACATATGCTCATCTGGAGATGGCCAGCTTTCCTCAGTCAGAGCCTAAGAAGCCATTTTCTGAGGTACTTCCTATACTGTAACCAGTTTTGTTTTCCCTTCCTATTATTTCTGCCACTCTGTAACTCTTAAGTGTATACTAGCTGTTATTGCTATGAGTATGTCTCCGTTACCCTGCTAAACTGAACTGTGTGGAGTATTGCAGTTAGCTCATTCTCAAAGTTTTTTATTCTGGGACTAACAGATATGCAAGAACTAGTGTAAGCCGGTAAAGTTACTATTTGCAGGTATTATTCCTTTAAAAGATTATCAAAATAGTTGTTTCAATTTTTAAACCCACAGTTCAAAACCTGCGTGAAAAGAAATGTTAAAATGTGTATGCAGTAATTGACAGGATTCAATGAAATTTTCTAATGAGCTGGACAGTTTTTAAAAGTGTATTATCACTATTGGCACACTGCAATATAATGGAGCTGGTGGTAATTTCCATGTCACTTCATTACACTCAGGATTTGACTATGAAGTTTATCTGATAAGCTGGCTTCACTAATCTCTTGCATGTTGTGGCCCACATTCAGCAGAGTTATTAAAATAGATTTGGATGCTATACGGAGAAACCGCATTGGTAAATCTTTTTGTTTTAGTGAAAAAAAGTAAAACAATAGCTGAAATTACTGTTTGTCATTAATGAAAGTTGTAGATGTCTGGAGTAATCTCTTCATCCAGCTCTGGGGCCCTCAGCACAAGAAAGATATGGACCTGTTAGAGTAGGTCCAGAAGAGAGTATCAAAAATGATCAGAGGGCTGGAACACCTCTCCTATGAAAACAGACTGAGAGAGTTGGGGTTGTTCACCCTGGAGAAGAGAAGGCTCCAGGGAGACCTTATTGCAGTCTTTTAATATATAAAAGGGGGCTCTTATAAGCCCCTCTTGTAAGAAAGTCAGTGTCACGTCCCGCTATAGTCAGCAAGAGACTTTACCAGGCTCTGTAGTGACAGGACAAGGGGCAAAGGTTTTAAACTAAAAGAGAGTAGATATAGATGAGATATAAAGAAGATATTCTCTATGATTAGGGTGGTGAGACAGTGAAACAGAATGCCCAGATTTACCTGTTAAAAGTTAGCCTAAGTAGGCTTACTTTTCACCGGCACAGAAACAGGGCCCTTTCAAAGGGGTTCAAAGCAGGGTTCTAAGGACTGTTTTGCATGTGAATCTAAAACCATGTCTTTATCTTTTCCTGCACCTAGCTGCATCTTTTGTGAATACTGCTGCAGTCTAAGAGATTTTCACTGGGTTGTCCTTCCCGTGGAATGATTTTGGTTTTGTTTTTCTCTAAAGCTCTCTTTGGTGCACAAAATGGAGTCACAGAGCTGAGGGGAAAAAATAGAAAGATCTTCTATGTTTTGTTTAATGTTACAAGGAAATTAAATATAGTAGGAAAGTGTAAATATAAAAACCCTAACCTGATATCTTATAAAGGATCTCTACCTCTCGCCATGCACTGAACTTAAATTAATATCTTGATATTCTATTACCTAGTTGCTGTTACTGTACAGCCTTCCAACTAACTCCGACCAATTCACTGCTTTTTCTTCTGTGACCCTGAAGGAGGGTGACTTGTCCTTGACCATTTCCTTAACAGCAGAACACTGTACTATGCCCTTCCAAAGGCACTTGGAGCAGTAAGACTTTCACTGTACCTCTGCACAAAGGAAGGAGTGGACTAGTATTGCCGGGAACAGGTATCAACACCCAGATGTCTTCAACCAGTCTGTGTTCAAATCTGTTGAAAGGTGGGACTCAAAACTGGTGTCTGGCCCACAGCTGTCAGGCTAAGCCACCTTGGTTAGTGTATCAGTAGTCCAGAGGATAAATATTAAAATTTGCATTTATTGCATCTGTTGTGTATATATGCAAGAGGGTGTAGGTAAATTTGCAGAACTGTGTGTCTGTGCATGTTGTACATGCACATATATATTTTTGAATGCATATATTTATACAGCATGATAGCCCATATGTAGGTTTTTTCCACTTCTGTTCCAACCTAATGTACAAATATAATGAAATTGAATAGACATGTCATTCCAGCTTTAGAGGATGTAGTAGAAAATACTGTTCTTTCTGCAAGTCACTTTTGTGTCTCTGTACACATCTGTAATATAGATAAATTTATGTTAACTTCTAGAGTGATTCAAAGCTTTCTAATTCAATTTTTTATTGAGATTAATAGCAGTTTGGAATAAAGTGCTATAAATGTTAAATATTCTGCACATGCTAAAATTGAAAATAAGCTGCAGTGGTAATGGTGGTGAATCCTATCTTGTCCTCTCACAAGACCTCTTTGGAAGCAGAATGAAGTTCTAGGTTTGTGAAGACAGATAAATAGGGAATGAATTTTATTGCTATTTTACATCTTTGGGGAGTTTTAGAGGTGCTTTGCATTTTTTTTTCCAATAGTCATTTTATACGTAATAACTAAGAAAGGACTGTAACTGTGATGTGGTTAGCCCGGATTATTGAATTATGGCTGAATTATGGGTCCCTGAGGATAAGAGGGACAGCTGGTATAAATTAGTGTAGTTCCCCTGAAACTCATGATGCCACGCTGATTAATACGAACTGAAAATTTGATCCCCTTTGCCTACCTGATAAAAACAGTTCAGGTCTGAGCACAGCAGGCTGCTCAGAGGAAGCTGTTGGAATGGGACTTTCCAAAAGAAAATGGCTGATAAACTAAGAAGGAAGGAAAACAAGAGGTAAAATATGAAGGGCAACAAAACACAAAAGTATTTCTGTGATGGGCCCTTTCCTCAGGGTCACTGATCTTCACAGAATCACAGAATCAGAGATCTTCCTTTTGGCTCGTTGAATGTCTGTAAGGGAGAGTGACTGTGCCCCTCTGTGGCACTGGCTGGCACAGTGACGAAGCTCCTGACAGCAGTGGCAGGTACAGGAGAGTGGTATACATTCGTTCTTCAGCCCTCATAGTTCACCACTATCCCCCCAGAATTAATTCAATTCTTAGTGAAAACAGAGCCATCAGAGATTTGCATTTTGATGGCTTCCCTCTACCCAAGAATTCTCTTCAATATGTGCAGAAAACATTGAGCTACCAGTGGTTTTTTTCAAGGGATAGCGAAATATTTCACACACACCCCCCTCCCCAGATTCAAACAATTTCAAGCAGTGAATGAATAGGGGAGGCATGAAGGGTTTCTGAGCTCAAGAGCTGCTCCCTGTGCTGCCAGTGCATCTCCTTCCACTTCTCTGCTGCATGCAGTGCTGCTCTTGTACTAATTTTCTGCTACGCAGGGTCAATATCCAGAGGTCTCACTAATGCTGAAGTCTGAGGTTTGGTGAGGTTGCCACAGCCTTCCCTTGAGAGAGTAAAGACTTCAGTGTAAGTCCAGGACTGATAGATCTCCTCCCTTTTACCCCAACACTTAAATAGCTGAACCTGGACATGCATTGGTTTTGGTTTTCTTTTTTTCTTTTTTAAAGACTCTAACTCTGCAATCACTAAACATCGTAGGTAGCGACCAAACTCCTGCTCACATTTTTCTAGCCTAAACAAAACAAAATGTTATTACTGCTCATGTCTAGGAGAGTGTAAAACTGGTAGGGTCTGAGTTAGGGGAAAAGGGAATCACTGCTTATGCATCTTTTTGTAGGCCTTATTAATCTTTTCTCTTAGTCTATACAGCATAACTAAATCCAAATTCGCTGAATATGGTAAAGAATCTTTCTATGTACCTTAGCTGATGCAGTTTTTGTTAATAGGAATGTCAAAAAAGTGTATTTCTAATGTACAGATAAATAACATCCCTCCTACTCATAGGCTGGTGATTCCAGGAGGGTAGGACACTAAAAGCCTGAAGAGCATGCCTGCAAATCAGGTTGTTAGCAGGCTTGCAGAAAAAGAAATGGATGTGTATAATGAGCATAAAATATATTGTAATTAAGTCACACAAGGTCAGACTCACCCTTGGTGTAATTCCACTGCAGTTAGTGGAGTTACGAGAGAGAGAAGTTCGATGTTTAGCTTTTAAAATCTTGCTTTTTAAAACTGTAGTCTATCTGACCTTCCTGTTTGACTCAGTTTGACAGATACTCACACACCATGATGACACATGAGTGTGTGGAAATACATAGATTGTCACAGTGACAGAAGGCAGTGCAAGGATTCTTTCCTGCATTAGCATCTGCCATCTCTAAAATAAATAAAAGCTTTAAAGAGGCTGTTCTCTTACCAGACAGTGTTACAAGAAACAAAAATAAGTACTGATCATCCCTGACTTTTCATGTATTCATGTAACAAATGATTACTTACTTGGATAACCTATAAAAAACCCCAAAACAAAACCAAAAAACCCAGCAGCGACAATAACTATTTCTGCAATCTGACACCTGAGAAAGATCCTCCTTTAAAAGACTTTGCACTTACCAAGTACAGTCTCTCTGTTCAAGAGAACACCTAGTTGTCTGCTTATGTATTCTACTGGGAGAGGTCTGAAAGCTCCTTACACCTTGTTATTACTTTGACACAATCTTTTTCAAATTTTTTTAAAAGAAATCGTAAATTCTTTTCCCCTTACTTTTTATTAAAAAAAAAAAAAACCCCTTATACTGAGTATACGAAACAGTATTTGACTTGTGTAGTACAAGAATGTGGAGTTAATGGTCCAAATAAATTTGCAGACTTCACTCTTTCTGCAAAATACATTTAAAGAACTACAATAAAAACAAAAACCCAGAGATGTTTGAAACAGAAGGCCCCCCCGCCCAATTCTGTCTAACAGGTAGAATGAACTGCTTTATAAATTGCTTGTCTGAAAGTGTAAAGAAAGCTCTTAGCCACTCTGAAGTATCCCCTGCTTTCCAACCTGGGCTACCACTTCAGACTGACAAACCCTGTGACTGACAGTTGTGCCAGAGGGAATTCTGCAGATCTGCTTGGAAACGTCTCAGTGAGGCACCGCAGGTGGGCAAGCTGCCTGGCTAATGCAGCGCTAGCAATCTCTGGTGCTTTTTATCATGTGCATAAAACCAAATTATCAGCTGTTTCTAAACAGACATTGCTTGTATCAACTGTGACTAGAATTTGTAACTATCACACTTGAATTCATCACTGTCACAAATGTGAAAAATATTGCTGAGTCAAGGGCTTCTTTGGAAGTTGCTGAGGAAACAAAACAAAGAGAGGGAAAAGATTTGTTTTTTTAATTTGCATATCAATCCTTAAAAGATTGCGCTTACAAAACTGCACTGCATCTCATTCCTGGAAGTCTGTCTCATATGTCGAGAAAAAGAAAATAAATAATTTTTCCAGAGATGACTGTATATTAATTGATAAATGGATAAATAAGGACAGTGAGGATAACATCTGATAAGGAACAGAGTGGTGGTTTCAAAAACAACAGGTGATTTAGCCATATGTCTTCCATGAAAATTGATATCTCTCCAGAAATTGCTGTAGTCCATATTTTCTTTTTCTTTTATTTTTCTCCTGCACGAGTAATAAATTGACTTAGAAAAGTGGTAATGGATCAAGTGCTGTGCCAGTCTGACAGTAATTTTCTGTATCCTGTTATAAAATGTGCAGTACTGCTCTACAGCACAATAAGCTCTCTAAGAAAACCAAGTCATTAGAAATGAGCCATTTTGGAGGTAGAGACTGAACAGGAGAGAACGCTGATTGATTAACACATACATATTGTCTACCTCAGGTTACTGAAATGGCTTTTCTGAATAACTTTCAGCTGGGTCAAATAGTCATTGCCTGGCCACAAATCATGCATACCAAATTTGAAGATGAAAAAGTCTTTATAGAGGACTCTAAGGTGTGGACCAAAACTGGATTTATTTTGGAAATAGCTTTAACTACTGAGTACGCTCTACTGCTTCAAGATTTGCCCACAATTTTTTAAAAAAAAGGCTTATTTTGGCAGTGTATATTAGTGGTTTCTACTAAAAAACTTAGTGGTTTCTATTTAAAAACTTAGTGGTTTCTGTCCAGAAACCTTGAGTTGGAAAGCCTGTTTTGTGTTAGGATATATTTTGAGGTCTGCATATTACTTTGTGTGCATCGATAATTATTTCACTTATATAATACTATTTAGGCAAGGATCTCAAAATACCCAATTAAAACTCTAAGTAACATTGGTGAGGCATTTTGTAGTATCGTTGTGGAAACACTCCCAGGCCCCGGTGATAATGCTTCTAGAATAATTATGCTTTCATTCATTAAAATATATTAGCAATGATAATTAGTGATATATTTTAAATCCTGCTGTACAGAAGAAATATTAAGTAGTCACTCATAGAAAAGCCTTTTCTACTAGTTAAGCATACCCAAAAAGATGTCTCTCTTCTTTGATTCAAGATCTGAATTTACTGCTTAATTTATAAAAGAAGTAGACAAACCAGTTTTCCCAAACAGTGTAAGCATTCCTTCTTCCATGCCTGAACAGAGGTAATTCTCATTTTATAATATTTGTTGAATGCTCGGAAACATTTATAAAGAAGACAGACATAGGAATGCCTGCAGCTGGAGGCGGGTGTAATAACAAGCCCCAAATGCTAGTGTATGACATGTCAGAGAGAAAGGGATCACTGCACGCATAACCATCGCTTCTGACTGGAATATGGGTAATGATTTGGAGAGTGTGGTCAACTCAGGAAAGCTTTGATTCTTGTAGGCAGGAGACTGGATGAGAATATATGCCTGTGTGAGAAGCTGAACCAGTATGATTGGGTGATTTTTTTTTCAGAAATTTTAAATTTCCCCACCACCACCCTCTCTTTTTTTTTTTTTCCCCTTTCTGTGCCACTGAAGTGAAGACTATATAGCACACTGCTGAGGGAGAAATCAGATTTTTGTTAATCCTCTCTCATCATATTCACAACAACTAATTTTGCATGCCACTTCCTGGCATAGTTCCAGCTGTGTAAGTTGGATTCATTTAATCAGGTTATTTACTTTTCTGTGCCATACTCTAAATGGGTAGAAGTTGCCATAGTCTAGCTGCAAGGAATACAATCATGTCTTCATGTCTCCTCATAGTTTACTTGTTGAAGGCACTGCTTTGTTAAAGGCATTTTTTTTATGTGCTCTCTGTTCAGAAATGAACTTTCTGTTCAGAGCTATGTACCAATTGTCACATGCTATCACTGTTTTTTCAAAATGGGAGAGATTTAGCCAGATCTCTTTGACAGTAGAAAGTAAACTGTATGCAAACAAAATTCGATGGTAATGCAAACTGACTGTATCTTCTGATCTGCAAATGTGTCATATTTACACCGATCATACGGTATTGTAAATTGTGATTTATGCATTGGTAACATACAGATCTGTATACCTTTACAGATAAATATATCATCTTTCCTGGTAAGGCGGAACTTGATTTGAAACAAAAGCTTCTCAAAAGACAAACATTTCCTGATATTCAGTAATACTTTGGCTTCAGTCAAATGCAATGCTTTGGTTTGGATTCATACAGAAATGGAGTCTCATTGCAAATCTTAAATTCATACTGACCTAACATGAGGGCAAGGGAATTTGTTCAGAGCTATGGTTTTAAGCAGTGTGTTACCCCATGTGTGTTGAACAATGCAGGGCTGATCTCCAGTATATATGGGAGTATTTATAAATAAATAAATAAACAAATATGTGTATGTCAGCTGTTCTGTGCAGGGAACCCAGATTTTGTGAACCGTAGATTACTTCATATGACCATGAAAGGATTCCCTGAATGATTGCATAGTATTGGAGAAGATTTTATCCTGTAAATATTGGAATATTTATATGAATAGTAAAACTTTCCTATTCTGGTTTTATTAAAGGAAAACCACTGCAGAAGAATAAAAATCCTAGGGGACTGTTACTACTGTGTATCAGGATTGACTCAGCCCAAAACAGATCATGCCCATTGCTGTGTTGAAATGGGACTGGATATGATTGACACCATCACGTAAGTACTGTGCACGGTGAACCTGGACACGAGTGCTACAACAACTTCTATGTGGCATTCGGGAAGTGTGTTCTCAGAAAAACAGCAGTGTCTGCTAGCACTACCCACCTACCAATTCGCACTGCTGCATTCAGGTGAGAGGATACTGATTTTAAGAAGGGTCATTCTAGACATCGATTTTCCACTCCATTTAATCACTGTGAGGAAAAAGTGCACAAGTATGTATGTAGAGGCACATACATGTACTGATTAGGGGCCAAAAAGATACTGGGAAACTACAAAATATTCCTATTTTCATTTGCCACAAAGAAAGGAGTCCAATTTCTTGTTGTACAGCGATAAACTGCTCATTTTGCACACCAGTATGTAAACTCAAAGCCAGTCCTGATGTATGCATTTGTATATGTGTTTGTATTCTCAAAACGACAGCTTGCTGATTTTTCCATTCTGTATGTCCTGTTTAAACCTTTAATTTATTCTGCTTTTCAGAAATGTAATGTGAAATTCACTTTGCTGATCAGAAGAATTTTTTTATGCTTGAGAGCTCTGCATTGATCATTATTTTACCAAGGCGAAAAATGTGAATGTGAGAGAACTGTGAATGAGCTTTTAGCAAGAGCTAGAAATCTATTTCATTACATAGGAGGGAAGAGATAAAGATGGGAAATTTCTTCACTGCTGTATTGCTCTGTGTGTGTGTGTACATGTGTTTTATAGGGAGGCTACAGGAGGGACTGCACACCTGTATTAATTCTGTATATAAATAAATAGTCATCAGCACAGTGCTATTACATTTGGAATGAGCTTGCACAAGTGTGTCATATCAGGGGCCATAGCCAGTTCTATATTGGAAAGTGTTTGGCCACTGATTCCAGTAGCCAGTCATTCTTTATCTCTGTTGTCAGCTGGACTGTTGGGAATATGGAGTTAAGTCAGGGTTCTACTTCCCCTCAGCTAATCCCCAAGTTTTTGCATTTTACACAAAGATCTGCCTTCTCTGTGAAGGTGAATAGAGCACAGTGTAATCTTAATTTTAAAATGAATAGTATCTGTTAAATAAAGAAAAAAATTCTAGAATAAACAAACATAAGGCTTATGAATTCAAATTATGCACTTTTGATTTGGAACATTTCACCTTCTTTCTTGTTTCTAATAAAGCTTTTGCCACATCAAGTGTTTAATGCCTTTCATTTGTATGTGAGGAAGTTTATGCACATATATGCACATAAATAAGTTGTTTTTCCAAAACCAAATTGTGTTCATTTCTGGAGAGTCTTGGTGTTGTAGAAGAATGAGTATATGATCCTCTCACAGAGTTCACTGTAAGTTTTGCTCAGGAGAGTTGGTTTTATCTCTACAGAAGTAGCGGCTAGTTGTTCAAACCCTTCTAATGCCTTAGGGGATTCTCATTTCTAGCTCAATCCATGTGTTTTTATTATAATGTTCATTTGTAAAATCTCTCAGAGTGTGAAGACTTGGGTAAATGACTCTATATTCTCTTATTCAATGCAAATTTATCATCTTTGTAAACATTTGTAAAATTGATAAAAGACTTTGTAATCCATGATAATATGATAGTCTATGACACTATAAAATCCTAAAAGAATATCCTAAATCTGCAAATTATGTATATGTGCATTCTTCCAGGAGTATATGGATACTCCATTTATAAAGAAGCCTTGGCCTTTAGAAGCATAGTTAGATATACAGGCCTTGTACACATTTTCTTTTTTTTTTAAATCCCTGGAAATCAGTAGCTGATGCTCTCATTCTCTTTTAACCTAGCATTAATCTTTAATTCATTAGTTGTGCTGTGTTTCATGTATACAAATAAGGTAGTGATATAACTGTCTGAACTTCCTTTTTTTGAATGTTTCAGTTTTACTAATATTAGAAATGAAACAAGTTCCCTTTTTATGTTATCATCTATTGGCTGCTGTCATGATAATGTAAACTTGAAAAAGGAGTTGAATTAAAAAGGAAGGAACTGGGACTTTTCAGCCTGGAGGAGAGAAGGCTCAGGGGGAGTCTTACCAACGCATACAAATACCTGATGGGAGGGTGTAAAGAGGACATAGCCAGACTTTTCTCAGTGGTACCCAGTGTCAGGGCAAGAGGAAATGGGCGCAAACTGAAATACAAGGAATTCTATCTAATGATAAGAAAAAACTTTTTTTACTGTGGAGGTGGTAAGATACTGGAGAGATTGCACTGGAAGGTTGTGGAGTTTGCATCCTTGGAGAGATTTAAATGCCAGTTGGACACAGTCCTGGGCAACCTTCTATAGCTGACCCTGCTCTGAGCCAGGGGGGTTGGTCTAGATGATTTCCAGAGGCCCCTTACAGCAACAGCAACTCCACGATTCTAAGTGGATGGGCTGTAGTGTGTTATCTAGACATGTTTATTCAGAGGTTGTGGTAGAAGATAGCTAATTGACAATTTCAGCATTTTATTTTTTAAAGAATTTATAAATTGTAAATCTTTAGTGTAGTCAGTGGTCAGGGTACAGTGAGAGGGTAAGATGCAGAGGCAAGGGTATAAGAGAGTGCCAGATTTATTTAGGGTTGTTGAATGACTAGAGACATATTCTGCACAATTAATTAACCTTTTTACCTTTTTTTTTGTTTTAATGAGGAATTAGTAGTGTGAGTAAGGACTGTAAGATCCAGGCTCCACACATATTTCTTCTCTTAGTTAAATGAAAGTGCCTGTTCTGCTTTTGTTAGAAAACAGGAAGGTGATGCATTCCAGGTACCATTGCCCTTGATGGCAGTACTATTTTTCTTCTTTTACTGCAAGTGAAGCATTTGTTCAGATACTGTTGGATTCTGGGTGAGGTTATTCTGTTGACAGAAGCGTGTGGCTAAGCCAACTACACAGAGCTTCAAACCAGGAAAATAGGTGCTGCAGAAGATTAGGAAAAAACTCCACTCCTTCACAGAGATCGAAGTTAGAAGATGGATTTCTCAGATTAATTTGTTTGAAAATATATTGAGGAAATGAAAAGGAGAAGTGAAGAGCTTTTGATGGTAAAGTTGGAATGCAACATTTTTTCATTTGGTATGATTATTAGGTGTTGCTTATCAGTCCCATGAGATGCATAGTCACTTTTGGTTTTAAACTTCCCACTTTCATCCAGAGTTGGATGCCAGCTGGTAGTCTTCTAAAAGTGTTCACTTTACTGCAGAAATCAGGTCCTGACATTGTAGATTTATGCTTGGAAGTTCTCATTCCTAGTGACAGGTTTGTCATGTTGCCTGGGATAAATAAATAAAATCACTTGAGTTGTGATTCAGCTGATGGATCTATCAAAAGTGCCTGTCCCAGAGATATGCACCATCAAGGTGTGCTTGTTGCAGGAAGTCAAGGACTAGAAACTTCCAGTGGCTGGTTCATGCATCTGTGATTTGACTAAGTTGAATATTATAATGAGTTGATATAAACTGATATTTTCTATTCTCTTCATGTTCTGTGTAACTGTTGTTTAAGTATCCTAGAATATGGTGCTGCATGTGAGTACCATCTGAGAATGTTGCCTCATTACATTTAGACTGAGATTTTCAGGGTAATTTTCAAAGAACATTATAAAATACTTCAAATTTTCACAATTTCATCTGCCTTCTGCAAAGTTTTTTTTTCAATGGCAGAGTTAAAGTCAGACCAGAATCATTATGGGAAGATCTCTTTTTTTCTTAAAAAAACCCCAAACAAAACAGATAGTGTTATATTCTGGCTCTATTCCAAAAGAATTTCTGCTGCCAATGAGTTTTGTCAGTGCTTCATACAGGCCAGGTGTTTATTCTACTTCAGTCGCTGAAACCATCACAGCAGTATTTAAGGGGGAGTTAAGTGTTGGATACCACTGATGTTGCTTTCATCAGGTAACTTTTAACTGTCATGTTTTTGTTAGTAATATAATTAAAATGAACATGTTCATTAGTGCCTCTGATGTGCCAGATGTTGCTCTAATATGGCAGATACTGTCCTCATCTTGGTTTTGAACAGTGTCTTAGGCCGAGTACACTCTTCACCTTACTTAAATTGCTTGCCACATTTGAGGGTTCGACTCTATTTGCTACAGTATTTTACCTTCTAAATAGATATAATTGTTAGCTAATTGCCATGTAGGAAAGTTCTGCCCAGCTATCCAAGCACGTCCCTCTCTCCCCCATAAACTGTCTAGAGTTCTGGTTTAAGCTAGCATTATAGGGGCAATTTTATACATTCTTAATAATAGTTTGACTTTCCTTACAGAGCACTTCATCAACCGATATAAATTATATTAAACAATCGTTTAGCTCAGGCCAGAAATGTAACCTCTTAGGAGATGAAATGTGATGAAATGAGGGAGTTATTTAAATGCACTTGATAACACCACAGGGCAAGAAGTGAATTGTAATGTTTCCAATTGGAAATGAGGAGGCAGTCTGGGTGAGCAGGATATATAAATACTAGATTTGGGACTGGGCCAAAATACTGGGGTTAACATTCATAAACTTGTCAAAAGTGTAATGGGATCCTGTGATCATTCATGTCATCACAAGACTCCTTCCCTTGACATCTTACCAGGATGTCATTTTAGTACTGACTCCAAGGGAATTGAACCACTGTCTGCATCACGGGCTATGCCTACGTTAGCAGGTAGCATGGCACAGTAGGAGCACATCTGTAGATCACAACAGCTGCTGCTGACTACTTCAGTTTAACCTATACATATTATGGGGGGGAGGAAGGGGAGGGTTACTTTAGAATAGGTCTCTTCTGGCCCCCGCGATTGAATGTTCCTAGTGCCTGTGGAGTTTGAAGAGGTCTGAAGGAAAGTGTCCATGAATCTTTGCTTCTTGAAATCCGGGCACCCCAGTGGGGTCTGTCAGCTTTTCTCTGTGTCACATAGGTGAATTTATCCCATATGGATGACTCCACCTAACATGGATGACTCCACCAGTCATCTGTGTAAGACCTCACAGATGGGAATTGGGCTTATTTTTCACCTGCCAGTTGTGTTGCTGCTTGGTTGCATGGGTCATTGTGGAGGTTGATGCTTGGACTGTCTCCTTCCTATGGGTTTGGTCCTCAGCTGTCCAAAGCCACTGGGGAAGGGAGAGGAACTACATCAGTCAGTTTGAGAAAGCCCAACTGAAATCTCAAGTTTTCCTGTGTGATCTTTTGTCTGAGGAAGAAGATAGAAGCACTAACTTTCCTGATTTCATCACTGTTGATGATTTTCCCCTGGTCCTCCAGAGGTCTGGGGCATGGGAAAGTTTGGACTGGCAGGAGTGAGTTGACCTTAAATTCTAGGAGAACCAGCAACTGGATTTTCAGCAGCAGAGAAAGCTGTCTAGCATTGAGGAAAGCTTAGTCGGCTTGCATCTCTGTCAAAGTGAGTCTCTTGACAGCTGAAGCCATCAGACCTCCACAGCCGAGGCTCTCTGCCCTAGCTGTCTGCTGCTGTGCTCCAGGGCAGCAGTGTACTGGGAAAGCATACAGCTCTGGTCAGTATTTAAAAGAAAAAAAACCCACACCACAAAAAACCAAACAAACCATAAAAACCCAAACCTGACCTGGAGAAACAGCTGCTGAAATAGGACAGTGAAGGTTTTCAAGCAACAAAACTTAATTGCCTGAGAGGCCTAACACCGTCCCCACCCTGTGAGAAGACAGACTGAAGGGAGGGTAGGGGTGCCTAGCGTACAGGTGTTCCTGGGTACTCTAGGCCATGGCCAGCAGCCCCTCCTCCAGCCGCCTGATGGGCTGACAGAGCCATTCACAGAAAAATAGTCTTTGTCATTAACATCCAAAAACTGTCCAATTCATGTAGTTGAAGTGGAACTGACACAGAAATATTTAGGTAGATGTGCAAAATTGAAGGCCACCCTTATCTTAGAACAATGCCTATATAAAAAGCAAACATATGTAACTGAACGAAAAATCTTGTCTATGCCTTTAACCAGGAAATATCTATTTCGATGCAGATATTTTTGGACCTAAAGAAAAACCTTAAATAACTTATAAAAAATGGGAGGCAGAATTTTTTTTTTTTCCCTTCAAATGCAGCACAGGTCTGGATCTGTTCTGCAGATGATCTAAATGACTTTGATGGTTTGTAGCAGCACATGAAATATTTGTAGCTAAGGAGAGAACTAAAATTTAAAGGCTTGGTAGGATACTTGAGCTGTCAGGATAGATGGTTATCTTATTAGTCACTTACATAGACTCTGCACGCTTCTAGTTTAAAAAGAAAATGGTTTTCGATTTCCATTCGTTTCTGGGCCTGCTATTGTGTTAACATTTTGGAAAACTTTTGAGTATATTGTATCTGAACCTAGGAGAGAATAAGTTATGATGAATAATTTATTTGAGAAACTTCTTTTTCCTATTCATGGCTTGTTTGTGAAGTGCTGGTATTTTTTCAGAAATGTTTTTAGAATTTAAAATGCATCACTGGACACTTCTGTGATGGTTTAGTGCACAAATGTTGGTGTTGTTTGTGAATATGATTGTGGTACTGCTCTGATTTTGTATTTGAAGCCTATTCTTTACATATTCCTTAACATTTCTCATTTTTGATAGTTCAGTAGGGTATATTTATGGAAATTAACTGCATAAAGGGCACACAGGTCTTCAAGATAAATTCAAAAACTTTAATGAACTGTTCATAAGCTTTTATTCCTACTCAGATTTAATAATGGTGAAAACACCCCTGAAACACACTGTCGTTTCTGGGAAAAATGTAGAAATGCATTCTTGACTTAGATTTTTTACTTAGTGACTACTTCTGGAAATCTTTTGTTCAAAACATAAAGTGTTTTCAGATTCTGCTTTATGGTTTATTGGTACATTATACAGTCCAGCTTATTTAATTAGGATTATGGTCAGCCATGTTGTATTTTTCTGCTCATTTCATTTACTTTTTGTTATGCTATTTAAATTTCTGAAAGCAGGTGAAATTTCCCCCTCTCTCAAGCCAGTTGGGACAAAGGAAGGTCAAAGGTCTGGAGTGGTCTTTATCATTGTCTGAATTTCACTGTGTTTCCACTTACATTTAGCCTGAGGTTTTATATGCTGTTTTAAATGGAAAAAAAACCCACATTCATTTGCGAACAGAGAAGCTCACACACTTGCAGGTTCGCCAGTGAAGATAATTACATAGGTAACAGATACTGAACAAGGAAATCTCTCTTGCAGTGAGTAGAAGTAGGACAAGGAAATATTTAATCTTTCAGAAAGCTGTGCATAAGCCTTTCTGTGCTGTTGCATAAAATATGACTGGAAAAATGTTGTATGCCCAGATTCCCTATGGGGACAAAAGAGATCTCCACGTTACTCACATTAGTGATGGCTGACATGGTATATACTTCAGCACTTCATGGCAGCAGATTTCCTTGCTTAAATTAAGGCCAAGTATCTTGTGCTGCTCACCCCACATCTTGACCTATGCTGCCCTTTCTGTTAATTGTATTTAAACAAATACAACTATGCAAGGGACAGATACAGTGACTATTCCTGAAATAGTTAAAAAGTCCTCCTAAAGACCTCTCTGCCAGATCAACTGTAGCTGGACAATACTTTAAAAAATATATCGGTCAATGAAGATCAAAGGAAAATTACGGGCAGACCCTCAGTTTAAGGTCTTTTATTCAATGCACTGCAAAATTTAAATTTTAAAACCTAATGAAAACCAAGTCTTACACTGATCAGTCAGTTTCATTTATTCACTGATATTATCTCTTTTTGGACTGCAACTTAGCTGTAGAATGCCAGGTGTCTCTGTAACAGAAAAAGTTGCAAAGATTTATGCAGTGTTATCTCTGCATGTAATGTGTAAGACTATTAGCTTCAAGGCTCCTTTTCAGTGTTAACAAGTCAGTGCAGGGTGTGAAATATAGCATGTCCCGCATTCACAGAAATGCAGAATCCTTCCTCGTTGTGGCACCAAAATTGAAAAATGCTTTTAATAATGACTTTGCCAATTAATTCCTCTTCCAGCTACACAATGAAAATCTCTGAAGGTTAGATTTAATTTACAGGTGTAAGTCCATAGTTACAGGTGATTTCTGTGCCACTCTTGCAGGAGCTTTGCAAAGATATTAGTGTTTATAATCTCTCTGCATTTGCTACTCTTGCACTGATTTATCGCTTTCATCATTTTCTTTGCTCTGTACTTCTGTAACTGGGTAATTGAACCGATTACAGCACAGTGGAGTGGAGTCATTGCTTATCCATTTGCCGTCTCAACTAGTACCTCCTCATACCTCTTTTATTGCAGAAACTGTAAGAGTGTTTAAATATAAGTCTGTGCCCTTTCAGTGTCACCATAGGAAATGATGCTTAGCTAGTCATACCATAAAGGTAAAGGTGCAGCACAACTCTGTGCGATTATTAGTAGTTACAACAGTTTCCTAGCAGTAGCATAAGGTGAAAATGTCAGTTGAAAAAATATCATGAAATATTAAATAAGTATCATCCAAGAAGACTGACATTCTGACACACTTGGGAAAAAAATTTTAATTTTTTACTGAGTAGGTTTTCATTCAGGTGGAGTTTTAATTAAATGGTGAATTTAGAGAACATCACAAATCTAAACTGTGACAACATAAATGAGACCATAACTTTTGTTTAATTATTTCTAACCCTCTGTGCTGTACAGAGAGGAAGTTTTGGAGTCCATACTATGCTCTTTTTCCAGATTATTTTATATTTTAATTGCAAATGTTTTACACTATTACCTTGAGACCATACCACTGCGAACAAAAGAAGTGAGGAAAAGAAAACATTATTTTGATATTATAGATGGAGAACTGAAAGAGAATAAAATTACTTTAAGTCACAACAGCAGTTGTAAAGGAGGAAATTAAATGCAAGTCTTGAGTTTATATTTTACTTACAAGACCAATCTTTTCCTTAGTGTTTAATATTAAATTCCTTCATGATGAAATTCAGTTAACTCATATAGGATCAAGCATGATCTTTATATGTGTGAAGTGAGGGGGGAGGGGGTAAAAAAGAATTAGAGAGAGAAAAATCCACCAACCAGTAAACCCAAGGCTAGGTTAAGGAGAAACAGAGATTCCTAGTGAAAAGAAGAAGCCAGGTAGCCCATTTTAATACTGAGTTGAAAGCAGTTTGTAGTAATGGTAAAATTGAAATGTTTGCTTATTTAGGCAGGTTAGAATTAAGCCTAATAAGATAGTTTCAGAAATCTTCTTTTGATTTCAACAGTCACGTTGTGGTCACTTGTCATCCTGCTGAAATAAATATCCATTGGGAAAAAGGAACATTTATGACAAAAAAAACTAAATATGTATGAGACACAAGATAAAAAGGAAAGTGCAGGAGTTAAGCTGACTGTTTCTGAGTTATTTGAGTTACAGCCAGAAAGTTCTTTGTTTATTTCCCATGAAAGTATCTGTTTCTGTAGGACCATGATAGCAAATACTGCAAAAGTGGCAAATAAAACCTAAAAATTATAGTCTTAGGGAAGTTTCATGACAAGGCCATTTACTACACTTGCTTTATTGTCCTTTTTTTTTCACTTTTTTTACTTTATTAAACATAATGAAACATAATCTTTTCTGCATTGCCTTGAAACCTGGAAAATTAAATGTTCAGTATTAGGTTAAGAAATTTAGAAATACTGAGATTTTGGTTAAACGGTAATTAAAATATCACCAAGAAAATTATTTCTTTGGAATTATAATTGGGGCTTTGAAACAAGTGAAGGAAAAGAACAGTTCCTGAATATATCATTTGAGATTTTTAAAAGATCCTGTGTATTCAGTCATGTATATGTATGTTAACTTTGGGAGAAGGAGAGAAAAAGAAAATCAAGAGCAATGTAATCGTCTAAAGACTAATATTCTGATGCTGTCTTTTTCAGATCTGTTGCGGAAGCCACAGAGGTTGATCTCAACATGAGAGTTGGATTGCATACAGGCAGGGTGCTTTGTGGTGTCCTGGGTCTCCGAAAATGGCAATATGATGTCTGGTCAAATGATGTGACTTTAGCTAATGTAATGGAAGCTGGAGGACTGCCTGGGTAAGTCTGAAAAAGAACCATAAAAAAAGAAACCTGTATGGGTGAAGGATTTATTTCCTTCTTTGAGGCGTTTGCAGTGTAATTGCTGTTGATAAGAAGGGTTGTGTTCAGTAAGAGCAATCAATGTATTATGTGATTTATCGTGTGGAATTCTCCAAATGATCTTGATATTTACATTAGTAATAGGTTAGATTAGAAGCAAAACATTTCCGAACAAAATCCTTATTAAAAGCTGCCAGATATAAAGAGTAGGAATGAGGCAATGCTAGGAATGTAGGAATGCTAGACTTTCACCATTTCATGTTATAAAAGTAAAACCCTCTAATTATTCCAGGAGATTTTTACCCTTGCACCTCTACACATGTAGGGGGTGTGTCCCTCACTCCTTTTACATGGCAAAATTTCCAACACTAGTAGCGTGCTGTAGAAAAAAAATACCTGTTTATGCACTCAAATATTGATGGTGTGCGTGTAAATGATACAGTAGCACATAAACCTGCAGCCAACCCTTCAGGCTGCACACGTCCTGGAACTTTAAGTACCACCTGGACAGCCTTGGACCCAATTTAAACGCACACAGTGAAGCGTTCAGAGGTGCAGGGGTGTGCTTCTGAGTGCAACTCACATTTGGACTAGGACCTACCATCCTCTGTTGGATTTTTACAAGATCATGATTTGCTGAAGAGGGAGACAATGGAACCTCTTAATTTTTGTGGTTAAGGTGAGTGAATTTCTGTTTGTTACGTATGTCTGCCTTAGACAATTTTGGCAGTGTATTTTGTATGTTCCTTACCTTAAGACTTTCCCGTGAAAAAAATCTGAACGTGTTTAATAGAAGAAAGCAGTAATAGCTTTTCAGATATCTTCTGTGAAGACATTTCAAATGTAAGGGGCTTTTTGGGAGAAAATGTGAAGACAGTTTTCAGGATAAGAAAACTCATAAATACTGTCAGATGGCTGTGCTACCAAAACAAAGTGAATTAGAAAGCTGCCTACAAAACGGAGTGAGTAAATGAAACAAGTCAGAAATGTGAAGGAGAACAGAAACAGAAGTTTCTCCTCTATGCGCAGGAGAGATTCGTAGCGTGAAGTCACAAGTTTCAAACAGCAGGATGTTTTTCCAAGCAGGCAGTGAGGTAAACATGTAAGAAAGCCACACAATGTGGAAAATGATGTGCAGACTTTCACTTTCTACAAATCAACAAATCTGCAATGTTTGGACAATCAACAGTTATCTTTCTGTTCACTCTGCTCAAGTTTAGAAAATGCTTGTAATAGAAATATTTCTATGTTTTATTTGGCTGAAAAGACAAAACAAACAATTTTTTTACATTAAAAATGGAGTTTTGCACGTAGCTTGACCTCTTTATGATTCCGCACAGGAGTGTATTTCAGTAGCAACTAGCTCATAATATGTCTTTGCTTTAAACAACAATGTCCAATTTTTCTCTTCAGGAAAGTTCACATTACAAAGACCACCTTAGAGTGCCTAAATGGGGACTACGAAGTAGAACCAGGATATGGTCATGAAAGGAATAGTTTCTTGAAGAAGCATAATATTGAAACATATTTTATTGTGCCATCCCACCGTAGGAAGGTAAGGTCTAAAAAATTCTAGCTTATTCCATGATATGTTTTTGTAATTTAACAACTGTTCTGTGACATTCTGACAGCAGAGGCAATACTGGTATTTCCTATTTCTAGAAGCTCTAAAAACACTCTTGAAATCAGATCTTTTGTTTTTGACTGAGGCAGGAATGCTAAAAAAAACTAACCTTGAACATTACATAGAGAAGATGATCAATTTACTTTTGAAATTTAAAAATAAAACAATTTTTCCCTTTAACTCCCAAAAAAGAAAACTGCTGTTCTATTCAGATTCTGTAATCATTCTATCAGAAATTATATGATATGTTACTCCAAAAATTTAATTTACTCTTCCCTTCCTCCTCCCCTCAAAAGAGTGTTTCAGAATATTAATGCTCACAGCTTGGCTATTTTTCTTCTAGTTTTCTTTACTCTTTCATTCCCATATTCCCATGCCATTTTACTCGTGCTCTCCTAACCCTTTCCACAACCACTTGTGATACTGGTGGCTCCTTTATCAGGCCTGGAGGATTCCCCAATGAATAGACATAGAAGAAGTAGTATTTACAGACATGTCATGACCACAGCAGAAAAGTTAGCAAAATGAATTCATTAGTGATTGAACTAACATCCCCTTGAAGTGTAGAAAATCTGCCATGTTGCCAAGCTGTACAACACAAGCCCTTTTATCCAGGTCAGAGGAAGAGGCTGCAGTCAACCATCCTGCTTTCGAATGTATATACCACTGTACCACAGATCAGGTATTTATGCTGAAGCTGAGTAAATTTTCTAAGATTATTGCAACAAATAATATATTCTCTGTCCAAAACATGCATGTTTTTTTCTCCTGCTACGTTGAGCTGCTCATGACAAATTCAATGTTTTCCTTGCTTGCTCTGTCACTTCAGACTCCCACAATGATTTTGCTCGTCCCTTTATTATCTTAGATGCCCTTCCCTCCAAATTTTCTTAAGTTCCCCTCTTCCCTCAGCTTCTTCCTTTTGTTAGACCCCTGGAGATGTACTGGGGAAAGAGGAGTAAGTCAGCAGTGCTGTTGAGGGACAATAACGTTTTCTGCTCTTTTCTTCTTTTTGGTGGAGAACAGAAAATGGAAAGTGTGGAAAGAATAAGGTAAGAGAAGATTTTAGCTCATTTGAGCAGGAACTTCATTTCTTAGATGTTGCTCAGGATTTAGCCCCCCCTGATGGAGATGGGTGTGACTCCTCATTCTAACCATATTTTAAGGGTAAGGAGAACAAAGGCCCAGCAGTATGATGGTAATATCTTGAGTCTCAACATGCAGTGAAGGTGATGACAGTGGTTTTTCAACAGGTTCATGTATAGTCATACCTTTCTTCCTCAACCAGTTACTGAGTTTAGGGCAGCCTTTTGTTCTACTGCAAAATGTTTTGTGACCTCACTAGGAGTCTTGAAAGTGCATAATCATCATTTAAACACATTCAGTTTGTTCCAACCTTTTCCACATCAAATGAGGCTTATCTTAGAAGTTATCTGCCATAACATGTTTGTAGGCCAAGAGGAACTTTATTGCTCTTTATCTCAGACAGACAACTCAGGATAGACTTTTGCACCTTTAACTTCTGAGACTCTGCCCCAACAAGTTTCATTCAAGGATTTGACCTTTAGACGGAAAATTATCCAATTCTGAAAGTAAGTATGAAAACAATATGAATGAGGTTTTAAAATGATGGCAGAGCTCCACGGCTCCATGCTTGAGGGTGTTAGATGAGTGTTTGACAAAAATGTAACCAGAGAAAAATAGGTCATCTTGAATTCCATGCCCGCAGTCAGTTTCTTGGTCTGAATTTGATGACTCAGGGAGTTTTTATGGAAATGTAGGGAGACCAGTCACCTGGGGAATTTGAATCTGGGAGTAGAAACTCCTGTTGTTTTATCCCAGAAAGGCTGCTGCAAGGGTGTTTTTTTAATGCACTTCCTCTAAAGCATCTTGTTATTAGAGGAATGGAGTGTTCTCATCTGCTGTGAAAATCATGCAATCTCATGTTTTTTATGCTTCTGCTGGTATATATGATTAGATTCATTTTTAGGTAGCATGAAAGAAAACAGGTGGAAAACCAGTGTGCTAGCTTCTGTTTTGGCAGTCAGTGGGGGATTTTCTGGTGCCTTTCTTGAAATCAGAATTAGTTCCTAAATTAACCAATCCCCAATAAAAAAGAAAACATAAAGAAGGGTTTAATTAAGTTAGGTGTGTTGCTTATTGCTGCTAGATTTGTTTGTCTTGGTTTTCTCTCTTTTCACTCCTACAGCATTATGTATAATTTCATTTCCTATGTTATTATATATCCAGTTTCTTTTCATACTGAGAAGAAAAAGAGCTGAATTTCAGAAAATTATTGATAGGTTGGTGCAGAGAGACAAGGGGATAAATATGGCTATTACACGTAGAAACTGTGTTGTGTCAACTCCACTGCATAAGCCAGTGATTGAGGAACAGAAGCTTGACGTTCACGTAATAAAGTAAACCAGGTCAACACATGTTTAATGTGCAAGGATGAAAACCTACTACTGTGTGAGCACACATTTCTTTGTCTTTGCAAGACTGCTGAGAAATTACTGGTGACTGCTGAGAAATGACTAATTGGTTTATCAGCTCCATAAATCAAATACCATCTTACCCATGGGTGTCACTGATGGGTGTGTGGAAGTGGCAGATCATAGAATCATAAAATGGTTTGTTTTGGAAGGGACTTTAAAGATCACCGAGATCCAACCCCCCTGCCATGGGCAGGGACACCTTCCACTAGACCAGGTTGCTCAAAGCCCCGTCCAACTTGTCCTTGAACACTTCCAGGGAGGGGGCAGCCACAACTTCTCTGGGGGACCTCTTCCAGTGTCTCACCACCCTCACAGGAAAGAATTTCTTCCTTATATCTAATCTAAATCTACCCTCTTTCAGTTTAAAATCATTACCCCTTGTCCTATCACTACACTCCCTGATAAAGAGTCCCTCCCCATCTCTCCTGTAGGCCCCCTTTAAGTACTGGAAGGCTGCTATAAAGTCTCCCCAGAGCCTTCTCTTCTCCTGCCTGAACCCCAACTGTCTCAGCCTGTCCTCATCAGGGAGGTGATCCATCTCCCTGATCATCCTCGTGGCCTCATTTGGACCCTCTCGAGCAGATCCATGTCCTCCTTATTTTGGGGACCCCAGAGCTGGACACAGCACTCCAGGTGGGGCCTCACAAGAGCAGAGTAGAGGGGAAGAATCACCTCCCTTTACCTTCTGGCCACACTTCTCTTGATGCAGCTCAGGATACAGTTGGCTTTCTGGGCTGTGAGCACACATTGCTGGGTTATGTTGAGCTTCTTGTCAACCAACACCCCCAAGTCCTTCTCCTGAGGGCTACTCTGAATCCACTCTTTACTCAGCCTGTATTTGTGCCTGGGATTGTCCCAACCCATGTGCAGGACCTTGCATTTGGCCTTATTGAACTTCATGATGTTTGTGTGGTCAAACCTCTTCCCTTATCCACCAATGCTGTAACCCCATCATAGAAGGCCACCAAATTTAAAAATGGGGGTTATGTTTTCCCTTTTCCAGTGAGCAAGATGCTGATGTACAGATGCTGTGGTACAGCTTGACTGACAATATTAGCTCTCCAACATGCATCAATGGCATGTCAGCTAAACTGGCAGAAATAAACACTTCATGAATTTTACTGGTATTGACTGGCTTCTCCACTGGGCTCACAGATCAATCAGCATGTCTCATCACTCTATGTCACAGCACGTCACAGCCATCCCCAGTTGTCGTATACTTGCATGCTGATCGTTAGACCACAAGCTACATAATAGTATATTTATCTTCAAAATAAACACCTGCTGTCCCCTCCTACCCTAATTCAGTCATTAACTCTTCAGAGACAGAATCAGAAGGCTACCCAAGAAGCACAGACAAGATGGAGTTTTTTAGGTGAATTCAGGCATCTGCTGGTTTAATATTGTATTCCTTCCTCTGGAGCCTCGGTAGCTAAAATGCAGACATATTTTTTATTCTCTGTGCATCATCTCTGACATTAATATGAACTGACCTTAGCAGGTATGATGCCAAGAGGAATGAAAATCAATGTTATGAGCAACAGATGGCCAAGAATCTGTTGAATTTGAAAGGTAAATAGTCCCACTTAGGGTTTTTTTAATTTTTATTTATTTATTTAGAAGACACATACCCCACATTCTTCCCTATTTGGTCTAACAGGAAGATCTTTCATCACAAATATCACCCAAACCAAGGATGAGAATAACAGTATAAGATGACTCATTCATGTATCAGTTACATTTTAAATGTGAAAAAATTATAAAGGATTCCAAATTTTTTTAATCTTCTTTTGAATCAGCCACAATTCTGTCATCTGATCTGATTGCTAGTTTGGTGTATAAGCTAATATATGTGAGAGCACTTCTAAGTGGCCACTGAGGGAATACTTTCCTTTTTGTTTTGTTATAGGGGCTTTTTTGGTAGAGATTATACTAATCTGTTGTTGTTGTTGTTATTATTATTATTACTATTACTATTACTATCGTTATCACTATTAAGCAATAATTATGCATGTTTGACTGGATAACATTCAGCTTCTAAACAGACTTAAATAATTCATCTGATTTTCAAAGTCATACAGAAATTTTTTGAATTAATTTAATTTTTTTTATTGGCCATCATAGTTAAAAACTTATGCAAATATGCTTTTTAAATATAATAAAATGGTATCATTCCCTGACAGCTTCTAGTGCTGAAAATGCCAGTACATTTTTTTTAAGTAAAGTTTAATTGTGTCTTTATGATACTTCATATTGATACTAAAACTTACAGTGATGTGACCAAAATATTGCACTGAGACAAGGTTTGAAAAGTTTAATTAGTGTAACTAGCCAGAAGTCTGACCACATACATGAATGTCTTGGACTTTTAAAACAGGTCTGATCCAGATAGAAAAGCAGATCTCTTTATAATATATTAAAAATTCACAAGATCTATACTCTATGCTTTAGAGTATGGACATTCTCTTAGTTTCAGAATGTCCTAGCTTTCTGAAGTATTGTAAATACTACTGTACGTGCATGTTATTTCAGGAAAAAAAAAAAAAATCAGGCCAGATCGGTTAATCTCAGATCCCCTTACAAGAACTTTATAACTGCTTAGACCTGCTGCTTAGACCCATCTAAACAACTTTTTCCATTAATGTTTCCTCACTAATCTACCAGACTGATCCTGTTTCGACTTTCAAACTGTATGCTTAACATTTAATTTATTTTTTTTTCATAGAGTGGATCTGGCTTTCATCAGAATTCTTTGTTCTTTCATTGTCAGCACTGACGTTAGTGAAAGTATCTTTGTCTCAGTTTTACAGCTGGCACAGCTGGCTCCCAGAAGCACAGCAGAGGTAGTGAGCTTAGATGGACTGTCCACTTCTATGGTTGCTCTAGGAAGTATGATTCTCCTGCAGTATAACACCTCCTCAAGTTTGGCCACAACCTCGGCGATAAGCGGGTGTTTTTGTACTTGGGCTTACTTCTTTGTATTTGGTGTAGCAATTCACTGTCTGATAGCACCTCCCTAGTTTTGAAAAGGCTCATTAATCTCACCAGCTGAGAAATCAGTCCAGCACAGACAATTAAGCAAAATTCCTAAGGTACTTTTACAGATAGCAAAGCAGCTATCAGAATTGATCAAGTTTTTGTGAAGGGAAAGATTTCTCAGAATGTGTTAGTTTTTGTATTTACAGAAGTGGGCCTGCCATCATCGTTACTCCTTGCCAGCTTAAGGGATCCTGCTTCACTGAGTAACTTTGCCAGCTCCAGAGCTAAGGCAAAGACAAATAATGCTATAGACGATTAACAGGAAGCAATAGGTCTGTATCCAGGAACGGTGGTCTTAAAAATTATAAAAATAATAGGGAAACTATAGCTACAAATTATAAATGTTTCCTATATATTCATAAGTGTCTTATGGATTTTACAGCATGACTCAAATATAATCAATAATTAGCTTTCAGTAGGTTGCTAATCAACATCTGCAAAGTTTCTACTAGTGTGCTGGTGAGTTATTCACCAACTAACTGGGTATTCAAAGTACTAGTTATTTTTTATTTGTGGCAATGTAAATCGCACGGTATCTGCATTTACTATTTGAATAGCACTCAGTGATGGGCATTCATGAAAAGTCCATGAAGGTGAGTACCTCATCTGTTTGCCCTTTGGAAAGTAGCTGTTTCTCTGAAAAGGCTGACATTTCTCTTTCTTACCTTACAATGTACATACAAAGCCATGCCAGGCAGTCTCAGAAAATGCTTTCTGTATCTTGGACAGCCCTGCTCTATTATCTGAAGTCTCTGAGTAATGCTATGACCATCCTGAAAATCCCAGGTGAAAGGGTCTACTTTTTTTTTTCTGAATCCTTGTCTGTTCCTTATCCAGATGGAGGGAAGTGGATGCTGGTTAGGGGTATGGCATTCTGTCTCCTGCCTGGTTTGCTGTGTTGAATCATGCCCTAAACGTTTTAAGGAAGGCAGATAAAATTTCAATTTTATTTTTGTCCAAAAAATAATTATAGTCAAAACAAAATACCAGCAGTAGTCTATTTGAAAAGAGAAGTTATAGCAATAGTTGAGGAAGAGGAGAGCACTTTTATCAGTCTTACGATTTCAGGAAAACTCAGCTGAAAGCCTAAAGGTTCAAGAATCCTCTCAATAAGCAAACACAGCTCAGGAACATCCTTTGGAAGATACTATTTTAAATGTAAAACCTCTTGCAAATGTCAGAAATATCTAGAGCAATTATCTGCACTACACACCTGTGACTTAATTTACTGTGAACTGCAGATGGATTTAACAGCTCAAAAGGTTGATCAGTTAATTTGTTTGACTCAAGATCAAATAGGCAGAAATTCAGCAACCTGAGATTCATTCTAACTTGCATGACAACAGCTGTAAGAAAAGTGGCAAAGGCTGTCACATCACTTTTATATGTTGTTGTTTCCTCTAGCATAAACAGATGTGATTTTAAACTTCCTGCATTGCAGTCCTGTCACTAAGAAGTAACAGGAAAATAAATTTTCTAGCGCTCTGCTGCTTGAAAAGACAGTATTTTTTGTCTTGGAGTACAACATCCTCCTTTACTGTTAATCAGCATAGCTTTGTGTCATGAAGCAGGTGATCTGCCTTCTACGTTAAAATAAACTATTAGGCTCCGTATCTTTCCACCAACACCCAACAGGTTTTATCTGTTTATGTCTTTCCTATGGCTGATTTGATTTTTTTTCTCCAGCATGGAATGAACTTTATGCAATATGGCACAGAGAAAACAACATAGATTCATGATGGCTTTTTTGCTTTGTACGGATGAAACGCATAGTAACTACATGTGCTTGCCTTTTGACTTTATTGGTGAATCACTTTTACCTGTGGATCATTGTTAGCATCTAGCATGTTTCACAAGTATAACTGCTCATATACACTCTTGAGATTCTTTCTATCATGTCTTAATAATACTTTTATCTAACTTTTAAAATTGAAGCAATTTGATCTATATAATCCATGTAATACTAGGATTTTTGATAGCAGTTTGTTTGATTTTGTCTGACCTGATTAAAAGATTGGCATCATCATGTGAACAATAAAAAAGAGGAAAAAAAAAGGCTACAGAAGTAAAATAATGAGTCACAACGTTCAGAGTGGGCCCCCTTGCTTTCTAAACTCCTGATGGAGCTTAACTGTGGCTAGGTCTAATCTTAGTCTCAGACTTGGTCAATGGTTTATCTCTAATGAAATCAGTTACATGGGTTTCATTAGTATTAATTCAGCATGCTGTCAGTCACTTACAAGGATCTGTTGCAAATAAGGGGTCTCTCCACCTTGGCTAAGGAAGATCTCTCAGTCTCAGGTAAGGAATCTCAAACCTTGAGAGGCATCTCAGCTCAAGGGGAGATCTCCATGCAGCCACTCTGCCTAGCAGGAAGAGCTCAAAGAAGGCTCAATTAGGGTGTCATATTTATGGAGTAAAGTGGTTGGCTTGTAGTCAGTTTGCATACAATGGGAAAGGCATGCATGATACTCCTTGTACCCACAACTTTCTTTGTTTCTGGATAAATGAGTCTTGGAAAAGCCACCCACTATTCATGTGTTAATTGCATAATCGGTGATCCAAGCTCGTATGCATCAATGTTCACTAGGTCACTCTGTCCCTTTATGGGTTTTCTAGAGGAGTTCTTGGCCTGGCTACAGCTCAGGCCTTTACCTCCTTTGGAGCCTGTACCAAATTACTGTTAGTTTGGTTAAGGGGGCTGACTGCATCCGTCACACCATGACTAGAAGAGTCCAGGGTGGTCTTTGCTCTCAATGGCTGACAGCTCCTACCAAGGAACTTAACTAGAGATCTGAATGCATAACTTGAATGTTTGAGGTGTTAATGCCTCAGGTATACCTTAGCAGAGCTGGTTTAACAGATAGACACACAGGATCTTGATGGAAGCTCTAGCTTGTATATTGACAGGGGCTGATCTGTGCCGGAGACTTTGCATTGCACAAGTTGTTGGAATATACGCACCCCAACATTGCAAACAAACTGCTTGTGTTACCACTCAGCACAAACAGAGGAATGCTGCTTGTGTTGCAGGGTGTGTTGCTCTACATCTTCAGGATTGTTTCTGCAGTTGCTGTGATGCTGTGCATCATCATCAATGTGACAGCCCACAGCTTGGGCTGTCAATGATGGTGGAATTAGTTATATGCTCTAACATCAGCCTCCTTCTTTTTCTTCCTCCAGAAATGTGGAATCTGTAGAAGGAAGAAACATAGGGCACTGGTATATGATTTTCTTTCTTACTGATCTAGAGATTGTTTCAGTTTTCACAACTGCTGAAAAGTTTTTCTACATCTGTGACAAGAAAGTGACCACACCATTCTGAATGTTAAGAGTTTGTCTTTTAGAAGCTGTATTATGTACTGGTAAAAATCACTAATGTACCTTCCTGATGGACAGCTGAGGTGTGATAAGCAAGATGTATCATAAGGCCAGTAAAAAGGATGGAAAAACAAAAAACTGCTGGTTTTAACTGTAAGGAAAAAAATACCAAATCAGATTTCTCACCTATCTTGGGATGAAATGGCTTGCAGATAGTAATGGAACAAACACTACTAGCAAGAGTCATGGTCCTGCCTGCCTGAAGATAGAAAGCACAGACCGACATAGTGCTATAGCATTTAGGATTTCTGTAACTGTGTTTTGAATGTCATTAGTATCTTCTTTCCCATGCCATTTTAAACACTACGATTGAATATAGTCAGGGGAACAACAGTCTGCTGCTGTTTCTGAGAATCCCAGATAAGCACCAGTGAATCCCTTACATGAATCTCATGTATTACATGAGATTCAAACCCTGGGGTGTTTTTCCAGAATTTTAATCAGTGCTTGTTTGTTTTCTGCATACTTAAAGACACTCGCAAAGCTGTAGATAGTCTGGCTGCTTTCAGAGTGCTCTGTTAGGAAAGCCCAGCTCTTAACCTTATTTGCCATCTGTGTTGGAGCAAAAAACCAACCTTTCCTAAAATTATGAAGCAAATTAACAGTGAACAGAATAAGAGGTGATGCTGAGGGTCAAAAAGAAGTGTGAAAGTAAAATGCATTGACAAAATGAGCTAGAATGAGAATGCTGCAGTCCAGCTTTCTTGTAATGCTGTCCTGGAGCAAGTTCAGAGCAAAGGCACAGGGAAAGACATTGGGGTTGGGTTTTTTGTTTCTTTTTTTTTTAAGGCTGTTTTAACAGACTATACTGCATTTCTTGCCTTTATCAGAGACTTAAAGCAGAAGGTGAGATTACTTAAATAGTTCACTCAGAAGTTCACTGTGTCAAAAGTATTGTTCTGCTGTAAAAGTAATAATTAAAAAAGGACATGATTTGTGAGACAAAAGTGTGAGAGACTTCCTTTGTTTGTAATTTTGATATTGTGTATATGTAATAGTAGCGTGGAATATCTTCAGTCCCAGTGCAGAATCTATATATCCTGCAACCACTAGATATAAAAAAAAAAAAAAAAAAGGAAGAAAAAGCTATATATAAAATTATACATAATCTGAGAACTGCCAGTGTGTCCAACTTGTGTGTATCGCAAGTCCTTTGAGTGGTTAGGTTCTCAGCCAGCCATGAAGAACAGTACCTATGTGTGTTCCACATCACATAGCAGCTGAATTTGGAAAGAGCCTTTGGAAGTCATATGGTCGACCTCCTTGCTCAAAGCAGGGCCAGCTTTGCAGTTAGATCCACTTTTGAAATTGCAGGTAGCTCAGGACAACTCGTCTGAGTGAGTGCTGAGTGTTCCCAGGGCTGGAGATTCAGCAGCCTCTCTGGGCAGCCCACTCCAGTGCATGATCATCCTCACGGTTAAAACTTCTGTTCTTTGTGTCAAATAGGAATTTTCCTTGGTCCAGCCTATGTTCAGAAGCCTATGAACAGCCTCTTGTGCTTCTTCTGAACATTTTTGGGATGAGTATGGCTCTGTCTTCTCTGTAACTACTAATTAGGTGGCTGAAGACAGCAATCAGATCCCTCCTTAGCCTTTTCTTCCAGCTCAATTAACTGAATTCCCTCAGGTTCTTCTTGTATGTCACATGCTTTAGAACCCTAATTGTTTTGGTGAATCTTTGCTGAACTCACTCTAGTTTGTCTACTTCTGGGGACCCCAGAAGTAGACACACTACTTCATTTTTTTTCAGTGACCTGAGTCAAAAAACTTCTATTTGACTCCAAGACAGCTGTAAAACTCCCCTGTATTTCCAACATACAAGGAGTTCATACTATTCATACATCAGCTGCCAATAAGATTTATAAACAAAAGGAGCAGTTGGTATGAGCTAAAAATGTTCTACCTACTTCTTTGAAGATACAGTCAGGAAAATATGTGCATATGCATGAAAATATGTGTTTGAGGAAAAGATGTGTTGGTGGCAGGGCCACACTTCCTGAGCTAAACTGCTAAATAGATACCCATTCCAAGTTTTCAAGATGCAGGTTGTTCACAGAAATGCATCTGTTATAAGAAGTTTGCATCAAAGAAAGTCTAAATTAATCTCTTTTCACAGGACTTCAAATCCTTGTAGGAGTATATAGTCATGCTCTTGTGCTCACCTTTCTCAGTCATGCCTTCTTGAATCTTTTGCTAGTAAGATGTTTTACCTATTCTTTGCCACTCTTGTACCTTTACTGTGGCATTTCCATAATGAAGGCTGTCAGTCAGCTTCTGTAGCTCTCTGTACTTATTTAAGAGTGTCTTTTCCAGTCAGTCTAATGGAGATGTAAAACTGAAGTTGTTGACCTCATTAATGCAATGACCACAGTGAAAGGTTTGAGCAAAGAAAGAGCTAATGATCTCTTGAGATATGGCCCACCTGTAAATTTCTGTGTATTCCCTTTTTATCTCTGTGTCTTTAAAAAAAATGAAGCAAAATGCAAAACTGAAGGGAATTTCAAGAAAGTTGCTCATTTTTGTTGTATCAAAAGAGAGACTGAGCAAACCATATAGTACTTCTAGAGGAATTATGGCTACATTAGGAAAAATTTGTAAGTGGAGTATCTGTCCAAAAAGTATGTTTTAGCTGTTGGGAGTGATAGCTCAAAAGCTGATCATATCTGCCATACTCAAGCCTAACAACTGCTTACTTGGTGTACTTAGGAATACCTAAAGGATGATTATTATATGAATAACCTTGTACAGTATCTTCTATGCGGTTATTGCAATATAGCGGTAAGTCTTCTGCCAGAAAGCCCTCAAAAGAAAGGGTTCATGTTGGGTATCTCTTCATGGAGACTTTTGTTTATCTATCACTTATGCAAATGATTACACACTAGATGATACACTAGTGTCCTTTTAGATTTCAGCTGATGACCATGCAATACAGTGCTGGTGATGCTAGCTGGCTTCAGTCAGCCTTTCAGTGCACAGTAAAGCACATGTGCATACCTAGGCACCTTTCCACATTTGAAACATGTCACATGTTTTTAACATAGCCATCTGCAAATAAACAAATGTGCAACTATTTATACAGCAGTCATTTTTGTGTTTCATAGCCACAGTGTAACTGACTGAACAGAGTGTTGGTAGATCGATAGGATTACCCTTGATTCTCCAGAAAATGCAGATGCATAGCTGTATGCATTAAACAGCATAGCAAACCAATACCTGAGATGTCATTCAGAATATAAGCAGTGTCATTTGCCATGTCCTTCTAAATTGAGGTATTCATGAAAATGCGCATTAAACAAATGCTTCTAGTTTACTTCCCTCTTCATTCCTTGATCATTAAAGTAATGATGTAAACTGCTCTGTTAAATCATAGTATTGTGAATACTAGACAGCAAATCCTCAGTGCCATTAGTGGGTTTTAGAGCATTTGAATGAAGATTTTGGAGTGTGATTTGCTCTGTCTTTTGCTCTAGGAATGCTAAGGATGAAATCTGAGGCTATGCAGGGCAGAAATCAGGAGGTCTAAAGCCTAGCTAGAAATTAATCTGGCTTCAGCAATCAAGGACAACAAGAAATGTTTCTATAAGTATGTCAACAGCAAAAGGAAAAACCAGGGAGAGCCTCCATCACCTGCTAGACACAGGAGGAAACATGGTAACAAGTGATGAGGAAAAGGCTGAGGTACTTAATGCCTTCTTTGCCTCAGTCTTTAATAACAAGACTAGTTGTACTGAGGGAATCCAGCCTCCTCAGCCAGAAGACAGAGACTGGGAGAACAACCCCCCCACAATCCAGGAGGAGACAGTCAGTGACGTACTGGTTCACACAGACATACTCAAGTCTATGGGACCAGAAGGGATACACCCAAGGGTGCTGAAGGAGCTGGCTGGGGTGCTCGCCAAGCTGCTTTCCATCATTTACCAGCAGTCCTGGCTGACTGGGGAGGTCCCAACAGATTGGAAACTGGCCAATGTGACGCCCAAGGGTCACATAAGAAGGGTTGGAGGATGATCTGGGAAATTACAGGCCTGTCAGCTTGACGTCGGTGCCCAGGAAACTGATGGAGCAGCTCATCCTGAGTACCATCATACAACACGTGCGGGACAACCAGATGATCAGGCCCAGTCAGCACGGGTTTATGAAAGGCAGGTCCTGCTTGACAAACCTGATCTCCTTCTACGACAGGGCGACCTGCTTATTGGATGAGGGAAAGGCTGTGGATGTTGTCTACCTTGACTTTAGTAAGGCCTTTGACACCATTTCCCACAGCATTCTCCTGGCAAAACTGGGTGCTCATGGCTTGGATGGGCACACGCTTTGCTGGGTAAAAAACTGGCTGGATGGCCGGGTCCAAAGAGTTGTGGTGAATGGAGTTAAATCCGGTTGGTGGCCGGTCACGAGTGGTGTCCCCCAGGGCTCGGTTTTGGGGCCACTCCTGTTTAACCTCTTTATTGATGATCTAGACGAGGAGATCAAGTGCACCCTCAGTAAGTTTGCAGATGACACCAAGTTGGGTGGGAGTGTTGATTTGCTCAAGGGTAGGGAGGCTCTGCAGAGAGATCTGGACAGGCTGGAGCAATGGGCTAAGGCCAACTGTGTGAGTTTCAACAAGGCCAAATGCCAGGTGCTGCACTTGGGCCACAACAACCCCCAGCAGCGCTACAGGCTTGGGGAGGAGTGGCTGGAGAGCTGCCAGTCAGAGAGGGACCTGGGGGTGTTGATTGACAGCCGGCTGAACATGAGCCAGCAGTGTGCCCAGGTGGCCAAGAAGGCCAATGGCATCCTGGCTTGTATCAGAAATAGCGTGGCCAGCAGGGGCAGGGAACTGATCTTATCCCTGTACAAAGCTGGTGAAGGGTCTGGAGCACATGTCGTACGAGGAGCGGCTGAGGGAACTGGGGTTGTTTAGTCTGGAGAAGAGGAGGCTGAGGGGAGACCTCATCTACAACTACCTGAAAGGAGGTTGCAGAGAGCTGGGGATGAGTCTCTTTAACGAAGTAACAAGTGATAGGACAAGAGGGAATGGCCTCAAGTTGCACCAGGGAAGGTTTAGACTGGATATTAGGAAGTATTTCTTTATGGAACGAGTTGTTAGGCGTTGGAATGGGCTGCCCAGGGCAGTGGTGGAGTCCCCATCCCTGGAGGTGTTTAAGAGTCGGGTTGACATAGCGCTGAGGGATATGGTGTAGTTGGGAACTGTTAATGTTAGGTTAATGGTTGGACTAGATGTTCTTCAAGGTCTTTTCCAACCTAGATGATTCTGTGATTCTGTTAAATCCTCTGTGCTCCTTTATTTTGCTCTTCCAGAAAAGATCAATTTTACAAGCATAAATTCCCATACTGTGGTAGCATGGGGTCCTTCCACATTTCCCATGTACACTGCTTCACACATTCGACATGCCACAAGCATGAATAAGATTGGTATAAATACTGAGGGTAGAATAAAGGATCACTCTTATTCTGATCTGTGAAAGCATCTGAACATGTGCTAGGGGTTTACTAAAGTCAGCAAGAGTTAAATACATGCTTAAGAGTTAACCAATAAAATATTTGTCCTTGCTGAACTGGGAGCTCTGTGGTAAAAGGAAAAGACTATACCCAACCCTTTGAGAATATTTCTCTGTGGTATAACACTTCTCGCTTTGAAGAAATAAGATGTAAGATATAATGTCAGTGACTCACAGCCTCCTTTTAGGGCATGTGTATAAGTGTATCTTTAAAACAAAAGCTATCCCCTTCTGATTTTAATGGGCTTACCAGTGGCTGAAGTAACAAAATGAGAAAATAAGAAAAAGACTGAAATCATATTTTTAACATCAATTAAGAAAAATGCTAATTTCCTCCTTATTTTTTCCTGTATTTTTCCAGAATTTATTTTAAGGTTAAAGAAATACAAGTATTGCCTCTTTTATGAGTTTGTCATTAATATGCCTTTTTTATAGTTTACACTTCTATATAGAAAACAGTTCCCAAAATGTTAAGTATGTGTTTAAATACTGTCTGTTCAATAGATTCTTTATATCTCAGGTTAAAAAAAGATGAAGTAATCTTCATCTGCAAATATACAATGTTTATCAAAATGCATTGCTTCTTGATTAGAATATTGCTTTGTTTTGACCACTAAATGGTGTAAATGTCTGCAGGTATGTATGTCTACCTGGGAGTGTAATGACACAGTTATAAATATTTTTCTGACCAACAGATATTTCCTGGACTGATTCTCTCAGACATTAAGCCTGCCAAAAGAATGAAGTTCAAGACAGTCTGCTACCTGCTTGTTCAGCTCATGCACTGTCGGAAGATGTTCAAAGCAGAGATCCCTTTCTCCAATGTCATGACGTGTGAGGATGATGATAAGGTAATCCATGTGGGCTCTTTAGGCATCAGTTCCAAGACCGCATCAAGCAGACCTGCTCTGAGAACATATGGGGTGGTCTGACCAACTGATAGAGCAGTTTTTGGTGTTCCTGCTGGAGCTGGAGCTATATAATGCCCAAAGCCTTCTCAGAGTTTAAGACAAAACTTAATTATAAAAGGCCTCAAATTTGGGCAAGCCAGCACAGGTGACCTATGTGGCTTCTCTTAAGGGCTTCCTTCATAGGAATTAGAGTTTCTGAGGCTTTTTCTACAATTACCAAGAGCTCTTCTTTTGCATCATGAGTCCGTCAGTCTGAAGCTGATGGCAGCAAAAGCAAAATAATAATTGTATCTCTAGATGGTTCTCTAAAAAATGATAGGCAACTGATTAGCCAAAAAACCTTAGTCCCTAATACGAATCCTAAATACAGAAGTCCCTAGTACAAATATCAATACCGCTTTCTTGAATGGCTTGTAATGCCATAACCCAAAATTGCTTTACATACTAGTAGCCTGGTTTACTTTCTCTTCTGTGTGTATTTACATAAAAATTTATGAAGAAAAAATTTTTGAAGAGTTACTCATTCCATTTTCTTTGCCAGTAGGTGGCAATATTACATAGGACACTCCACCAGTTCTCCAAAACAGGGCATGTGTGCATTGGAATTGGTAATTTATCTTAACTGATTGATCCACCTTTTTTTTTTTTTTTTTTTAAATAATGTATGTTTATTGAAGATTCAGTCTAAATCTTACTTTCAGGAAGCATTATAACTTTTATATTTTGGAATTATATGTGCTTGTGTTTCTTCTGTGGGAAAAGAGGAGAAAAGTCCATTAGTTCCTCTAAAACAGAGTTTCAGTGAAGATTTTCAGGAACTCCAGATTTGTTTTTGAAACTGGCCCTCGAACAAGGCCTTCCATTTTTGAATTAGTACTGTTCTTTGAGTATTTAAAAAAAGTAACCCACACATTCTTTAAAACATATGCAATACTTTACAATGTGTCTTGTGTATATGTATGTATAAATATGGTAGTATACGCAGAAAATCCCGATATGGGTTTGCTAGGGATCTGATGAAAATTTTCTCATGTCAGAACATTTGCAGTGAAGTTCTACAGTGCTATCTTTAACTGAACGAGTTGTTCTGAGCTTTTGTACTTAATATGTAGCATTCATCTTGGAGCATGATATATGATTTTAATATAAATACGCTGTGTTGCGATGCAGGGTTTCTTCAGAGATATCAGCCCTCAAATCATTATCAAAAATAAGCTATGACTATAAAAGCTTTGAAGCCAGTGCATTATTGTAGCATGTTTTTATTTATTTAATTTCTGAGAAATATAAATACTGGATCTTGATAACATATAAGACATAAGTCTATTGTATGAAATAATAATAGAGATAAAAATAAGAGACCTAGTAAAATTAATTCTATGTGACCAACAGGTATTTTGATTAAGCACAGTAACCCTATTTCAAAATGGCAGAATAAATAATATCATTTATTCCATACATCAAAATAACTCCCATCATCTACCCTCATTCCAGATTTTAAAGCAAAGAAGTGTTTTCTTTTTTTTTAATGCTGTTTTGCTCACTCCTATTATTATGCTATAGGCTTAAATTTGGATTATAAAAAATCCCCAAAGATGTACTTTCTGCTGCACCTTAAGCAATACATATACTAACTAGTTGTTTATCTTTATGAAGAGCAAAACTGTATATTCCTGACAATATTCCTGAAAGCATTCCGTTTCCCTGTAAACTTGTGGGACACATGCCTTCTGCAAGAGAACAATTTTATTTCTTTTTCGAAACATTTAGAGTAGTTGTTTGGCTAGCAATTTAAGATTTCTATTATGGCTAACAGAACCCAGAAGATAGATTTGAAAACTCTAATCCATGTATATCCACAAGATTATTTCTCATGCTAAAACAATTAGTTCTTATGCCACAGACAACAAGTAATGTGATCTGATAGTTTGAAGAAAAATGTCTCAAATAGCCTCATAATTGTTTAACACTGGTATAACCTGCTGTCTACATATAAAGTCAGAAAAACATGACTTGGAAAGTTATTTATCTTCGCTAAGGGGCATTCTTCTTTACAATCAGAAAACTAAGGCATCAGTCAGCAGTTAACCCTTCCCAGTGTTCATAAGTATTCATGTATTATACACGTAACATAAGCTATGTAATGAACTGCTGCAGTCCACTGTTTGCTCACTGATAGGGACCTCATGAGAACTACTTCTTGTGGAATAAGACAGGAAACTGCTATTCCTGCAGAATTACTTAAATAGCAATCACCACCTCTTTTTACCATCTGGTTTAAAAGGATATTTTGAAGTATAGCCTTTAAAGAGTGGGCTATTAAGTAGTGACTGCTCTGAAGAGAGAAATTTTGTGTGCTTTTGTAACAGCTTGCTGACAGACTATACTGAGTATATCCTGAGCTAGCGTTGTCCTTATCCCTGAGCAGACTTGTCATTTCATAATGTTTTGGATGGTCTTCCTGAACTCTGCAGATGTTAGATAAAGAAGTATTCCTTTAACTGTATAAAAATAGTACAACTTGTCTGAGCTTGGCTGTCAAAACTCTTCTGGGAAGTAAGGCTTGACCCCTTTTGAGGTGCAAAGGTTATTCAATTAATGTCTCTTTCTTCATGCTCAATGTGCTAATCATTAGGTGACTTTTTTCAAGACTGGCCTACATCTTTCTCACTCTGTGTTTAAAAAATGCTGCATCTACAAGAGTATTTTGTGAAGGCCCTGATTGTTTCAGTGTGCTGGGGCATGGGCGGTCATACTAGTGCAGATCTAGCTGTAATGGTTTGTCTTACAGTGCCCTCAACTGAAGTCAGACAGATTGTCTAAAATCTCTTTCAGATACACTCTGTGATAAATCCCTTGCATTGAAAAGTACTATGAGTGATCATCTTGTCAGTTGTGCTATCATAAGCACGGACGAATTAACCCCAGTTAGGCACAGGTTAGCTCTGATAATTTATTGGACAGGTCCTTCGGGATCTGCACGTGCATTTTGGTATATTCAAGAGGTCTTAACAAGACAGCCACTTGGGTGAGTTAAAGATAGGAACACTTGAGATTTCAGACCCTCTGTAGTTACATATGGTCATTGTGCAAGAGGTTAAGGAAAACTGTCTTTTCAAAATGTATATTGTTGCCTAGACAGCCTTGGACAGTAAGACTTTTCTTGTATCATGAAGAGCCTGGTTATCTTGTCTTCAAGATGTCCAGAGCTCCATGTCTTCCATCAAGAAAAAAATTCTAACTATTGTTTTAGATAAAGTTACGCTGATTGGGATCAAACTGATTATTTCCTCAATGGCAGAGAAGTATCAGAGCAGTATGTGAAGAGAATTTCTGCAGAAGAGGATTGAAATTCTGGATTGCAGTGGGGGTTTTCTCATTGATTTTAATGAGATCCGGATTTCAGTTAAGGAGTTTTTAAAATATAGTTATCACACAGAGATAAGATATCTGCCTTTTGTAGTTGCTCTGCTTAATGAATTCCTCATTCTGACTGAGCTTGAGATAATATGAACAGCAATGAAAAATTTCAATGTTAATAAAATCTGTGCTTTCTTCATCTGTGCTACAGAGGAGAGCATTAAGGACAGCCTCTGAAAAACTCAGGAATCGTTCCTCTTTTTCTACCAATGTTGTATACAACACTCCAGGAACTCGAGTAAACAGATACATCAGCCGTTTGATAGAGGCCCGGCAAACTGAGTCTGAGATGGCTGACTTGAACTTCATTACCCTGAAGTATAAGCAAACTGAGCGTGAAAATAAAGTAAGGGGTTTTAAAATTTTTTTTAGTGATTTCACTGACCATGAGCCACTAGCATTGGTTTTTTATTTGTTTTTAGACAGTATTTAAATTTACTCACTATCTTTAAATAATCCTCTGCACTGTGTCTCGGTTAAGAGGGTGATATTATCTCCACCTTCTATGGAAGCACTTGGAGGGGATAAAAAGAAGATTGGTATCTTTCTACGCAAGATCCTCCCCCATAAAGTTAAACATCTTGTGTTTTGGCCTTCCTTTCGCTTCTCCAGACTGCCTGACCTGCGTCACCTGTTTAATGCTGTCTCGTGGCAATGTGGCTGCCTACTGACTCATCTGCTCTGGAGAAGTGTTAATGACTTGAGGGTGCTTCCCTCTGCATATGTAGCCTGATAAGTATTGATCCCATCAGTCCTAGAAAATATAAAAAAATCTTAAATCTCTGGACAAGGTTGTGATCTTATGCCAGAGTGACTGTGCTGAAAGCAGTGGACTTACTCCAGACTTATAAGCATGAATATAAGCTAACAAAGTAGAGCTGTTTGTTCCTACCTTGTATGGGTTTTATTTGTAAATACAAATTGTTTTAATTGGAAAAAAATAAAAGCCTTTCATTTATGTGTTTGAAAAAGCAAAAGTGATATGCTTATGGATTAATTTGGCAGTAGCATTTATTTTTCCACTGTAAATCACTTTGTAGTCTCATGTAAGAGATTGTAAGTCACATGTAGAGATTTCATGTCACTACTCTTTCAAGTTGGAAGGCTGTGTGCCACATTGGACTTGATTTTTTTAAGGTCTTGAGCATTAACTTTGATTTCAGGTTTCCAAAGTGATTTTTTATTTAATTGTAATTGTTTTTTTTCAAAATAAGAAAGTCTTTTGGTGTAAATGAGATTGAAATTTGGATCTTTCTGAGAAAACACTTGTGCGTTTCCAGTCCTGAAAAGTGTTCTGTTGTAAGGACTGTGGCTTAGTGGAATCAGGGACAGTAACAGCTCAAATCTGAGCCCCTGTCTCTCATTAGCAGCTGCCTCCAGCCCACCCATTAGTGTCCTGTCCTGAGTAGCTGAGGTGATAGGACTCCTTGAAGGCAGCGCCAAGGGGGTTATGGCCTTTTTTTGTGATGAGGGAGGAGGGAGTGCCACCTCCTCCTGGTTCGAAGTGGATGAATCCTTTTTGCTCCAAAAGATAAACATGCCTGAGCCTAACCTAGATTTCACAGAATCATAGAATGGTTTGGGTTGGAAGGGTCTTTAAAGATCACCTAGTTCCAACCCCCTTGCCATGGGCAGGGACACCTTCCACTAGACCAGCCTCGTCCAACCTGGCCTTGAACACTGCCAGGGAGGGGGCAGCCACAGCTTCTCTGGGCAACCTGTTCCAGTGTCTCACCACCCTCACAGTAAAGAATTTCTTCCTAATATATAATCTAAATCTACTCTATTTCAGTTTAAAACCATTGCCCCTCATCCTACTGCTAGACTCCCTGATAAAGAGTCCCTCCCCAGCTGACTAGGTACAGGGTGAAAACTAAATAGCTAGGCCAACAGGAGCAACTGAAACAGAAGGCTGTTAAGGAAAATGTTGTGTAGACTTCCCTCATCTTTTTTTTTCATGTAAATTAAGCAATGATTATTTGTAAGTTTGTAAAACGGGTAGGGGCTTGTTTTGGCTTAGGCTGAGAATGGACAAGCGTGGGTGGCTGGGTGTGTATAAAATGCTCACTGTCTGCATTTCTTCCTTTCTTTAACAGTACCACCAGCTTCAGGATGAGTATTTCACCAGTGCTGTAGTTCTTTCACTAATTCTAGCTGCCTTATTTGGCCTTGTCTACCTTCTAATAATACCACAGTAAGTTTCTGTCTTTGGCCATTATAATTCAAAGTGGAACATCTTCAAGCATCCTGCACAGGTTAAAACATTAATGTCATTGGAATGGGAATTAGCACCCAGGTCCATATCTTCTCAAACAGCAGATTCTCTGATGGTTATAACCTCAGTCTAACTATTGTCTCTTCCATTTGTCCAAAAGAGTCACATTTTGCTATCTTATTTAAAACAATTTCTTTCCTGTTCTCTCTTTTTTCTTTTTTTTTTTTTTTTTTTTCTTTTTTTGGTAGAAGGATGTGCTTAGAAGACAAAAACACTGACATCTGCTAAACTTATTTAAAGCATTTATGCACTACAAACAAAGGTGTTACTGCAGTATAAATGTATTTGTGCTGGCTTTGGACAAGGTACTTCAGGTACTGATAGCAACATAGATAGAGCTTAATGGGAACTAAGTACTGAAGTATCCATCCAGCTTTTCAACCCAAATTTATAGCCTGCATTGAGCTTTTTGGTATCAGTGCTATCACTACACAAACTGCCTAGTGCATAGTTTGGCCATTTCCATAGGAGTTGCAGTCAGAGCTTGGCTGCACTAAAGCAGACATAACCAAATACTCATGATGAATTTGGGGGTCTCTGGTGCCTATTGTTGAGTGATATAATTTAGTGATTACTTCAGATTTTGTCAATTCTATGTGAATGCTTACTAAATAAAAAAATAATTAGACTTCACTTTCAAGTCTAGGGGTTATACTAAGTAGATATAATTGTGTTCAAGGTATAAAAATGATGAGTAATAAGCTTTTTCAGATGAGAATATCGAAACATTCAAAATAAGCTCCACTCACTTTTACTGATTATTAGGATTTCAATGGGAATAGAACTGGCCACAGGATAATGCTTTAGAAAATCCCATTTTAACTTCTGGTCTTTTCTATTCACAAATCCCCAGTCAGAATAATTATTACTCCTATATTCTATTATTTCTAATTGAAAGTTTGAAAAACACCTTTTTTACTTTAATAATAAGAATAACAATAACAATAATAATAACTTAAATTTGTTATATAATAACTTTCAGCTGCAGCATTCAAAGTCATTTACAAAAATCATCTAATTTCCAGACTAATGACCTCTGCTGACTAATTGGAGCATAGTTAAGAACTCTTTCACCTACTTCTGAAGTAAAGCCCAGCTGCAGTACATAGCAATTTCAAACAAGGAGAGACAAAGGGTATTAACATAATTGAAACTGGAATGAATTTCCAGGAATCATATGGTATGGTAGTTGGTAACCTTTCCAAAATGTACTGTCACTTAAAAAGCAGCTGGACAGAGATTCTATTTAAGCTCTGATCTGACAAACACACGAGCTCCAGCAGAACATGACCACTGAAGGCCATGAAGATGGACTAGTTTATCACTAGGTTAGTTAGAAAAGCCACCCACTGAATGGTCTTAAGTTCTCTCTTCCAGCATCTGGTGGTGGTGGCTTCATACAACCAAATTACTAGTCTTCTAGGGATTTTCTCTCACTGTGACCATGAGCTAGACTAAAAGTATTGGAAAATTTCCCCTCTCCACAGAACTTGGAGCTTTAAGTTGCTCTTTAGATTGCCAAAGTAGTTATAAGTATGACAAGAGAATGCAAAAGCCAAGACAAGTGTAATGTGTTACTATAAAGGGAGAAGTGATAATAATAGTGTTTGTCATGTATCACAATATTCCAAGGAGGAGATTCAAAATCTAGAGACGAGAAAACATTGTTAAGAAAGCCAGTTGCTGCATAAATACACAGAAAGCAATGAGCTTGACATTCTCACAATTCCTGTGATCATCTGAGCAAAACAGCTTCTCGGTTAGAGATGTATTTTATATCCCCAGATGGAGATTGTGAAGGTAAGGCTATGTTCCTGTCAACTTAAACTGTCCAATTATAGAGGCACACATGTAGCATAGCCACTAAAGATCCTGGTGATGAACCTTTCTGATGTCTTATGCTGAGTTTATTTTTAAAAAATAACATAGCCCTTTATTACTGGTGCCAACCCAAATCTCTGTCGGTGTCCCACTCAGCACTCCTGTCAGTTGTTGGCTGTTGCTGCCATAAAAGACACTGTTGCAGTCATGTCCCCTGCATTTTTTCCTAGCATACTCCCATGAGCCAGTCCTCTAAAAGCACAGGAGAGCCTGCTGTCTATTAATATTTGTATTCAGAATCCATACTGACAGCATATAGAGTCACCTTCCCATTCTGGATACAGATACTACACCACAGAATTTTCCCTGTTTGTGTATTGGTGGGAATTGTTACATGAATGTTGTGGTTTGAACCCAGAGGGCAACTGAGCGCCACACAGCCACTCACTCACCCCTTCCTCCTCAGGAATGGGAAGGTAAAAATAAAGCAAAAGGCTCGGGAATTGAGATAAGGACAGAGAGGGGTGACTTCCCCATTATAGTCACAGCAAAAAGACACACTCATTAGAGGAAGAAAAAGAACATCAATTTAATTCAGACTCTAGCAACAACACTTACAGACAGAGTAGGACAGTGAGAAGCATTACCACATCTTAGAAACACATCCCCCCACCTCTCCCTTCTTCCCGGGCTCAGCTTTGCTCCCATTTTCTCTACCTACTCCCCCCCAGCAGCACAGGGGGCAGGCAATGGGGGGGTGCAGTCAGTCCCACCACTTCTTCCTCCTCAGGGGGAGGACTCCTCACACTCTTCCCCTGCTCCAGCGTGGAGTCCCTCTCACGGGAGACAGTCTTCCACAAACTTGCTCCAACCTGAGCCCTTCCCATGGGCTGCAGCATTTCCCAAGCTGCTCTGGTATGGATCCATCCCACACGTTGCAATCCTCCCAGCACTGAACTACAACAGCGGGGGCTTCTTCCCTCAGAGTCCTGGTCTTCTTAAGGCACAGTCACCTGCTCTCATGTGGGGTCCTCCACAGGCTGCAAGTGGGCATCTGCTCCACTGGTGACGTCCATGGGTGGCGGGGGGCTGGCCCTGCCCTCTCACCACGGGCTGAGGGGGGTCTCTTCACCGGCACACCTCCCCCCCTTCCTCCTCCTTTCTTCCATTGACCTCGGTGTTCACATAGGTGTCCTCACAACTGTTCCTCACAACTCCCACTCCTCCTCCCAGGTTCCACTTCTTAAATACGTCACCGTCACTAATTGGCTCAGCCTTGGCCAGAGGTGGGTCCGACTTGGAGCCAGGGGAGCTTTGAGAAGCTTCTCGCAGGAGCCACCACTATAGCCCCCTCCCCTGCTACCAAAAACCCCTGTCACACAAACCCAGCACGGTGAATTTGAAATCAAAGCCAAATACTGAGAAATTCAACAGCAGAAGAATTTTGAACTTTTACTATTAGAAACCTTGTACAAGCAATCTTTCTCCAGTAATGATCAAGGGCACAGGTACACATATGCCTGCAGCCATGGCTCACATCTTCTGGACTGGCTGTGTTGTTCTCACAAGACTAAAAAAGAAGGTGTGAAGATCATATGTTGTTGTCATACGGCCCTGGCTCCATGGATGGCTGGGGGCCAGGCTGTCCCTAAGCATAAATCAAAGCACCAGCGCTGGTGGACTCATTTTTGCCAGCTTGCTCACATCCATAAGGTACTGTTCCAATAACACAGGTTTTCTGGAGGAGGGAAGTGCTTGGTCTGCACTCCTCTTCTCATGAAGAACAAACCTATTTTGAAAGATCAGGAGAGGGAAGATTAAGAATTAAAAGAATTATTACAGCATCTTTGTGAAACCTAGGATTTTTCTAACCATTGAGGAAGATTGAAAAAGTTGTTCTGTTTCATTAGAAGAAGGGATCGCAGTCTAGTGTGATTTTATTTGACTTCATAAGTAACTGAGTTGACTGACCTCTGATTTCTGAATCTTTGAGAAGGAAAGATTAAAAGGGAAAAGCGTCTGGTAGCTGCTACACAGCTGCCAAGGCCAAGTAATTAGGTTACACACTCCACTTATAGGAGTCGTCATGCTGAATATTCTGCATTGGCCTACAATTAGAAAGTGTCTCTCCTGTCACACCATATAGTTGAATTTTTGAGGTGCTTTGATCTCCTTGCTGAGGTCAGAGTGGGCATCATATACAAGAACATTTACTGATTTCTCATACTTGAGAGCAGTGCTTTTCACTCTGAAATTTCCTCTGTGACCATATTACAGCAAGGGTGAGGGGGAGATCCTCCACAATTCATCCAAAATGCCATTTCAGAACAACCCCTGTTCTTTTTGTTTGCATCTGTTACTGAGTTGCATTGCTTTACTTCTGTTGTGTTTTGATTCTAGGAGTACCGTAGTTCTTGTTCTCCTGGTGTTCTGCATATGCTTCCTAGTGGCTTGTATTATGTACCTACATGTCACACGAGTACAAGTAAGTGATTCAAGATTTTATTACTATTCTTCCTTTTCTTGGCTATGATTTGTTTGTCCTTTGGAATATGAAGCTGTCAGCACATGCTTCACAGATTCAGGGTCTGAAATCTATGTGCTTTTCAAGTTCATTGCTAAGTAATGTATTAGGCACTTCAAAAGCAAAGATGATTCACCTGAAAGTAGACTTTTTACATGAGTAATCATTACAGCATGTAGCATTCAGTAAAATTAATGCTATGGTTTTTGTCTTTTTTGCTAAGTCTTCCCTGAACACCTGCCACTAGCTACTGAATCATTCCAGCTTTCAGATATACAGCTGCTTTAACCTGACTTTTTCTCCTTTCTGACTACAGAGCATGCTAGTTCTCCCTTCCATTCCAACTGGTATCTGGGTGTAAAGTCCTGGTAACTTCCCCTCTGTTTTCAACACTTTTCCTGCCAAAGCAGCAGCTGTTTTGATGGTAAAGCACAATGTTTTGCACATGCAACCCTTGGCCTGTTCAAAACCTTTAGTAATGATTAATTCTCCTGCATTACATTTTCACAACAGTAATGATGCAGAAGGACATTTGGTTGTTGTAGGAGAGAAGTAGGTCTGCCAGATCAGAATAAAGCATCTACAGACTAATTTTCTGATGAAAAAAATTTGTAGTGGTTTAATCTAAATTTAGTTTTTTCAGACAAATATCAGGAGAAAACACCTACACAGTTAACTAGCTTTGCTGATTAGTAAAAACTAATTTTTAGTTAAGAAAAAATGCCCTTTGACAGGAGGAAGGTAATTGTTTTCATGGAAACACAAATAGTATATTAGCAGAGTACCTGCTACAGAGCAGATCTTTATAAGGTTACACAACTATTTGGGAGTAATTTTGATGATCTCCTTTGTTTCATAAAGGCACAGTAGTTTATCATCTGTTCTTCTGTCTATGGATGGTAGAAACACAGATGAAGTTTGTAGGAAATTGCTCCTCTTTATGCCATTTCCCTGGGCTAGTGCAAACTTAAGGTTTGTTCCAGCTGTTTTGGCAGTCAACAGAATTTGAATTTATTTCAGGTTCCTGAGAAAATTCAATACCTTACAGGATCAAATTCAGAATTAGAAAAATGAAGAAATATAAAAATTCAGAATATCGCAGTTTTAAATTTTGTGGTGAAAATTTCTCTTATATAATAAATAAAAGATAATGAATATACTATGTATAATGAATATAGAATTGTAAACTGGTCATTTCCCTATTTTAATCCGGCTTCTGGCACTTTATTAGCTATTTTACACTGGACAATTAACTCAACTTCTCCATACTTTAACATCAAATGCCTCACTCATAAAACCACTGTAATAATGTTTTACTGTACCAGTTACCCAGCATTTTGGGGATCTGACAGTACTTATTTAGTCAATAAAAATTCCACAAATAAAAGAAAACAAAGAAAATTATGCCCAAAATGCTATGCTATCATAAAAGAGCAGATGCAATCTTAGAACGACCAAAAGTCAGAAGTATAAATCTTGTGTCAGTCAGAGTTTTAATTCAGACATGTCTCATACCTTACCTTTTAAAGGTTTATTTTCCTTTCTAACCCAATAGCCTAGCATGTCAACATTTAGAACATATAGATACCACACACAAAAAAAGTCTGTGCAATATGTCAAGACACATTGTCTTTGAATCTGCATTTTGCTTTGTCACTATTAACCATGCAGCATTATCTTCGAACTATGGCAATTCTCTCTTTAACAAGCAGTAGATAATTTATTTGATTGCAAACTGAATTAATGAAATATATATATTTCCTTCAAACAAAATTATTATTTTGTCTTTTATTTATATGGATAAAAACAGACATGTTCCACCTCATGTGTGCATAGGATTTTGGTCTAGTTGGGTGAACAACTTGGTAGGTAAAAAAACGTCTGGATGTTTACATTCAGAGTGTAGCAGTTAATGGTCGTACTCTACCTGGAAGCCAGTAATAAGTGGGGTACCACAGGAGTTTATCCTGGGACCTGTCCTGTTAAACATTTTTATCAACGACCTGGAGAAGGACATGGTGTATACTCATGTCAAGTTTTCAGGTCACTCCAATTTCGGGGGACCAGCCAACACACTGGCAGGATGACCATTGAGGGGGACATAGATAGGTTGGCAGAATGGGCCAACAGGAGTCTTATGAAATACAGCATGGATAAATGCAAAGTCCAGGCTCTGAGAAGGAAGAAGCCCTTGCAGTGACACAGGCTGGGGACTGACCAGCTCTGCAAAAATGGCCCTGGGGATCAAGGCAAACAGTATTTTGGGGCCCCTTGAGGTCCCTTCCAACCTGAACTGTATGACAGTGATGAATAAATGCAGAAATAGACTATCTCTTTTATCATAGTGTAATTTTGGACACTACTATATCCCCTCCCTTGAGACACAGCTTTTCAGTGTGAGATTCTTACAATTTGAGGTTTTTGTTCTACAATATGCTTACTGTTTTATTAAAGGTGATATACCTCGGGTATCCCAATATATTTTACTGATGCTGACTAATAGTTAAGATGGTTTCTGGTGTAGCAAATTAATTCAGGTCCATAATATGCTTATATAAATCTACTATTGAAATTACATTGGTTGTTCCCCATCTACATTTATATGGACTTAATCTGTACTGAAGCCAGAATGTATTTGCAGATCACCCAGGTGGGGTGTTTTTTCTGTAATTGCTGTATCCTTATGTTTCACAGCCCAGATTAAATTTATCCACCTATAACTATCTCAAACTTTTAATTCGTGGTCACACATATGGGGGAAATATCTCTGCATATATGAAAGGAAGGGGAAGAGTTTCAATACATGATTTCTGTTGTTCCAAGGCCACAGAAACCCCTCTCTATGGGTACTTTGCTGCATGCTGGATGCTATGCTTTTGATGTTGCTGACACCCATGAAGTGAACAGTTTTCTTCAGGACTAGTGACTTTCATTCAAAAATTAGCTGTTTGCTTGCTCCATTCGACCTTAAGTCAAATCCAGCCTTGATAAGACTGAGCTCCCTCCTTTTAAGGGACACAGGATTGTTCCCACTTTAAATCTAGTTGTTTTCTAGAATTGATTCTTGCCCCTTGAAGTCACTGGAAGAAGTTCTGTACGTATCATGGATCCAGTAGATAATAGATGCCTCAAACATTCTTAATGCAAGGGGAAAAGAAGGAAAGCAGCTTTCCCTGAAACCAAAGTAGATCAGTATGACTGGAACAAGCATAAGTACTAGAGCCTGACAAACTTATCCTTCCTCTCTCACCTTCTGTCACTGGCTTCATATATGCTCACAGCAGCAAGCACTTCACACTTCACAGTGATGAAATCAGACTAAAAATGGAGATGAGCAAAAGATTCACAAGACTCCATTACACCAGACATTTTTGTTCTCTACTGCTCTTTCTGCTCTGACAAATTCAATATTTTTAATGAGTCCTGATAATTAAAACTACCCTGGCATTTAACATGACTATGATAGCAGAAGACACAAATACCACTCCAAAATTCTATTCTACCACTGTATGTTCTACTGGATCATTATTTGTAGCTGATAATTTGCAAGGCAAAAGATGCTTTGGGTATTTTCCCCACGAGAACAAAATCAAATGCCATCCTAATTTATTATTTGCATTGTAAGCAGATATCCTACTAACCTTTCAAAGAGTTTTAGTTACAGTGAAAAATATAGTAATAATAATTTCACATTTATTACCCCCCAAAATGCAATTACCATTAAAACACATGAACACAATAATAACTTCATGCTTGTTTCATAATTTGCAGTGCAGACAAAATTTCTGTATCCCTCATTCACTTCTTTTTGTAGACTGCTAAAAAATAACAAACCCACTTTAAAAGAAATTTTTAAATCTTTATCTCTAAATCTTTTTTTTTTTCTTCTTTAGTGTTTTCCAGGGTGCCTGACAATACAAATCCGTACCATTTTGTGTATTTTTATTGTGATCTTAATATACTCTGTGGCTCAAGGATGTGTGGTGAGTATTTAAATAAAGCATCGCTTAATTTAGCATTCTGTTTAGAGAACAGCCTGGTATGGATCTGTTAAACACATACTATATTCTCGTCTGGTGAATTCCTACTGTTTTTATTATTCATACTTGCAGAGCATATTTCTTCAAAATTAAAGCCCTTTGCTATAATTTGAACTTTCACTGCCCTGAGTGAGGGTGTTGAATTAGGAATGGCAAACCTATTAGGAAATTACACAGATAATACCCAGGCAACACCTACAGAAACTTCTATATCAAATCTTAGTATCACATAACCTACTGATGTCATGTACTTTATGGGAAAACTATTTTTAGATGTTCAACTTGCTTACTAGTTCAATGGCTAATATTTTGTGACAGAAGAGACAAGGTGTCAAACAATATTACTGATTTCTATGTGGCAATTTACAGAACATATGTCTGTGTAATAACAGGGGGATATTTTTAGTCCAGACAGATCAGAAAAGGTAAGGAGATCTTAAAATATGGACTGTATTGCATAACAATAAGAGGTGCTTACACTGTGCTACTTACATGATCCCTTCACATCTAATGTCTAGGAAGCTTCTCTTGTATGAAGGGAACTTGCTCAATACTTCTGATAATTGAGCTTCTTTCACTGTAGATTAGCAGCTTGTTCTATGTGGTAGACTTGAATGTCAAATGGGATTTAAACTTCCACCTAAGTATTTGGCATTTAGTTGCCTTGTCAAATTCCTAGCACTCAATTTCAGCATTTTGGCTGTTAATGCTAATGAATTAAACATGTTAGGGTACCCAGAGGAAAGAATACACACAAAAATAGCATGCTAAACACAATTGGAAATGCTGAGGCGGTAGATGTCTCAAATCATGCCTCGGCAGGATTTAGGCATATGTTCTGACCAATAGGAGCAATTCACAATGCTAACTGAGGTGCCAAGCCCCTTATTTTGTATTTTGTGTATTCACTCATACCTGGACCTGCCCTGAGAACATCTACCAAGCTGATTCCCATGAACTGAATGGGCAGAGGATCCCTTGTCTGCAAATTCCAAAGTCCTGAGAGGTACCAAGAGTTACTGATGTTCAGACATTTCTGGGAATAATTGAATATCAGCTGTGTGAGTAACACACAGCCCTAATAGCACATAGACATATATGTGGTTCCTTATGCGCATATAAGCCCAAAATGCATAGAGATGTGCAGTACCTCCAGGCTAGCTAGCATCTCAGCAAGTTCTGTATATCTGACTTGGGGATTGAGATGAATATTATGACAGCTGGAACCTTTGTGGATCAGCCCCCATAGATTTGACACTTACTTTGACCAAATGAAAAAAGCCACCATTGTTGCCACTTAAAGATGCTGAAAATGAGAAACAGACATCACAAGGCCTAAGGCAACGTTGAACATCGGTGGAAGAAGACAGATTAGAATTCAGGAGTTCTGGCCTCCAACAAGGCAGTGATCATTCAGTTACAACTTCTAATAGGTCACTAATATCACTTTATCCTTTACTGAAGCAAACATAGCCTGTAAGCATTTAAATGCTTGGGAGAAATGTTTAGTCAGTAGAAATTATTAGTTCCTGCAAAGTGTGCCTTTAGAATTCTCAGCTAGCAGAGGAGCTAGGTGTTAAGGTTTCACTCTTAGTTGTAGAGCAGATGGTGTTTTCCTGGATGGATTGCACATCATTTATGAAGCCCCCATGCACGTCTGCGTTTTCAGATGAGTTTAGTATGAACAGCATTTTTAAGGATATTGAACAAAATCACATTAAACGGATTTTTCACTTCACTCTTTCTCATCTCATTTCATAATATTAGCCATTGTGAGTTTAACTCACATTTTATCTGTTATGTCTCATCTTTTTAAATGACCCCCTGTAAAATATATTGCTTAATCACCTTTCAGGTTGTCAGTTATTTTACAGCATGCTATAAAATTTCATTATCAGTGGTTAGGATGAAATAAAAAGGTCTAATAACACACTTCAAAAGAGAAGCTTAAGTACAGGGCAGGGCTTATGCGGCAGTGCCTGTTAAAATCAATTTCACACTACCATCCCACTCACCCCACTTACACTAACTCTTATCCTCTCCCTTCACAAGGGGTGAAGGTTGGAGTGCAATTAAAATTGGAGCTCTAGGGACTTAAACTATTTGCCAGAAATTCCTCCTTTCCTTGGGTAACAGCCTTGAGATGTATACATGACATTGCCTTTGGAAGAAACAGGTTAAATTTCCTCAAATTTCCCATAAGAAATGCACTAAAACATTTTTTTATTTCCCGGTCTAGAGAGGAAATGGATGACTGAAATTGCAGGAATAATTAAGGATGAGGCCTTATATGTGAATCATATGTGGTAGCAGAAGTATCTCTAAGGTGGAGAAAAGATATTATTCATGTTTAGTTTTTCAATCAAAGATAAAAATATTTTTTTATTTTATATTTGATTAATTGAATTTGATACAATTTATGTAGTCAATAAAACATTTATTTCCATGCTTTGTGCAAGAATCTTTCTCACCTGCATGGCCACATAAAAGTTTACTGAAGTTCCTTAATTTTGCAGGAGTATGTTCGCTTGAGAATCTCTTGGTTTTGAGCACTGAGAGGGAAACTATTCAACTAAGCCCAGACTTTGTTTGGCCTTACTGGCATCTAATGAAGAAAGTGTGTCTCCCACCTAAAACTGAGTAAAGCATTACAGGAAAAGGAGACAGATTTTATTAGGGCAGTGAACTGGATGGGAACTCCATGGCCACATTTTCCCAATTAGAAATGAACTACAATCAGCCCCCACAGCAGCTGCATTTTATGTTTATTTCATGTTTAATTTTCTCCCCTTCTCACCTCTCCTGTCTTTTCTAGGTTGGCTGTATGCCTTGGGTTTGGAATACCAATTCCAGCAGTTCAATAGTTATAATTTCTCCTGGTGGAACAAATAAAACCATGAATGAACTTCCATGTGACACAGCCCACTATGCTTTCCTTTCCTGTGTAGTGGGAACTCTCACCTTGGCAATATTTCTACGTGTATCTTCCTTGCCAAAAATGATTCTCCTGCTTTTTGTTACAATTTTGTACATAGTTATTCTGGAACTCAGTGGTTACAGAAAAGCAGTGGGGTAAGTAACTTGCAAAGTTAAAGCAATGGGTTTTTCTGTATAGGTAGTCACGACATTGACTACTCATCTGTGAATTGTCCTCTAGCATTCAGTGCTGCTTAGGGCTGTATACTCAGTAGACCATAGGAAATACTTAAGCCATCCTCGCCCCAGCAATTGTAGAGTCTAGTAATATCCATCAACAGGAGATCAGCTTTTGGGAACTAACTACTGTTGCCCCATTATTCTGTAGTTTTGTGCTAACATACCTCAGCTGAACACACTACAGTCTAATTATAACAAGAAATAGAAAAACACAATTAAAAACTTCCCTTCCAATTTCAGTAGCCCTCAACGAATTCCATTTCATTTAAGCTTTTGAGCTTTTGAATGTTTTTATATTTGCTAATTAAAGGCATGCACATACATTACAATAATGTATAGCATTATAAAATCCTCAAGAAGTTGAATGTTGTGTGATGCAGTGATCAGATTTACTGTCACCCATCTCCCTGCCCATATGAGCCTCTTCAGAAAAGGCTAGTGATTAGGTCGTATCCACATGTTCTAAACTAAAGATATTATATTAAAAATATGCAGTGTTGAGTATTAGAAAACCTGGAATAACCCATTTACTTTCCTTTTATTTTTAAGGGGTGGCTCCTTTTATATGCGTGGCTATGAACCAATACTAGCCATTTTGCTATTTTCTTGTGCTTTGGCACTGCATTCCAGACAGGTGGACTTGAAGCTGCGTCTGGACTACCTCTGGGCTGTGCAGGTAAGTCATAGGACTTTTCTTTCTAGTATCCAAGCACACAAAATGATGTCTGACTTTTTGAATTGGCTTGCAAATACTTTCAGAACAAATTATTTGGACTAAGACACTTTCAAAATTTTCCACGCCTGTTGGGTTTTACAGAGAGGAATTATTAGAGCTTTCTTTCCACAGACCTATAAAATTCATTTGCTCTGGAGAAGTTTGGTTTTTTGTTTGTGGTTGTTCCATAACACTACAACATTAATGAAGTAATGTATTTATATCTAAGGTGCATTATGAATAGAGAGAATTTCAAACATGGGAAATTGACTGTTAGCAATAGAAACTTGAGGTGAAATTAAATCCATAGGGTTTTTTCATAAACTGATAAAAGAAAATACTTATACACATATCATGTAATGAAACTGTGGAACTCTTTCCCAAAGGAAGATTGGAAATTTATTTAGATACCAAGTACCTGGATTTTTTTTGAAAATATATTTCCTAGCTATCATAATCACAGCAAAATCTATAGAAATTATACTAGCCATGAGGGGCATTAGGAAATGTCTACCTCCTGTCACGCCTCTCAGCAGTCCTATTCCCACCTCCAAAGTGTTTCACACTGACCCCTGAGGGAAGGAGAAATTTGAAGAAGGTATAAGTTTGTTTTTGTGGAATTTGGAAGTTGCCTTTACACTCTTGTAGTTCACAGAGGTCACATCCTATTCTCACCTACACCCTGTTAACTATGTTGTTAAGAGGACTGTATAAAACATCACAGTGCTTGCTTTTATGTGTAAGATCAAGACTGGAACACATGGGTTAAATACATCCCTGGCTCTACTGTGTTACCTAGAATGGAGAAATCAGGAATGTCTTAGCTCTATTATCTTCTACTCTTTTTTCTATTTTTCTACCTGACACTTAAGCTCTGTTGGGATCTTTTGTTTGTCTTGATGTCCAAGACCATGTCCACCTCCTTTATGATTTAAGTTTATCTTGTTCTACAATTTCTGTGGACTCTGTGCTGTTTAACTGAGTCAACAACGTGTGATCACTTCATTTAATTTTTGTCCTATGACCTGCAGTATTGATAGGTGGCCTGTCAGCCTCAGAAGTTTGTTTTGGACAAACTGGTAATAGTTTCCACTTGCTGTGGTGCCAAATACAGTTTTCAGGTGGGAAAAAAAAAAAAAAATTCCCTGACTTTGAAACTGAGAGCAGCACATGATTAGCTGTAGAGAGGCTATCTTTATATAGATTAGCACATGGTGGAGGTATGTGAGTGCCATATGATCCATGAATACAAGACCACCTGTATGCTATTCCTAGCCATGAAATAGATTAGAAAGCAGGAAGATACTGTTTTGTTATCCTGTGGCCTTTAAACAGGTCAAGAGTGAGTTCCAGCAGCTTAAATGCTCTTCATCATTCCCCATACTATGACTTGCACAGTGAATTGTGCATCCCTAAGGAATGTACTGCTTAAAGATTCTTGGTTTTAAGTTGGCTTTTAATTAGCAATGAATTAGTTTTAAAAATTCAAGTGCAGGAAACTAATGGGATGCTTGCCTGCTGAAAAACCAGAACTGGACAATAGCGAAGGGAGAAATATAAACTTTTTCTGTTTTCTACCAAGTTTTATAGAAATACCTAGTCATCTACCACTATTGTTAAAATCATTGTGCACTTACTCCAAAGGACAATAAGGGGAGTTGAAACATATGGATGCCTAGGTATCATTTCAAAAAGTGCTTTTCATCTGAGAAGATCAAATGCCATTTTCAGATCTTTTCAATTGCAAATCAGGTACTTGTGTAGTACCATCTTGTTTGTGAGATTTGCAGAAAGGAAAAAAAAAAATCAGTGTAGGTAGAAGATTCAGAAATTCAGGATCAACATAACCACCATTCTTTGAAATCAGTATGCTGGGTAGATGCTTGGCCTCTTTGACAATCTGGGCATATACTTTTGTTCTTCTCAATTCCACATGGAAGATCTATTGCCTGTACAATAAATAATAGTGGATAACATGTTGTAAGGAACGTTGTCCTTGTTTCCACTCCGTGTATTAGTTGTAAATGGGACTGAATACAAGGGCTAATTAATGTAACATGCAGAAGTACCATTGTGATGGATGTTACAGAAGTGCTTACAGTGCTTACCTATTCAAATGAATAAGTAAAAAAACCATTATCTTTGTACTTATTAGGCTCTTTGGCATAGTGAAAATCTGAGTATTAAAAGCTCTGGGAAGACTGTTGGTTGGAAATATCTATACGTTAAAACTGCCTTTGAATAGTTAGCAAACTCCAAGCCACTAATTGTTTAACGATCTTTGAGAGAATATAAGGGTAAAAACCACCTTTCTGATTGACAATTTTGTCTAGCTGCTGGACTGCAGGAGCCCTGCATTCTTGGTCATGTTTCTCTACAGCTTACAATGGAACCTTGTTGGTTTAACTTGGTTACATTCTTGGTAGCAGAAGTTTTAGAAAGACCACTGACTTCATGCACAGGACTGTGGAGATTTTCTTCTGGTTTACAGAGTGAGTGTGCTGGTTCTTTGTGCAAACACTGAATTGAATGAATCACTGCTAGATCTGGAGACTCACAGCTCCCAGTAACCAGCCGCCATGTGCCAACATGGTACAACATGTATTTTTAGGAAGCTCCTCAATTGTTGGCTTACAACTGGGAGAATTTCAGACTCAAGGACTATTTTGAAAGCTGTAAGCACTTTGTTTACATACTTTTAGTAAGGTTCATTGTGGGGCTAATCCTGTAAAAATGTTCCCAGATGAATAAACCCAGTTGTGGCATAAGCTGCAATAAAAAGGATTTCATAGATATTTTCGTTTAATTCATCATGAACAACAGTCTAGTACTAACTAAATGATATTTTAAACACTGAAAGTATCTTGCAGTTAATACCATTATTATGAGGAATATATAGATCGATGCTCAGTGGTCTATGCTAAGGTCTGAGGAAAACCCATCTCCACAGAGTTTGTCTGCCACATCGGGAAAAAAATGTGTTTTGAGGAAAAGCAGTTTTCAAAGAAGAAAAACTGATTTAGAAAAATGATACAGTTCCAAGAAAAGTTAATCTAATTTCCATGCATCTAGGTTACATAACCAGAACAGAGATAATACAGTATGATTTATGTATGTCATGTGGAAAAAATACATTTTTCTGATTGATGATAAGTTGTTAAAACATTTATATTTGTACTTACTGTTCACACGTCAATGGTGTTATAGCTTCTTGTTGATTTTGTTAGGTTTTTTTCTGTGCCAAATTTAACCTTTCTGAATATCACAGTATTTCCAGAAAATATCTGTTGGTTGTTGGTTCTTTTTAACAGGCAGTGGGAGAAGAATTTCATTTTCCACATAACATTGTTGAGTAATTCTGTGTGTCTCATGACAATAACTGTGAATAGCAAATGTAGGCACATTTTACTTCCTTGTGACTGATAATCCCTTCTTCTTATGCAAATTCCTCAACAAAACTGGGGGGGGGGGGAAGATTGGACAAATAAATACAAGCAATAAATCTATGGAGAAGCTAAAACTGCCCCAAAAATGGAGTTGCTCATTCACCCAGGATTTGTCAGGGGAGGAAAATAAGGATAATACAATGATATGACTGATTGTTGCATTCTTTAGGGAATACTAGAATATTATTCAGCTGTCTGTTCTAATCCGTGACACTTGTAAGAAATACGATCAGACTTGCCAGGTGTGCTTGCACTTCCTCCTAAAAATCTGGCCCTACAGAAGCAGTGTGATAGGTCTCTTCCCTGTGGTTTTAGTGCCACCTTCAGGTACAAAGATGATGTTTCTGCGGCACCGGTGCCCAGCATCTTGAAGCAGTGGATTTTCATGGGGTAACTCTTCAGTCAGTGACATTGCTACAGCATTTTTAGGCTTATTAAACAGTCACCTGATATCTCAGGGGATACAACAGCTCAGACCACATCCTGATCAAAGGATGTAACCAGTTACCAGCGTTGTAAAACTGCGAGATGCTGTGTAACTTTGTAAAATGCAATAGGTGTTAATTATGTTGATGTCAGAAGCCATAGTACCAAATAATATTTTAAATTTTGTGACCAGGTTGGAAGCAAACCCAAAGTCTGCTTTTAAATACTGCAGCTCTGCAAATACAGTTAAGTTCTGCAAAATGACCTAGCTACCACGAATACCAAACAGGTATAAGCAAAAGGCAGAATGTGAAAAATTATGTTGCTCATGCATTTTCTTTCATATGTATTTTCTTTCTTGTTTATTTTCACAAATAATCTGCCTTGTTTTTTGAGCTAGCAGCTATTGCATAAATATCATGCTGGCAGATTTCCTTAATTAACCAACAGGAACAGAGGCAAATAGACGAAGGTTTGGATACTATTTAGCTGTCTGGATAATATTTCCACCAGGAATGTAAATACCTGTGATCTGTGCTATTTTAATCTTCTTTCTCCAGTCTGAAGTACTCCTTCTCACCTGTCAGTGTCTGTTTTGCCTGGGAAGGGATGATGCCTACACATCGTTTTATCTCAGCTGCTCAAAGAGTAGGTACTAGGAGTTCATGAGTGACAAGGAGGAAAGACAGTTTTCACTGCATTCCCTTGAAGGGCAGAAAGCAGGAAGCTGAAAAAAGGTCCAGAAAATATCAGTAATTGGTCTACTTCCCTCCCCATACAGCTGTGTGATGGGATAGTTTTAGAGTCCTCACTGCTGAACATGACCAAGTCTTTTTTTACCTCACCTTCACTCCTTATCTTCCCTTGCAAGAAACACAAGGAGATCTTTCATCTTTCCCCAGGCATCTCCTGAGGATTTGCATCTATGAGAGCTGTCTTAGGCAGTGCAGGGTGAGAGGATGGGTACTCTATGCAGTCTCAGCAGAGAAGGTACACCGCAGTTCATATTCCTAGCAGATCACTTTATTAAAGTCAGGATGAGAGACATTTGCTATGTCTGCATGGTGTAAGTGCAGTCCATGCAGAGACTCGGGCTAGGGTACCAGCAACAATATAGCAGTATTTACCCAGTGTGTGGTCCAAGCTGATATACCTTGCTTTTCAACACAACTGAGTAGCTCAGGAGTGCTATGCTAATTCCATGAGCATTCTGCTTCTGGATCTGGGGCTACGTCAGGAAAAGCTGCCCCACATAGGCAAGTGTCTCCCTGAACCACAGGGAGAGAGTGCACTCCTCTCTCCCTGTTGGCTAGGAAGTGCCTGACCTGAAATAGGCCAGGGCACAAAAAGCTAAGAGCACTTGACCTACATTCCCCTTGTTCTGCTGTTTACATAATTTGTCTCTATGTAAGGTTTGCTACCATTACCCACCATGGTATTATTCAAGGGCCTTCCATGACCTTAGTGACTTCCATCTCATTTCTGGCAACAGAACCTTCCCAGAGTCAAAATTGTAGTTAACAATTTTGCATCCGAAGAGGGGAAGAGACACTTGCTAGCTGTGTTGGAAATTAAGCATTCTACTGTGTTTCTTAGCAATGCTGACATCCTTAATGTCTTTCCCTGCTCTTAGAGGCTTTTGCCACCCCTTCAGTCATGACTTTGGTGGTTTGGTTTGAGCCACTAGCTCTTCATTGAAGAGCTCAGTTCTCAGCCTCTTAGTCACAGTTGTGGTCCCATCATTGTGAACATTGTCACACCCATACCTGCACACACGCAGTAGTGTCAATGGCATTTCTCTTCCAGTAGTTTCATGACTTTACTGAAGCAAGACAGAAAGGAGGAGAAAAGCCATCACATGCCTTAAAGCTCCGTGAGAATGAAACAACCTGAAAACCAATAGGCTAGAGTGTCTTCTCTCATTTATTTTATGTTGATATATTAGGATTGTTTTTTATTTCTGTGTGCCAAAGGCTGGACAGAAGTCCAGCAACATGACCATGGTCACAGGGGTCTGCTTCAGTTCTGACAGCTTTGTTCTTGAGCTGTGACTTGCTCTGAAACCTTTTTTATGAATCATACACAATGGTAGGAAACACTACATATTGCTGAAGAACCTTCTCAATCATGTCTTCCAAAATGAATGCTTTGGTCCACGACTGGGCAAGGCTAAGGAATCTGATCACACATTTCCAGATCAGAAATGAACAGCAGCTGCCAGTGATTGAGCAACATCAGTATCCATGCAATGTATCAAACTGATTACTCCACTTACCTGCCCTTGCTTGATTACCTTGACTTGTCCAGAAATCTCTACACCTTGGCCCAAAGGTGTATTGTTCTTTAGGCTGCTGTTCTGCCCCATATTGTATTGGGAGCTTAACTAAGAACCTTAAGTGTTCCTAAGAAGAAAGTAAGAAAAAAGTTCTTATTCAAAAAATAGAGGAATGGATAAGCAAGTCCCAAATGGATTTTTTATTCAGAGCATGAATTCAGTTTGCAAATCTCTTTGCTGTCATCACAGTAAAATTTCCCATATTCCAGTATGATGTAAAATGGAGTTGTAAGCTTGGTTTGAATCTTAAGCTGGAAAAAGCTTTTTATTTTTACTATTAAAACATTTAAATTCCAAAAGTCAGACTAAATGCAAAAGGCCATTATACATGTTTATAGACAACAATAAGACAGAGTTATACCATCAAAATAGGGGAAAGATATTTTAAGAAAATGTGGTGGTTTAGTCCCTGCCGGGGTCTGAGACCAAGCGGCTGCTGCCCCTCCCCCACAAAGGGAGCGAAATACAAAGCCCTGGGCTGAGATAAGGAGAGGTTTAATACAACAGTGCAACAGCAACACAACAAACAACAACAATAACAATAACAATAAGAATAACAGTAATAACAATGAACAGAGCAAAATATCTACCAATACAGCAGTGAGAACACAGCAAATCCCACAGTACACGCGGTAACCAACTGTCCCGCTTTGGCATCAGGATGTGACGTCCACATGGTATCTGAATAACCCGGCTAGAGCTCCCCCCCACTGCTGGGGAAACTTAACCCTATCCTGGCTAAACAGGACAGAAAACATCATATGAAATTTAAACAGCAAAAATGTGTCAGGAAGACAGCTCACAAACAGGAAACAGATACTTGCTTAGAACAAAAATTTTAGGTATATTTCTTGCAGAGTTTAACTGCTATTTAATGTTTACTGATAATTCACCTCTGGAATAAATTCTGATTCTTATTACACAAATTAGAGGAGAAGCTGAGAATTTATTTCAAAAGGGAATGACTCCTGAAGAAGTTATGTTTATAAAACCAGTTCTCTTTCAGCATTCTTTCTACTTGTAAAGAAATTGAAGAATACTTAAGTAAACTGCAAGGAGAAGTGGACTGTGTGATTGGAATAAAAAGTTTGTTTCCTAACTTTTGACATGGAAAGCAAAAATTAGCTTCCTGAAAAAAAAAAAAAAAAAATCACATGAAAAGAGTATTGTAAGACTATACAAAGGCAAGAGGCAACTGGTGTTCTCCTACTTAGACAGGAATGGATAGTGAGAAAAGTATGTGGACTTTGTAATAGATCAGGACAGCAAATTCAAGATACAAAAAGGACACCAGCAAAGATTAGAGCAGGTTCTTTAGTGGTTTATGTGATTGTAGTTTCTCAACAATGCCTGAGAATTCACCTTCCAGTCTTCTGCTGACTGTAACTAGATAAACAAAATCATACTGGAACCTTGGCAGAAGATTTGTGTTACTGGTCTGTGAGTGTGATCAATGAGTAAAGAATAAGCTGTGATTTCTATGAGATTAATTATATGGTGGTGATCAATTATTTTCTAATTGAAATGAGAATATGGGGCCAAAAGTCACTCTAACAACAAGGAGCAAATTCCAGAGAAGTAATTTTGCTGAAGAGTCTACTAAGGACTAGACTGGAATTTGCAAACCTAGGAGTCCCAAATGAGCTCCCTAGATATTCAGTATTTTTTCAATAAGAGGTCTGATTTTTCGAATTGTTTCCTAATGCACGACTCCCACCAATTCCTGTGAGTCAAGACACTTGTAATAAGATACCACTGTCTTGGGTTAAGGACCTCAGCTTGTTAACTCCTAGGCACTCTTTCTGAATGCTGTCATTCACATGAATGGTAGAATTTCTGTTGCTATTGTGAACAGAAATTTCTGTGCACAGGAACTGTATATGTGTTCATGACAAATGCCAGAGTAATTAAAAACACCTCTAGAAATGCAAATGATTTTTATATTAAAATACTTTTTTAAAATTGCATATCATTCTTAAGGATGTTCAATTTTAAAACCTTTTCCTCTGCTGAAGTTACTGTCTTACCAGGTCTGTTTCCATTTTATTGCAAAATGACGTAGCTTTGCTTTAAACACTAGTGATTCTCCAGTCTTCTCTTTTTTGAAACACTGCTGTCACTGCTGTCACTTCCTATCTGGGAAGTAACTGCTCTCCAAGGACAACGTGATCTAAGAGCGTTTATTCTAACTTTTTAATCTGTAAAAATATCAAGGGCCTATTTAAAAGAACAGGGAACTACAGAAGACATCAATACACAGAGCACAGAGACTTTAGCTTGAATTACTAAGGACTTAAAGGGATTTTGCCCCATTGTAGAAGCATGGTATAGGAGAACGGTTCCCACTCTACTTTGCAGGCATTATTTTGCTCAGTTTAATTTCAAAGGATGAAGTTATTTCATGGCTTCAGCTAATTTTTTGGGTTTTGTAAAGTTTTTTCTTTTCCTCTATCCCCACAGGCAGAAGAAGAGAGAGATGATATGGAGAGAGTCAAGCTGGATAATAAAAGAATTCTCTTCAACTTGTTGCCAGCACATGTTGCACAGCACTTTCTCATGTCTAATCCAAGAAATATGGTAAACCAAGATAAAATTTGAATATATGGTGATGTTCTATGGGTGTGACCTTGTGTAGCTTGGGTCACCTTCCTACTGTATGTTTTCAAGAAAGGCTTGGACTTACAAAATTTCATTCATGTTAAAAGGAATAGTTTTGTAAAAACTTGTGTTCAAGAATTAGCTTGGGATTATTTAGTTCACCGTAGTGTCCTCCTTTTCTGAAGAATTTTAATAAAAAGCAGGATAAGGGAATTTTGTATCATTCAACATTAATGAAGTGTCTGCATGCAAGTAACCAACTTTTTTTCAATCAATTTAGAACACTAGAACTTATCACAGTATTTCATAAACTCAGTTTGGTTCTGAATGGTGAAGTTTATGAACTACCAGACACTTCCATATGAACCACTCTAGTTCTGGAAATACACTGTCATTACCAAACCCATCCATTTAAAGTTAAAACCAGAGAATTATACACATCCAAGGAAGACACTAGCTTTTAACATCAAAGGCTGCAGTGATTAAATAAATTGGTTCAGGAAGCCATTACCAAAGTCCTTCCAGTGCAGCTGCAATACCTGCAGCACTGGAGTAGCCATAAAGGCTATGATACTGCTCTGGAGAGTTTGGATCAATGTATTTGAACCACAGAAGAGTGGTTTTACTTTCCATGAGCCCTCCAAATTCTTAAGCAGAAACCTTACTGTACAGAACAGCATTATATTGTTAATGTTGAATACAGGACTCTGCAACTCAGGGAAAGACGTGAAGGAGCGAGGCTGGTTTTGTGCTGCAGGGTAAATTTGTTCCATCTTGTATATTAGTTATAAAACAAAATTGAGAAAATGCAATTATATTTCTCATACAATAAAAGTCCTACAACTGTTAAGACTTTCTACAAAAGTTTTACTCACTGTTTCCATGTCTAAACAGAGAACAAGACTAAGTTGTTTTAAATGGGTTTAATAGCTTAGGTGTTCATTTTCTTTTGTGTTTTTGAGTGGAGAGATCTTTCAACACTTTTTTAATAAGGCTGGCTTTCTCTCTACCAGAAATTATGGCTTTTGTCCTAGCTATTGGTTAGTAGTAGAATAGATAACATAATTATGATGCCTGGTTCAGATTAATCTTTTAAAATAAAATTTGTATCTGCTCATGAACTACAGGATCTTTATTACCAGTCATATTCACAAGTGGGAGTGATGTTTGCTTCCATCCCAAATTTCAATGATTTCTACATCGAATTGGATGGCAATAATATGGGAGTGGAATGTTTACGCCTGTTAAATGAAATTATTGCTGATTTTGATGAGGTAAGGTCTAAACGCTTTGTATTTTGACCATATCAGTTCTACCAAATTATTATCATCAGAGATTTTCTGTAGCAACTCAGCATATCTTGAACTGCCTAATAAAACAGTAATGTAAACTTCCTATTTAATTGTAGTTAGTAATTGTAGCTTCTCCAAAGTGCCCGGTTTGTACTTTTAGGCACATGAGTCTGACCTCAAATTCCTCTAGTATAGGAAGAGTATTAAAATGCGAGTTAATGGTAGTTTTTTCAATGACCTCAAAGTGGGCAAGCATCAATTTACCAAAAATAAGATGGTTTAATCAACTTGCACATATTATGTGATAGCTATGGTTGCTTCTCTAAAAAATTATGTAATATTTAACAGTTTTATGTTTTAAACAAAGCTTATGGACAAAGAATATTATAAGGACATAGAAAAGATCAAGACAATTGGGAGTACATATATGGCAGCTGTGGGACTCGTACCTACTTCAGGAACTAAGGTAAGAAGATTTTGCATAGCAGTAATTTGTGGAGGAACCATTCTCCCTCAATTTCCAGAGGAACACCAGAAACACAACTAACTCTGTGTGATTACAGATAACTTGTATTACTTCTTTACAACAATTTAAATCTGAAATTCAAAGAACGACTGTAGCCTGAAAAGAAAAATTGCTATCCTAGCAGTTACTCATGTGGCTTCATTTGGGATTTCATTGTCTGCTGCTCTGGATTCTCTGCAAATTGGCATATAAAGCTCCTAAGTCAGAGTGGTAGTGTTTTAAACTGGCTGTTTTAGGATGATCTTGTAAGATGAACGAGGGTTCATCATGAAGATGAGAAGGGGAGACTCTAGGTGTAATGAATTGCTGCAAAACTAACACAAGAATATTAAAATGTGATTTTTTTTTTTTTATATTGAATTCTGGGTGCAACCTACAATCAAAACAAACAGCCTCTCCCAGCCCCTAGCATGGACAGGAACTTAGTGCTAGCTACATTGCTGCACTTTACCCTGGTCCCTCCAAATCAGCTCTTCTTTGTCTTTACTGCTAGCATTCTTTTTACCCCCCTAATTACTCAGCAATAAAAAAAGTCAAAGTCATTTCAGACCCACTAGTTCTGGGTCTGTATCCTCCTGAGTGTGTTTCTCACCTTAAGTTTGTGTCTTGGGACAGAGATTTCCTACATTTGCATGCAGCATCTGGAAAGGCAGAAAACCCTGTAGACAGTACACTGAATATACTGTAAACAAAGTACTATGCATGTTAATAATTATATTAATAAAATTATTTTATGAAAAATTAATAACATTAGTAATATGAGAAATATAATGAAAATGAAAGCAATCCAGGCACCTAGTCTGCCCAGAATTTCCAGACACCTCTCCCCTGTTCTGATATGCATGTACGTATGTTGTAGAGGTACACTCATGCGTATGGTTTAGCATTGGAAAATAACACCAAATTAGAGGGCAAAAGCAAAAAGTGCCAGAAGATGGCCTGTGAACTTTCTAGCAACAATTATCCTTGTTAAGTAAATTTTTAAAAAGGCCACACTGAAATGAACTATTAGAATCATGTTGGAGTATATCACATGCAACTAATTTTCTGGTCTGCAGGGTATTTACAACTGATGCTTTCCTTTTTATCATTGCTAGAAATCTACACATTACAAAAAGGTATTTTTAAAACTCTGTTTATGCTGAAATGTTTGACTCCTGGGTCACATGCAAAAAAATTGATCCTTTGAATTTTGTTCAGTGTGATCTCAGGCAAACAGGCAATGGCATAGTTGTGTGTCTGCTATAAATGCTCTTTGAACTATAATCCTGAAAACAAGTGTGTTATTGGGTAACTTTGGCAGCATATGTTCCAAAACCTAAACATGTTTATCTCTTGTATTTTATAGTTGCTAACTGAAGGGTCAGCTGAGTTAGCCCAGTACTGAAGATACCGCTCTGAGCTTATGATAGAAACTTATTTAAATCACTGCAGAAGGTCTTGTACAGGACTCTGCATTTCTCTGAAATGTTGGGGCAAATTTTGATCTTTTCTGTACAGGTAGAATTTATTTAACATTCTGTATTCCAGAAAACCTAAAGATCTTTTATGAAACAGCTGATATTTTTTACTTTAACTTGAGGTTTCAGCTCTTCTGTCATCTCTTCCCACTGACCGTGAGATGCAAACAAGTAGAAATTATTCACATCCTCTTGGCAGTTTCCCACTAGGTCTTCAGCATGCAGCTATGTATTAGAAGTCTCATGATCCTGGGTAGCCCATCATGCACAGACGATCACTGCCAGCCATCACACAGTCCCTGGGCTGCCCGACGGAGTCATATGTGTCCATGGGGAGCCATAAGAGACTCAAGAGCTTCTGGTCTCCCCTGTGCCAGGGGTGTCCTAGCTTCATCAGAAAATCTGGCACAGCCTTTGATTGTGAGCCACCAATTTCATACTAGGATTTGGACATGAGCAGAAAGCAGTGGATGGGGTTAACTGTGCTCTTAACTGAAGATATTAACACACATAAGAACCCAATACCCTGATGAAGTTAGATATTTAAATCCCATATTTTACAGTTCTGTGGCTTCTGCAGCTTGACTTCAGCAGGTTACTATAGTAAATGCACATTGCCTCTTTCAGAGTGGTTTTGCTGGGATGCTCTGGGCAGTCTTTCCAGTAACTACTCCTCTGATGTTTAAATAAATAATTGCTTGCCAATTACACCATCAGGGCAGCACACAAACCAAGCTCTCTGTAGACCTTTTGCACAATATAAGTTCGTTGTGTGTGTGGAGTCCTTTGAAATTATGTCTGTGATTTCACCAGGGTCCTGACTCTGTGGTGTTCTTCAGTGCAGGTTCAAAAGAGTTTGCCAGGAATCCTTTTGAGAGGCATCTGTCACCTGCAGCACATCCAGTATTTGTCACCAGTACTCTCTCCTGCAACCGTGAGGGGCATTGCAGGAAATCAAAGCATTCATCAGGCAGCAAAGAAATGGAAGGATAATGAATATAAAGAAGATTAGAGGATTAAATAAAACTATACACTCGTCCCTCTCTCCTCCACACATTCAAAATTCTCTCCTCTGTTGGAAGTGTAGCCATCAGCTCTTTAAATGTAATTCTTGTTCTTCCATTGTCTTGGGGAGGCTGGAAAAGAGTAGAGCTAGTTGACATTGCAAGAAGCAGACTCCCAGAGACCCAGGCAGGTAAATAAAATTATCCTTTCTAAAATTTGGGACTGGCCCAAGGATGACTTTCATAATTTTTTGTTAGCACTTCAATTTTTGTAAATTTCCCAGCCACATGAAGGAACTCGTGCAAACTGAACCCAATAAAGCAAACTGTTTCTCAGGTTTCTCAGCAACTGTCAAGTACCCCATTTATAAAATCTCACTATCATAACAAAAACCCAGCGAGCTCTCATCTCATGCCAGCTACCACAGCCCTGTTGTGCAACACCCTAATGAAGCTAGACTACCACTGACCCTGTGTTTCTTTCACCATATCCTACCTTTAGCCCACTTTCACTTTGCAATTCTGTTCAAGAATTCATATTTATTATTCAAATTATAGCACAACATAGAAGCAACCATACTGAATCAGGTTAAAGGTCTATTCTAGTAACCTGTCTTTAAATAGCCAATGGTAGATCCTGGGGGAAGGACATGAGTTACAGGACAAACATGCAAACCTCTCTTTTCCACTTTCTAATGATATGCTGCTTAAGAAATTCCATATCTACAGATAATATCTTTTTACTACTTTGTGGCAAATATTTCTTCCTTGAGTTTGAGTAATTATGCTTGAATCCAGCTAACTTTTGGAATCAACAATTAGCCTGAAGTTGTAAAAATTACTTTCTTATGTTTTGGGGTTTTTAACGAGTTGATACTTCAGCATTTCATTTGATCCCTTCAGGTTCTTTTGCTTTAGTTCATTTAGATATGTTTTATAGCAACTCACTTCAGCTTGCTTGGAAAGGAAAGAAAATAGAGGTGTTCTGCATCTCACAGCATTAAACCTAACAGGAATGTTGTCAATGGGAACATGCACCCCATGGAGCTGAGAGCTAGGAAACGCCCCAAGGGGAGAAGAGGGCAGAAACTATAGTTATTAATAATCATCAGGCAAAGCAGTTTTGTAATAAAGCAGGTTATATTCCCTGCCACGCTCACAACAAACATCTGCAGCTCTCTAGCAACAGAACCACTTTACCACGGGAACTTTGCTTTCCATTCTTCCCAGAAATCAAAAAGAGAGAGAGAAGAAAAAAAAAAACAAACCAACAAAAATAATTCAGTACTTGAGAAAAGAATGCATGTGCTGTAGCCACCATCAAAAGTTTCTTTTCACAAACAGCAAAATGGGTTAGATTCTTTTCCTAGGCCATCCAGACTGAGCCTTTCATTATTTTTTATTTCTGTATTTCACCTGCCTCTCAGTACCATACAAATCTAATGTGAAATAATATTTTGTTTCTAGGCTAAAAAATCAATTTATTCCCATCTGAGTACACTGGCAGATTTTGCAATAGAGATGTTTGACGTTCTTGATGAAATCAACTATCAGTCTTACAATGACTTTGTCCTACGAGTTGGTAAGTGACGTTTCTACAGTTATCACACAAGGAGAACAATGTTGGTTGTTGGCTTTCCCTATGCTGTCTGCAAAGGACTACCTGTCCTGCACTCATGATTAAAACTGAAAAGCCTCCTTTAGCGGGAGAGTCACATCCATGTAGAAGGTCAGCAGGCTGGATGATGAGCATCAGTATTAAGAAATTATAACTGTGTCCAATTCCAGTGTGTTTGCTTAATCTATGCACCTCTAAAAGGAAACTGCACCAATAATTTTATACAGTATTATTAGTGTACCCAGTCTTGTGCTTACACTGTTTTGCATCGCTAAACTGCTGAAAACTGGGTCTGACTGTACTTAACTATTAAGTTGCATCTACAAAAGCTTTGTTGGCATTAAAAGTGTGATGGGAGCTTTTTGTCCACAGATGCCAAATCTCCTCAGCCAGTCCTGTTTTCTTCAACAAATCAAATCCTCTGGCCTTCACAACACAAACCTTCCCATGCAATCCTTTACATCTTACTACATGTCTTATCTCTCTGAGTCCTTTCTCCCAGCCTTCTTAGAGAGCAAAGTTCCCCTCTTCCCTTCCTTCCCTGCATCCTGCTCCTCTCCTATGGTACTTCCACCGCTGTTCTCATTTCATTGCACAGTCTAACACATATCATTTTCTCCACCTTCTTTCTTTATATATTTTCATGAACTGTGAGAATGAGCTGGACAAGGGGAAAAGTGAGAATGCGAGCAGCTGAAAATTGAGACCAAAAACATCAAGGGTAGCAATAGGAGAGTTATACATTCTTGCATTCCTGTACTTCTTAATAATTATAAACCCCAAATTCTCTTTGAATTCTGTTATAACTGGTCTTTCTATGTTCACAAAGGGGCAGAAGACAAATATCTAACCCCCCTTCTTCTGCATAACTTGCCAGGGAAATCTCTTGCACAGAACTTCATGCAGGGTTTAGCATCTGCAGCTCTTCAGGGCACTTAGAAGAAGGAACATCCTCTTTTATCTTCCAAACAAGGTGTCAAAATCAGTCAAAAATATAGAATCAAGCCCTGCGGTTTTCCCAAAAAAAGATGCTTGAACCTTTTTCACATACTCTTGTCTTCTTCGAGTGTCTCCCTGATCTTAGTTTTCTAGTACTGACAACCAATGTGACACGCTTCTTTTATCCCATTCCTTGTGTCTTCCATGCCACTATTTCTGTTCCACTTGGAAAACCTCCATTAAAAGTCTTTATATGAGCAACCACAGTGGAAGTCGTAGCAAACAATTAAAGATCTTTAACAGTTTGTCCTGAATTGTTCTACAGCTAAACTCTGCACCACCACTGCTTTTCTTCTTTCTTAAAACAAACAAAAGAAGAAAATCCACAGATGAGCCAGATTTTTATGTTGTCTGTCATATTGCATTTCCAATAAGATACCTCTGTGTAGGTCTTCATTTTGTTTCTAAACCTCTTACAAATACAGAAGTCCAATTGGCATTAATTTATCATATATTTTGTCCTATGACCAGAAAAATCCTAAGGCACTTGCGTTAGATCTATTTTGCAGGATTCATGTTGCCCTTGGATAATATGCTGTAGTGTTTGAAACCAAACTCATTGTTTTGATTTTAGGTATTAATGTTGGGCCAGTAGTGGCTGGAGTCATTGGAGCCAGAAGACCACAGTATGATATCTGGGGGAACACTGTAAATGTTGCCAGCCGGATGGATAGTACTGGAGTGCAGGGGAAAATTCAGGTGAGTGCATTCTGAGACAATTTTGCAATCTTTACATACCTCCTGTTTATACGTGGTTATGTTTTCAAGACCACTTAGAAAATGCAGCCTCACTCAATCTTGTGGTTCTTCTGAAAAGGACAACATTCTTCAGATGATTCAAGCATCAGAGGTATAGGTGTTTTCCATTATATATGCTTCACTACTTGGAGGCAATGAAATCCTGAAATAAATTATTTCCCATCAGAAGAAACAGAGTTCTCTACTGCATTGCACACAGTTGGAGGCAAGCCTGGGAATGCCAACACTGCATGGGCCAGTCCTTGTGCTGTAGGAATTCTGCCTGAATAAGGACTACAATGAAAGGATCTATGTCCATTTGCATCCTGCTGCATTTTATGTAGCTTTAAAAATGCCTTGGATACTTTGGATCGGAGAGGCTACACAGACAGAGAACATTGTTGTTCTACTAGAGCTTGGGTAGAAGCTATGCTGCACCTCTCAAAATCTCAATGAACCCTTGCAGTCCTTTATCCAAAATACCTGTCTAGTCTCCACGGATCAAAATTCCTTCTGGAGTAAATTAACATCACTGAAACCGATCCAGCTTACAACAGTGGACAATTTGGTTACACATTTCTGTTGGACGGAGCTTACTCTGGCTGTGTAATTATTCAGCTCAAGACCAGAAGTTCTGCTTCTTAGATTCCAGTTTGGTCAGTGATTTTTAATTCCTTAAGAAAATTCTAAGTGAGCCCGAGAACAACAGTAGGTGCTAATTCATTCTGCTTATACATATTTCATGACAGAGAAGTAAAATGGGGAGGGGTGAGCAGCTCTAGGATTAACCTTATATGAACAGGAATAACTAATAGTTCTTTTTTTCCCTGTCTTCAGGTGACAGAAGAAGTTCAGCGGATATTAAAAAGGTGCAGTTATGAATTTGTGTGCAGGGGTAAAGTCAGTGTAAAGGGAAAAGGCGAAATGTTGACCTATTTCCTGGAAGGAAAGGCCGATGGAAATAATTCACAAACACGGTCTTTAAACTTAGAGCGGAAAATGTACCCTTACGGGAGAGCAAACATTCAAACAAAACTGGGCACCAGCTGTCCGTCGGTGTCCTCAGTTGCTAGCTTTACTGTAAAAGCTGGGCTTGGAGCTGGTCAAGCGTCTGCTACTCACACAAATCAAACACTGCATTATCTTCCTTCTGTGCCAGCTGTGAAGGAGGCGTAGAGCAAAGGAGATTTGGTTGTGCCATTTGCAGTGAACTTGGAGAGCAATGGTTGCCTGAATTTTTACCAAGAGATCAGAGGTCATAGGCCATGGCATTAACCAAGGACCACTACAATCCAACCAAAGAGAACTTGGGGACTGCGTAACGAACTCTTGGGATGGAACATATAAGGGCTAGCAATTCTGTTAGGAAAAGTCAAAACCTGATTTTCTGGAAATGAGGAATATTTTCTTGGCATTTTTAAAGGGTAAATGAAAAAAATGAGATAAACGTGCAAGCAATTATTTGTGTGTGTGTGTATATATATGTTTAAATCTATATATGCACATATACAGTCCTGTGTAGACTTAATAGAGATTTATAGAGATAAACATAAAAATATGTATTTATTTACACATCCACCTGCAATGACATAGCAAAGAGATTTCTCTTTCTGTCACAGCCAGCATTGTTGGGTCTGGGATTAGCTAAACTGCATTTAGCTGTGAAGTGTGGGGCAACTGGAGACTCTCCAGGGCTACAGCAAGAGTTAGAGAAACTGTGCTCCCAGTGCACGAGTTAAAGCAATGACAACAGTGTCCATTGTGCTGTCAATGGCAGAAATAATGAAGGCTGCATTCAGCTAATTGCTAAACCCTATGGTTTTTAAAATTCTCCTTGCATGCTCCAGAAACTTCAAAAAAAATAATCCAATTCAAACCATACCACTAGGATATAAAGTAGATAAACCACAGAGCTTAAAGGTTTGGCAGAAGAACAATATATATTCTTTCCATTTAAAAAAGAAAAAAAGGGTGGTAGAGTTTAGAAGTTGCTGCCTCTTCACAGGGCATTTGACTCTGTGCAAGACAGAGGAGACACCCTGCAAGCACAGCAATATGCTTATGCAATATAGAAACATTCCTTTATGTACAGTGCTGATTTTATTGAAGAGTAGAAGGTTGATATTATTTCAGGCTTTTACAAACAGCACAGGTCCTGTGGCTCAGTTCCAGGATTTAGCTTTACCTTTCTAAACAGCTCAAAGAATAGTCCTGTACTGGTGACAAACATGCTGTTGCTAGCTTTGTGACATTTGTGTGTTTGCCAACATAGTCTTATGTCTTAATTGATTTTTAAATTTATTCCACAGTTTTATTATATCTTGATTCTACCCAGGCTCACTTTTCAAAGCTGTACAATTATAGAAAGCTATAATTCTGAGAAACAAGCGCAGTCAAACTTTGCCCAAATGAGGAGCACACTGGTAAACGTGCCAGGAGAGTGAGGCCTGCTCTTAATCTGCATAAAAGGGAACATATTTTGACTGCTTTTTTCTTTATTGCAGTCCACATCCTATTGTTCATGGTTTCATCTTGAAACACTGATCTGGATGTGAAATGTGGAGTGCAGCTCTGTACTCGAGGAGGGGGCAGTTGGAGGTCATCCTGCCGAGTGACATGGGCTCTGTGGACAGGTGGCATACTGTCCTGATGGGGATGCACAACCTAACCAGTCTCACTGCTTTCCAAAAGAGAAGCAAAACTTTACATTGTTTAAAAACATGAAAAACTTCCTTTTAACTGAAAAACACCAAAACCCCTCCCCCCCCCCCCCCCCCCCCCAAATCAGACCCAAAAAACCCACCCAAGACTGCACAAGTTGTCCAGATTGTACAATAGAAAACTTGCATGCACTAGATGTCACATTTCCCTTCGGTAGGCCTATTTATTACTGTTTTCAGTGGAAAGAAGATTCTGAACAATTCTCCTGCAATCAGTATTTGCTCTGGAGCAGTCACTGTGTTAAAAGTATATGGGCAAATAGTGTGTCAACAGATGCAAATGGTTAAAGAAATGCTGCAGGAGTTTCCCGTCTCCATGAAGCCATTATCAGGCTGCTGTGGAACTCCAGTGGTTTTCAGCAGGGTTTTTAATTAATTTCTATGTACCATGTCAGCTAGGTGCTTCATTACAAAGCTAGCAAAATTAGGGTTGTGATTAAAATGACTGTAAAAAACTGAGAATTGCTTCCCACCTGTACTAGGTGTATGCACCCTGGCTGATCTGTGGAAAGTCACTGCATTTCTTTATCTCCCTAACAGCTATCCAAGTCACAGGTATTCTTCTAGAATAATTTAATTCTGGTTTGAGGCATTCAAAGCCATTTAAATAAATACATGTAGAGAATACAGATTTAAAAGAACAAATATTTATATAATTAAACTGAATAAGTGGTATCCATGTAAAGCACACCGCATATTTATGTTTTCTAACAGGCTTGTAAGAACTAAATCATCACACAAGTAAGATAAATATTTAACCAAAATGGAAAGCATTATGTGCAATAGCATTAATCACTCAGTTCCACTCACAAAGAGCCCAAGTTGCACAGTTTTTGAATCAGTGAATTTGGTATAATTCCACTGAAAATAATAATAAAACATTATTTTTACAGGTACTGTTATTAAAAGCATCTTCAGATCCTAGCAGTAGATCTGGTAATACATGAACATGTAGACCAAATACAGCCATTGACCCACCCCAAAAGTTTACAATGAAATTATTTCTTTGTTTTTAATAGGTGCAAGATATGGGCATAATGCCATTGTTTCTTTTATCACTAAATGGACAGTGAGCAGAAATGAATTGTCCCCTGTGCTAATACTTTCAGGACTGTTCTCATTCCCAGACTCATTCCCAGCCTAGTCCTGGAGTAATGGCAGTGGAAGGTAATATAGCAAGGTAAATTTGGATTATTCATTTTAATATTTTAAAAGATTAGCAGGTGCAAGTAGAATTACTCCAAAGTTTTTCTAAGCCTGACCCTCCCCTCCAACAGCCAAATGAGACACGTGACTTTTATAAGAAAGTTTTCCATGTTGAATGGAAAGGACCAGACAGGTGCAGTTCATCATCAGCTTCTCATTCGGTCCTTTTGCAGGAGGTCTGTGCCTCCGGAGCAGGTTGAGAGGACCAGGATGGCTTCTTGGTGCTGCAGCCTGTCCAGTGTGCCTGTGCTAGCTTACAGCATCAGTGATGGCGTACTTGGAGTCAGTTTCCAGACTTTGTTTGAGTCCTACCGTTAACACTTTTTGCATATTTGTTGTGGTTGTTGTTGATGATTTTACTATGGGGAAAACTATATTTTACTGTGTACTCCTGGACTGAATAGTACAGAATCATGAAGAAAGTTCAGCCAAGGCACAAATTAGTAAAAAGCCATGTGAAAATGAAAGGCAGTGTTCAGCAGCCATTCCAACAGGGAAAATTAAATGCCCATCGAAATCATGATATAATGAAGCTGTGCTCTTGCCTTTATGTTTTCCTTCCCTATTTGTATCATTTTTCCTCATTTTCCTTTACTGTATACATTTGTTTTATTTCTGCTCTCGTGTGATAGCTTTAAATGACAGATTTAATCTCTCTGCTCTTCTGCATTCTTTGATATGTTCTGTAAGTTGTATACATGGAAAGAGATAGTAGTAATACTACTGATAACCTCACAAATGCACATTTTCTGCCAAATTATAGAAGCTTGTCATCAAATTTTTATTGTCAATTGGCTGCAGATATGTGGCCTGCTCCAATATCCCTGAAAATCATCAGAAGGATTTCCTTGGATTTCTGTGGGATTTGGGTTGTGTCCACCTTAATGCATGCAGTTGTATTTCTTATCCTGCATTTATTAATTTCTGATCAAGCTTTGTAACTTTTGCCTGGGTGACCTTGCTGTAGCCCCAGCAAGGAGTCAATTCTGCCCCACAGTACCCAAAAGTCCCTCACGTTTAAATGGGGATAGTAACTTGTTGCACTGTGGGCAGAATAGCCTCCTGTACTTCTGTTCACTGTTTTGTGCAGCTGTTAGCTTGAAACAATTAACAGAGATGAGCCCTACAACAAAGTGATGCCGTTTTGGCATGTCAATGTCTGTCAATAGCAAGCACAATATTTCACATCAGTTTGCACGTTTTCTCTTTCAGACAATAGTAATAATTGAAGTCTTTCATTCTTTATATAAGGAGATAAGTATCAGAGATCTTCAGATTTCACTGTCTTGGGAGCTAATTTCAAAGTGTTTCTATGCTACCTTTATCTTTAAATAATTTTTTACTTATTATCCTCTGCTGAGATTACAAACTGGCATTCAGTTGAATTACTGGCTAGATATTTCCAAACATTTTCCATTTGCATTGACTAGAAAGCAATTTTAGCCAGCCTGTAAAATGCGTTGGTTTTTGTAGCTGCTTCCCACTGTGGCAAGTTGCACTCCCTTGTCTTCACTAAAACACATGCAAATTCTCCCTTGCTTTCTCTAGGTGAGACTGAGAGTCAAAAGCTTCAGCTCGTTAGGGCTGAATCTGCATCCCTTATGTACCCACAAGGCCTGCAGAAATCACGATTATGAAGGTCAGGAGTTGAGCATCTGTAGGCCAAGTTCTGCTTTGGGTTACACCAATGTCTCGCGTCAGTACTGAACTGAATATTTTACAACACTGTAACCGAGAGTAGGTCATGCGCCTAAATCTCTTTCACACTTTGCCTGTAATTTATCTGTAAGGCAAAAGAAAGTACTCGGGAATCACTGTTCTAAGGGAAACAGTATATGACCTGTGCCATTTCAGTGCTTTGAGGAGTCTGAACACATAGTAAGTAGCGTGATTCATTTTCATGTGTTGAATTCCTGCTTGTAGCAGAAACAAAGCGTTTTCTTTACATCAGCAAGTCCAGATTCTGATTCTGAGTTCTGCCCAGGCAGGAGGACTATTTAGCCATAATGTTCTTTCAAGTTAGAGTTTTGTATTACAGTGAAAACCAACATTTTTTAATTTGTGATAAACCTGTATTATAATGCCTTATTTATTTTTAATCTTGTACAGTGTTACAAAATGACAGAAAACATTGGCCTTTCATGTATTATTCACTTTAAAAGATGTATTGTATTATGAAATTTTGTAAATAGTTTTAGCTCGGACAGGTAATTGCATGTACACTTGTATAAAAAGAGGCAAAAAGGCACACTTTTAACAAATGTTAACAATTTTTGTAAGAGACATTTTACATGTGCATGGAGATTATAAATCCTTTGGAAATGGACGTCCTTTTGCTTTTCCTTACAATCTACTGCATGCCACTCATGCCTGACTTCAGTAAAACAAAACAAAACAGTAAGTTTTCCTAAATGTTTTTGACATATCACTTCTGGCACAGAGTTAAATCCACTAGTTGCATGTGCATTCAGCAAAGCAAAATCAAAATGCAAACAGCAAATAAAGAAAAATAATTTACTGATTGTGATCTGCCAATCTCAGTGTTCCAAGATCCATAATACAGTATATGAAAAGTGTTATCAACATCTATGCTGTCTTCATAAGGTACCTTCTGGTCATTAGAAGCAATAAACTCTACTTACTGTAATCTAAAAAGCAAGCAGATATTCTAGTTCATAATGGTGTGATATCTGACATTCAATGGGTATTCTCTGATACTGCATTTGATGTAGTATTGTCGTCAAGAAGGACCAAGTGGCAAATCCATCATTGCTGTATGCAGGTGCAACACTATAGAAGGTAAAGGAGGTGAATTTGGCCCATTGACGTTACCCAGAGTATATTTCTAGTGTGGTAATAAGTTATTGTATGTGAAAAGTAGACAATGCAAATAGATTGTTTTCCTAGATACATACATATGTATATATATGTATGTATATATAAAAATTAATTTTGTTGCCTTATTTTTGTTAGCTGTTTTGACTCATTTTCCAAATAATTTCTGTTGCTAAGCAGAAAGTATTTAACAGAACTATTAGGAGAAGGTTCACTGGGTTCTTTGGCTTTGAGCCATCTGGGTTCTGTGCTGATGCCAGTCCTGTTCCCACTAAAGTCTTGCTGACAGAGATGCCTCCCTCCGGCATCACAGCTTAACCCACAGCTTGAGACCCATGTCAGTTAGTGACACAGGAATAAGAAATCAATATCCAAACCTCTAGCTGTTTTTTCCCCATATTGCTGCTGAACAAAACTTTGCATTCTGGAGGTATTTTGCATGCATTGTTTTTAAGGTTGTCACATCTGTGTCACTACAGCTCGGGACTTCTCAAATTAATTATATACTTGCTGTATGATCAATGAGGAGTATTGTAGGAGCATAACACTGAGGTTGGTGACAGAGGGAAAAGGGTGTGGTCTGTGAATACTTTCTACTACAGATTAATAAGGATTTTTTGTATTTTACAGATTTGAGCTAGTTTTATAATAGGACTTAGAAATCCATTAATCTCTTTGTTTAATCAGGTGACTGTGGGGTTAACTAAGCAGTACAGCTTCTGCAAGAACTTCTGCCACCATAAATTAAGATGTGGATTCATACAATGTATCCCAGTTGCCTGCATACAAGAACCACTACCTTGTACTGATGATTGGCTCCATACAGCAGTTAAGGGTTTCTAACAATCATAAACTAACTCATCTCAGATTCAGTGGGTTTTACATCTCAGTGTGGCATAATTGTTGTGACTAATGACAATCTGGACTCTGCTTCTCTACCCCAACCCTGTTTATGATTGGCTTTTTCCAGAACTCTGTAGAGGCTTTTTTTATCTCTTCATTCCTTTTAATCCCATGTCTCACTGAGTTTTCAGGCCAGATCTAAATCATGAATAAATATGTAAATGTAAATAAATGGAAAAAAGTACATATAAAGGGGGGCTGCCCCCCCTTTATCTTTAATTACTCTTCAAAATGTCACACTGCTTGGGTGGCCTGGTATGACTTACAATCTGATCAGTGCAAGGACAAAAAACAGAAAAGAAGAAAAAAAACCCCACAAAGTTAGCAGGAGTACAGAATAACAGAAAGAAAATAAACCTTTGAGATAGCAATTGCTGAAGGGAAAAGGTGAAAACTGGGACTCCTTCTGAAGTCAGTGGTAAAGCTCTCAGTGACATCGGACAGGTCTTGAGTATCTGAGCTGGCAGGGTACTCAACCAGATTCCTGGTGCAACAAAACTAAGGCTTCTGTTTAACTGCACAGCCAGATCCATTTCTGAGTTTTTGTGTCTCTTCACTTTCACAAGTGTCCAAGATCTCTTGGTGAATTGCTTTCAGAATTTCAGAAGGAATTGATAAAAATGGTTCGAGGTTGTCACCTTTAATGCCTATTTTGTGATCATGAGGAAGCACCTTGAAATTTGAATTAGCATTGGTTAATATACATAGCCTATGTGCTGAAAGGACTTGGTTTTGCTTGTGCCTTACTGCATGCTGGAGGATCTGCTTCTTTATATTAGGATCCCCGTTTTATGCCTTCTGTGGCATCAAACATGTCACACCTGCATAAAACTGAAGGAACAAACAGTGCTGCATCACTGTGAAGCTTTTTTACTACTTCCTTTCCTACATTGGTTTACTACCAGCACAGCTATGTGGGTGCAAGGAGTGCTCCAAGTGTTTATGGAGGGAGGCCATACAGAGGTATATGTGCGTCCAAGCTAAGTAAGAACAGATTTCCTAGAAAGCTCAGCACACGAAGTGAGCTGAGTTCTGCAGAAAATCTGTCCAGATAGTTTGGAGCTCCTTTGAAAAAGCTGGCTGTCCTCCTCTTCCGAACAGGCTTACACAACATGTTGATTAAAAACATCCAGAAGACTTACCTACAGCTTGTAACTGCACTGCCACAATTGCTAGACATATTTTTAGCCTGCTGGTGGTAAAACAGCTAACAGTCCTCGCTGTGGGCAAGGCTAAGGTGTGCTTTAATTACTGCGGTTGTGCAGACTATCGTGTCTTACTTTCAAGTGCCTGACCTGCTGCTTTGGTCCCAGACCTGTCAATGGTGGCACCAGTTATGAAAAATTTAAGCTGGCACATTGAAGTTATTTAGGTGATTTCTCAAGTCTTTTACTCCTTAGTGCGCATGGGTGCAAATGTCTGTTCTTACATTTCAAATGCCATTTGAGCAATGTATCAAGAATTTTCAATGAAATGTAGATGAAAATTAGTTACCTGTGCCATCACAAAATTGCTTCATGATAATTGCATTTTAAAATTGTTACAGTAGAAATCCTTCTTCACTTAGAATTCTTCTAGGGTTCAATTAAGGAAAAAAAAAAGTAAAGTGATTGTGTAACTTGCTCCCATTTACAAGTACCATTGTCTGCACAGATTTGGACTTAGACAAAGCAAATGGTGAGTTTCTTTTCTGCATTCAAGCAGCTGGTTGTTACACAGAGGTAGCTTTGGAAAATGTTACAGAATACAGTAAGAATTAAAGTAATGCCTTCAGAGTTATTGGTCTAAAAAACAGAGTCCAAAAGCAGTTACCATTTCCAGTGTAATTTAACCCAATACGGAGAATTCTAGAACAGTGATACTCTTTTCAGTGAAATTCTGACAGAGGTGAAAAACTTCTTGGAGGTTCTTCTTCCATAATATACTTGTATGTAGATTTGTCTGTGTGCAAATCACTGGTTGGTACACAGAATGCGGATAATGGTGCAAAACAGTACTAATTGCACACTTTTCACAGTTTCAAGCAGATTCAGCCAGATTTGACCCATCTCTTAAAATCCCTGCCACTAAAACATGTGCTGCAACTCACTTCTGTCTAGATTTTCTCCTGCTGATTAGTCCTTACACTCTCTGCTGTCAAGAGGTTAATTTTTGCCCTGCTGGTATATGTCCATAGGTTCTGCTTGGAAATGAGATGTTAAGTATTTTTCTGATCTGTTAACTGAAAATATTTAAAAGTGTATGTGATTCCTTCTTTTTATAAATAAATGTTCAGCAGCCCAAGATAGAAAGCAAAAAACCACATGGAGCATGTGTTCTGCAATCAAAACTGATCTGCCTACACATGATGGCACAGTGTCCATTGTAGGCCTATCCATAATTTTAAGCATCCTAGAAATATTTAAATGTAATAAGCGTCATAGCACTAAGAGGAAAATGAGCTAGGCATGCCTGCCTGCCTCTGAATACCACATAATTCTTCTTTGGATGTAAAAATGTGACCTGTAGCTCATAAAACTCTGCTTCTTAAGAAATTGGTGCCCTTGTTGCCCTTAACTCGCCTTCAGTTTTTCAGTGCCATCACATTTTTGTTGCAGGCGGTTACTGTTCACGCAGGTCTACTTACCATCTCTGTCTGTAGGTCCTCCATTGTGTGGTTGTCAAACTTCTTTTTCAAAAAAAATATATTTTCAAAAAACAGAATTTTCATATAATAGGTGTTTAAGGGAAAAGAAATAGCTTTGACATAATCTGGTGAGGAAGCAGTACATGTGACAGCAAACCTGAAAGAGCGAATAAACATACCCTGTGGTGGGAGTGCAGGCACCAGCAGCTGGCAGCAAGCTGGGCAGCGAGGCTTGACCCTGCCAGCAGCAGGCAGAGCAGCGTCTCTGCTCATGTCCCCAAACAGACACAGATAAGCAAGACGTGGGTAGGCTAATTCATGTTCCCTAGCAGTTTACTCAATACATGCAAACCCATTTCAAGGACAGTCATGTTGTCTGTGTCTGGATGTCACTCTTTATTAAAAAATAAGAGCAAGGAAAGATACAGTCTTAGGGTTTTATAAGGCTGGTTGAATAGAAGTATTCAGTAAGAAGGCTGTGCAAGAGGAATCTTACCAGCTGCTTAACCTGCAGATGTTTGCATCAAACTCTGTATTGCTTCTGAAGTGACTTGAATATTCTGGTTAGACTTTGAAAAAAAAATTATTTGCATCAAGTAGACATATTCCACTCCTCAAAGGGAAAACCAAACGTATTCTTCTCTCTACTTAATTGGCATATGAGGTTTCAGAAGATCTTTTAGTCTGATTTACAGCCCAGTAAAGTTAATGGAAATATTAACTTCAATGATTGTTGAATTGTTAGATCAGGCCTTATTCTAATGTCTGTTCCTCTCCCACTGGGTGGGGTCAAATGGGGTGTTGCCAGTGACTTCAAAGGGACCAGGAGAAGGCCTACTGTATCACAATAGAAACACCTACATAGGTAAATAAAAATAATAGCCCTAACTTTAAGGAATGAACTAGTAAGTCAAGATGTCATTTTTCCAACTATTGTAGCCCACTGAACCTATAAATATTTTTTATATCTATATAGTTATACACTATATATATATGTATGTATATACATAGTACAATACAATAACTTAACACTGGGTAACTTCTAATGATAGATTTGCATTAATAATACGGGTCTATTTTTATGTAAATAGAATATTGTAGAGTATCTTCCAGTCTTTTTCAGGATTGTTAAATTGAGAAGAGCAATTGAATATTTGTCCTATTTTTATGTTAAAAAGTGAATGGACTGAAATGTTAAATGTGAATGTAAATTTCTTATTGCAACTTTTATACTGAGTGTTTGCACTATTATAATTTCTGGAATCTAATTAAAAATAAAGGAAAAAAATTGCTTGGATAAACAGCTGTTTCGGATTGTTGTTTTGTTGATTTTTTTTAAATCAAGATGCATTCATTATTCCAAAAACCAGGCTGTCTTTCAGAGGGTCCAACTAGAGCTTCTCAGTTTTCAGGCCAAGAACATACATCTAGAAATCCTGCAATTTTACTTTCACAACTGCTCTGAACTAAAGAACCTTATGGGATCATCTCCCTTGTGAGTCTTGTTGACTTTTGTATTGAGCACAGTGAGAGCCAGCTTGGGCCAAGTGCTCCATCCATTGTGCAAGCAAAGAAAAGTTAGCGTGCAAATACTGGCAAAATACTGGCCACATAGACCAGAAGATGGGGAGTGGAAGCTCATCTCTACCTTTCAACAATCCAGAAATAATTGGCCAACTTGGGCCAAGTGTAGATTGTGTAGGCAGTATATATTGTGCAAGATATAGAACCAACCTAAGTGCAAAATTGCATAGGTTAACAAAATTTATGTGAAAACTGATAAAGTTATATCAGGTAGCATTTTCCTCTAGAGACTTTGTAAGCTTGGGCACAGTACCAAAGCAATTTGATTGTACTGCTTCCAAATCACAGCAGACTCCCATCTGGCCAACTCAGAGCAAAAGCAGAGGCACTCAGGTCCGTCACGCCTGTCCATGCAGATATGCCCTGAGATAACTTGGAAATGCAGAGTCCCTTGTGATGGAAAACAGCCTGGGCTCAGATGCAAGGGCTTTTATTCCAAATGCTAGGCTAAGGCTCCCCAGCTGTTTCTCTTGCAGGTTAGAGAGCACCCTGTGAGTTGTACAGAATTATTGTGATGACAGTGAGTGTGATGGAACTGTTCTTGGTTTGCCCTTACACCAGTGAGAAGTGTTTGAGGCCTTATGCAGCCATTTTTTGTTTTCTCCTTCTCCTCTGAAAGAGAGCATGCCAGATCTTAAGTGTCAATCAGAATAGCTCCGTTAAAGTGAAAGAACATAAATAAACTGAAATTCTGGCCTTCAACTTTCATCAGACCTATTCTGCCACATCAGTATTTGAAGCTCTTCTCTTAATACCAAAATGTGCAACCCTCCCTGTGTTGTTTAGGTGGATTTTATGTATATAAATACATACAGAGCTATATATACTTGTATATAAAATATGTACATACACACGCATATGTTAATGAGATAGTGTACATTGTGGATTAATGACCCAGGTCAGGTACTTGGAAACATTTTTCTGCCATGCCGTATTACACAGCTGAAACACTTCAGAGACATAATCACACAGTATGAGAATTTGTTTTGCTTAAAGAATGAGGTAGTATCAGTGTTGGGTTGCTTATATCCTCTAGTAACATTTTTGGACAAGAACACCAGTTCCAGTTGTGGGTGGTTTATGCTATAGAGATGCAGTCACTGAATGAGAAATTCCAGAGGGACTGCATTTCTATAGCATAAACTACCCAGGACTGGAACTGGTGTTCTTGTCCAAAAATGTTACCAGAGGATGGTGTTGATTTGAAACAGAGGGAAAGGGAGAACAGAAAATGAGAACATTGTGTACATCATCCAGGCATTATTGGTGCATTCCCATCATATCTATGTCAAAGCCTTCCAGTTTTGCATCCATTCCCTAGGGCAGTGGGTCACCCAACGCACTGTTCCTGCTGGCAGAACATGATGTTCAATGGAAGGAAACAATTATACAGGTACCAGTCATGGATCGTATTCTCCTTTGGGCCATTCTGATGGAAAAAAAAAAAGTCATAGCTGGAAAGTGAGCCATGTAGTGGAAATTGTCTGTGACAATTCTGGCTCTCATTAAACCCACTGAACTGTGGAGAGAGCATTTGAGGATGGAGATCTCGAGGTACAGCCAGGCTACTTAGGAGTCCTGATCTGATCCTAAATATCCAGTCCTGTGCAGAGTATTTCTGGTATCAATTGCAGCAGAAGTTTGCGCAGGTTTTCAGACTCAAGGCTCAGAGAATAGAAACTGGGTTTTAATATTACGTTGATATGAGCATCCCAGGCTTATGCTGTTTCTACACTTATAACCAGTGGTCCACTGTTACTAGATTTAGCCATAGAAAGCTAGCAATGAAGAAATAGAAGCAGCTAGTGATGAAGAAGTAGTCATCATTGTTATGAATGTTTGCCTTTTCATTTACTAGGCATAGTCTGAAGATACCAGTGAGGGTTTTCATAGAGACAGTGTAACGTATCAATTACTACACCACCACAGACAAAGCAGATGAGCTTCCCTATCACAAATGCTCTGCTTCACTAAGTCAGTGGGACTCCGATGACTTCATTAGCAATCCCTCATCTCAGACCACCTGGGGATTTGTCTGCGTGATTCTAATATGACAAGAAAGAGCCATTGATATTCATCTGGCCTGACCTGCTACAGTCAGTCTGGCCACGCTACTGCACTGCACAAACACAGCATTTTTTGTTTATTATTAGATGTAATAAAGTAAAGCAAATCCATCATTTTCTGGTCGCTGAGAGATTTGAAGTTAGACATTTGTTTGGCATTGGCCAAACTGTGTTCATACTGTTGCCAAAGGTCACGAAAGCACCACCGACTGTTTTCCCCCAAACTCTATAGTTACTCTGTATGTTTATTGAACTTTGGCAATAATATTATGTGCTCCTCAGCAGCACTGCCAACATAATTAGAAAGGAGCAGTCATATCAGAAAACACACAGCAAGTTACTGAGGAAAGGTCCCAGTTGAATATTAACTCAGATCGACTTCTGGGGTGTAGAAACACGTAGAAAGTGTATAGGACACTGTCTAGTGAATAAACAACATGCAGATAGAACACATTGTGGCACTCTGGTAAGACTGAAGTGGATAAGCATATAATGAAGAAGAGTCATTGACGTAATTGCAAAGGCAGATGGTGGCACATTGATTTTATCAGGGTCAATGACTTCTAATGCTATTAAAGTGTACCTAGTTTCTTACTACTGAGGTAATTAGACTTTTTGAAGTCAAATATTAATCTGCCAGACTCCAGATAAAAAAGATACTTTTCTCAATTTGGCATTCCCCACAATGGTTTTAGAGTGGCTGCTTGTATATTATAACCTTTAACCAAGAGAGGCAACAATTTTTAATGACTTGAGGTTTTATAATTGATCTTAAGATAGTAGCATCTTTACATATGTACAAACTAATCCTCTTCTCACATAAGACATCAAGCACTGCCATCTTAGGGCATAGCTGGTTCATGCTGAGGGAGGATGTGGCACTGAACTTGTCTATAAAGGATAAAGGTGTGTTTCTTAAGGCTTTTGTTTACTCAGTCCTAACATTACATGAAAGCAGAAGACAATTTGGCTGTTAGAATACTGCTTTCAATTCCCTGCAACTGGTGGACCTAGGTGAAAATTTTATAACATCAACATCTAAATTAAAAGCATTTAAGAATATTTGCAATGGTTCAAAGACAAAGAGCCAAGTCTCACTGTTCCTCAAACTCTCACTGAGTTTGCGCTTAGGGAAACTTGCGCTTAGGGATATGGTGTAGTTGGGGACTGTCAATGTTAGGTTAATGGTTAGACTAGATGATCTTCAAGGTCTTTTCCAACCTAGACGATTCTGTGATTCTGTGATTCTGAATCATATGGAAGGTGATGTAGACATTTAATCATAGACTGGTTTGGGTTGGAAGGGACCTTAAAGATCATCTAGTTCCAACCCCCCTGCCATGGGCAGGGACACATTCCACTAGACCAGGTTGCTCAAAGCCCCATCCAACCTGGTCTTGGACACTTCCGGGGAGGGGGCAGCCACAACCTCTCTGGGCAACCTGTTCCAGTGTCTCACCACCCTCACAGCAAAGAATTTCTTCCTTATATCTAAACTAAATCTACCCTCTTTCAGTTTAAAACCATTACCCCTCATCCTACTGCTACACTCCCTGATAAAGAGTCCCTCCCCATCTCTCCTGTAGCCCCCTTTAAGTACTGGAAGGCTGTTATAAGGTCTGCCCAGAGCCTTCTCTTCTCCAGGCTGAACAACCCCAACTCTCTCAGTCTGTCCTCACAGGGGAGGTGCTCCAGCCCCCTGATCATCTTCGTGGCCTCCTCTGGACCCTCTCGAGCAGGTCCATGTCCTTCTTATGCTGGGAGCCCCAGAGCTGGACACAGCACTCCAGGTGGGGTCTTACCAGAGTAAAAGGGGAGAATCACCTCCTTTGACCTTCTGGCTACACTTCTCTTGATGCAGCCCAGGATACAGTTGGCCTTCTGGGCTGCCAGCACACATTGCTGGCTCATATTTAGTTTTTCATCCACCAATAGCCCCTAGTGCCTCTCCGCAGGGCTGCTCTCAATCCACTCACTGCCCAGCATGTATTTATGCTCGGGATTGCCTCAACCCATGTGCAGACCTTGCGCTTGGCCTTGTTGAACTTCATGAGGTTTGCACGGGCCCACCTCTCAAGCCTGAGCAGCTATGAAACCCAGTGAGTATATCAAGAGTGTGGTTTTGAGTGCTCAAAATCAGATTTGTTGTCCAGCTGGATAGATCCAGTCACAGCAGAAGTATACTACCTAACATCTGTAGAAATATATAACCTGAAGCACACATCATGGCTATCTTGTTCGTAGAGAACCGTTTTTCCTGATAGGTTATGAAACCCCCAAAGCATCAGTCCAGGATTCCCTAAAGCCTTCCTCTCAGGCTGCTTATGAGACTCATATGACAGGACTTGGAGTGGGAATTATACCACACTTAGGTCTATTCCTGGACACTGCAGCCAAAGACACTGACCTTGCCTCTGGCCAGAAAAAAGGTCACTGACACACAAAAATGGGATGTTCCAACAGTTGCAAAGGTACTACTTCCACACTGCTGCCATAAATAATGCTGTATTTTGCTCCAGTGATCATAACATCATAATTCAGCAGAAATCCACCAACTATGAGGAAAGTCTTCCAATAGGTGAAAAGTTTAAAGTTGCTGGAAAGCAAGTTCATAAAAGTATGTAAGTGCTTTTCAGGCACTGAAAAGCTTGTTTAACAGACCACAAAGGATTCACATAGTCCTTGGTTTCTGAAGGTTTCAGCAAAGGTTTTGCTGGTGAAAGGAAGGCATACCCTGTGAGGTGCAGCTAAGGACTTTGGGTTTGTCTAGTTTGGAGAGAAGGAGGCTGAGGGGTGACCTCACTGCTTCCTACAGCTTCCTGAGGAGGGGAAGTGGAGAGGGAGGTACTGATCTCTTGTCCCTGGGATCCAGTGCCAGGACGCATGGGAATGGTTCAAAGCTGCACCAGGGGAGGTTCAGACTGGACATTAGGAAGAATTTCTTTAACAGCAGGGTGGCTAAACCCTGGAACAGGCTTCCTAAAGAGGTGGTCGATGCTCCAAACCTGTCAGTGTTTAAGAGGCATTTAGACAATGCCCTTAATAACATACTTTAACTTTTGTCAACTCTTAAGTGGTCAGGCAGTTGGACTAGATAGGTCCCTTCCAACTGAAAAATATATTCTATTCTATTCTATTCTATTCTATTCTATTCTATTCTATTCTATTCTATTCTATTCTATTCTATTCTATTCTATTCCTATTCTATTCTATTCTATTCTATTCTATTCTATTCTATTCTATTCTATTCTATTCTATTCTATTCAAGTGTCTTCAAAACATAAAATGATTGTCTCCATTGTATACCCTATCACAAATCTCAGGATTTTCAGTAGTGCCCAGGCATGTAATTCCTACTGAAATAAGTGGAAATAAAGTGCTAAGGTGCTTTTTAAAAGTCCCACTGGGTTCCTCTGTGAAGCTTTATGTACCTAAAGAGGTTAAGTCCACAGGGAGTGTTGGACTGTTTCATTTCAATGTCCATGGCTGCCCAAGGAGCTTATGATTCACTGGGACAGGGTCTGCTCCTTTTGCATGCCCCGCTGTACCATAATGCTGGAAAGACCAAGAGAGGCACTATTCTGCAGAGGTTAGTTCATGATGAGGCTTCCTGCTGGTTTCAGCCTTCATGACAACAAATGAGATGTTCCACTCCTATTTTCACTGAGGAGTTCAGCCTGATCAGCAATCTTACAGCACTCCTGTTTGATTTGCCTATACATAAAATGCAGATACAGGAAGAATAGGTTATGGGAATTTTAATCACATTTGCATTTTAATGGAGTTTCATACATAAACAACTTATAATCAAGGTGTAAGTCTTCTAAATCATTTAGGAAATACAGTTTAATTTCCTTTCTTTTTTACTTATTCCTTTGTCTTGTCCATTCCTTTCATCTTTCTTTTAATTTATTCTTGCCACATGGCTCTAAATTCAGGAAAGCATTTGCAGCTTTGTGTCCCTCCCGTCATTTCTTATTCTTCTTTTTACCTTCCTTTTACTCCCCACCACCGTTCATATTCTTCTGGCTCTTCCTTCTTCCTGTGAGTTCTCCAAATAAGGGTCATCCCACCATGGATCATCAGACAGAGTAGAGTACTGAACTCCACTTAGCAGCTCCTTAGTGCCTATTATGTACTTCTTTGTGGAATCACCCTCTGCACCAAAAAACATCAGAGTAGTTGCAAGAGCAGGGAGGTGACCTGATATTGTTCTGCCCATGAAGGACTGCACCTAGTTCCTAACTGCTTGGACAATTTTGCAAGATTTGTGACTTCACAAACTAGAATTACATATTGAATTCAATACAATATGTTAGGGAAGCACAGGAGCTAAGGGTTGGTTCAGCATCCAAGTCCCCTTCAGGAGAACTGCTTGGCAACATCATCAGAGTGGGAAATGAAGAAATGAATAGAACAGCAACTGAAGAAGCGCAGTCTCTCAGATTAGACTAGAACACTAAAGGAAAAAGGTGTCCCTTTATGTCCCTGTATGTATGTTATTCCTTGGTAAACTGAAAAATAATTCCAGTTTTGCCCTCTTCTAGATGAGGCCTCCTCAAACTCCCATGTCTCTGAAGTGAATTCGTGCATTTGAATGGGAATGAAAGGGCTGAAATCTGAACCAAGCACCGTGCTGTTTTTGTTTTCCCCACTTCTGTTGGTTTTGGAAGTAAAAATATTAAGAAATAATGATTGCCATAAGGAAATGCAGTAAAAATGTTTATATCATTTCCTATGTGTGTTTTGTACTTTTGGAACAAATATAGAAAGGGAGCTGAAGTTATCTCCTAAAATGAGAACAAAATAATCTTTCAAGACATAAACATAAAGCAGTGGGAGGTTTGATACAATATATACAGAGGTGTATAATAATATTGCTAGAATTGTGTGCCACCTTGCATCACACAGCAAAAGAGAGGAAGATGTGTAAACATAGACCAAACAGCTGGATCCAGACCTATGGAGTTATTGCTCCAAAATATCAGGTAGAAAATGCTGAGAAGGAAGATGGTCGTACCAAGGAACACAATTTTAGTGAAGAAATGTTTCATAATGAATAGGTGTGAGTGCAGGACACAGTATGTGTCATTCTCTGAAAGAGGCAAGAAGCCTTCAAGGTACCACTCATGCCAGAGCTTGGGTATTTCATGTCCAGGCTACAAATACACCAAGACCAAACTAATATCATCACTGCAGTTGGTCTGCTGAGAGATGCATGCTTACATTAACTTCGGACTCTTTTCTGTCTGATCTCTGCATAGTTATGTCCCTTCTGTTCCCTGTAACATCCTGCCACCACTTCACAAAAAGCCAAATCTGCAGGACATAAGAGAAACCATAGCTAACAGTGAGAACAACTTGCAGAACTCCTAATTTATATCTTGGGAACATTTGTCAAGGAACTAGAGGAAACGGCAAGTGATGGCTTTGCAGGGAAGGGGAAGGTTATTTTTTAAGAGGTTTTTAGGAAAAAGTCATGGAAGGTAGGCATAAAGTTGATGCCGCTACAGACAGCACTGGTGGACTGTGATATGGCATGAAAAGGATCCACTAGAAAGTGAGGGTAAGGTGGTGAGGAGGAAAAAGCACAAGCTTGGAAGCCAAGGCCAAGAGTTTTTGAAGGGGTCCAGTGAGATGATGTCAATTTTGCTCCGACCCACCAAAAACCTTCTTGTGCAGGTTCATGCTGCGCAGCGTAGTTTGCATCACTGCCTCACTGGAAGAGGCAATATTATGTCCCACTGACACAGCAGGACAGTGCAAACATTGCAACACTATGCCAAGACATCACTCTCCGCTCTGTGCTATATAAGGAACTGGCTTGCCAAGTTCTGCAAGGTACAGTATGGCTGACCTGGTGGGTTTGCTCACGAAACCACAAGGCCACTAGTTTGAAAACTAACTACTAATATTCAAAATGAGGTAAGGGTTGGTCTAGCCTCTTCTGTGTTTATAAAGGACTGAGAATTTTTTTTTTTTTTTGCCCAGTCACAAATATCTCAAAATAGTTTTTGTTTAGTTCCCAAAATATTCCTGTAGGAACTTCCCCTGGGAGTTTAGGAAATAAATAGCTTATCCTGGAGAGACTATTTATTTCCAGGATGTTTACTCGTGCAATCCATGTGATTGTAAAGTGCCTCCATTTCTCAAGCTCTCTTTCAGTTCCTTAGGGGCACATAATTTAAACCCAGCAACTTTCCCCACATACTGACAGACTGTTATTCCTAAATATTGAACTGGTAGCGCCAATTCTCTATTCATAGTGCAATTATTAATGCGGCAAGAGAGGGTGGTTTATGATTAGGTTTGAAATGCCCAGACTCCCTGGAACCACAAGTTCAAATCCCGGCGAGATCAGCCCTTCGCCTCTCTGTCTGCGCCAGATGCACTCTACAACCTCAGGTCACCCGCATAAAGCCCTGAAATTAGGTCTGTCTGATCAGCTTAGATTTTAAAGGTCCACAGGTCATGCTTTGTCTAAAGGGGCTACCCCAATATTTGTGCACACGCTCCCTCACGCCTGTGCTTTTTCCACAGTGTTGTGATAGCAGCTGTTTACTGCCACCCACCACAGAGCTGACTTGCAATTCAGTGGGGCTGGTGCAGTCCAGCTGCCTTTCTGTGCCGACAAAAATGACAGACCTCCACCTGAACCATACCATTTCAAACCAATGCAATTCTCACCTAAGAGCTGATATTTTGAAACCACTTGCTTCAAGATAAAATGCTGCCATTACTACAGCTGCTAGCTGCAAAGACTGTGAAATTCAGACTGCAGTAAAATAATCTTCAGTTTATTCTCACTAACTGTTTTCCAGAACAAAGAGCTTTCTCATGGCAGATTTAACATTTGTTTTCTCATTTACTTTTTGGGCAGTGAGAAAATAAAATCAGGATGGGAACAGATATACTCCATCAACATACATCCATCTTGTGACAGATTCTCAACGTGCCTTAAGCAGCCATGTGAAGCCAATTAACCACTAGATGTATTTTTGTGATTGAAACAGGCAACAAGCAGCAGAGATTAAATAGCAATAAGCAGAGCACATAGATAAGTTGGTCAGCCCATTTTCCTATGATTAGTTCATGCTAGATTTCTATTTAGCAGTTTATTCAGTTAGTAGTACTGCTGAAACTCCTAAAAATGCTAAGTGTGTGATTTAGGGAGTCTCTGAAACAAAGGATGTTGGGAGGTTAGAAGGGCTATAAGTAGTGAAGTACCACCTGAAGCCAGATCACCTGAGGAAGATATCAGATAGAACCTAGTAAATTGGGTAAGCCTGTTTTCTTTTGTTAAAGTTGCTGCAAGATATATTTTTCATGGTAGACTCTGACATTCTTAAATGGTTTGTCTTTATATGGGTTTGTTTTTTTTTTTTAGACTTTTCCCCTCCTTTATCCATGATGGTGTTATTATGAGCAGAAAAAGTTTGTTGCTTGTATATATGTAACTCTAAAGCACAGAAAAGCGTGAAAGAAAAAATACATTTTGTTGTTTTCCTCAGAAATGTTGGCTGAAAACATTCTTTAAAAACTAACTAAATAAAAAATAGCTTTTAATTGACCACCTAAACTTTAATGAGTAAGTGGAAAGAATCAAAACATATAGCTGAGGATGGGCTTGTGGGGGGGGTGGTTGTTGCAAGCTCCTTATTCCCTAAGTTTAATCATGCAAGCTTACTGTCAGTAAGCTTCTATGATAAAGACTAAGGGATGTCAATCTGGCTGAACAGGAAAGGAAAAAGGCAGTATCTGTAGGCTGAGTGCTCCTTGTAATGTGTCACACAAGCTAGAACTGCTAAGGAGTGAGAGGAGAAATGGATATCCAAACAAAAGTAATAATGGGGTTTTCTTCCCTCCCCTTCTCTTTCTAAGGAGAAAAAAAACATAAAACACCTGACTCTTGCTGTATTGAAGATTCAGTGCTCTAAGTCTTGCCTCCTGTTCTTTAGAAACACAAAGTGGATATGAATTTCTGGTAAATTCTGACCCTCCACAAGTGCAAAACACTGATAAGGAATGGAGAAATGATGCTTTTTACTTCAGTGAATATATCTCTCTGTCCTCCTGTGCCCCCCTTCATTGTAGTCCCATGTCCAACCCCTGCTAAGTCCTTTGATCTATAGGGCTTAGAATATGGGCACTTAAAACATATTGCCCCCTTGATGAGGTATTTCATGCAAGTTGATTGCATGAAGCTCAACTGCCTCATGAAAGCAGAGTTCAACAGTTACTTAGAGGTACTTAACTGCTCATCTAATTAAGATATTTATCTTAAATATATCTTAAACTGGATATATTTATCTTGGGTTTCTTCATGTGTAAGAAGTCAAGTTCCTTTTTGTTGAGGGTTGGCAAATGGGTAGAGGAAATGCTACTAACAAAAACAACCTCGCCGTTGTTGTAAATTCAGTTGAAAACAGAGTTGCACAGAACATAGTTGTTCTAGAAGCAGCAGAAGTAAACCAAATGTCAAGTAAGTAGGAGAGAATGGGAGGTTTGTGAGCTCCCTTTTAAGAAAATAAGAGAAACAAATGGTCAATTGAACTAAGAGATGCTTGCCTGAATCCAGAACTTCTCCACGTGTCTCTAGAGCACTTCAGTTTTTGCTACACTATGGTAATCCCTCTGTTCATCTAACAGTTTTAATTTACCTACCCAGTGTTAGCAGCTACAACCCTGAAAGTATATTATTTGTGTACTCTGGAGGAGAAAGCACTGTCTTAATGATGTTGTAGTTAATGAGATGTCTTTAAAATATTCCAGCATACATGGAGCTTGTGTTGTATGTGACAAAGAGTTTTCAATATGGCTTTTCCAAACCCTTGAACACTGATCTATACAAAGGATAAATGCCCTGCAAAATGCAGACATGAAAATAGCAACACCTTGGATTTGTTTTTGCAGCAGCCGAACACCTTACATAGCATCTCTTGCTATGTGAGCAATGACACTATTTTCCCTTCTTCTTTTCTTAAGGCAATAAACCTGAATTTGAGATGTCAGAGGAAGAAGATTCTTTCCTGAATGTTAAAAGATCTCTGAAAAAGAGAATGGTGAAACACAGCACTCCAGTGGACTCAATGCTTTCAAGAACAATGCCATCTCCTACAGATCTGACAAATCAGTCAGTGAAGGACCAAGATACGAGTAAGAGAGTTTATGGATCGCCAGTGCCAAAATCAAATCTAAGTAGATCATTAGCTCAAGTATCATTAGCACGTGTTGAAGCATACTTCCCTCATATGTCCCCAAAAAGGCCTTCAACAGTGTTTGACTCTCAAGAATTAAACAAAGAGATAAGCCAAAGCTCTCGGGTTGTATTTTCTAGAAAGAGGCTTTCCACAGTGTTGGCTTCTGATGAATCAAATGGAGACCCAAGTGACAAGGTTGTCCAAAAAGAGGAAACTCAAGCTTACACCAAAGCCTCTGAGGAGACTGCAGTAACTCCCAAGAGTGCACCTTCATGGCTTCTTACTGGAATACCAGGGATAAAAGATGTCCCGATAGTAAAAACTAGGAAGAAGAAAATTGATAAAGCTCTTGTGGTAATGGCTTTCTCTTAGTTATGAAATAGCTAAACTATACAATTTCCTACCAATGCTGAATATATACAGATCTTTCTAGTAATGTGGAAATATTTTAGTTATGGAACATCTCCACAGCTTTACCAGTGAGAACTTATATTTATGCATTGGGTCATAAACTGCTAGACTCAGTTGTATCATTCCTAATCACAGACTGGATAGGATGCAGTCTTCCACACTAGTACTTGCTTCAGCTTGTGAGCTTGCATGACTAGTTGTGTATACAAGTGCAAAAGTACATTTTTTTTAATATGTCTTTCTTTAGGAGAAACTTAGGAATGGGAAGAAATCAGTGATTTAAATTCTCCAGTTTCTTAATGTTGATAAGTTAACTAAAAGTGGAGAAACCAATAATCTACTTTTTTCCTTGCTTAATCCAAATCGTAATGCTTTATAAAAAGAATGCCAGTCATTGCAAATGAGGTCTTGTGTGCAGTTCTTTGATTAGTGTAAGGTTTCCTGGGGAAAGCTTAGATTAATAGACCTTATGCAGATCTTTATTTTTCTGTTCTGTGAAGCACGAGAACTCATTTTCCTAGAACTCTGATTACTGGCAAAGGCCCCATGAAAAGCCTCTAGAAAGGATGGGAGGCATCAGAGTTAGACTCTGAAGGCTGTCATGTCAGTGTGAAGCTATCAAAATCTGTTCTGGTTTGGTTTTTTCCCCTGTACCATATTGTTCATAGGTGTGTTGATACCTCAGAAAAAACTTGTTCACTCTGGCTTCTTATCTTAAAACAAATGGAAAACTTCAGCCAAAATCTAGCTGGGTTGATAATGCCTTTGTATATGTTGGGTTTTTGGGGTTTTTTTTGGTTTTTTTTAAAGCAGGTGACATCTGAATGGATTGGGTTGACTAAATAATACTTTTTCCTGTAACAGAGAAAGAAACAACAAGAATGGGTGCTTCGTCAACTTAAAAACATTGAGGAAGCAACTGAACATGAACTGACAATTGAAGAAGCTTGATTGAACTACCTTTGGAATTAGTGTTATCACATCTATCTTGTGGGAATAGTTGGTTCCAATAAATCACACACCTGACTATAACTGCTTGTTAGACTTCCTTTCCTTCAAAAATGTTATTTTTTTGTTGTTTGTTTGTTTCGTGAATTTTTTTGCCTCTTAAATCTAGGAGGAGTTGGGTACAAATTAAGAGGTGCCTCTACATGAGGGCCAATGTTAATTTATAATGGCTGAAGGCCTGGAACGAAGAAGGGAGGGAGAACTTCTTCATTCTGCCACAGCTCTTCCTGATCATACTCTGTTCTGTTCAAATCTTCTAGGATTGCTGAAGTTCCTTAAGTGACAAAGTCCTAGTGGCCACATACAGTGTAATCCTGGTTAGCCAAAGGAGAATCTCCTCATCTAAAGAGTAATCAAAACTGATGCAATCGGGAATGTTTTTGCTGCTAGCTGGGGAGATGAGGAAATAGTGAGAGGCACCAAGGAGGGAGGCCACCCTCTAGAGATTACTAATTAATGACAGTTTGGTTTGGAGTTTTGGTTCAAAATGAGTTTGCCCTAGCCCTGGATTGTAAATGCACCTCACTGTTGCATTGGAGATCCTCAATGTTCAGCTGTGTGCTTTGAGGGAGTATGGGTTTTCTGTTTTTCTCTGGAGCTGCTGCATGGCAGGGAAGAAGGGTGTCTTCCCTGTCAGCTGTACTGGCAATGGGCAGTTTAGCTCACAGCAGCTCTTTCTGAAGCACCAGTCAAAAAGTGGTATGAAAAGCACAATGCTCGTGTTAGGTCCTACTGCTGTCTGTTACTTAACCTTTAGTCAGGGTTTAACACCTCTAAGTGATCTATGGGGTGTCAGCAACGGGGATCCAGAACAGATTTACCACGTGCACAATCATATCCCTGCACCTCTGTGGCTCTAGCACATGCGCTTTCCTGGCTATACTGGTTTTGCAGCCTGTCCCAAGCACTACCTAATTACTCCAAAGGGGAGAGGACCTGTTCAAAAGAAGCTGCAAATTAAGGATGGAGGCAAGGGAAGCTTTTGCATTTCCTTCTTGCATGCTGAAGCTTGTAATATCTCGTGTCCGAGATGGCAGAGAAGCAGAAGCATGGCCCAAACCAACGTTATGAGACAGGCTAACCAATAGCAACTGTGTTATGCTCAAAAATGCAAGACTGGAGTTGTGGTTTTACAACCTCTCTCAGGATTTAAAAGGAATTAGGATGTTTTTGCTAATGATTCCTGAAGTGAAACTCTTCAGAGTTTCTCAGAAGAACAGCCTTGTCCTCAGACCTGGCTTTCTGCAGTAGCCAGGCAGTGGGCTGTTGTTGCCCCTCAGGTCACCAGCCAAGGAATGCTCATTTGGTTTGATGTGTAGTTAATGTTCTGGTATTTGTTTGTGTGTGTTACCCAGGCTGCTTGTCTAGCCTCTACAGGTTCCTCTGGCAACCAGGGAGCTCCTGGCTGATGTAGATCCCAAGCTGCTTTTGAAATAAAATAGGCACAGTTGCAGATGTGCTGCTATTCCCCTTGAGCTTGCAGGCATTTCATCAGCATCAATGATTTGTGCCAGGGGCTGAACTAAGATCAGGCAAGTGCAAGGTTAGAGTAAAACCGTCCTCTACCCCTGGGACAAGCAGAGATTATTCTGGCCACATGACCCAATGCTTAATCCAAATGACCCAGTTCTGTCTCTTGTTTATTTGTACCTTCCCAGATAGCCAGTTCCACTTGTTCTTTCTTCAGGCTTCTCATCCTGGTCTCAGAAAGTCTTGGTATTACTTCTGCTTTTCTCTCTCCCACTTACCTCTCGAAGTCACTCTTGGCTCCTGCCTAAGCCCATCTGTTTCCTTGATCTTCAAATGTCTCTATCTAATGTCTTCTCCAATCTGGCCTCTAGCGGCTTCCTTCCTTATAAGACACAGAAGTCATGTGTCTTCCATCTTTGCTCTTCACTGCTGGATTCCTTGCCCATCTGATACCCAGTGTCAGTCTTCTGCCAAAACTCAGGCTCAGCTGTCATACCCTTAAATTCCTATGTCCACTTAAGTTGACCCTCTCAATGATACTAGGCCAAGTGGAAAGGTCACTGAAGGCCAACTAGACCAAGATTCAGCCCTTAACAGGTCAGGGATATAGTTGCTGGGAGAGTTCTCCTCAGGCCCTGCTTTGGGCTACATCAAATGCAAGAGGAATCTGGGGAATATGGCTGCTTAACATCTAAGTCTTTGGGTTTGTGCCAAGTGCAATGAAAAACCTTCTAAGATTCGGAACACAGTAAATGCTGGGAAAGTTTTCCAGGGAACAAGGCTGCCACCCTACCAAATTCATGGAACTAGCTGGTGCCAATAAAATCCCAGAGACTTTCCCCAGTGGACAGAAACAAACTGCCCGGAGTGGTAACACAGAGTTGACTTTGACTGGGTCTTTGCAAGTCCTGAAGTTGTATCAGCCAGACTGATGCAAAAAAACCTGAGGACTTTCAGGATTTTGGAAACCACCTCTATTTTCTCTCTCTGGAATGTTTAAAAAGAAATGCAAAAGACTGTATAGCATTTATCTCACAGTAATTTAGGTCCTCATGAATTTGCAAAAAACACAATATTGCTCTGATAGCCTTTCATAAGAAAATATTAATAGACTTTATTGGTGTTTCAGGGGGTTTCTGAAATGTGTCTGATACTCTGCATCAACAGTATTATTGTTAATTATAGGTTAGATACCAAGGGACTTCAACCAGACCTATACAGTACTAAACTACGTTATCCCCTAGTGAATGATGTTCCCAAAGCAAGGCTTGTCTCTAATTTTTAAAAGCCAGAATGTTAGGGAATATAAAACTACATATATCAAACTACACATACGAAACTACACTGCTATTATTGCACTTCACATACAAGTATATGTATTGGAGCAAAATGAAAAAAACCCTAGTATTTCTTTTGTTTACAGGGTTTGCACTTTCATTTGTTCCTTTGGTAGACTCCCAAGTCTACTGAAGTTTAAGTTTAATGATACAGCTAGTTTTCTGTTATAGAGTACACATATACTTTCAAAAGAATAGGCTTTGAGAGAGGCACTAGTAGTATGCAGTTTCAATGATGTTTAATGTTCATCCTCTAGTAGCAACAATGGCAAATTACTGTTTGTTTAGCAACTCTCTTTGTGTGCAAAGTTCCTTTCTGCATATTTATATTGCAATATCACCACAGTGTAAAAAAAAAAAAAAAAAACCAACTTAAAGGGAGCCATAGAGTTTGACACCTCCAAAAAATAGGCCTCTGTAATTGTTAGTGACCTTAAGTGTGGATCGCAGGTGTTGAGGCTGGAAAAGATGAGGGACTACATACACCAGATTAATATGAGAAGATAACCCCCAAGGCATCAGGTTTTGTAAAATAAAAAGCCCTTTTTCTGCATGGATGAACGTGAATCAGAGTTGCAACAGGTTCTTGAGCCTTGCGCTTGTCCTGGCTTTCAAATGTAACCCTAAACATGTTTGTAAGTCCAGAACAGCCTTCCTACTGAGGGTGCTCTTTTAGGGCAGTATTTTTCCTTTAGGAGCTAAGCTATGACCTTGACCTAGGGAACTGTTTTCAGTACACTCGTCTCTGAACGGATATTATACAATCTACCTGCTGATGGTGACTAAGCATGATGTTGGATGGAGAAGAACAAAAACACTACCAAGAACAGAGGGAAGAGACAGAAATGTCTTCACCCTGGATTTATGAGCTCGGCCTTGTTCCCACTGAAGCAATGGTAACACTCCTGTTGACAGAGCTGGGAGTGCTCTGCCCAGCTGCAGTGCTTCTACAGGAGGTCAGACTGAAGAGAAAAATGTTTAGCACACATATTTCACATATTTCAGATTTAAATAACACAGAACTGGTAACTAAATTACTTCTTTGCTGATCATAGCTGAACGATTTTAGGATAACTAGGAAAAGCGGAAAACTCTTAAATAAAAACAGATTTTTTTTTTTTCTAAATCACAACATAGTTACATTCCTGCTACATACAAAACCCTGAGTAACAAATTGTACAGCAGTGTCACTGACCTGTACTCCAGTGTGTTTTGTTCTAGAAGATGTACAAGCACAAAAGTTTTCCTTAGCTCTGTCTGTTGTTGCAGTCCACAGTGCCTATTAAAAGAGCTCACTCCTCAGCACTTCTGACTTACTAGAAAAAAAAAGAACAAACATACTGAAGTTTTGACTGAGCCTAGCAGCACCTTGAAAAGTTGGACCAGTTGAAGCGACTGGGTAACATTTTCAAATGTCGTTAAAAACTAGACCTAGGCCCAGATCCTAGGACCCCACCTAGGATGTAAGCCCCCTGCTCCAGAAAACCTCAGATCTCCGGCTCAGTCCTTGTACTGCTACGTAGGTACCTAATGACCCTATACGATGAAATTTTGGTTGACAGTACAGTCAGTCCCAATGGGCATGCAAACCTCGTTAGAGCTTGACAGCATCTCCTGCTTGCCAGCCTCCTGGGTCTGCACACACACATGATCTCACAGTACTTTACACCAGTCCCATCTCTCCACCCTGAAATGGGACACGTGCACAGCAGATGTGTAGCAGACACTGGTCAGACAGGAGGTATATCTATCTGCAGTCCATAGGATAAAATTCTGGGAAGTGGGAGACTGCATTTCAAATCCCCTTCTCATCTGAGATAGGACCTTGAAACCAAGTGTCCTAGGTCACAAGGCAGTAATCACCATCTCTAGACTTACTGTGGAGTCAGGGTTTTTAAGTGTTACCTGTCAAAGTTGTTCTACTTTGCCTAAGTGTTCATTAAAGAAGAAGACTGAACTTGCATCACAGGTCAGTGACTCACTGTCTTGCATCTGTGGTATTTTATTTCTTGAGGGCTTTGTGGGGTTTTTTGTGTTTTAATTCATTGTTATTGAAGAATGAGGGAAACATCCTTCATTACTCCCAGGGAGCAAAAAAATAAAGAAATGTCATATCTTTTCTGCTTCTTACCATTGCTGCCATTTTGATCCCTTTTGTTGTCCTCCATTTCGTCCTTTTGGCCTTTCCTAGCTCTACATGTCCTCTTCTAACTGGCTTCTGCTTTCAGCTTTTCATGTCATTGCAGGTTTGGCCCCTGTAGTGACTCTCTTCTACCAGCAGATACCATAAGCCTCCTAAAGCTTACATCTTACATCTTCTCCTAAAGAGGAGATGACAGCAATGAAAGGAGAAAATAAATATCTCACACATATAGGATAGGAAAACAGGTTCTCTTCCTAGAAACGGAATAATCAAACTTTCTAGGATGGAAAGGTGATGTGAATTCAGATATAGGAAAGAAAGTATGTGCAGCACTGCTGACAAATTTACTGGGAAAGGAACTAGATCCCAAAAAGCACTTACGAGATGCCTAGGTAAAATGGGTTTCAAAGTATACTTCCCAGCCAAGACAACACCAAGCAATTTATTGCATCATATACCATGCAGTTAAATCAAATTGGTGCTGCATGAGAATATTCATACAAAGGAGGTGGGTGCTTTAGCACTTGTTGCTCCTCTCTAAGAAAAAAACCACACAAAAACCCAAAACCTGCACACACCATAGCTCAACAACAGCAACAGGCTTCGCCACCATGGGAGGGAAACCATTACAATTAGCCGGAAGGCTTACAATTGCAATCAAAAACTTTTAATTACAACACATATGCAAATGTGAATATGTGTTATAATTGTAACTCTTCTAGAGGGAAGAAAGAAAGGGTGGAACTGGGATGGTGGAGAAAGAAGTGCTGTTTCGTATCCTGAATGCCCCTGGGTAGCTGAGAAAAAGTCCACTGAGTCCGTAGGATTGGAAATTATACTACCAAGGTTATGATGCAAGCATACAGATCAATAGTGTATCCTGACCTTGACTAGTATATTCAGTAGCAGGTGGGGTTTTTTTGCCACAGCTGGGTAATGATAAAAATTGATTAAAGAAAACAAAACAGAGCAAAGCCCTTACACGAGACCGGCAAAATGAAAAGACTGTGATGATTACATTTGGAGAAGAGATGAACAAGGCAAGCAAAAACATAATAGCAGACTCATGACACCTAAAAGGTCAGTTGGCCATTCCAGTTTCTCAGAATGCAAAATCAGTGAAGTTAAAGGAAAATGAGACTTGAACTGCTATTTTAAAAGGTCTATTTTTATGCACATACTTAAGTCTGCAGAACATGTTTTCAGTATATAGATAACTTTCAGACCGAGAAAATTATCAAATCAGAGGGGGGAAAAGTTCTATATATGAAAATGTAGAAAATTACATTACAAAGAAGGTGGTATTGGGGGGATTGTTTATTTTTGTCATGTTGACCATGTCATGGTCAACCAGTCACCCATTGTAGTAGCAACAGCAACAACAAAAATAAAATAAAACTCTTACCTTTATAGTTACACATATAAGCATTTCTACAACAGCTTCATTAATCAGAATTAATGAGAGAAAAGCTTTGAGGCATCTAAAACTTCTTCTCTGTGTCTGTCTTAATTTTTACAACTAATCCATCATCACCAAGCTGTGGGTCACTAGAAATTTTATTCATTTCCATGTGGCTTTGCTATAGAAGGCAAAATCACGGTGATTTATTGAATGCAGTCAAATTCCTATTTGTAAAGAGGCACTCTGCTTCCATCTGTAACAAAGTGCCTTGACAATCTAATCTTGGCTTTTTGCTTTGTTTCATTATACATTAATTATATTGATTTTTTTTTTTAATCCAGTAACTCTGTGTGATCTCTGTGTTTGATGGCAAAGATTATTTATACAGTAGGTCAGGCAAATATTCATGTGACATTCAATCTTATCTCCAGTGTGATTTTGATATAATAACAGGTTGGATTAACCCCTTAACATCTCTATTTGCAAAATGTGCTCTCCTTCAAGGAGCCTTAAAACTGATGACAAGTAGAGTTAGCAGCTTCAGTTTTCTCTAAAATGCTTACTGAGGTATATTCACCCAAGAGTAGATGCCACACAGGGCAACCTACCTGAACAAGGGTGTCAGGTCTCACAGTTACTTTGGCTCCATGCTGTTCTAACTCTTCCCACAGAAAGCAAGCCCTGCTCCCCTCACAACAAAAAGTTCAGGGGTCCCAAGTAAAGGTCAGCACCCCTGAGCATCTTTGTTCCTCTGGACAGTGTGAACTTGCCTACATCTCACTGTGGATCCCCTGCAAAGAGTTTGAAATAGTAAACACATGTAGATTAAGGCTGCAGTGAGCATCAAAAGCTTTCACACTTGATAACTATCAGACACTAATTCAGCCGTGGTGATGTTTGAATAGCTCAGGCAACCTTGAATCCCAGCAGCAGCTTACCTGGTTTCAGTTCCCTGTACAACCCTCAAGCTCTCTAGAACTGACTGAAGTCCCCGAGTCCTGTCTTGTCCTCTGGGGGAACTGTAGAGGCTCTGAAACATGGAAAAAAGTACTCTTGGTATTACTAGCAACAGTATTATAATAATAATTAGTAGCAATGACACTGCTGAAATCAGAAATGCCCCAGGACAAAAGGCAGGGACAGATTTCTTGACAAAAGCAGCTGGACAAACTTTTATTTTTGTAAGAACCAGTGCAGAAGTGAATAACCTAAATGTAGAAGACAACTGTAAACGATCCAGAGAAATGTGCCCTCCTGTATTAACAGTATATCATTTTGCTGCCAGTAACAGTCCTCTTGCTCTCTTGCTGACAATTTCAGGCTGTCTTCTGCTCTGCCTGCAGCCCATCCCCTGTTACTATAGCAGGCACAGTTCACGTATATTTGTCCCCCAGTTTTCACTTCCCACTTCACAGGATGGATAACTAGAGAAAATGGACCTCTTGACTTACTGTGGTCTGGGTCCTATGACTTATTTCTATTTTTATTAGCATTTCTAAAAGGATAGAAAGATGAAAGAACAGCATTTTAGATTCTAGTACTAACAGCCACAGGAGAAAAGCCTCCGTGAAGCCTCAGAAGAGTGGGAACTTGAAACATCAGGGGCTCCTCCATTTTTGGGTTAGTAGTAAGCTCCTTTAAAAATCCAGCCTCTCTACTGTGAAAAAGAATATCCACTGTTGCATTTGATGAGGTATAAACTAATATAAATGAATTATTGTTGGCTGTTGTCCCATGGTCAGCTTTCCACTAAGTTGTGGAACTGGCTGTGACTATGATGCCCCTGGTCTGGGGCTGGATCTCACTTTTTCTAGATCAGTACTGCCTACTTTTCTCATACTGCATGTGGAAAGGATTGTTTCTGGAAAGCCAGGCATTAGTTTGGGGAGGAAAGGGGAGTTTTATGTGCATCCTGGCATTTAACACATGACAGACCCAGCCTTCTGTTACTGTCTCAAACTGCCCTTCACATGAGATGCCTTAATATGTATTTGAAAGACCTATTATATTTAAATTGCTTTTAGAGTAAACTTCTGGTGAATTTACCTTTTCCTTAATCAGCATAAGATAACAACCATTTAAGAAAGTAAACCTAACGGTGGTGAAGGCTGGAGACTTGTACCATCAGTGCCTACAGCCCTCAGGGACTGCAGTAAAGGGCACATTATTTGGTTGGTGGTGCTCTTTTCTGTTTCTGGACCGGAAGAGACAGTGGCTGATTTAAACAGCTGATGCTAGTTTAGGTGCCTGGAGCCAGCGCTAAAGGGATCATTGACAATTTTCAAAGTCCCTGCTAAACTATAGCTCCCTCTGGTAGGCACCGAAAAGCCTTTATTTCCATAGCTGGTCCCAGGGAATACCCCTACCTGGGGTTAATAATGCTGACTACTGCAGAAGGGGTGAAGCAAAAGTTTTTTTATATTGACTCTCCACAGAGGAACTCATGCTCTGCTGCATGCTTTCAGCTTTGTCATACCACAGTAAGTCAAAGTGTTTCTGGATTACTTCTCTAGCTAGGCAAACTCACACTTGTGCCATCACTGCACGGAGCAGCTGGCCTATGGTAGGATGACTAAAGGACTTTAACCTGTCTTGCCAGAAAAGCTCAATAGTTCTTAGAAAATAATTATCTGGCTGGTCTATGCACACACAACATCGTGAATAAAGTGCCCAAACACACTGGGAGCCTTCAAGGAAAAAAATTACTTTTTCCTCTCTTTTTTTGAACCTGATGACCCATGATTGATGCAGAAAGTCCATAGCCTTCCCTAGTTAGACTTGCCATGAGAGAGCCTCTCACCTTTCCCTCACTAGAGCTTCTGCAGTTTTAGTTTTAGGTATTTTTAAAATATTTTCCACATTCTAGCAAAATTAATTGCTGAGAAAAAAGAATAGCAAAAGTCAGTCTACAAAAGTTAGTGCAACACAAACACCTCATTATCTGCATGCGGAATCTAATTCTAAAAGTCATGCTTACCCAACCAGAACAGAAAAATAATACCAAACAGCATATATGTAATTGCCACAAAGTGACAACAAACAATCAATAAATGCTTGAATCAAATTATTCATTGATTACATAAGCACTGTCATTTACTTGGATAAAAAATTCCTAATAATCCATACAGCTGAAATAAAGCATTTTTGTTAGGGGATAAGTGACAGAGAAGAAAACAGATTTTTTTGTATTTCTATCATAGCTGTTTCTCTTCATATGCTTGATGCCATATATATATGTGTGTGTGCGTGTATCACATAGTAGTTTTGGATATTAAGTGTACAATTCAGGATTATTTTCTTACCTAAAGAAAAATAATGAGGATATTCCACTGGTTGTTTTGGGGTTTTTTAAACATACCCAGAGAAGCAGCCCCAGTAGCAAATTATTTGGCAAGTCACTTGAACTTTTGGTGATTAGAGGATAACGATCACTTGTACACAAACATATAAAACTTTATGTTCTATGAGTCACTTCATGTGGCCTTAAAGAAAAAAATAAAAAAAATCCCAAACTTTATTTAACATGCAAAATGAGGTAATTTGCTAAGAATTACCGAGAAACCAATGGGAAAAGTCTTGTAGAAAAGTAACCCTTGCCTAGGATTCATGTAGTGTCTTTTGACAAGTGGTTCAAATTAGAGGACAACAGTTGGAACACCTAAAAATTACCGTCAAAAGTCTTCAGTAAACACAACTTTACATCACGGATGTTTTTAACCTCCTGACTCTTATCTGTTCGTGTTCTTTAAAGCAATGTCAGGGTCAGAGATGGAGATTGGTAGATGAGTTGTAGTATTACATCAAACAGAGCCTACATAAACATATACACTACTTTCACTTCATCAATGTCCCATGGCCTATCCAAAAGCATTGCCTTGTTGATTGATACTGCCCTGAATTATCATAACCTGTTCTAACATATGTTCATTACATTTATATAAATGAAATATGAAGTGACTGATTTTTATCTACCTTTTGTGAAGTAGAATATCTGTTCATAAAGTCTGCTTTATCAGTTTTAGGTTTCCTCAGTTTGATTGTACAAAAGACAGCAAGGGAAAAAAGACTGGGCCATCATTTAGAGTTGACCTGCAATCTTAAAGGAAACAAAACAAAAACAAAAACACCTTCAAAATGTTTTATAATCTATGGGGGTTTTAGTTTATCTTTTGTTTATCTTACTGGGTAAACTGAAAAAATCTGGCTTCTGAAAGGCTGCCAGTTGTTTGGAATTGCCTGGACACTTCAGACACTGCCAGCTGCCCGACAGCAAGGAAAAATATGCCAAAGACCTGAAAAAATGATGGTGCTTTGGAAGAATGAGATTCTTCTGGAACTAATGGAAGTTTTGTGACGTGGGCCTGTATGTCAGACAAGGACTCTGTTCTTGCATTAAGTGTATTTCTTTATCTGGTTACTTGAAAGTGATGGTGATGAGTTAAAAAAACCTTTTTAAAAACATTTCACGTGTATCATTAAAAGCTATTTCCTCTCAGTTCACATCATTTTTTTTAAAGACAGAAAAACTGCAGGCAGCTTATGTGAAGCAGTCAGTAGTAGAATGATCCTCAATGCTGTTCATACAAAGCTATCTAACACAGCGGAGACATACATAGATAAGTGAATGAATACGTGCATACACATATACAGATGCATATGAGCTCTTTGGGTTCTTTGTCCTTTTACAACTGGGTCTACTTTTCATTTGTAATTTTTTTTCACGTGTCTTCATGAAAGGGTCTTTGTTTTGCATTGTTTTCTTTTTCTCTTTGAAGGAGGAAAGAAGACGTATTTCTGTGTATTTTTCACTTCACATTGAATGGTAAGAGAATCATGATTTTCTATGAAAGACGGATGTACAAGAAAAAATTAGAAATCAAAGGGGGGAAATAACCTGAAAAGTCTAATTGCGATATTCTGCAGAAATTGTCATGCCCTAGGTTTTCAGCCAAAATTTGCTTCTAGTCAGACATGTGAAGTCCAAAGAATTCTTTTAAAATCTGTAAAATTAGTTTGGTTTAAAATGCTTAAAAATGCTAGTGAGTTTTAAGGGCTGCCAACTTCTGTGATCCAGATAGAGATCCCTAAACCAACCTGAATTAAAAAAAAAAATTGAGTAGTTAAGTGAAAAAGTCTCAAGTTGTAAAAGACAGTAACCGATGAGAATGGTTTTAAGGACTGAGTTATGAATATAGCGGGTTAAAAATTCACTACATTAGAAATAGAATCTTTGGCATCAATACTAGAAAACAACATGAATAATAGAATGTTAAACAATGCTCTGCAGTTCTGCTTCACTTTCTTTCACAGAAATTGTGTATTTCCAAAGAGAAGAACTAAATGTAAAAAAAAAAAAAAAAAAAACACCACCGAAAAATCATGCTATATTAGATGACTTGACAGTGGAATTTGCTATTTCAAGCTCAGTACATACTGCAAATACCAGGATAAAATAATCTGTTGAGCACAGTGAAGTTTGAATACTTTTGCTTTTATTGTAGTGACAACCATTGCATGCAAAGGAGAAAAGATTTTTTGTCCCCCAGGTGATATGCGAGGAGATGGAGAGGGTTAACAGGACAGACAGAAAAGCAGGTATCTCATTTACTTCTGGATTCTTTGACAAGCACGGGCTCCCCCCAAGTGCATGTTTTGAGGACCGACACTCCTCTCGTCCCAGCAGGAGCAGCAACACTGAACCCAAAGGCAGGAGATGCCACCGGCTTCAGCGGCGCAGCCCCTCCCGGAGGTTACTGCAAGGGCTCCTACGTGCATGTGTGCAGTGGTTACAGGAGCCCGATGGCTTTATTACCCTCGGGGCCTCCTCTTTGGTATGTCAGTGTCCTCCTAACCTGCAGCCACATGACGAAAATTAAACAGGGGTTTGTTGCATTTGTTGCTGTGGAAATATGAAGTCAGTTGCTTCAGTTTCAATGGGATTTCCGACCTCCCCTCTCCCCCCGCCTTTTTTTTTTTAAACATTTACATTTTTATCAAATGTCAAGAACAGGAGACATTTGCGACAGGCAAAAGGGGAGGGGATACCTCCCCCCCCCCCCCCCCTCCATCCCCCTCTGCCCCTTTCCCCTCCACATTTTTCCTTGTTAACTGTGCTAGGGCAGAGGGGTGGGGGTGAGGGAATAAAAGCATTCCTGCATGTCTGGAGGGAAGAAAAAGATAAAGGGGGAAAGTGAAATGGGAGGGGAAGAGTGGTCAGGGACTTGAACCGCCAGCGAAATGATGCTTCTCCAGCCCTCCCGTTCAGACAATCGTTAACTCGGAGTTAAAGATTAATGGCCAGGCAAAGCACCGTATAAAGGGCCCGGGCGCGCCGGGTGTACGCAAGCTGCCTCCCGCTCCTCGGCGGGCCGAGCCTCCCGCGCCGCCGTCCCCGCTCATCAGCGGCATGAGCGCTGCGCGGGCTCTGCTGCGCCGCTGCTGGCTGCCGGCCCTGCTGCTGCCGGCGCTGCTGGGCCCCCGCCGGGCCCCCGCCGCGGCGGCCCCGCAGCCCCTGCACTGCGCGCCCTGCCCCCCGGAGAAGCTGGCCCTCTGCCCGCCCGTCGCGCCCGGCTGCCCGGAGCCGGCCCGGCAGCCCGGCTGCGGCTGCTGCCAGACCTGCGCCCTGGGGCCGGGCCAGCCCTGCGGGGTCTACACGGCCCGCTGCCGCCAGGGGCTCCGCTGCCACGTCCCCGCGGGGGAGCCGCGGCCCCTCTCCGCCCTCATCCGCGGCCGAGGGACGTGCCTGCCCGCCAGCCCGGCCGGAGGGGCGCGCTCGGCGGAGCCGGCAGGTACCGCGCCCCCGGGCAGGCGGGGGCGGGGGGGGGGGGCGGGACGCGCCTGCGGCCGGGGAAGGCGCTGCGGGAGGCGGGCGGGGCGCGAGGCGTCCTCGAGGAGAAGGTGCTGCGGCCTGTGCGGGGTGAGGCTCCCCTTCGGCTGTTCGCAGCCGGCGGCGAGCGGGAGAGCCCTAAAGCGCGGTAACGAGGCGATGCAGAATACTCAGAATAAGGTGTCTGGGAAGCTGTAGACAGTTCTTCTTTAGTAGTAAACAGCCACTGGAGTAGGACAGATGTTTTCTAGAGTTTATGTCCGTCTCCAAAAGTCATGCCAGAGAATGAAAAGACCTAAACAGGCTTTGTGCCTGGCTTCATTTCAGGAATAAAGCCTAAAGGAGTGCACTGCTAGCCAGACCGTCTTTGAGGAAAAAGATGTATGAAGCATCTGATGCTACATGATGATCAGGAACTTCTTCAGTGTTATTTAATTATTTTACAGTTTATTATTATTTTCCTCATCATTACTCCTGTGTTTGTGCAGTGGTGGTTAAGGTAGCTCAATAGCATTTCAAAAATAATTGTTGACTCCGCAATGGCCATTGGTGGTAGTAAGTGGAGTTCCTCTTGTACTTGTGGGGGTGGAGAGGGGAGAGAACAGTGACTACACTGAGTGTTTAAGCCTCCTGCAGTTAAAGAGGTCTAGGATTTGATTTGATTTTTTTCTTGGTTTTATTCTTTCTTTCTTTCCATCCTCAATTTTCTGCCTCCATTTTTTCTTAAACATGGTCAAAGGAAAAAAACAGGTGGGTTTTAGCCCATTGGATGATTGTTTACAGCATTGATCCAACAAGTTATATAGACACATCTCAAACTTTTATCCCATGACGAGTCCCTGCAATTGCAAAGAGCTTCTATTGCTTTCAGTTGTGAGAGTTCACACACACTGAGTTAGACACTGGCGTTCAGGCCACGATCAGGCAAATCCGAACAGCTTCTGCCAATCCCTGGCTATTTGATCCACTGCAGGCCAGCATGAGCTACCGCTGGCTCCTGCGAATTGCTACCCCTTCTTATATGTGAGGCAAGTCACAAAACAAAGTACAGGATGCCATGGGATCAGGTTTGGACCACTTCCCCTCCTGAATAAAAACAGAAACACATCATGCTAACAAAAACCTAAATTCATTACAAGTTTAACTCCACAGTCTTTCCTCATGTAGCAAAGTCTCTACAACCCACTGTGGTCAAAGTTTTTTTGTTTCTAACAGACTGGCTGCAGCTTCATCTTTGGGATTAGAGTGATTTCGAAAGACTGTAAAATAACCAACTTGTTAGAGAACAGCCGATGCATCCATCTATGAATTTATGACAAAAGTTTAATTTGCTGTGCAGCATATGTAATTGATTGCTCCTGCAAGAGCTACTGTAATGTACCTGTCTTAGGTATTACTTCTTGTTGTTGATTCTTCTTCTTTTTCTTTTTTAACTTGGAGGAGTAAATGCAACAGTTCACTGAAGATGTTCACCTTAATATCATTCCTTTCCAGACTCTGTCGAACCTGAAGATATGCCTTTGGAAAGCACTGAAATGACACAGGATCAGCTGCTGAACTATCAGTTGATGTTTCCCATAGGCCAGGACAAATCCATCCCCTGGAATGCCATCACCGCGTATGAAAACATGAAAGCAAAGAGAATATCTGAACTCAAGAAATGGAAAGAGCAGGTGAGTTTTCTTTGCAAACCTTTCAGAGACGGTTTCAATAGTTGCTATTGATTCAGAATACAGAATGAAAATGTGCATAAATTTCTAGCAGCAACACTGCGATTGCCAGTATTTTGGGTAGCCAGCAAACAGACTTTTGGAATGCTTTCATTAGATGCTTAAGGAAAAGGCAAAATGGCAGAAGCAATAAAAACAGGTGTGCATCAGATATATCCTGTATGGACTCCATGCAGAGTTTGAGTGTTTCTCTGCATTTCTATGAGATTATAACATGGGCCCTTAATTTCCAGGAGCCTGTATTAAAATCTTGGACTCCTTTTGTGGTTTAGTTAAAAAATAAAAGGCATTTGTCACTGGTCCAGTGCACAGTGAAATCAAAGGGAGCCCTTACACATAGTTTTTGATGAAACACCAGTACAAACCAAAACGTGTTTCTGATCACAAGGAAACACTATTGAGTAGATGCATGTAAAAACCAGAAAGCTCAGCAATTAAAGTAAGCTTTTTACCTTCAGCACTTCAAAATCGCAGTGGGTAATGGGAGTGTGGGGCCTTTGCAGGCAGGTCCGTGTTCCACTTGATGGCACCAGAGAATCACAGTTAGACCAGTCCCAGGCAGCCAGCACACACGCAGCACGAGCTGAATTAGAATTGGGAACCACAGAAGACCAGTTTTGTAATGGTCGCAGACAAAATGGAAAAGAAAAACCACCCTACTAACCACCACCCTACCCCATGGGGGTGAAGCCTCATTCCATATCCAGAACGGGACTTAGCCACTGTTTTAGTTAGAACTATTACACATCAGTGCTGTTAGCTCCAGTTCTGATTCTTGGGCTTCTGCTTTTCTCACCCAGAGCCACAGATAAACCTGTTGACTTGAATAAGAACACTTATGTGAGGGGCTGACACAGGGAGGTCTTGCAAAAGCAGAGGGTATGATTATTTTCACTCTAAAGAAAAAATATTTGTTCAGTCACTTCTCCTCCCCTTTCACTCATTTAAACACGTTGGGTACTATTAATGGGTGGCATTGTGACTTTGAAAAAGGGGGCGAGCAAATTGTGAAAATAGCGAATATTGCAAACAGCTCTTCATCCCGAGTTCCAGGCACTTTGGGTTTGGGTCTCAGAGCCGCGGGGGTGCTCTCTATTCTGCTTTGGCGACAGCTCTGTCCTGTACAAAAGATAACAAACATTCAGATGTTTGTTCTTGCACAGTCTATATATGTCTTGCACCTATTCTCCATACATCAACAGAGCACAGGGCCATGGCAACCCAGAAAACGTGGCTAGTCTCACGTACGCCAGCCTCCTAACATGCACCTCCCCATAATAGGAGAGATTGTACCCTCTGAGCAGTAATGTGTTTACTTAGCACAGGTTAAATTTCCTTGTGTGGCAATTTAAGGACTTAAATCCTCATGTTTCTGAGGACAGAAAATACCTCAAAGAATAAAAACAAAGGCCTAAATGCAGAGTTTTCTGGCTGTGCTCCTACTGAAACAAGTAAAAACTACATGCAAAGCAGCCTGGTGCAGATTATATGACTAATAAGTATTTTCAGCTTTTTTGCTAGCTTTATACTGATCACTTTTTGTTTAGCTGGTTTCTTTGTGATTTTGGTATTGACAACCTTTGCATGGTATTCCCGCAGGGACCTTGTCAGAAGGAGCTCTACAGAGCCCTGTATAAATTGGCAAAGGCTCAGCAGAGAAGCGGAGGGGAGATTCACAAATTCTACTTGCCCAACTGCAACAAGAATGGATTTTACCACAGCAAACAGGTACGTGCTTTTTCCCCTGTCTGCTCACAGCAGCGCAGCGACTAGCCTGACACAGCCAACCCTTTCATAGTCCTGTGCTCCCAAACTCACAAGTTTGCAGCTGCTGGAAAAGCAGGTTGTGAAAATAGAGATACTTTCTAGTAGTGGGAGCAGATGGTTTGTCCTTCTCTTAAGAGTGAGCTGCATGCTGTGGGATGACAGCAATGGAGGCAGGAGTCTTTTCCATTCACAGAACAGGTGCACGCAAGGCCTTCTCCAAAATCTTTTAACCCTGTCTGCTCTCAGGCTAACTCAAGCTCCATGTACCTGATTTGTTAGCATATTCCCAGCTGACATTAGTTGATAATATCTACCATACTGCCTGCAGTCCATTGAATATATAATAATCAGTATGGAGAAAGGAGACTCTCAGCTCCCAGGCAGTGAAAAATTCACTCAGGCAGTGAAAAAACTCTCTGGAGTAAAATTAGCCTTCTGAAAGTAGAACAAAAATACTGATTTGTGCTGCGTATGGATTATGTTAAATGTTCATTTCCATTATAGCCTCAAAAAAGACCATTGCAAGTTACACTGAGCATAATCTGCAAACGTAACTAAAGCCCCAAACCTCAAGCCACACCCTTGCAACCACAGGTCATGCACACAAATTTAGTAGGTCTGCATAAATCTGTGTCGGCGAGACTCTTGTTTTTGGGCATGGCACCACTGAGTGACTCACAAACATTGTGACCTGGGATCTAATCAGACACAGATAGAAATCTAATGCCCTCCCCAAGAAAAAAAAACACACCCCTATTTGCCTCCTTGTGTGAAGAGCCACACCATCCAGTTACTGCTCTCACCCTGCCAGCTCGTATATTCTGCCTTCTTTCAGTTTCTCATGCTGGAAGAGATTGCTGGTTTATACTGCTCTTTACCAAGGAGTGGGCAAACTGTTTCAAATCTGAAGTTGCTGTTGTGGTAGCTGAGCTTGAGTCGTGGCTCCCTAACCAAGTGTGTTGGTCAGAGGCTCTGTCAGAGCAGCGACCAGCACATTCAGAAAAAGTCTGTACATGGCAGGTCTCCACCTTCTGATCCTAGTTCTGTCCAACATCTCTATTCGCAGTATTTCACAGGTAATCTGCTTACAGTTACTTATTGTGGGGGGTTTTTTTACTAATAATATTCTAGTGCGAAACTTCACTGGATGGAGAGTCTGCTGGATGCTGGTGTGTCTATCCAAATAATGGAAGAAGAATTTCTGGATCTCCAGAAATGAAAGGAGACCCTGAATGCCAACAGTATCTCAACTCACAAGAATAAAACTAAACACATTCATTCACACCAAATTTTCTGTGGGGCCTAAGCTAGTCAGGAGACATTTCAGTCGGGAGCCATTTCAGTAAGGTAGTTTTGTACACCTGATTTTTAGCATATGAGTAACCCCATAAAGTAGCTTTTTTACTGCAGTGGAATTACTCAGATGCTGGAGTGACAGATATGAGCAACTGCAAGATCAAGTCCTACAACCTTGTATATTTTGTTTGTATAATATTATAGATACCCTCATATGTAAAGCTGTTGAATTATTTATTTCACAGTACATGTATTTTTGTCTGTGTGTGTTCTTACTAATTTATATCCTCAGACACTTCATAACTTTATATGTAAATACTTAATATTATTGCCCTCAAATATATGCATCTTATGTTGGAAGAATGTTGCTACTTAAAACTTCAAATGGCATAACTCTTGGGAAAAATGGCTTGTAAACTTGCATTTTTGTACTATGTATTTATAGATGTAAAACTGAATTTGAAAAAATAGCTTTCAGTAGAGAACATGCTTAGAAACTTATTTAAAACCCATTTTGTTTATATATCATGTTGCTTTTGCACCTCTGTTTCAGTGTCAAGCTGTTTCTTAAAAAAGAAACTCTAAACCTTGATTATATACTGAAGCTCCTGATGGGACAGTATTTGTTTCTATTTTCCAAACATATGCACCGAATAAATGGCAAAACACAACAGGATATTCTGTGCCACCTTTGACAGGTGTAAGTTGTTCACATGTTGACATTGTCCTGTTATTTAAGATGAGCTATTAAATAATGTCTTCTACACTGTCCTGGTTTCTTGCTTTCTGCATGTTCCCATTCTGCAGTCTGACCTCAGCAGGACAGCACAGTGGCAGGTGGAAACATAGGGGAAAACATGCCTCTTGCAAATCTACCTCCTGAATTTTCCTGCATTGAGTTTCCTTCTTTTGCTCTCCCTGCCCTGTTCCCCTTCTCCAGTCCTCCCCAGTGCCAGCTGTGCTCTGCAAGCCTTTGCCTTGGGCAAAGTAGCAGCTTCCAAGGGAAGTTATTAAAAGGTTTCTCTGCTCAAAAGCCCAAGGCAGCAGTATTAGTGCGTTTAAAAGATAACGTCCAGACACTAGAAAGAGCCATTTCCTGCACGGAAAGTCAGAGCTTATAAAAGGGAGGCTGGGGAAAAGCGTGGCCTTACTCTTTTTTCTAAAAGTGGAGAAGAGGGTCCTCTTGGCTTGGGATGCAGTCCCTCTCGCTCCCCCCGCATGTTCCTTCAACTTAGTGGCTGCAGAGAAAAAGAGAAAAAACAAGTGACTGCCCTGCCAGCTTCAAGCTGGTTCTGTCCATGAAGAAACTGGTGTGGGAGTTAGCAAGTCCCAGAGGTAGAAACAGGCTGCACCAACCCTGCCTGAGAAAACAGCCTGAGAGGAGAGTAATAACATTTTCTAAGAGCCTGGCAGGAGGGAAACTCAGCATAAAATCCTCCTGCCGTTTGTTGGCACAAGCTTTGGGTTTCAAATGGGAGCGGGAGGCAGCTTGTAGAAACTGCAAAGCCAAAACATGGAGATCTCTGCTCTCTGTTACCACGGTTCTGTGGCATCGCGTGTTGTGCTTGCTGAATGTGTTGGCTCTATTTGCGTGTCAATGTCAGCTGATCTGACTGGGGTCTAATAAAGTGCTCCGGATTTAAAAGTGCTCCCGATATACTACTGAGCTTCTTTGTAAAGTGTTTCGAGATCTTCTCAAGGAAAGCACTGCAAAAGCAGTTGATGGCATTGGTGTTACAAATAATTAATATTTAACCTCCCTGTAATGATCTACAGTGAGACCTGGCTAAAACTGTGTTACAACACTGCATTCGCTGTGTCAAAATGCTTTCTATATAAATAGTGAAGAAAAAGTTTCTATCAAAATAATGAAGAAGCAGCAAATTTGGGCAGAACCTTAGAGTCCTTTCATGGAGTCTGCCCAGCACTGAACAACTGTCATGCGGCATTGCCAAGGGAAAATGGTGAAGAAAGGAGGGGATATCGTATACTCACAGCTACAGCACATGCTTAAGAACACTCTGGCTGCTCTCACCCCATCGACCTTGTGTAGAGGTTGATCTTGAAAGAGCAGAAGTTGGTTGTTTTTGTTGGTATCATTTTATATATATAGGGGAAATGTTCATCATGTTAGTAATTATTAATAGCACAGCTTATTTGTAGAAGAGCAATCTAGTGGACAGCTACTTCCAAGGTTTTGCAGGGTGGCAGGTTCCCATCCTAGCTGCAAGACATTGGAGTTTTTAAGAGGGACGGGATTTTAAGGAAGCTCTTTCCTTTAAATGTTAGGTACCAGGAGCAGAAGTTACTTCGTACAGCATTCAGGCATGACAGGACAATTTCTTAGAGGGGTTTAGCTCTTTACCTCCCACTGAAAGCAACAGGGGAGGGGTCCCTCCTTATCTGCAATCTGGCCTTGTGTGACATCTTGCCAGGACACACTAGGACAGACTTCTGCTGAGCTGCTCTGGGATGGTCTGTCTGATTTGGGCCAGACTCTTCCTTATGCTGGGATTAGGACTAATGCAAGGAAGCAAAGAAGGGAAATTTTATCTCCCCTGTCACAGTGCTGCCAGGAACTTGGACTACATTTAGGCCATAGATGCCAGGCATTGTGATTTGTCCTGATTTTTATGATCGGCCTCAGTAACAGGGTGAAAAATCAAAGGTCTGTAGTTTTCCTTTGTTTTGGTTATGTTTTTCTGTTTGTGGGGCTTTTTGGTTTTGCCTTTTTTTTTTGGCACGTGTTAGCTGGAAATCCTGGCTTCTAGTATGTGCCTGCTGCAGTGGTCCCACCTGCGCTGGCAAGACAAGCCTGGTGGGAATGAGTGGGGAGACAGGGAAGGTGCCACAGGATGGTCTTAGCCGCTCAGGTCACCTGGTGTGTAGCTGGATGTGTAAAGGGGATGTACTGTTCTTTCACACCCTCTTGCACTCCTCCTACCCCACCTAAAAAAAAATAAATTGGTGGGAAAGTCTTAGGTAAGAATCTGTAATGTTTGGTTCATGTTATCTGAGAACCCTACCTACCCAGTTTGTGCTTCTTCCTGCCTAAACCCTGCCAGGTTTGCTGCAGCAGGGTTTTTTCCAGCCATGCCTCCTCCTGCCCCTGGCCTACTGCCAGCTGCAAAATGCTCATAGCACAGAAATGAGGTCACTGCCCTCTGCACTTTATTTTGTACCTTCCTTTTCCCCTAAAGCTGTCCAAGACAGCCTGCATTCACCTGGTATGGGGCTCTGCTCATACTGAGTCAATTCTGCTCATCACTTTGGGATACAGCAGAGACACATTTGTGTCAGCTAGTGCTGGCAGGAGGCAAGGGGGGAGAAAGAAGGAGAGAAAGAAAATGGGGTGGAGGGCAGCCAACACTAATACTGAAAGCTCATCAGCATCTCTGTCACTGCTCTACCATAAGAATACATGCTCTGCAAAGGCAAAACTTAGCCAGGGAACAGGCTTCTACAGACCCAACCCAAAACACAATCAGATATTAAGTGTGTCAAGATTTAGTCTTTTCCTTTCCAAAACCAATGTATTCCTTTGACATTGCACTTGCTAATGAGAGTCACAAAATAAAAAGCAAACAGAAAGTGCATCACATATAGCTTTCTTTCCTCAAGGGGAAGAAAAGTGGGATGGAAAAGAATGGCACATGTCAGAGGCTTGTTACAAGATTTACTGCATTCCTTGAAAGTGCTCAGCTCCCATAGCGTCAGACACTACATGGGAGTCCCAACAAAATACTAAAACAGAACATTTTTTTCCTGCAAAGTCAGAACCAAAGATGTTTGTGCTTTACCAGCAGTCTAGCAGCACTGACTCTGCAGAATTCGAAACGTTATTTTTCTACCCACATCACTGCCTTGCTATTGCAGAACAACACCAATGTCTAATCCCTGTCCAACCCATAATAATAAGTATCTGTAAAAAAAAGATCCAAGTGACTCATTCCAAGGTAGACTCTCAGCCCATGCTGCACATTGAATGGACAAGTCCTATCTCTGTCTTTAGACAAAACCTTTGAAGTGGGTCTACTTTTCCTTGGCTATCACTTCATTGATAAACCACTAGCCTAAACAGCCTCCCCAGGCTGCACTGACAACAGGTCCCAGGCTTTCTGTTTGCCAAGCCATTTTGTATTTACAGACCAATTATTTTATGCACTTGTTGTACATTGCATTAAGAATCTGACAGGGATTCAAACCACACAGGAAAGTGGGGTATGAGCATCCTAACAAACACCTAATTGCGTTCAGCAAATTTGCCTTCTTTAAGACTCGGGTATATAGCAAGTAACAGTAGCAGAGTTGGGGCAAGTGGAGGGCTTCTTTTACTGACATGTCACCCTGTATTACCTAGTCACATTTAGGTCAAGGCAGAAGGGGACAAAGAAGCAGAGGATCTGCTGGGAGCACAGATGGTTAGTTCTGTATTACCAGAAAGTACCAAAACCAACAGCAGTCGAGCAGGAGCCCAGACATACCAGTGCTTGCACTCCGAGTAATGAAAAGAGCTCTGATGATAGCTCTGTCAACAAACAAGGGCTTTATTTTATTTTCCCTCCTTTCCTCCTCCCTTGACCTACCTCCTTCCCCAGGGTGCAAAGTTCATCTGCAAGTAAGCTACTGTGAGGACCCACGAAGAGGGTGCTTGTGGATGTTGAAATAAGGTCAAATGAACAAGTCCAAACTTATCCATATCTTGGATATTTCATTTTTCAAACGTTTCTGCTCTCTTTTTCAGACTCTGTGTTGGATTATCACCTCTGAGTGGCACTATGGGCAGCCCAGCAGAGACAAGGGCATGCAGGGGCGGTCAGGGGTGCACACATGCTTGGCTCCTTGCTGCTTCCTTACAAACCACGTTTCCCAGTGGGGACATTGCCGGCCAGCAGGCACAGCTATATCCCTGCTGCAGTTCTGCTGTGCAGAGCAAAGCTCGGGCAGTCTTCCTCCTGCTCTCAGTCTCCTCCAACTGCTGCTAAGCTAACAAAGAGCAGCCCATTTGTGCCTACACTGAGGTTTTAAATTGCATAATTATGCCAGTGGTGACGTGTGATTTTTTTCTCTCTCACTGATGGTGCTTTGTAGTTCAACGGGCTGATGTGTAGATGCTGAGGTTCCTTGGAAAAGCGTCTTAACGTGGGATGTCTCTGGAGGCCTAGAGCAAATGCTGGCTATCTTCTTTCCTATTTTCTCTTTGCCTGCAGCTTCTGTTTATTGCTGCTTCGGCAGCTGAGCCCTCACCATTTAGCCCCAGCAAAGGAACAGTAAAAGAAAAGCAGTAACATGTCAGTGGTAGCAGGGTGATAGCAGCTGTGGAAATGTATGGCAAGATCTGAGGGCTGAAGGTTGCATGTGGCACGCCTCTGATAATGCAATAATCAACTTTTTAAGCTCAGTCAGTTAGGTCTGTTTTACTGGGTGCAAGTTATGTGATACATAGCAGGCATAGGAAACAAGTCTTCACCTTGAATATTCTCTGTGTGGCATAAGCAGGCAAAAATAGTCTCTGCTCTCCAGTTGGAAGGAGTGAGGGAAATACACACTCAGCCTGGCTCTCATAAGCAAGTCCCTTCACTACCCCACTTTTGGAAGGTCTTACCACATGTGGCTGTGGGAAGCAGTCCTTCTCAATGACATTTTCTTCAGCTTCACAGATTTTTCTGGAGGAAATCTCAGCTGCTGTCTGCAGCAATAACTTTGCTGCCTTTCTTTCCTTCCCCACTCATGGAGAGAGGAGTGGGGTGAAATTAGCCATGACAGAAAGGCTCTTAAGGAATTTGGATAGGTCAGCAGAAGTGGAAAGCCAGGGTACATACTGCAGTAGGACACGCATTCTGCAAGGATAAACTGAGATTTGCAGCATTACCCTTTGCTTCTGCTAATACCTGGTCTCCAGTCTTTTTCAGCTGCAACTTTCAGCCTTGAAGTCATTTGCATTTTTTAATATATGTACAGGGCAAAAGCAAAAGAAAATCAAAATCAAAGGTTTTTACAATGGGATTTTCTCTAAGGTGGTTTATATGCTTCTACAACTGCAAAATATGAACTGGAAGAATTAATACATAAAGTGAAGAGTTTTAAAACTAAAACTTCTGGTGAACAACAAATTTGCACTACTTGCCATTTTAAGAGGAAATTTCCTTTTTAGCACAACAAGATGTAGTGTCTTCTCAGTCAATGCATTGTATAATGTAGACAATCCTATGTGCTGGAACTCCAGACACCAAGCTACCACATCCTGACAGGTTCATATGATCACATGATGGCTGAGGTTGGAAGGGACCTCTGGAGGTCACCTGGTCCAACCCCGTTTCTCAAGCAGGGCCACTTAGAGCCAGTTGCCCAGAACCAAGTCCAGGCAGCTTTTGAATATCTCCAAGGTTGGATACTCCAAGATTAAATACTTTTCAGTTGGAAGAAAATGCCCAGGTCCACTGGACGCACCAGAATACTTCTACATTCTTAAACAGAATGAATTTTGTATACTTGCAGATGAAGGCATTACTGATACTGATCACAAAAAGCTTGACCTTGTAATACTCTGATACCTATATTGGATCTTAGTTTTGGATCTCTCTGAAAAAAAAAGAGGGAGTAGGGGAAGAAAAATGGGTCCTTTCTAATATAGGAAGTAAGCATATTCTTCTGACAGAAATTAATAGATGTGAAGAGTTCCTAAAGGCGCAGCAGGACCACATACAAAACAGCTACCTATATAAACATTTCATTTTGAATACTAATATGCTTTGGCATCCAGGAAAATTGCTCAGCACTTTTCATACTTTAAATATAATTCCTATTGCTAATATGTAAAATCTCTGTGGAGCCATCCTTGCAATACACAGTTTTAGAGAGTGACTAGAGATACAAAAAAAAATGATTTCCCAAAAGGTTTGTAAAACCATTACTTAAATGTAGGGCTCAGTTCAATAAAGAATTATGCTGTGTTAGGGTTTCTATGGAATTTAGTCATAAAAAGTTCAGACTGTACTAAAAACTAATTAATTCTGTGGCTTTGGTATTCATTGAAGACTCCCTCCTCTGTGCACCAATAGCTAACATTATGCCCTGAAGGGTGTGCATGCCAAAAAGGTGGAAAAGGATATTCTGAGCTCGAAAGACTATAGCACAGTAGGGTCCATTAAAAAAAGGAACTTTCTCAAATAGTTTGAAAGATAATAGAGCTGCCTGCAGGCAGCTTTAACTTGCATTCTGGTCAATTATATGCAACTATTTATTACACTGGTTAAAATAAATACCACATCAATCTGGGCTACATATGGTACCCATGTAGCATCTAGAGATGAAATATGCTCAAAAAGAATTTAGCAACTTTTGCAGTACATACATTAAGCTTTTGTAGTGTCTTCTGATGCAAGTATTTGACATGTATATAATGTTAGTGGCTACAAGGATTTTTCTGAGACTCCATAATGTTCACCCAGAGCACCTGGGATTCTTGAAAAAGCTTGTTAAAAATAAGAAAAAAGCTGACAAATGTTCACTTAAAAAAATAAACCACCTGAGCTGAAGGCAGTGAAGGCACCAGAACAGGAGGTATTTTTCTAATGCATTGACCAAAACCTAAGTCCTCCACTCATTGCAGCTCTTAGCAGCAAACATTTCTAACCTGTGCATGGAGGGAGATCTTCCCCTGAACTGATACTGACCCATGCATTTGCTTCATGCTGCCCACATTCTGCTGTTTGGATGTAGCCCACAAATATTTGTTTGAATTGCAGCATGGCTCACACAGCCACGACAAAAATCTTTGAATGACAAGTAACTTATCTATTGAATTGAACCCTTGTCTCATAGAAATAGGAATGTTAAAAAAAAAAAAACAGAAAGAAAAAGCCATCGATTCTCCTCATTTTAAAAAGTGATTTTTTTGGGGGGGGGGGGGGGAAATAATGCTATTTTGCATATCATACCAAGAATGCCAGCTGCCAGGAACACCAGATAGACAACAGGAAGTATCCGATACTAGTGCAAACAACTGTGCTCATCAAAATATCTAAAAGACAACTTCTGAAAACAGGGAAGCTTTAAATTACAGGTGAGAATATTTTTTTTTGCTATTTATAGACACAGTTTTTGTTTTAAAGACATCTCTTGGAAGCAAAATAACCAAACTGACTTGCACAACCATGCAAGTATTCTTTTTTTTCCTTATGGTTTTATGTTTTCTGTTACATACCAAAACCCATTAGTACCACTAAAAGAGCTGAATGCAATTTCTTAAGTAATTCATGTGGCAGATTGCTTGCTTGAATCCATTTGAGTTCCTTGAGATACAGTATTTTTTAAAAAAATAAAGATGGTGCTCTGCACAGATCAGAAATTTTAGTATCACCTAAGGACCTAGCCAGCTTCTTCTACATTTCTTTCTTTTTAATGGTAGAGCAAAACATAAAAAGCTTAAAAACTTGACAGAATACACCAATGAGAAATACTGCCACAGGTTGTTAAAACATTTCTTGCACACTGGCAAAATGCCACTTGCAAGGCAGCCATCTACCTTTTTTGGTGAGATGCTTTTTTTTAGAAGACTGATGAGATAGCGATTAAAAAAAAAGGTGATATACTAACTCACTTTCATGAATCCAACCCTTATTCTCATATTTATGGTTATGTGTCCAAATACTGGTGTGTATATAACTTTCTTCCCTCTGTGAAATTATTTGAAAGGAACTGGTTTACAAATTTTTTTTTTTAAAAAAAAGGACCAGCATTTATTTTTTTTGCCAACAAATCTTTGCAGGCATTACATTTGCATTAGCAGTAAAAATATTGCAATGAATTTTCACCTCACAAAGCTTTCTGTAACCATCTGTCAGGAAACCTGCATTAGCCTGGAGTAAGCATCACTTCACGTATACTTTTTTTCCTTACTCTAAGGTTAAAAAAATTCAGTTTTAATGATGATGTGAACTAATTTCATTAGATAGAAATTAGGACGATGTGAAGAATGCACAGGGTAAGGCTTTAAGCATCTGACTTAGGGTGATCGGCTTTCTCGATCATGGCAAGCTGCATACCCAAACCTTTCCATGTCAGAGTTTCAAGGCATTTGTCATTGCTGGCAGGAACAAGGGTAGTTGTAATTCATGGGCCGGGAGAGGAAGGGGCTCCTTGGCCCCACAGTCTCCCCTCCACCAGCACAACCCCTGGCCTCATAGGCTGGAAACCCACTGTCCTCAGTTCCCAACCCAACAGGAAATAACAGTGTTGATGGTTTCTTTTTTCTACAGTGACATCAAACATTTATAGTGACACATATAAGAATATATTATATATTTATATAAATATATAAAATATTTATATAAAATATATAAATAAATACATATACAAAATATGGCATTACTTTCCAGAGATGTTACATTTCACAGGCCACCTTTCCTTATCCAGATTTCATTGTCATACAGAATTTGTCATGAAGTTCAGTAAACAATCAGCCTCAATGAAAAAAATATTGCCAAAGTCTTCCTTATGTGAAAGCATCACATACCAGAACAAAACCAAATCACTTCTCTTCCAATTAAAAGGACATATAACATCATGGCAGACAACTGGTTTAAATATTTAAACCCAATGGTTCTTATTCTATGCTTAGATGCAGGCAAATAACTTCTACCAAAGTCAAAGCAAGCAACAATTGTGTGTAGCGTAAATGAAGCACGCGGGTCTCAACACCCAGGTCCACAATCCCCCCATCTTGTCAGCATTGTAATAAACAGGAGTTCCTCATACAGGATATGTGCTTTGGTAGAGTGTACCAAGACAACACAGAATAGATACAGCTTTTCAAAATAAATAAGCAAATAGAAAGGGTGGTACTGTAATGGCAATTTTTTGTCCACAAATATTCATTCTATATTAGTGTGAGCAGGAAATGTAGGAAATGTAAGCCCTGTTGCACAAACTGAAGCAAAGGACAGACAGAAGAATGCTTCACCGAGAGCTTCAGTGCAACTATTATCCTTTCCAGTGGCATAATTCAGTAATGGGTACATTAGAAATACCAATAAAATAAAAAAAAAATTAAAAATTTTTAAAAAAATATTATCTTGGTACTCGTAGTTACTTCAAACAACAACTTAGTATCTTCTGGAAACACTTCCTTTGCTCCACAAATTCATTTCTATTATCTAGAATAGGTCAGTGTGTATGCATATGGATCTATACATATTTGTAAATCATTCCATACCCTTACTTTCTCTTTGCATACAGAAGTATACACTAGAATTATTGTGTAGTATTTGGTATTCACATGTTACATTTAAATAAAGTTTATTAAAAAAAATTATATTAAATACAGACTAACAGAATATTCATAATATATTTTACAGAAAAAATACCCATGTCTTTATTTTAGAAATACGTTTCTTTAAAAAGTTCTTTGAGATTTTTATAAAACTTTTTACCCGTGAAGATAAGTTTCCCATCAGACCTGTAAAAAAATGATTAACCTTTAAATCCTTGTGGGTTTGTTTTTTTTCTTTAATACTCTTACAAGTTTACAATCTATAAATTCTTTAAAATAAAAAAACAGTATCTTTCGGGATCAAATTGGTCACAGGCTGTTCTTTAAAAAGTCAGTGGAGACTCCCTGAATCCATTCTGAAGTGCCTTTTGTTTTTCTCTCTCTCTGGGTATCAATAGTGCAGGTTTACGTGGGAATTCAGAGCTCCCTGCATGTCCTGTAGGCAGCCCAACGCGTGTCGGTGGCAGGGTGCAGCTGCTGCAGCAGTGTTCGCGGAGGCTGCGACTCCCCATCCGCCATGGGAGGCAGAGCTCGGTACTCCACGCGCAACGCAGTCCACAGTGTTTGCCCAGCCCCTCCAAGGTCTCTGCGAGGTCCGGTGGCCACGCACAGATGCCAGAAGAGCTGGCACCCAGCCCTCATTTGCTTTCCAAGTTATAGCAGTGGACATCTCCTTTTCCCTTCCCATCATACCCGGGAAGCGGCTGTCCGTATTTATCCACACACCAGCAGTAACCCCTCTTTCGGCCTTTGGATGGGCGACACTGTAACAGAGTAAAAGATCCAGTTAGCATTATTTTTGTTCTCTTCGCTCTTAGTGTTATGTATCAGGGATTCCTGCTTATTTGATAGCTGCATTTCCATATCCTGGGCATATCTGACAGCATCAAACAAAATATTTATTACTGCTACGAAGTATTGCAATAAAAGATTACCTGCTCTGCCTGTCAACCCCTTTGGGTCTAATTATTCCATAATAAAACTGCTCTGAGAACTACCAGAAAACAGCCTTATGAACTACTCCCTATTATGTTAGGCAGCACAGTTGCCCCCTCTGAATACCAGGACTATTTACAACAGTACGGACTGACGACTGGGACCCATCTTTGGAAAAGAAAGTAAATGCATTTGCTCTACGCTAAAGCACAGGTCTGGTGAGACAGCCATTGCAGCAATAAACACCCTTGGCTTATATCTGTTTGCTGGAAGAATTTCAATACTCTAGTTGACATTTATTAACAGATACCTATCTTTCTGTAATGGAGTTATCACTTCAACAACTGCTAGATGTACTAGAACTTTACATGTATATTTTCCTATAAATAAGGTTGCTTATAGACTATAGTCTATAACCTATGTCAGCTTTAGAAGTGGCCTGGTGGAATTTGCTAGCAATGCTGACCAACCTGAATCTACCACAGGCAACGACACTGAACTTCTACAGAAACAGCAATACAGTAAAAATGCATTAGAAAGTCTAGCACGTACTAAGTAACACAGGAACCCAAGGAACCAAGAATGGTAAAAACTAGACAAAAGGAGATGACATGCTGCAGGTTTAATTCAGTACGCAACCTCGCACGCAGTTACATACTGTGAAACTCTGGGACCCCTCAAGGTTTTCACCCACTTGAAAGACGTGTGTCTCCACGACACAGATTATCTCACTGGGCTTGCCATGGTCAACCTCATTGCCAAGACACAGCCTCCATGTCAGCTAAGTTTTGAGATGTGGTGACACAGGATTTGCTACAAATGCTAACAGAGGTGGCTGTTTAGTCAGGACAGATTTACAAAGGAGCTGGTGACATAAATATACCTCACTTTTCAAAGACTGAGGCTTCATGTGTTGCATCACCAACATGAAGGAAGATAGGCTAGACTGAAGCTACTTACGGCCCTCAACACTGTAAAGGCTCTCATGCAAGCAGAGCAAATGCCACCTCTGAGATCATACTCACAGCAATTCCAGTATTTCAGCAGTTCAGGCTGGTACAAGTCAGGTAAACTTTGCCACTACGGCTCAACTGCTTGTTCTCTGGAGTCTAACAGGCATGTCCCCATCTCCCATGTGGGTATGGCAGCAGCTCACAAAGCTAAGTGTCCTTTCCATGTGCAGGTACAGAAGGAAACATCAAGCAAGTGTTGGGCTTCACCTGACCCTTTCTACACCTACTTTTGCACCTCAGGCAAAAGGGTGGTTATTTTGAACAGAGCTGTGAATATAGGTCACTCCTGGGACAGCCTGCACCAGCACATTGGCCCCTGAGCCAACTAGTTTGTGGCAGCATGAAGTAGGGTAGACAGTCTTCACTAGGAACTTGTGAAAAAGAGATGGGAGCAGATCACACATTAGACACAGATTTCTGAACAAGCTTCCATCTTGTTTATTTTATTTTAGAGTAAATGAAGTAATGTTAATCACTGTAACTGCAAATTACCCTTGTGATGTATTTTAGAGTAACAATCCCAATGCAGAAATAATACAATGCCTCTCTTCCCTGAATTTGCAGCCCTTCTTCATTAGCCCGATACAAATTGACAGCAGCATTAAGATCAAACTTAAACTATGTATCAGCTTATTTTAGGAGAGGGTGAAGAGCCACATTAGTAATTTGCTAAACTATGTGGTTAGCTGCATTTGAGTTGTAGTTACCTGTTCGGCTGGTTTTCTCTCCTAAATCTTTAAACTTAAGTTTTACAACTTATGTTTATTGTCTCAGAAGCCTGACCAGGGCTTGCGGGTATTCTCCAGGATTTCTGTGAATTGCTGCTCAAAGTCCAGTGACATCAATGGGAAATTTTCCTTCAATTTTGGTCCCAACTCTAGCTTAAGTGGTTTTGACATTTAGTGACTTAAATTCTTCATGCTCAAAACTGAGGACTTCAAAAACAGCAGCCTTTCCACAATTTAAATTTTACAGAAAAGGAAACTGAGGCAGCAGTTCTTGAGCTGTTTTTCCCAAGACAGCAGGCACAGATGGAGCCTGAATTAGAGCACAGGGCTTCTGGCTGACAGCCTGATAATCCAGCAATGAAACTACACTTCTGCTAGTAATAGCAACACAGCCTCCCCTTTTAGAAGTACTATATGAAGTATGTTACACAACTCTTGCTGATTCATAAGCTTGCATCACTCTCAAAACAAATGATCAGTTAGTTATCTCATGTTGTTGGGAGGTTTTGCTTTTTACAGTTCCAAAATTGATTTTTGGAATTAACGACAACGTGAGGTTAGTCTGCAGGAACACCTTCCCTACAAATAATATTTTTTTTTTATTTCTTGTAGACAACCCATTCGGAAAACAAAACGCTTAGATCATTCTGCAGCTGAAACAACGCTCTGTGAGGAAGCAATTTTCCAATCTGCGATTTTGTACTACCTGCTCAGCCATGCTATCAAAAGTAAAGCACTTCTGATTCAAAAGTGATACTTTTATCCTGAAGCAGCTAGCTTGCATTCCCTGCAGAAGTGGTGGATAGTTCATATGGAAAAAATATAAATATCTGCCTCTTCTGAATTTTGTACTCCACATACATTTCAAGGCTCTGCCCAGCTCTTCTGTATGACTTCAGAAGTCCAAAAAGCTGGAAAACTGCCCAAGCTGTGGAACCAGTAATTACTTCTGATAGAAACCCCAGCTGCCAGCTTCCATGCCACCTGCCCCTCTCCCTTCCACAAAGAAGTGCCGCAGAGGCATTCGTGGGGCACAGCAAAGCATATGGTATCCCATTGAATTCCTGGTCATCCCAGAGGTCTCCGTGGAGCTACAACTGCGGTCTCCTGGAACAGACAGCAGACAGCATTGACATATACCGCGGGCCATTCTGGCTCCCGCCAAGCCCAGCTCTGTTTTCAGTGGAACGATGCCAACTCACATTTAGGTAAGTATCTGGCTCCAGTACACAAATATGGGGCAATTCTAGTAATTGCCCCATATAATAATTCTAATTTCATCAAAACCTTTTTTTCCACGCTTGAGGCAGAAATGTGCCTGTATCAACCTATTCCACGTAAATATACCTATATACCACAGTTGAATAATACAACCTTACATGTGTGATTTATTAAGACAAAGAATTCTAAATTTTAATAGGTCTGATTTTTAAAAAGTTTATATATAAACACAAGGTGTGAAATATTTTTCATGTTATACCCTGACAGGCAAATTTATGTTCTTAAAATTGTTTCACACATGCAAATTACTCCCTATGTTTTTTCCTGAAAAGTCAATTTCTAGATATCCACAAATGTCTTGAAAAATAACTGCTTTCAACTTGACTGGAAGAGCAGGTGACCAGGAAGGCAGAATACAGTAACATGTGAAGTGCCTCTTGAATGAGTTTTAATGCTTTCCAAGGTGATCATAATTTATCAGATTCCTACCATCACACCCCTATCTACGTTATCATCCTAGGCAGTGGTTTTGGCAGCTGTTTCCAGAATTAAAAATGCCTAGCTCACACTCATTTTTTGATGGATTTATTGTCTATTTCCTACTAGCAGAGGCTGACTCGTTGTAAACCCACATGGGAGAGATAAGATGGTACACAAACAAAATCCATCCTTACAGAGGGTTTGCCTTGAGGAAAATCTTGAAAGAAATTTCTGAATTCAGGAAATTTTGGAATTATACCAAGAAACACATTTGGAGGCAGGTCACTAACTAAACACTGGAATTAGATGGGATGTGCACACTACACAAAGAACCTGGCATGTCTTGCACTTCCCCAAGTTCCTGAATGAGCTTCAAGGGCAGCACTGAATGGAGAACGCGGCTGTAGCTCAACCCAACACAACTAAGGCATAAATACCTACAGTTTCAGTCTGCATTTATCAAGAAAGATCACAAACCCAGAACCAAAGAGGGCTGAGGCACCATCCTTGCTGCAGAGTAACTACTAGATGTATCACTTTCACGATAACATGACCTGGATTTTGGAAGCAATCTGTGTAGCACATAAAGGACAGATACATACCTTTCTCAAGTTGCTTTTAGCAATATGATCCAGTGCAGTTCTTCTAGGAACACTCAAGCAGCTATTTACAATTCAAAGCATTGATCTATTGCAGTCATATGGTAACTGCAACATTTAGCTCTGTGGGTTATTACAGAGGCACTGCTTTTTTTAAACCAAAGGGCATTAGTATCTAGGGCACCAGCCAACCGATGTGTGATCAGGTATGAAGTTTCCCAAATGAATCTGTTGTCATGACCAACAGAAAATAAAAACACTGTCCCCACTTGACAAGGTTCAGCACTATCACATCAGGTCCTAAAACTGGAAATGAACTAGTTCCTCTGTAAAATGATACATAATGCACCTTGCTGGCAAGATCCTTCAGCAGGATGCTGAAAAGGTGAAGTGCACTCATTGAAATGATCAAGACTCAGTACTTACTTGCTTTTTCTTGTAGAACCCCTTCTTGTCACAATTTGGAATATGAAAGCCCCTGGGACTCAAGACATTCAGGATCTTTAGGTGGTTTAAAGTGTCTTCCATTTCTCTACGACAGGGACCCTGTTAATGAGCATGTTTTAGAAAACATAAATGAAACTTCATTCCCAAATGCTGTCTTTCACACAAGAGTTAATACATCTTTAAAGGGCAAGAAACACAAACCCAAATAAATCCACTAAAACAAAGGGATGGCTGGGTATGTCAAAAGGCAAGACTATTCACAGATAAAATTCTGACTTTCTGCTTTATTCAGGATAAACTGATTTCTGAAGACTGAAGGCCCTATGCTATGCTGAGGCTATGCTGAGGCATAGACTGGCATTTCCAGTTGAAATCCCAGCCACATATACCTACAGGAAGGCTTAACCAGTATGTAAATCAATCATATATAACATAACTTAGGTTTGGAAAAGCTGGCCTTGCATCAAGCAGGAAAAGAAGGTAGGCAACTGGAAATACACCACTTGGTGGATTTTCCCTAATGTCATTTGATTTTTGTGATTCTGCTGGATTTGAAAGCTTAAATGAAATGGATTTAATTGAAAACAAGTAGTTTGGCATAATGTATAGGTATATATAAAAATACTGCAACTTTGGACAACAATTCCCAATTTCAACTGGACTAAATGGATGCAGCCACGCAAAGGAATGGTTGCACACAACAGTCTCATTAGAGAAGTACGCCACTTTTTGCCTCACTTTCTCCATCGGCAAAAGGCGACAACAATGTAGTGAGGATCAGCTCTAGGACAATGAGCCAAAAAGAACTTCCATAAGCACTTTTAAGAGCATGTCTCAAATGCCAACTAATTATTTCTCACTGCAGCCCTTCAGGGCAGGGAGTACGGTGTTAGGATCCCCACTCTGCAGTCAGAAAACCAGGAGCGGAGGAGTTCACGTTTTGCCAGAGGCCAAGGCGGCAGTCAGTGTCAGCCATGGGATTCAAGAGTCACAGCCTACAAACTCTGTGCTTAGCTACGCTCCCGTCTGGGCACATTACTGGCTTAGTCCACCAGCCTGCTTCTTCAGCAGAGACCCGAAAAAATTCCTTTGCATGGTTGCATGGGTTTAAAAGGTTTAAGTTGCTGTATCAACACAAAGACTCATTTGGTGCAAATTTTAATTAGTGAAGTAATGACATTTAATATTACCACTTGAAAGTATAATAGTTTGCTCATGTAAAGTGCCTTTCATGTGAGTGTCTGAAAGCATACAGACTCCACAGTTCTACTGGAGTTTAAAATTGATTTTTTTGGTTAGCAAAGACCTTCCTTGCTGCTTTCATATGTCTTCTTTCAGTATCAATCTCGCAAGGTCTAAACATGCACTTTAAATTGCTGCTCTTATTGTCAGTTCCTTAAAAAAACAAAACTGCTCAGACATGCTGACTGTAAATCACACACATTCAAATATTTGGTCCCAAGCTAGGCCTACAAAAAGATCAACAGCTTTCTTTTAATTATTATTTTGAAGCAGGCTTCCAAAGTCAGAGAGATCAATATCAAAAGCTAACATGCAGGCACAACTACAAGGGTATCTGCTGACAAAGGCACCTGTCCCTGATGGACTGACTTCTGATTCTTACAGACACCAGCAGCCTTGGTAAGTTGGTACGCCTTTGCTCACGGAGCCCAACTATCACATAAGTGAAGTGTTCATCCTAGCTAGTTAAGACCACAACCCTATTTCCTTGGAGCTACCAAAGTTCATTTTTTTACTGTTGGCAGTTTACTTCACGTTTTTGGGAGGAGGACATGCTGGAAGGCAGATACAGTGTTTTTACTAGACGGCCTAACATCAGTGACAAACTAAACATGCATCTTCACCACCATTGCTGCGTTAACTTGGAGGCCACACTTTCTTCAGACACAACTTTCATACAGGTTTCAAAACCTTCTCTCGCAGATGTCTGGTTTCAACAAAAGCGCTCTGATTAAATGCCAAAATATATCCAGGCATCTGGCACAAGGACAACCACTGGGTTATCAGCCAGGATGTCCAGTAAGCAGAATTATTCTCCCCTCAAGATTCACCACACTCCAGCTGCCCTGCAAATCCTCTGGGCACAGTCAGTAGGAAGGAATGGCAGCTCATGTGTCCAGAAGCCTTTGCATTTATGCAGGGGCACCAAGCAATGACTGCAAGTGGAGGTGGTGTTCAGCACCTCATACAAACAATGACTGATGATAGGTCAAGATCCTAACCCTCAACGCAGCCAAAGTTTATCTCCCTTGATTTGCGCTGTGGAGTGTGAACACAGTGTCACTACACTGAATGTGAAACATCCTTTTTCCATTATTGCAACCCAATAATGCTGTTTGCAACCAAATTTAATGACACTATTAAACCTGTCCCAAGTCCACTCACACGAATGAGCGACAATTACGGGGGGGGGGGCAAGAACTTTCCATCTCTAAGAAATAACTTAGTGAAAACTACATTGTATCAATGTGAATGTCATTGCCTTAGGCCTCCATGTTTTCTGAATGTGATCTGCTCCCTCTGCTGATTGACTGCATTTGCATATCCAATAGTTTTACTGGTTAAAGAGCCCGAATGCTCTACATGGCTACAACAGTTACCACCCTTTAGTTATTTAGTTTATTCACCTTGTTGTACGCACAACATGCATATGCATACACATGCACACTCACATGCTGGGAAGTGCCTTTCCATTTACAAAAGTACTCACGTATTCAGTCTCTTGTTTGGATTCAGAAGAGAAATTCAGTGTATCTGTACTCTGTGAATCATATTCCACTTTATAGCGCTGCGTATTTTTGGCCTGCACTTTCCTGATGATGTCTATTTTGATGTGTGGTGGATGCGATTTGGAATCGGGCACCCTGTGAGGGTTTGGGATGGCCTGATTTTCGATACTGCTGGCACTCCGGTCTTCTTCTTCTGAATCACTGGAGTTTCCTTCGAGAAGAACAAATGCAGCAAAGGTACAATGTTAATCAACTGCCAGCTGTGCCGGGAAGGGCGACCAGCCACTAGACTAGTCCACGTCCTTCCTTTTCCTTTACAAAACTGCGATACAGAGAAAGACAAACAGCTTCGCGCTCCGCATGCACCAGCCCCTCTGCGGTCAGGCGATGCCTTTTGCGCTCGCTGCCGGCAGCCGCGCAAGGGACCCGCCGCGCCGCCCGTCCCGGCTGCCCGTGAACACCGCAGGACGAGCCCCCTCCGCCCCCCGGCAAGCCACCGCCGCCCCGTTTCTCGCCCCGCGGCGGCCGCCGCCGTTCCGCCGGCCGGCGGGAGGGGGCAGCTCTGCGCCGCCGCGGGAGCGGCCGCGGCCGCGGGAGCCCGCAGCAGCCCCACCGGCGCCGGGGGCGCGGAGCCTTCCCCTCCCCGGCCACCGCTGACCCGCGGCTGATTTAATCAACTCCAGTCCGACGCGGCTGGCTCGGGTAACTTATGGGCTGCACTGTAACTCTTTGTCCTCCCCGGGAAGGTAATTTTTTTTTTTTTTTTTTTTTGGTTTAAAGAGGCGTTAATACAATAAATTCTACCATGCTGTTTCATGGTTCTAGTTAGCTATTTTTAACACTTTTTCTTAATCTTATTCTACATACAGAACAGGAAAGGAAAAAAAAATAGCACGTTTTCATTCTTCTGCTATTAAACTCAGAACCATTTCTAGGTGTACAAAATACATTTTAAAGGTAACGGACAAAAAATGCTTCATTCTGTAATGGTGTCAAAGGAAAACCACCTGCTTTCACCACGAGCTTCAAAAATATTTTCTCTTTAAACTACCATCCGCAAAAATACAGGAGAAACACATTTTTCCAAAATACTTCATAAGCCCAGTGTTCCTGTACCTTCTGAGGTATTTGTCTACACTGTGTTTCCCTCCAAAGACTCCTGCAGTGTCACTGTAACTGGCTGCATTTCCTCCAGGGGATATTTCAAGTTTGGATATTCCTATCAGCCAAGCAGCTAAGTACCACTAGTTGCCGCCTTGGCTGCTGGCCACTTTTTTTTTTTTAAGGAAATCATACTGGGAGTGCACAACGATAACTGATGTGCAAGGAACATCCTGGAAATCTGTATTAAAATTATACTTGATGACTCACTGAGAAACCACAAAAGCCAAGAAATTCAGTGCTAAACCTGAAAGCCCATGTTCCCATAGCCCATCGACTCCAAATATTTCAGCATAGGCAGTACAGTCGCACTGCCAATACACAGGAACAGGGGAGGAATGTGAGGAGGAGGAGGAGGGATCTGAGTTAACATCTTAGTACCGGTGGTTTTAGTGTAGCCACTGCTGGCAATGGACATAATTGATCAGAAAATCCAATTCCCAGTGCAAATGGATTAAGGAAGTTTAAGTCTTAAGTCTAAATTTCCTGGCTTTTGTGGGTTTAACTCAGACTCTCAGAGGTATTTGAACATATTTTTGGTGGTTTAATGTCCGGTTTTTAAACAGTGGTATTTTTTTTTCCACATTCTCGATGAAGTCTACAAGAAATGACACAATAAAATGTTATAAACCTGAATCTCCTAAATGTAAATACTATGCCTACTAGGTTTTCTGCAATTAGTTTGCTTCATTAGTTTGCCTCCTCTACCAAAAATAAGTAGAAATATTCTTTATGTGCATTAAATAATTACCAGGCTGGTCATTTCATTTTAGATAGACCATCATGTTTCAATAGCACTTCTTATAGTTCAAATTGGAATGGTTGTAATGCTGCATTTTAAACTGTAAAGCATATTTGATTAACTTGGTTTCATAAAACTTGGTGCCATGCTAGCTTTACACTCTCCTAACAGAAACAAAGCTGCTATGAGAGTTACTTGCTCTCTTTTAAAAAGCAGATTAGAAGGGTTGCACATGCATCCTACTAGTTAACACTTCCATGCCTAAAAAAAAAACTGAACTGGAAAGTAAGTCAGTGGCCTACTACAGTTGCTGTAAGAAGCTGCTGTAATGTACACCACTCCATACTGATTTCTAGCACTTTCTGTAAACTAGGAAGGACCAAATGTGTAGCACGTGACGCTGGACCTAGATGTGTGTAAGGGAGATGATGTGATCCTGCTCAGGGAGGGCGTGTACCAGGGAGTGTTGGATTTAGAGCTGAAACTGGAGCGGTCCCCATGAGGAGGTGGGCACTGTATGTCACACAGGTTCAGCGCACTTCTTCCTTCCTGCACCCCAGGTTTACAACCTTCACTACTCAAACGTGAACTGTAAGGGTCCTACTTTGCACTTTTTAAGGAATCAAAGCTCCCACTGATTTCAAAGTTGGAGTTCTCCCTCAGCCAAGAATGCAGAAACAGGAATTCGGCATCTTGACCGTTTAGGCTGAAAATGGAAAGATTTTCAGCAAAGTGCAGCTCTGTCTTCCCCTTTCTCCTCTAACAGTCACTGATGAAAGCACAACCCCTCCATTAGACGGCACCAACTCTCAAGTATGGAGGAGAGGTCCCTCATTTCTTATTCATGTGAAGGATGAATATGCAGAGCCAAGTTCACGTGATGAGGGAAGCTCCTCCATGTTCCAATGAGATTTAAAACTCCAGGGAGCACCTCTGAACTTTCATTCAAATTGTCACAGCTTGGGAGCAGCACATAAATCATTATAATAAGGCATCTCCTACTCTCATAGCAGCCAGTTAACTGGAGCACTGGTGCCACTTCCTCAGCTAAGGAGAGGCCAGCCAAAGAGCCCCTGCAACCTAGCAGAAAAACTCCTGGCGCTTTAAAAATGCAAACAGTGGAAAGCCTTTTGACACACTTTTCTATTAAATAAATGTTAACATACTTGCTGTTGGTTAGCAAACAGTTTAATGAAATGTTTGCACAGAGGGACTGTGCCTTCTTGATCTGAATCCCGAGTTTCCCTGTCTTAAGTTTCCAAATGTGCATGCTAACAGAACTTGTTCCAACCGTCCCTTCCTCTTCAAACAAAACAAAACCCGCTCTGTGAACGTCTCATTTACAAGACATGTAAGAGGTACGGGAAAGCTTCGTTTGACCAAAGATTTATTTGCAGTGCAGGCAAAAAACCAACGTCCTCTTAAACACTGCTGTGCAAACTCTTTGTTCTGAATAACCACCTTCCCAGGCCAGGGGAATAGGGGAATTATTTAACCCCTTTTTCTTTTTTTTTTTTTTTTTCTGTGTTTAGCATTCCCCTGACTTAGTCACGCTGCAGCACAGGAGTTAGCCCACGCTCTCCAGCTTTCTTGTACCCTCTTTCCAGGAACACTGGGGACAAATCGCGAGGATTTCGCCCTCTCTCCGTGCAGGCTCTGCAGCCTGGCAGCCCCACGCACCCGCAGAAGCAACATGCACACACACCCCCCCAACCTCCCGTATTTTTTAAAAAAGAGCAACTCTGTCTCTTTTACGAGGAGCTACTTCTCAGCATGGGGGTCGAAGAGATACACGCATAAATAAGGCGTAACAGGTAAATCTTCCTTTCCTCCGCCAAAACCGACCGCAGCCCCGGCTACGCGGCTGCCCACGGAGCCCCCCGCGGCCCGGCGGCCGGCAGGCAGCGCCGGCAGCGCACGAGGGGCCTTCCCGGAGGAGCGGCCCTGCCGCGAGCTGCCCGCGCCTCCCCCCCTCCTGCTGCGCGCAACTCGGGTTTTAACTTAAAGGAACAAATAGCAACCGAAAGCGAGGAAGCAGCAGAGGAGAAGGAGAAGGAGAAGGAGAAGGAGAAGGAGAAGGAGAAGGAGAAGGAGAAGGAGAAGGAGAAGGAGAAGGAGAAGGAGAAGCGCCGCGCACGCCCGCCCGCGAGGCCCGGGCGCCCCCCGGCGCAGCCCCTTACCTGCAGCGTGCGGTCCGGGCAGCAGGAAGGCCCGCAGCCTGCCGCCGCCCGTGGCGTTGGTGCAGAGCCCGCGGCCCTCCAGCAGCGCCTGCAGCGGCCGCGCCTCCTCCCGCCGCGGCTGGCAGCTGAGGCCGGCGCCGCAGCGCTCGGTGTAGATGCCGCAGGGCTGCCCAGCCCGCAGGGCGCAGGTGAGGCAGCAGCCGCAGCCGGGCTCCCGCACCCGCTCGGCGCAGTCGGGCTGCAGGGGCTTGCACTGCTGCAGCGCCCGCGCGTCGCAGGGCTCGCAGCGGACCACCGGCCCCGCCAGCGCCGCCGCCGCCGCCGCCCGCCGGGCCAGCAGCGCCAGCGCCGCCGCCGCCACTGCCCAAAGCACGCCGGGCCGCGGCACCATGGCAACCGGCGGAGGGGGGCGGCCGCGAGGCGCCCCCGCGCACCCCCGGCGGCCCAGCGGCCCGGGCAGAGCCCCCCGCCGGCGCGCACACGCCGCCGCGGGCGGAGGGGAGCGGAGCGGCGGGCGGGGGGCTGCGGGGAGCGGCGCCGGCCGCCGCCCGGGCCCCGACCGGCGCGGGGAGGCGGGCGGGCTGCGCTGCGCTGCCGGCACGCGCGCACCGACCCTCTCTTCAGCCGCCTGCCCTTAAATCACATCGAGGTAGTAACAGCTCGCTGGCAACAAAGGCAACTTTTTCCTTCTTTCCCCCCCTCCCCTCCCTGCAGAGCGCCTGAATCACTTGGCTCGACACTAACTTTTTTTTGTTTTGGCCACACACAACACTCAGGAAAAAAAAAAAAAAAAAAAAAAGAAAAAATACAAAATACAAAATAAAACGCTTTGTAAAAGTAAAATAAAAAGGTAAAAAATATTTTAAAAAAGCCAAGCCCAGACGGTCTGAAGAAAACTTGGTCCAAAAACGCTTCAGAAAAGAAAGAAGGAGAAAGAGCGGAGGTAAGGGGGGGGAAAAATAGGGGGAAAAAAATAAATTAAGAAAGCAAGGTTCCCTTCTTTTTATTCTCTTTGCCGCCTGCCACCGCCTCCGCTCCCCGTCACTCCGCGCCCATCTGTCCCCTCGGGCCGCCCGGGCCGCCCTATATAGCGCCGCGGCCGCGGCCCGCCCCGCGCCATGAATAACGAGCGGCGCGGCGCGGCGGGGAGCGCCCGCCCGCGCCAAATCCAGGTTTCGGTCACGGCGGGCTGTGAGGGCGGGGCGGGCCGGGCCGGGGGCCGGGGGGGGCGGTGGGGGGGTGGGTTATGGGCTCTTCTCAGAAATCAGCCGTCCAGGGTACGGCTCTGGGGAGGGGGGCACGTCGTGTGCCTTTTGTTTCATGAAAAAGTGGTTTCTGTGCGCGTGTGTGTGCGTGTTTCCTTGGCAGCGGGAGAGGAGCGGCCGGCGGAGCTGGCGCAGGGTGCCCTTTTTTGGACTCCTGTCTGCGATCCCGCCTGCCTCGGGCCGCAGCCCCGGTCCCGGCCGGGCCGTGCCGCCGCTCGCCCAGGCAGCCCCGCACGCCGGCCGGGGCGCGCCGTGGGGCCGGCTCACGGCTCCCGAGCCCGCCGCGCCGCCGGGGGGGAGGAGGGGGAGCGGCGGAGGCGCGCCCGCCGGTGCGCTGCCGGCGCACAGATGCCGCTCGCCGGCACCGGCCTCGGTCCGTGCCGTGCCCCAGCGCCGTGCGTGTGCCCCCCCCCCCCCCCCCCGCAGCTGGTGAAGTGTTTTCGGGACTCTTACAGCGCTTTCCCTCCGGCCGTAAGAAAACGGTTTCCATTGCAACGTCCTCGCAAATCTAGGGGGGAAAAAAAAACCAAACCAAACCAAAACACCCCAAAACCCTCCCAGCTGTGAAATGCTACGTCGGTTTTGCACAGTGGATGTGTTTGCATTCTGTTCGTAGCCACTGCAAATTCCGCCCCCGTGCTGCTTGGCTTTCTCCGCTCCCCCTGCTAACTTGGCTTAACTTTGACGGAGAAAATCTGAATTGGCAATACCAAAATTTGTGACCATCCTTTCTGAAGCTCTCCTGAGAGCTGATGCAGGAGGGGATGGTGAGGTGTATACGTAGACATATATATGGTGTCTCAGCCATAGGAGCCTGCTTCTCATGCAAAATAAAACCAATAATGCCCGCAGATACAGGTTTATACAAATATATTCTGCCGTGGGAATGATAAGAGCCATGGGTTTTCAACCCCTCCATCATTAACACTGTTACATCTCCTTCCAGTAATTCATCGGCTGTTCATGTGTCTAAACGCAAGTGGAAGAGTGGAGTATATTGTTCAAGGTACTGGTCGTGATACTGCGAATCTCGACAACTGCACTTTTTACAAATCAGATCTTTTTAGATAACTAGAATCAACTACTCTGTTTTCTCTCTTCTTCATTCAGTAATTGTACCTTTCAAATACCATCTTCAAAGGGGCACCGTACATAGGCAAGATAAAAAATATCTGATTTTATGTGCGAAGAATATGGTGTAAGAGCAGAGACTTTTCCTCGGGAAATTAAATTAAAGATGTGTTGGAAGAAAGATCAGCCTTGCTTAATGCCCCGATGGGTGACTGCACCAAGGCTTTTCAGCCTTCTTTTGTCTTGTTGCTCATTTTGTTAATTGACCAAAAGAGGTCGCAAGTTGTCCAGGATTGAATTAGAGACTCAATAAATCCGTGCGAGCCCATCTACAAAGGAGGAATTGATCAACCACAACATACTGCATGTTTGGTTTCAGGATTGGTTTTTGGGTGGTGGTTTGTTTTTTTTTTTTTTTTTTGAGACTATTGCAGGAAAGTTTGCTGTTACCTTTTTATTTTACTTTGCTTTTAATAATTTTATAGGTGATGAAGTCTGAAAATCTTCGGGATTGTATTGGCGTGTATCGGAAGAAGTCAGATTAGGTCTAGCTGAAAGAGGCCCCTTCCTTTCTGCTCTAGCACTGACACGGTGGGGTAACACTGTACACTGTATATATACAGGCATCTCATCAGTTGGGGTGAACTTCTATAGCATGCCGCTTTCAAAACTGGAACAATAATGCAGGGGAAATGCTCAGAGAAGATAAGTAAAATGGGGCAAAGGGAACTAGGGGATGGAAGGAATGACAGAGAGCAACCCTCTCCCCTCACCACGGTCATACACCTCTTACACCAGTGTAACATATTTCAAACTGTGGCATGAATGTTTTTATCAAGCTGAAATTTGATTCCCACCATCAGAAAGACCTTTTTTTTCTTTCTCATCTTTCTTTTATAACATTCCTGAAACTTTGTGGTGCACCATTTTGAAGTCCTGTTAATACAAGGAGATGTCACCAAATAAAAATTGTCTACTTGCTTTTTTTTTTTTTTAATACACAGTTGGTGAACTTAGTATGTAATCTTAAATAGCATAAACCAAGGTTAATGAAACATCAAGGGACTCTGAACAAAAAGCACACCAAGTGGAAAATTAACGCTGTCAAAAATGTGGCTGAATCACCTTTGCAATAAGTGAGTAGAAAGCCAGTGATGTGTCAAAGATCAGGTCTGCCTAACAGCTTTTGCTAAACAAATAGCTATTTGCACTGTCTTAATCAATGGGCACTGCATTACAATGCAATTATATGAATGACAGAATTTGATTCAAAGCCCTACTTGGCAATCAGAAGATGGATACCAATGTATCTGGAAAGCCAGGTAAGAGATCCATAAAGAAAAAAAAAACAAACTAAACCCCCCAACACACACCTATAACTAGCAGCTGAATTACACTTACAGACCAAACCTTAGTAATATTGATGGAACAATTAATTCTATGTGGACAAGGCCAAGGGCTAAATATGCAAAGTAGCAATGTTTATAAGACTGTACCAAATCTGAACTTTCACATTTTACATCTACTATTCTAGAGGCTTTGCAATTTTTTTTCCTGTTTACTCAGTTCTACTGAGAGAAGAGGGAGAGACTAAAGTCATGTAGAGTTATACTGAAACTCTACATCAGTTCTAGAGGATGGAGAGCAGAAGAGGAACAACCAAAAGGCACTGTGCTTCACAGAATCTCATGTCCTCCTCCCACTGCTCTTGAAAGTGTAATTTATGGAAACACAAAGCGATGAACATTATTTCCCCTTCCACTTTATCCTCCCGCCTCCTTCATATTCAGCTCCCTCTCTTCTCTCTGGTGCATTAACTGAACTCACACCTTTTGTGTACTTGTTTTTTGGTGGCTGTGTTTGCTACAGGGACTAGACAGGGGAACTAGAGTTGTGGTTGAAGTAGCTCTACTTTCTGCTGCATGGTCACATTACATTTTGGAGCAATCCAGACTTTTTAGTGTAGTCCCATTGTACTGCATATGGTTATACTACCCGAAATTTAACTGTCAAGAATGTGAGTTTTCCTATATAATGCCATTTTAAAACTTGTGTGATTTTGCAACTCTATTCCAAAAAAAAAAAAAAAAATTCCGCAGAAATCTAGAGATACATAGCTCATCTTGGGTTGAGGGATAAATCCACATTTGCAAAGCATCCTTTAATTGGGGTCTCTCTGCTCTTTTTTTTTTTTTGCAGAGTTTGAAGTTTTATGTACAATAAACTTCTGGAGTCAGCAGAAAGTAGTATTTCCTCAATATGTTCTTGTTTTTCAGAGGAAGAACACTCAGATTTACAATGAAGTCAGTTGATACAATATGTACTTTACACTTAATTTAAATAATACTTTCTAGATCACTGTTTCCACAAAGGCAAGGATTGAGATCTCAGCATTATTTGTCACCTGTCTGTAAAAATAGTTTAAAGAAACTTGCCTGCAGACCTGCTCCTGGTAGGAGCTACACATGAACATCTCAGGCATTTTCCAGCTCCCCCTCTTAAGCCAAGTGTGCAAGCTTACGAATTAGAAAACTACTGGAATCCTCACAAATGCCACCCTGTGCCGCTTCTCTGAAGATGGCAATCTGAGTTCAGTGTGACAGAACAAACGAGAACTGAGTTTGGAAGCAAGTGAAATTAGGAAACCAAAGGAGAACAAACAAATCCTTTGTTGGGAAGTCAACTGAATGAAGACATTTTACACATTAGTGAAGACTTTTCAGGATTTGTCCGTTTCTTTGCTACAAGAGGTAGCATGCTACCATAATGAAAGGACATATAGTGATGGTATTACAGAAACAGCTACCAAACACTTCACTAATTGAGATGTCTTGTTAACCATGACAGAAGAAGGGAAGAGAGCTGACAGGTTTCCTATTACAAAGCTCTTATCCAGAGAGGTGTTCATCTCTTTTATGTACTAGTTAGACATTGTATAGTGTGTCATGGAAATAAAAATCTTATGGAATTTAAAGAGAATGGGGATTAGAGGGAGGAGGAAATGAAGAAAAAAAATCTAGGTCTCAGGACTTCTTCATAAGAAGAGACAAGATTGCTGCTGGACCTGATGTTCTCCACACCCACACCACAGTCAGCAATCTGGGTGTTGTGCAAGTTCCAAAATGCAGGTGTCATAAGAGGTAAAAGGAAAAACGCTGCTGCTTCAAAAGTGTACAGTCTGCCGGAGCTAGATTTACTGACACACTTGAACTTTTGTCCACAAGTGAAAAAAAACCCAAACATCCTACCTTAAAATCTCAGTGGAGTGTTGAAGTGGAAAGACAAGTGATTTGGATTACTGGAAGCAGACTGCAGCTGAGACTGGAGTGCATGGAGAACTGACCTTCTTTATGTGTATTTGGTTTTGAATTAATACATTAAGTTTTAGGTCATTCTATAAATTAGTGGGTCATGAACATCCCTCATGTTAAGGTGGATTTACATACAATCACTCAGGAGACAAAAAATATAATGAAGTATGTGAGAAATTAATTTTGCATGAGTTTACTCTTTATTCACCAATCCCACCTCTTCATGACACTATGCTACAGTACAATAATATCTCACTATATTTATAAAGTATTATCTATATTACATGTATTATGGAAAAAAGGCAGTAAAAAAAGGCCTGCAAATCTAGATGCCTTGTTACCATGTGGCCTTCAGAATAAGTCCCAAAGAAAAGAAACTCTTAAGAACTTTGCAGGATATAAGTTGAGCAAAAAAAATACCAAGTCGTAAAATCATCTGTCACAGGCTGGTGTTAGAGTTAAAAGGATAAGCTGTGAGTTCTGTTGAGAAGTTTCCCCTTACCAAAAGCATGAAGCTTTCTGGGGCAATCTGTGTGCAAAAGAAGATAGAAAGTTTTAAGTCCATTGTTTTAATTACTCAATTTAAAACCACACAAGTCTCAACCATTTCCAGCTGAGAATGGCATCTCTAACATCCTATATATTGCCCTAGCCATTGAACTACTGATTGTAAATTGACAATATTTGTCATACTTCCTCCCTTTGCAACTCTACTTTTTTGTTTTGCTTTATCTTGGATATCAGACTATGCATCATAGTCTCATGTTGGGCAGCATGGGATACCCAAAGCCTCTTTGGGCTCACAGGAGTTAAGGTCTTTTCTTCTATTGATCACATTGGGCAGGTATCAGGTCTATATGAATATCTACTGTCATGTATCTCAACCCTCTGGGTGCTAATGCCTAAGGAAGTGATAGGCTAGGATCTTATAATAACCAATTATTATACACAAAATTTTTACCAGTAACTTGGGTATGCAAATAGTATCAGGAAAAACACTCAATTACCATCAGTTCCCACTCTACTTCAGTTTACTCACCTATTGCATTTCTTTGACTAGGATTTTATTCTCTTGAAAAACGGCAGTGTTCATACTTTCCATTTTATAAGCAACTCATAATTTTGAGTACCTCTGTAATTAATTAAATAATGTTGATGTCCACCATGAGAATGCTGACAGAAAGCAAGTAATAACTGACTTCTCATCAGCAGACCCCCTTTAAAATGTCTCAAATATCAATTCCAAATCAATGGTCTTTTTTTTCTTTCCCAATGTAGGCCCCTATTTTTAAGAAGACTTCAGAAATAATATTGTTCTCTTGGACCTGCAGGGCATACTTTCAATAAAAGATACTAGTTGGTAGATTCTGAAGCTTTAAGCACTTCATAGTGCTTATTGCACAACATGTGCCTAACAGGCCTGTGAGGTTTTCAGTCTGAAACTATTTTCTTTACAATGGCATGTAACAAGAGTAGTGCAGAACCGTGCACAGAATTACAAAGGAGCAAAATCAGGGTACAAATATTGTACCTTCCTGTAGGAAAAATAAATTTGCTATACTTATTAGGACTAGTGTAGACACTTTAAAATGTAAGAGAAAGTCTTATGGATAAGAGGTGTTTCACAAGCAAGTTTTGTCTGATAGATGCTTTGTTGATTGCACATATGTCATTAGTGGGCATTTCAGCCTTTTCCCAAAGCAGAACAGGAGTAACAAAATCAAAGCATGACTGAGTTTAATACTTGCTGGGAAATTTGAATGGCTCCACAACAGTGAAGTATCTCTTGATGACTGAGGACTGGCACAGTGCAGTAGTATCACTATGAGTGATCTGATTCTAAATCCATCAAACGTGATAGGAATCTCTGTCCTTTTCGGAGCCATTAGTTAGGGTCTTTAACTGGAGTATAGTTTCATGCATGAATTTGGCCACTGGATGTGGAAACTGCAGAAGGGGATCCTCAGATCTGCTACAGACTGAAAGGAAGAATTTCCCAGGAACTCAACAGCAAAACACTTTTTTTTTTTTTTTTTTTAATATAGTCACAGTCTCAAGTCTGAGAAGCCATATCTAGAAAGAGAACAGAAATACATATGACGTATTTGATGACGCATGCTTAGTATCCCATGCTGTCTGATGCTTCTTGTTGTTGTTCTGTTTTTCAAAATTACATCTCCCTGAGGGTTAGTCAGAAAATGATTGTGATTTTTTTTAAAAAAGATTGTAAATAGGCTGGTTCCAAATTTCAGCATAGCTGTCCTTGCACAAAGCCTATCTTTGCAATTCACAAGAGTGCTGCATGTCTTGTTTTTGGCTCTGAGCTACATACTCTGTCAGTTCTTAGGAGAATCTGGAAAGTCAAATCACAGCATACAAACAAACATTCTGCTTCTTCTGTGTACAGTAGTTTCTCAGAAGGACAAATGTCACAAATGTTGCTGGAAAGATATGTACATCTCCTTGTTATATATGCGGGTGTGGCCAGAAAACAAGGGGGCTAAATCAAATCCTGTTCCTGCTGCTGAAGTCATTGGCAGTATTCCTGATGACCTGGGGACATTTGGGTCTGAACTAAGGAGTGGCCCTTCGATCCATGTGCATAAAGAGACATTGGGTTTAGTGGACTAGTCCAAAATACAGCCCTGAAGTGTACCCAGTGCAGAAATAGGAGCTTCTGTACCCACTGCTTCAATTTACTGATCTAATAGCACTGCAGCAGACTGCTTGTCCATGTAGATTTTTGTAGGCACCTGGAGTTACAGCACAATCCCTTGGAAATTTGCTGTTGTTTATTAGAGGAAAAGGACTGTGGTCTGTTTATTATTGAACATTATATTTAAAGTAACTTGAAAATGTGGGCACTTGAGGCTCACCTGCTGACATTTAGGATGAGAGGAAATGGCCTCAGTTGCACCACAGGAGGTTTAGATTAGGTATTAGGAAAAATTTCTTCACTGAAAGGATTATCAAGCACTGGAACAGGCTGCCCAGGGAAGTGGTAGAGTCACCATCCCTGGAGGTATTTAAAAGAGGTGTAGAGGTGATGCTTAGGGACATGGTTTAGTGGCAGACATGGCAGTGTTAGGTTTACAGTTGGACTCGATGATTTTAAAGGTCTTTTCCAACATAAATAATTCTATTATTGTATGATCTCTGAAGAGAAGTCATTGTGGAGCATGTCTGTACAAAGGAAACAATACTAGTTGTCAGTTAAACAAAGTAATTTCTCATGGGGAGTTAGTTTTAGGAAGGCACACTATGGCAGTCATGTAATTTGTGGAATCCATTTCACCTTGTGCTCTCACTGGTTTAATTGTCCTTTTGTAACATTGCTAAAAATTAAGAACAACTCCACTGAAATTAATGGAGCTAGAACAGTGAAAATTTGGCCGGAGGGGAAAGAGAATGAAGCCTTGCCTATCAGAGCTCAGTGGGCAGTAAATTTGGGAAAATAACACTTTACAAGGAGATTAAGAGAATGAATACATCTCTCACCTCACTAGCTAGAAAATGTAAAGGACACTAGGCATTATTATTATTATATGTTGTTATTCAAAGTACAACCTGTTCAAGAAGTTTTTATGTATGGGATGGTGGTTTTGAATTCAGAATTCAACTCTGAAGGAAGCGGTCCTAGAAGTCTCCTTTAGAAAACTAGTAAATGATGGATGAAAATTGACAGAATCTGATGTAACTTCTCACATTGCCCAACAGTTCCTTCCCCCCACAAACAGGAAAAATTTCCCAGACTTGCAGAAAGATCAGACCACCCCTGTTCTTATTGCCTTCTACATCTTAGTCTCCTCTTTAGACTATTTCTGCACTAAAAATATTTTTTGAGTTCAGCCAAATTGGTCAGAATTATGATGACAGCAATTTTTACTGAGATATATATAGTTTCAAATACTCATATGTAGCTTTATTATCACATGAGGACATGGAAAGTGTTGTAATGACAAAGATAATAGTCCTGTTTCTGCAGCTGTGTCCTTCTATGTGCATTTTGTATGACATACAACTGTTTCAGTCTACTAGAAAAGTGATTTCAAGCAGATGCTTCCTGAACTTTCTGGGCCCATCCACAAACAAACTTCCTAGTAAGAATTTTTATTTTTCCAGACAGGAGCCAAAGATAAGAGCTGTCTCTTTTCATGTTCCCATTAAAAAGCTTACTCTTCATTTTAACCAGCCTAATTAATTGCCTTAAATTGCTTCTAGTTCATAAATGCGTCTCTAAGGAAAACCCCAGCATGACAATTATAGTCACTTTCTTCCATGGACTACATATACAACTGCATATTTTATCCCCATTCACTTGAATAAAAAATAGATGCCCAATGTGGTGTTGAAAGGAATAAGCCGTAGCAGCATTTTATAATTAATACAAATGATAATTGGTCTACTGACAGATGAGGCTGCATTGGAACTTCTCAAACCCCAAATTATGAGAACAATAACTTCAGGAAAAAGTCTATTGCAGCCTTGCTGTTGATAACACATACCAACATACCCTAACACTTTCACTAATACTTCCCCTTTCATTCAGTATAGACTCCCTTGTAAAATCCTCATTGCTCCTTTATGTTTTTAGCATTGCAAAAAATCAGCTGATCTGAATGCAGTGCATGACTTTAAAATATTTTCTTCTTTACTATTGAAATTTTTGTTAGTATTTTAAGTTAAATCTGCTTAAGGACTGACTGTTATAAGGGTTGCCTTATAACAATCTACACTGAGAATTTGCTCAGATGAGACTGGATTAATTTAAAGCCACTTTAGAGAGAGACTAGGTTTAGAGAGAGACTTCTGAGCTAGGTAACCTCTGTATTAATCTAAGGACCTACACACCCCCCCCCCCCCATTTATTATTATAGGAATAGCATGTTATTATATATAATAAAATAGTAATTATATATAAGAAAAAATAGCTGTGTGGATAAATGTATGCAGATATAGACATGCAGTCAGAAAATGTGGGTCATACAGTCATTCCCACATCCGTATGTGTGACCGAAAGAAGGAACTCAGTGGAATGCTTTTAAAAACTATCTTTTTCATTATTCTCAATTAGATATAAACAAAAAGTGAAAATACGCGTAAACAAAACTGAGCAGTTTTGCTTTAATAATCCAACCAGAGATCCAAAACCATCTTTGACTGAAAAAGATGAATAATACCATCAGATTTTTTTCCAGACAATTGAATACACTAGCAGCTCAAAAATCTGGAAATTATTAAACATATAAATAACCCCCACCCCCTTTGGGATGTTAAAAATATTAAAAACAATGGAGAATCATTTGAACTAAGTCATCTGCTGTCCTATGTTGTGGGATCTGCAAGATGTGGCAATAACAGACGATAGAAAAACACAAAGTTCTTAGAAGAAATCTACATTTGGAATTAATTTGTTAAACTGTGAATTTTGCACTTTTAAAAGCAACAGCACCATGGTTTTCAACCGTGCATTAAAAATATGCTAGTAGTAGTAAGATGAAGGCAATATTTTATGTCTTCGGAGACATTATTATTTCCATATGGTGCAATACCTTTCACACTATTATGATATACTGTAATACTGATTGCTATGGTAACTGTGCCTACTTTAATGTAGTGTATTGCAGGCATCTAAATAATATACACCTTTAAATATCAAAGATCAGATCCCATAAATACTGTTCATACACTGCCCTGGTTCAGTACAGAATAGTCTTATAGTAATCCAAGCAAATCAGAGCTCGTTTAAACTTTGCATATCATTTAATTCCATTGTTATAAAAGACCAACAACAAGCTGAATCATAAGAAAACAAATAATCCTTGCATTACTCGCAATGGAAAATACTGTTAACACTGAATGAAATGTAGTTGAAGCTGCTGAGTGGAGCAGCTACCCTTCACTGGGGTACGTATTAGGAGTAGTTAAATTGCCTTATTCAACAAAACTGTTGAAGCAATAGGGAGCCACCGCCCAAAACACAGGCCACATGCATGGCTGGTCAGATGCTTAGCTGTGTGGGTGGAGGGATTTCTCTGGGAGCTGAACACAAACACAGGGGTTGGGCATTGCTGGAGTAGGGTTGTGCATGCACTCAGAAAAGAAACTAGCAGCCCGAACACCACAGAAACAACAGCGAAGTACCAGAGACAGCTAGGGGAAACGCTCAAGGTACACTGAATAAAGGCCACTGAGGTCAATGGAAGGATGGACTCTTTCAAAATTGTCTTTTCTGCTTCTTTTCAGGAGTGAATGTAAAATTCCAAAATAGTAAAAGACGTAGTTCCATAGGCCTCGGAAGTAAGAATCATCAGGCAGCCAAAAAATCCGTAACCCACAAATCCGTCTGGTCTTCTTCCAAATAATCAGCTACTCAAGAGTGACTGATTCTAACGTCTTAAAGGCAGCAAGCTTTTTTTCCTAGAATCAGGGCATTTTTAAGGGATCTCTGTAGGAGTTCAGCTGCCTTTTATCAATTACTGATAATTAATTATAATTTTTAGATAATTTATTAATTTTCTGTTAAACTTTTATGAAATCAGCCTCCACAAAGCATCAGTACTTATAAACATTTATTTGATGAGGGATCAGACTTGGCTAGGTTAGGACTACTTAGCCAATGAAAGTGGATAATTTTGAGCCCATCAAGGTTTCTAAATACAGAATGATATTTAGAAAAAAATTCAGATCAAATCTACACAGCTCTAAAATTCATGCAAGTTGGTGGTTTTAGACTAGGCTTTTGACAGATGACTGTGTCATACATTGAGGTGACTGGACATTTTTATGTCCAAGTTACACAAGGATCTTTCACCTTGCATTGGCCAAGTAAGATCCAATTTTAAACAATCTCACTGCTGCCTAAACATATCAATAGCTGGAAAAATACTGAATTATTTAGAAATTCTTAAATGTTAACACCACTCGTCTCAAACATTTTGGATCTGATAATTGCTGTTAGATTTTGGATATGACTGTAAGCGACATTTCTGGAGAGAACGATAGTATTTTGTTAAAAAAAAAAACCTTGGACTGCTGACTGTATGTGCAGATGAAATTGCCTAGTAACCTTCATCACCTACATTATGTTTGAAACTACTACCCCACAAATAAAAAACAGTGAAAAGCCAGCATTTACTGTTTAGGCCAGATTATTTGTGATCAATGTAGTAAAGATGAAACTGTCGCAGTTTCTTTGTCCATGGCTTCTTTTCAATAGGATATGTTAAATGGCATTTTCAAAATTATCTTAATTTGTGCCGTATTGTTGCTGCCACCATGATCTCCAGAGCTCCTGCCCACAAACATCGTTAGAAATAAGACAATTCACTCCATGGGTAGAGTTTGTACACCACTTTGTTGTACTTGCACCAAAGTTTGGACCATCATATCTTTTATTTACAAATTGTATAATCTTAAGTGTAGGATTTTTGTTCATGAGAGTCTGCCATGACTTCCATATTAGCAAGAGAGAGATTTAAAAGTAGAGCATTTTGTTCAACCTAATCTTACCATCCTTGTGCTATCATTATTATTTCCATAACAATAACAGAAGGTTCTGAACTAGAACTAGGCAGCCTGGTTGTGTGGGTACATGTACAAACGTAAGAAAAGAGACAGTCCTTGCCACAGGCATCCAACAAATAACAGAAGGAAGACAATTAAAGAAGTTGCCTGTGGTAGACTGTATTCTGGTTTAGAGTCCCCCAAACTCTAAAACAGAGAGATTTTGTGTACAGTTCTACAAAGGTTTTCTTCCCTATATAAATCTTCTTCCTTAGCAAAGCCTTGTTTCTATGCCTACAGAGCAGTTTGTCAACTGCTCAGAAGCACAGATGCAACTGTTTGTTCGCACTGCAGAATGGATCAGCGAAATGATCTTGCTCAGTTAGATAGGTGGCACACTCAACTTCAGGCGAAGCAGCTATCCCATGTACAGGGTGGACTGCAGTTGCTTCTGACAGCACAGCTGCGGGGGGAAGCAAATCGTGGTGCTGGGAGTGCTGGGCTAGGAACTTAATAAAGAGGCTTTGCTGCCAGAGGAGTTGTAATGTTAAACTGCAGCTTCAGTTTTTATATATATATATAAAATATATATATGTATAGATATATTTAAAAAAAAAAACAACAACCACAGAACAGAATTTTTCTGCTAGTGTAATTACACTAGCTCTCTCAAAGACTTAACCTGAATTGACAAAAGCTGCCTTCTGTCAGCATGGCTGTGACCAGACCAGGGGTTCTCCTTAACAAAACTGTGTCAGCCACGATGTGTGAAATTTTTCTATTAAACAAAAATACTGTCTTCTTACACTAGCACAGTGTCATAGGCTAACTTCTGTTTGCAGAGTTTTGCTTTGACAGGCATAAAGCTATATTATTTGATGGCAGCATGGAGCCATACGGGGAATGAGTTGCTGGTCAACAAGGTCCAGATTTTAGTTAAGAAACATCTATGTAGCGAAAAGCTGACTGGCATCTTTGTTGGCATATCATAACACTGAGCAAACACTGCATGCATACAGTGAGCTTTTTTCTCACTCTTGATGTGATCTCGCATTAAAGACAAGGCCGTTCAGTAGAGCAGAGCTGCTGCCATATGTTGTACTTGCCCTGTGCCACAAGGATCCCAACTTCCTACAGGATCCTTCTTGTATCACCTAGGCATGGGTGCTGTGGTGGTCCCTTTCTTTTGAAAAGACAAGAGTCCTCACCAACAGTCTCAAGCACCTCAAGGTATGAAGTAGGCCTACGTATTTTATTAATATCAGTTAATAAAGCATCAAAAAAGCCAACGACAAAACTGAGTGAGTGCTTCTGTAACACCGTTATTCAGGAAACCACACAGAGGACTGCAACAGTGAGGTTATGGGGCTCGTGACTCCTTGGGAGCTGAAGTGCCTAGCAATAAGATGAAAAGGAGGACCACCAACAGGGCTGAGCAGGATACCCCACTCCCTCCTTGTGCTACAGCCAGTGACGGTGTCACTTCACCTACAGGAAGGGCTCGTTACTAAGGTTAAAAAACGATTCTTGCTTACATTAAAGAATCAAGAGAACTGGCACGAAGTGAAAACTCCTGGGATGCTTGTAATGCCTGTGTGCTTTCAAAACTAAATATTCTGCTCCTGTCCCGAGGGCAACAGAGTTTCCCAGCACCTTTGTGGCACAAAAGATGATGCCAGTCTTTTAGCTATGTGAGTGCTAGTGAGTAAAATAGGCCACGAAGCCTTCTCTGGCCTTGAGAATAACTAGTATGACAAGACTCACATCTGCAGTGCTAAGCTCTCCTATCCCCTAAAACAGAGTAGCCACATCCAGACTGCCCAGTACGTCTCTTTCAGGCCACCATGCAACCACAGAGCCTTGCTGGGATTACAGTTTCAGGAACGGTCCCAGTGAACAATTGCCTTACTGCCCCAGACAGGAGGGAGACCAGCGAGTGTTTTGTGTGCTGATGCTTCAGACTGCCCAGGCTTTGTCTGGGGGGAATGACGATCAGCTGGTGCCACAGCCCTTATTAGCAATTTGACAGTATCAAGCACCACAGGACAAGGCTTGTACTTGCGAACTGGCTCTGTTTAGTTTAATAGTATAAACACAGGCTGAGAGTCTTCTGCATGCAAAAGGGTTACATGGGTTCAAGGGCAGATTGGACAAGTACTTGGAAGATAGGTCTATTGAAAGCTGCTAAATAACCAAACCACATCAGCTACAGAAAATCCCCTGAGCTAAAAACAGACAGAGATTAGGAGAACAGTCAGGAGATGTGTCATATATGGTTGTCCTGTTCTTATTCTTTCCTGGGAATCAACAAAATGGCTGGACTTAGAAACCGGATAGACGGACCTTTGGTCTACACTGGTAAATTTATTCTCAGGCTCTCAGGAGTCACAGAAGCCAGGAGTGCAGCACTGAGCTCAGTTGCCCGAGAGTTTCTTTTCATACATATGTGTAGATACACACACATACATTTGCTTTTTTTTTAAGACCTCCTCCTCCTCACTGAGGACACCATGAAATCGCAGGAGAGCCATACTGTCACTGCAGCTCCAGCAGTGGTCTCAGAGGCAGATGACCAGAGAAGGGAACTTTGTACTCAGCTGCAGCCAGGTGTCCAAAATTTAAGCCTAACCGGCTTTCCTACACATTAATTAGAAATTGTTTGCAATAAAAGCTTTCCTTTGCAAGATGCCTGATAAAATAACATTAAATTGCGATTAAGAAAAGACAGGGAATTAAATGCTTTGGTAACACTGGGAAACATGATATGAAAGAGGAGAGAGTAGAAGAATGAGGATCCACTTGAGAAATTTCATGTTTTAGCAGTTTTGTTTAACTTACTGTCAAAATGCTATTCTTCTAGTCATTGCCCGAAGAAAAATTCAGTAACTGGCTATATAAAAACCCATGATTTGTGCACCTTTCCTGCTTTGGTACCACATAGGATTTTTCAAAGATCCTTTCTCCCTGGAGAGGGGAAATGAATCCCAGGGAAAAAATTAACAGTGGTATTGCCGGGCTCCTGGTGTTTTCTCTCCCTGAAGTGACAGTGCGAGGCAGAGGGCCCTTGGGGAGGCCACGGCAGAGCTGCAGACGAGTGGCAGTGCCTCCCCCTGCTCTCCGAGCAGAGCGGCAGCGCAGGCAGGGAGGGTGCGTGCCGTGCCGTGCCGTGCCAAGCAATGCCGGGCAGTGCCGTGCCATGTCGTGCCGGGCAGTGCCAGGCCGTGTCGTGCCCTGCCGTGCCGTGCCGGGCTGGGCAGTGCTATGCTGTGCTGTGCCGTGCCGTGCCGTGCCATGTCGGGCAGTGCTCTGCCGTGCCATGCCAGGCTGGGCAGTGCTAGGCAGTGCCGTGCTGAGCCGTGCCGTGCCGTGCCGGGTCGAGCAGTGCCAGGCAGTGCTGTGCCGTGGGGTGCCAGGCAGTGCCCTGCCGTGCCGTGCCGAGCCGGGCAGTGCCGTGCTGTGCCATGCCGAGCCGAGCTGAGCCGAGCCGTGCCATGCCGTGCCGATCCGCTCGGCGCCGACGCACCAGGGGTCCGACGTTCCCCTTTTGTCCCTTGTCCCGCTCTCGGGAGGCGGCTGGGAGCGGCGCCAGCCACCCGGGTCAGTCCGAGGTAAGTGCCCGCCCCCCGGGGCCGCCGCCGCCCGCAGCCGCGGGCAGGGAAGCACCGGGACAGCCGCGGGGAGGGCCGGTCCCCGCCCGGCCCGGGCGGAGGGGCACGGAGGGCAGCGGGGCCTGGGCAGCCGCCACCGTCCTCGCGGGTGTCCCGTGTGGTTCGGCCCTGCCCGTTTCCACCGTTCCCGTGTGCCCATAAATCCGGTGTCCCCTCCTCTGAGGTGACTGATAATTAACCGGATCCAGCGGAGAGCAGCCAGTGCATGACGTGCCACACGCACGACTGACTTCACTCTGCTTTGCAGTTCCGACCCTGCAGGGAACAGCTTTCTTCCCGAAATTGTTGCTGCATCTTGATGGTTTTGGAGCTGTGGGGCGACCTTCATGCCAAGTCACATGATTTTTCAGGACGTGTTGTGTTTTTGAGCCTGAAAGATCCTGGTTAATCTTCCCTTTGCACCGCTGGAAGCCTTTTGCTCTAAATGGAGCTACTCTTGATTTATAACCTGCCCTTGGACAGAGAGGAGCAAGGCCACACGCTGCCTTTCGGCAAGCATCCCCATGGCCAATGTGTCTCACAGGTGCAGCATGCATTCACCTGCAGGCTTGAAGAAACATGCACTTTTTATTTCTCTAACAATGGCCAGTAAACTCTTTATGAATGGCAATTAAAAAAAAAAGCTGGGTTTTTGTGGGCAAATTTCAAGACAGTTTTGTTCTTCAAGGCACCACTAATCTTGATACAAAGTAAATGTCAGTGAGCAATCCTAGAAGATGTATCAATACCCATCCTTTAGTGCTTATCTGGACGCACAATGAAGTGCATGATAGTCACTCAATTGACCACAGAAAGCTGAAGGACTGAGTCCATCACACAGCCTGGAACCTCTGTGTCCAGAGAGTCAACATAATTTCTAGCCTGAAAATTATCCCACGAAGCCGTTCCCCCTTGGGGATGGGAGTAATAAAGCTTAATAACAAAGTACTTGTAAGAGATCAATTACACTGTGTACGATGGGGTTTGGACACTTGTCTGGGGCTGCTAGTCAGGTTTTGGAGAATGACATTAATGCTGCACCTGGACAAATGGTGGTACAGTGTCATTATTTAATTTCCAGCTTTGAAAAAAAGCTTTGAAGGTGAGGGCTAGAAATTTCTTAATAATATCAGGCTTAATACAAAGACATTAACACGGATGCGTGAGGAATGTCTCACAGAGCGCTATTTACCATTAGCTAGGAAAGCATTATGTGCAAGATAAAGTATAAATTATGTCAATGGAATAGTTACATCCACTAAAATATGAAACTAGAGTTCCTAAACTGCTGCTGAGATGATGAGATGGAGCCTGCCTTCTGATTTATGTGGATGGGCAGTATGTTTTCTTCATTATTTGATTTACAAGATGTCCCTTACTACATATAACTTTTTCTGTTGCTGCCTCCCTGGCTGACTACACTTCTTCCTGGCAAGAGCACTATGCAGAAGGCCCTCATCTTCCCAAACTGTTTACTTGATGCTTCTGCTGACGACAAGGTAGCGACAATAAAATACAACTGTAGACACAAAAGTGTGCTGCTGTATGGAGAAAGAAATTGAACGAGATCCAAAAAATAACAAGTAACTTTTATAATAGTATTCTATTAATAAACAAAACCAAAATGCATTAAGGACTGTAAACACACAAAAAATTTCATATTTACCTTTCAGAAATTAGATCTATTATTGTATTATTTTAACAGATAGTAGTTTATAAAGATTCATATTCTGTCTCCTATTTTAGCGTGGAAATATGTGCACATGTTTAACAGCTTTTCCAGTATTTGTGGAAATTATTTTGTTTGAAGTCTGTGTACATTCCTTTCATGTGCACAAGATTCTTCCTCTTCAGTAAAAGAATAGTTCCAAAGCTACACAGAACTGACCAGGAACCAGCTCTCAGGCTATTTTCTGTGAGCGTTCTGTGCATCCTTGCCAGCAGGACGGCTGACCTAGTAAGGAGGGCTTTAACCTAGCAATAACGGGGAAGGAGAAAGTTACCAGCAGCCCTGTGAGGGAGTGATGGACAGATCTGATGAGCAAAGGACCTGGAGTGATCTGACAGAAAGAGATCACAAAATTAAGAAAACAGGGCTGAAGGAGAGCCACCTCCAGCGCTTGCATGTAAGCAAGGAGGTGCCTACAAGGCACCATTATGGGGAATGGGGAAAAGCCCAAAACCCTTTCTGGGAAATCAGCGTGCTGGGGTGCATCTGCAAAGCACCTGTACTAGTCATGCACACACCATGGGAAATAAACATAATGAATTATAGATCTGTGTGCAGTTGCAGGACTATAATCTTGTTGGGATCATGGAAATGTGGTGTCATGGCTCCAGTGACTGGAGTGTTGCAATGGAGAGATACAAGCTATTCAGGCCAGGAAGGAGAGTTTCACTTCATGTGAGAGCAGCTGGAGTACATGGAGCTCTGCCTGGGGATGGATGATGAACCAACTGAGAGTTTATGAGTAAGGATTAAAAAGCAGACTGGTATTGGTGGCATTGTAGTGAGTGTCTGCTATGGGCAGACATACTAACAGGAAGGGAGGGGATCATTGGGGATGTGAAGGTTGAAGGCAGCCTTGGATGCAGTGATCATGAGATGTTGGAGTTCAGACACTGATAGGAGGAAGCAGGGCAAAAAGCAAGATCACAGTGCTGGATTTCAGTGATCTGCTTAGTACAGTCCTATGGGGTAAGGGCTTGGAGGGAAAAGGGGCTCGAGGAAGCTGGTTAATAGTCAAGGGTCACCTCCTCCAAGCTCAAGTGTAGTCCATCTTAACAAGCAGGAAGTCAAGCACAAATGCCAGGACGCCTGTGTGGATGAACAAGGAGCAAAAGGCAAAAACAAGGCAAAACTCAAAAAATAAAAAAGGAAATACACAGAAGGTAGAAGCAGGGACAGGTAACCTGAGAGGAATACAGAGACACTCTCCAAGCATGCAGACGTGGTTAGGAAAGTCAAAGTGGGACTGGATCTGGCCAGTGATGTCAAAAGCAACAAGGGCTTCTGTAAATGCATAGATGACAAAAGAAAGACTAGGGAAAATGTGGACCCATTGATGAATGGGACAAGAGATCTGATTACACAAGACATGGAAAATTCTTTGCCTCTGTTTTTATTACGAAGACTGGGCTTCAGGAATTGCACACCTCAGAGACCAGGGAGAAAGACTGGAGCAAAGAAGACATACTCTTGGTGGAAGAGGATCAGGTCAGGATATGCGTAAATCCATGGACCCTGATGGGACACACCCACAAGCACTAAACTAGCTGGCTTTGTCATTGCGAGGCCACTCTCAGTAATCTTTGACTGATTGTTGCAATTGGGAGAGGTGCCTGAGCACTGGAAAAAAGCAAATATTGCTCCTGTCTTCAAGAAAAACAAGCAAGAGGACCGAAGGAACTACAGACCAGTCAGTCTCACCTTGAGCCCTGGGAAGGTGATGGAGCAGCTCATCCTGGAAACCATTTCCAGGCCCATGAAGGACAAGAAAGTTGTAAGGAGTAGTCAGCATGGCTTCACCAAGTCATGCTTGACCAACCTGATTACCTTCTATGATGAAATGACTGTCCTGGTAGATGAGAGGAAAGCAGTGGATATTTTCTACCTGGATTCAGTAAGGCTTTCAACAGTGTCTCCCATAAGAGCCTCAGAGAAGCTGTTGAAGTATGAATTGGATGAGCAGACAGTGAGGTGGATTGAAAACTGTCTGAATGGGCAGACCCAGAGCGTGGTGACCAGTGGCTTGAAGTCCAGTTGGAGGCCAGTAACTAGCAGTGTACCCCAGAGGTCTAAACTGGGTCCAATCCTTTTTAACATCTTCATTGATGACCTGGATGATGGGGCAGAGTGTACCCTCAGCATGTTTGCTGATGACACAAAACTGGGAAAACAGCTTTGCAGAAAAGGACCTGAGGGTCCTGATGGACACCAATTTGGGCATGAGCCAGTGATGTACCCTTATGGTAAAGAAGGCTAATGGCATCCTGGGCTGCCTTAGGCTAAGTAGTGCCAGCAGGTTGAGAGAGGTGATCCTTCCCCTCTACTCAGCACCAGTGAGGCCACAACTTGGAGTAGTCTGTCCAGTTCTGGGCTCCATACTACAGAGAGTCTAGCAAAGGGCCACAAAGGTGATTAAGGGATTGGAGCATCTTTCCTGTGAGGAAAGGCTGAGAGAGCTGGACTGTTCAGCCTGGAGAAGAGAAGGCTCAGGGGGAATCTTATCAATGTATATAAATACCCAAAGGGAGAGTGCAAAGACGTCAAGCCAGGCTCCCAGGAACCACACTCAGTGGTGCCTAGTGATAGGACCAGAGGCAACTGAAACACAGGAGGTTCCCTCTAAACATCAGGAAACACTTTTTCACCGTGAGGGTGACCGAGCACTGTCACAGGCTTCCCAGGGAGATCTCCCTCCTTGGAGATATTCAGAAGCCACGTGAACATGGTCCTGGACCACTGGGTCTAGGTGGTCCTGCTTGAGCAGGGGGATTGGACCAGATGACCCTCAGAGGTCCCTTCCAACCTCAGCCATTCTGTGACTCTGTGTGACCTCTGTGAACTTCCTGATCGACACTAGAGACAAATTTCTTCTGAAAACAGATATGTTTTCTGTATGAGCTGTTGGCCTTTATAGTCTCTCTCTGAAAACAAAATCCTACCTGTTTTATTTTCCATGGTTAGTAATAGTCAGCAGCATTTTTTTTCCTTCTTCTGAACTTTTATTCTATGACAAATGATCAACAGTTCTTCATTATCTTCCCTTCACACTTTCTTAATCCCAGTGCCATCTGGACCAATTCATTCACCCAATTCCTCTCTTATCCTGCACAGAACACTTCTGGCCTATGCATTAAAGGTATATGCTTTACTGCATACCGTACCTGTTTCTTTTGTTAAATCTAATCTAAGTAAATTGATTCCAGCATATCTTTAACCCCTGCATGACACTTTCATCAAAACTAAAGACTGCCAGCTGAAAGCAACTATTCTCATCTGTTAGAGAGAGAATCAAACAAAGCATAGCACTTTAATGGGCCAGACCACTATTTAGTGACTACAGAAAACAGTAAATAACAAAACACCTTTATTAATTTTGAAGGCAAGACATTTAAGTCATCTTTGAGTCATATCTGAGATTTATGGTTTTCAAAATATTAAATAAACCAAAACAAAACCATACCAATCCTCAGAAGCTACTTTACTCCTTTCATAACAAATAACAGAATAGAAAGTGTAAACAGGTGCAGTATAATTGATACATCTTAGCTCTTGACAGCCCAGGAGGTATGCAAAGCAGAAATGTTCAAGGAGGTGACCAGGCAATTAAAGGAGAATATGCCAAGATAATTTGATTGAAAGGTGTATGTGTGTATATATTTCTGTGTCCAATCTACATTCTGACTTCTTTATGTGAAGGTATTGAAATTGAATTGAATTGAATTTTGAATTGAATAGAAATTTATTGAAAGAAAAGGAATATTTCCATCTCTTTGGGGGGCATAATAGGGTGGGAAGGGAATGTCTTAATTTTTTATCCACTCTGTATCTGTCAGAAGAATGTAGATTTATTGATTGCAGTTGAAACAAGAAAAAAAAACTTCTCTTTACTCAACTCCATTAGTGAAATTTCCAGTCCAACTGGTAGGTAATACTAAGGCATTTGCTATAAGCAGTCTTTAAATAAATTGGTGGCTCTTGGTTTTCTAACAGGTCTTTAAGCAGTAGCTGAAACTTTTCTACAATAGTAAGAGGGATTATATTAGCACTGTTCTGATTTTACACCATTTTTATATGGCAATAACTCTACTAACTCAACTGCCATATTTAGAGAGGTTAGATTCGGAGCTGTATTTCTTAGAGGAGAAAAGAGATACTAAATACAATCCCAAATTCCTTCAGAAATATTTAATTTATGACAGTAAATGCGGTGCACATTTGCCTTTTTCTCTCTAAATTCTGAACTAATGGCATTTTTTGACTAATAAATGATAATAGTAAGTAAACACTTGGGTTTTCAATAAGTGTCCTGTTCTGGACATAGCTCCTTCCTGCAGTAGTTGGTTGTGACTGAAAACACTAACTCTTACATCTGCTAGGGGAACTGCACTTACTAGGAGTAATTTACCTTAGTCAACGTGAGCCCGAGCAAAGATGTATGACATACCAGTTATTTGAGGTAACTGGGCTCATTTTGGCACAAGTGGACTAAGGAACACTTATATGTCCTCCAGGGGCTGGAGAATGAGTAAACTACATGAAAACACCGCTTAAAAGCAGCTGGAGTGAGATTATTGGAAGTAACCTTATCTACCATTACCGCCATAGCATCCTGCACAGCTGCCCATGTCCTTAAGTGAGACTTTCCTAAAGGGTGTGAGCTGGCTATCCGCTCCCCCATACAGTCTCTTGATTCTTCTTCAGCAATCACCACTCACCATGCTCAGCTTTACAGTGGAGATGATAAATCGTTCCCCTAAGAGCCAACATGAGTGACATCTCTCCATGAAATGGCACTAATAAGGGAAGAACAGAAATAGAAATGATTAAGGAACAGGCGTGTTCTAAAGGGATTTTAATTATACCAATAAAACCGAGGTATGACATTAACATCATTACTGTAATTTGTTTTCACTTTTATTCTGCTGTACTTTTAATACTCCGTTTAGTGTGCCATGATTGTTTAAAGCAGAAAAAAATCTGTGTAATCATTGCAAGCTTTGTCTCTAGGCAAGTCAGTACTTGTATGAAACTTGTACATATATGACACTGCACAATAACTACACCCTAAACAAAAGCATGCTCCCTGATAAAGCATGTGTGAAAGTGTGTGTATGTTTACAGATCAGACTGCAATATTTGCAAACTTGGATACTTAAGCTTAAATTTAAGCCCCTGAGAAAGAAGCCACATTTTTAAAAGTGCCCACCTCCTATTACTTGACATGTATGAAAGTCAGGCTTTTAAGTAATGTAAGTAACTGAATTTGGCCTTCAGGTTCAGCACTTTGAAAATATTCAGGTATGTAAATGTGCAGATAGCCAGCTTGTGAATTTTTCCAGTGGACTGTCCAAATCTAAAGGTTTGTAAAAAATCTAATTGTGGCTCATATTCACATGCCAGACATACACTTAAGTCCTGCGCTTAATCAATAGATGGAGCAGTGTTCCTCTGGAGCAGGATGATCCCACATCCCAGGTGGATTACAAAGTTCTGAATACCACTGTAGCAACTGTGTTCTTTTGCGGGGCAATATCACTCCACATTTTCATCTGAGATATGGAGTTTCCTGTTCCATTTCCAAACTACAGCTCTCTGATCTTATGTGCCATATCAGAAGACCCAATGAAGGGGCATATTGCCTTTGCTCCTTCAAAAAAGAGAAACAAAACCAGAAAATACACCTGCTCACCCTTTTTGAAGGCTTTCGGTGATCAATGCAGAGTCAAAGTTGAGAGCCACAAAGATCTAGCCAATAGGAAAAACTGGGCATGGGGACTTTAATGGAATTTAAATAAGTTAATAAGTTTATCTTTAGATTTATACACTTTCCCTTGGCAGCTAACCTTAACCTACACAGGTTAGAACATTTTAGCTGAATTGTATTTTCAGTTGGCAAGTATTTGCCATTTTTAGACACAGGTCTACCAGCTGAGATAATTGAGATGAGCTGGCATAGAAGTTTACATTAGTGACTGGCAACTTTCTTCCTGTTTTCTTTGGAACACTGAACAGGAAAACAGGAGAAGATTGGGCTTTTTTACTATGGTTTATATGTGAAATTTCTAGGGTGTGGAAAAGCCACAGAAAGGTCTTGAAAGTTCAAAATGAAGCAAATATCATGTTGTAATATATTTTGCAAACGATAATGTAAACTGCACATAAACATAAGGAGGATTTTAAAAAATATGTTCCTTGGCTGTGAACTTAGGGAACGTTTAGAGTCAAGCTGAGGGGACTAGAATAGGAATTTCTTTGTCTTCACCCAAAACCCCAAATTGTTTATTGTATTGAAAATGGTCAGTAGAACATATGCAGCCTTTTTTGGTGGATAAAGGGTCAAAAATGAGAATGTCCAGTTGACTCTAGTTAATTTTTTCCTCTGATGTTTTTTCAGCCATCCTACGCTTTCTTAGGCAATCTTGTGCAAATATGGACTGGACCTTCTGCCTTTGTTGCCCAGCCTCTCATGCGCTGGTGAGATTCCAGCTGATCCCCACCCATGTGATGATAAACCTGTCAGTCAATGGTTGATGAGTACCCGGAGACATTGGATGGCAAGCTTTAAATCCTTCCCATCTTAATCTGTGAAGCAGTAGGTTGTACAGTCTATTCCCGGTTCTTACAAATACCCAAAGCCTTTACAATTCAATAGCCAAAAACTTAGAAACGTACCTAAATGAGCCTTATTAGTTATAGGTGCTTTCCTATTAGTTATAGGTGTTTTCCAAGGGAAAGAAAACAGATTACTAGACATTTAGCTTGAATTATTAGCATTATAACTTTGTGAAATCTTATTTTTAAATTCCTAATTGTTTATTTGCTGAAGTTACCCAAAGCTGATCTACATTTGTGAAACTTGACACTTTTGCCTCTGCACGTTTCAGTTTTGGCATTATAAATTTCTTTTAATTAACCCTTGCTCCTAATTCTGAAAAATTAATCATTAAAATCTGAGAATGAAATGGAGAGAAGGATGGATACTTGCATAAGGATACCTAAACAGTATGAAACTGTATTTCTGTACCTTTGCTGGGTAAAACTGAAATGGGTATAAGTCTAGGAAGTTAACTGAATATAATATCAAGGTAACTCAGCTATATAGTTAAAAATATATTAGTGATCCAGCAAAGATCACTCTTACATATTGGTTCTCAAGAAAACTGAAACTAGTCAGATAATATCACTGAAAATCATTCTTCAGAGAGACTTTTTTTTGGAAAAAAAATCCTGCACAATACCCTTAAGATTTAGACCATTTGTATTAGCAAAACTGAAGAACTTGCTCTATGATCAGCTAAATCAATTATTTTTTTTCCTCACAGATTTGTATTTTTGTTCACTAAAACTCTACTCTTCCTACAACTGTAGCAATAATGCCAGTGTTTTCATATGTTTTAAGAGACATCTCTCATTCTTTAGCTACTCCTAAATTACTCATGTTGATTGGCTGGACAGGTCATATTGTTCATACATGCTGATTAACAGGTACTGTCAAATACTGTGTCATGGCTGAATTTCACGTTTTTTCATTGCAGACACCAAAACTTGTAGTTTAGGTTTTTTGAGAGCTGCCCTACTTTCAAGCTGGGCTGAAAATGTGTGTTGCAACCATTTTGCATTTGTTGTAAAAATTATTTGAGGGATTTTGTTGGACATATGAATGTAGCTAAAATAGTCATACTCTCTTTCTAACAGCTAATAAAAACAGTAAGCAAAATATTTAATCTGTTATCCCTGGTTTAACTTCAAAGATGAGAGATTTTTTACAACAAATTCTTTGTTTTTCACAGCAGATGGGCTTTTAAGATGAGATTCTGTAGACATAATTAATGCTAAAAATTTCCAGCTTAAAGGAATGTGTACATCTGAACAACTGTCCTGATTTGGTAACCTTTAACTACTACCTAATTTCAGACTTCCTCAAATCAGGAGTTATTACCCAAAATGAATACTAACGTGACTTGTGTGAGACTGGCCTTTATCCAGAGACAGGCAGATATAGCCAAGTCAGAATACCCATTACCCATTACCAACTGGTAAGCTAATTCACGAAGAAGAATGAAAGGACCTGGTGATGGGGTATTCAATTAATCCTCAGTGACAGTGTCCACAAAATGGGGTTGAGATGCCATAGTTGTGTGAGTAAAGTTCATTCACGTTAACGTAGTTTTACACTAATTTGTTGTTGTTACATTTCATATATCTTTTCCAAACAGATTCAGTAGGAAATAGAAATATTTCAATGAAAAGTGTGTTTTAAGAGAAGAAAGGTCTGTTATTTGTAGCTCTATATTCAGCTGATACCAGATTGCTCAGTCTGCATCAGTTCCACTGTTCATGAACAAATGGAATACCCAATGTTTTGATTTTACAGTTTTAAAAGAAAATCTGTTTCAGTTCTTTGTGGAAGGTACAAGTGATGGCAAATGTCAAGAATTTTAGAAACTTGGTTTGGATAGTGTTACAACATTTATCTCTTGGGGAACCTAGTTCAGAGACTGGGTTAAAAGTTAGCCTGAGACATATCTCATTTATGCTGGAATAATATTCCCAATGTACTTACACACCATAAATACTTTGAAAGAGGGATGAATTTCCATTAGCGAAAAAATAAAAAGCTTTGCCTACATACAGGAGGGTAAATTTCAATCTCCCCTCCTTACCTCGCCTTTACAAGAGGTTGCCATTAAAGGAAAACATGCACAACTTGTGCATATCAATCCCAACCCACAGAAGCAGTAGCTGAAATCAGTGAGCAGAATAATTTTAAGGTGTGTAAGCTCAAAACCACCTCCCCTTGCCCCCCTCCTTGTGTAGCCTTCAGACAGATGCCATGGTAGGAAGGGAAAGAGCATGGAGGTGGCTTTGGTCTGCTCCCCTGGAGGCTGTCTGCTTAGGCACATTGCATTTACTCCTTTACCTGTTACACTGTAGGGAGACAAGGGTGACTGAGCTACTTCTGCTTTCTGCATTTGCTCTTCAGTCTGAAAATGTTAGAATGATTAAATTGGCAACACCAGCTTTTGCAATTTGATCGGGAAATCTCGCAGTACTTGATGCTGTATTTGAAAGTGTCTATTCCTCTAGGCAAGTGACTAAACAAGACTCTTTATTAAAAAGAGGAGAAAGGCAGAAATAGAGCTCTGTCTTTCATGGTTTGGTGAAATGTCCTGAAGGAATTCTGGAGGCTCTGAAACTGAAGGCAGACAGCTCCAAGCTCTTTTGCTTTTCAGCTTGCCTTAATCCCATAATATGTCCAAAGACCTTGACTCACAAGTTTTACACATTTAAAATAAGCAATTTGGATAAGAATTTGCACTGAACATGGAGAATGAATGGCAAAAACATAAATCAAAAGACAGCCAAGTTGTAATACTTATCAAGAGAATGTGATAGAAAATTCTTCAGTGGCTTTTTCCACTGCAGCAGCCACAGAAGGACTCCCTGCAATGTCTCTTGAAGGCAAAGGCAGGATAAAGAGCAGGGAAAACATGCCTATTTCTCCTTATGTGGAAAGATGGAGCTAGGGGAGATCTAAGACCACTTGCTCTGCCCTGTCAAAAAGCGGGCAGACAGAACACAGCTGATACAGTGGGAAGGAAGCTGCACATCTTTTAGATGTTCACAGAAATGTTCCTGGAGACCCAAGGAAGGATTGTCATACCCAGGATGCAAAGATGCTCAGGAAAACAAAGAAAACCAGCAAAGGATATGAAGTTGATATGCTTAAAGTGCTTTCAAATCTAGTGGTGATATTACCTCAGATTAAGGCACTTTCCTTCTGAGTTAGTGTGTCTGTACAGTGGCTGAACACAAATCCAGTAATGTGCATTGACATTGCAGCTCAAGTTGATCCCTTTTATCTTTCCTGCATGTCCCACAGATGGTCTGTCCCTCCCAGGAGTGGTATGGATGCACCCAAGCTCTCTCTGCCTGTCCTAGCCCCATATCTGGAAGTGGGTAAATACATTGGAGAAGTATTGACACTGACTGAATATGAGCCAGTATGAGTCCAGATGCGGTTTAACTGTGTTACCTTGACAACAGTGCCCAAGTGCCCTGAATCACTAGAGTTTAGCGGTACCATTGCAAAAAGATGGTATATGTCTTCTCATCAAAAATAAAGCAATTTTGCTTTTGTCTGTCAAAAAATTGATAGGAAGACACCAACTTGAGTGACCCAATTTGGTCCCTTACTGTCACACAGAGCCCTTCAATAAGTTTCCATATTCTGTCTTGGATCAAGTATGGTTCTTTTCTCATCCCTGCTGTTTGATGAACTTCAGAGCACTTGTGATTAGAAACTCAGATCAAGTATTCTAGCTTTCACTCTCCTATTTATTTATTTGTTTGTTTATTTATTTATTTATTTATTTGAAATAGCCCTTTGCCAGTTTTCTATTTCTCCCATAAGCTGGATTCTTCAATATCCGTATCATTCCACTAACCCTTTTCTGTCTCCATTCCAATTTAAAATACATTTCTGTGAATACAAATGACTAGAACTATGTAAAATACTCATACCAATGCCTTATATAATGTAGAAGGCAGCATCACTTCCTTGTATTCAGTGAAAATGGTGGAGTCTGGTCTTGTTTCTTCCCCTTTCTACAGCCACATCACACTGTCAAGCTCCCTGTCCTCCTTTGGTTGACTAATTTATCCTGTTTCATATGCTTCTCTTTCACCTCTAGCTGATAAACATCCAGTTTTTAGAAAATGCTTTTGTCAGCAGTTACTAAATGGATGCCTGTGTGCTTTGTACTATGCAAATCCATTGCTGCTGCTCTGTCATAGAGGTCTTAGAGCTCATATTTTCTGTGTATTAAGTTAGTCCTCAGCAGTATCTTAATTTGGCAGACAGCTAGAATCTCATGAACACAAACCTTGTTCTCTCACTAATGACAACACTGTGCAGGATCAGTCCTAAGACTGATGGGTATGCAATGCCACTGGTGATAATTTCATCTTGAGGACTTCCTTTTCAATATATGCCCACTTTAGCCTTCTGCTTAGTTTTTGCCTTATCTATCTTCCAGTTCCTGTATTAACACCCTTCCTGAACTCCTTAAACAATATTGTCCTGTATGGTAAAGTACCAAATGATTTACCATAATCTGCACTCTTAGAAACATGACATTTACTCTTATGTTACAAGAAAGTTATCTTGTCTAATGTAAATTATGTCAGACTAACCTAGTATGCACCTATGATAAAGAAAACCACACTACAGTTTAGCTCTCTTTCCATTTGCCTCCACAGGTCATTGTTCTTGACTTTAAAAATCTGTGCTAAGGGCTTCTGTAGGCGTGACTAGACTGATGGGAATGCAGCCACCTAGATCACTTCACCAGTTCCTTCTGCAAAAAAATTTCTGTAATTAGATACGCTATCTCCAGTCAGAGGGCAGGTTTTCTCATCTTCACACCACACATTCCCAAACCGATAGTCATTGAAAATGTCTGCTACTGAACTTTCAATTTCATGTGTGCTGCTTTTAGCATTTTAGCTGGTCCCTTTTTCACTCCATTTACTTCTTCCTTCATTTCACCAGTCAGCAGTCCAAACTCAGGTTTTACTTTGAATATGGTAATGAAATTACCCATACCTACTCTCATTCCTGATTAGGTACCCTGTCATTACCCTCATAATCTTAATTTCTACTGAAAACTAAAGTATTAATTTAGTATATAGGACATTCCCTTAGTCATCTTTAATCATCCTTCTCTTCTCAGCCTGTCTTTCTTTCCTTGTTCCTCTCCTGTATAGCTGGTGAAGACATCATTAGCATTTGTGTTTGTTTTCCTTCCAAGGTAAAACTTAATTAGCCTTTTAACTAAATTTCTTTATATTTTTTCCTAACCTTCAAGACAGAGCCCTCTTAGCTTATCACACTCTTTTTGTGCTCCAATTCTGTCTGTTAAAACATCCTGACTGTTGTATTTATTCATTTTAGTAGGTCTGTAGCCCATTCCTTGGAAGACTGGCTCTGGATAGCAATGGCACTTAGACCTCATGTAATTCTGCTTGTATTCAAATCCATAAACTGCTCTTCTTAGTCAATCTCACCAATTTGTACCCAGTTTCTCAAAATTTTTCCTATAAATCTGAAAATCTGGTTTTGTATGTCATATAATCCAAAGTGGTCTGATTCAATCACTTCAGTCCAACATTATCTCCTACAACCAGGTCTTTTATAAGGTACTTGTTGCTTTCCAAAATAAGTTTAGTGTGGAATCCTGTTAGCTCATTGTGGTGGGTTGACCTCAGGCAGCAGCTAAAGCATCCACCCACTCAACATTATATAGAATATCCCTTTGGACATTTTGGGTCAGCTGTGCTGGCTGTGTCCCCTCCCAACCTCTTGCCCACCTCTTGCCCTACTCGTTTGGGGGTGCAGAGGAGGAAAAACCTTGATGCTGTGTAAGCACTGCTCAACAATAGCCAAAACACTGGTGTGTCACCAACAGTGGTTTAAACTCAAAGCCAAAACACAGCACTATATGGGCTGTTATGAAGAAAATTAACTCATTCCCAGCCAGAACCATTATATTCATTAACAGAGAAGTCAATCGGCTGTCATATTCAACATTTGTGATCCTAGCATGTTCATGTTTTTTAGAATTGCCATATCCCACATCTGTCCATTGTGTGATACTCATGGCTTCTGGCTTTGTAGATTTTGCAAGTTCTTTAGGGATGATGAAGAATAATATGGACAAGTAAAACCCTAAATGCCCAAAAATACCAATCCAAATGTTAAAAATTAATATCTGGTGAGTTTTTAATATGTCTGTTTTCAAACCTGTCTCGTCATGTTGTGGGTCCTTGAATTTTAGACATATAACATTGCACCAGGGTTAATTTGAACCCACATCATCTCACATTTTATTTTCTTTTATGGATATCTCTTGAAGCACACCACAATCTGTGCAAGGTTATTCTGTTGGACAGCAGCTTCTCCCTTTAATTCTTTAACTAGTGTAAGTATAGGAGAGTTGGACATATCTATGATCACGGTGACTATTGCTTTTCCCCTATCATGTGCCATGGAGAATGTGCTTTGCAACACTGTGCTAAGAGCAAAAAGGATCTTCACCACCTTCCATTCCCTCAGATGAATATTTAAGTCTCAGACCAACAAGTTGTCAGTATTATTTTGGTAGTAAAAAGAATAAGGAGGATACTTATCTGTAATGGCAAACTTGCTAGTGACAGCTATGTTAAAAAACTTAATTCTTCACAGCCAAGAAAGACAGGGCATATCACTCATTTTGCACCATCATTTAAAAGTTATTTGGTCTTTTGCTTTATATTTCTGTAAATCAGCGTAGTGTATGCTGATTCATAAAAGCTTCATCTGTGTTAGAAGCTTTTATCATGTTTCCCTTTGTGATATATTATGTTGTGCTTCTTTTATTAAGGTCATTACTCACATCTTGAAGGCTGAGGTTATCTGTGTCATCTGGATGCTCAGAATTATCAGTAAATTTCTGTGTTTCACTGCTGTTCAGGGACATGCTCTTGAATGGAGCAAGAAAGGACCAAGAAAATGCGCTATAGCTTTTCAGTCTGAACAATTACTGTAATAGTTAAAGAGATGCCTTTGTAATACTAATATTAATGACTCAGGAGCCTCTGTGTACGCAGTCATTAAATTCTATCATTATTTGTAAAGTTAAAATCCTTAAGCATTTTTTAAGATCTCACTGAAAATAATGTAGAAATTTTCCAGATCTTCCTTCTTTCTCCATCACATGCACTCACACATACACACAGACTTAGTCAAGTTTCAGATCTCTTCAGCAGCAATGAAACCAAATAGCAGTGATGCAAATACTGTTTTGTTTAGCTGTTCCTGTAAAAGAAATAATACTATATAGACATGGAGTTCAAAACAGGAAACGCAGATGGTGCAAAGGCAAATGGTACAATGCTGTCATAAGTTTGTGAGAAACAAACAAACAAAAAAAATCAATCTTAAGACATCTGATAGTGGGAGTTCTGTGTTCTGTTGTCCTTAATTGCACTGAGTCTTAATGACGCTTGTGTCCTTAATCACTTTTCTCTTACTCCGAATCACCCCACTCATTTCAACAAGACTACTTTGGGATTCATTACTGTTCAGTAAAAGGTGGAGTATTACAATTTGTCCCTAATTTAGTAACCATTTAGTTAAATGTATGCATTTTGAATGATAGCTATGGATCTCCATTTGCAAGCACAAACTGATAATGTTTCATTTTACAATGATAATACTAATTTAATTTCAGTTATAATATTAATTCAGTTCATATTCATTTGATAATGTCCACTAACAAAGTCATTCCTGCTGTGAAAGCAGTAGAAAAATAAAGACCATTTGATTCAATGAGTTATACATTCTCAATGTGTAGCACTGCTTACTTGTAATAATTTTTCATTTACTTGGTTTGTCAACATCTTGACTACGAGTCAGAACCAGAATCTGATTCAAGGTATCAAGAGACTGATGCTCTTGCCTACTGCCACAGAGAGATGTCCAGTCCTGTCCTGCCAATGATTTTGAAGTAGACCTTTCCAGTAAATACATTATGTGGAAGTCAGTACTGTATATAAGAGAAGAAGGAGATACTCTGTGTGACTCCATTACTGTGACAAATTATTATCCTATCCCAAAGCGTTTGTCTTAAAATTAAGAAAAATAGTTGCCAGGTACTCTCAGTTAACTTCATGGTAGTGCTCTGGATATTCTAAGTCATTTTGCATATTGTGTTTTGAGGGGTTTTTTTTCCTTCTAATTTTTAAGAAACAGACTCCAGTCTTGCAACTGTAACTTGCCACTTGAACTTTGTCTTTGAACTTCATGCCAGCACTGTTTGACTTACAGGAACAGTGAAAAGAAGGTGTAATCCATCATAGATGACAGCCATTTGTTTTAAATCAAAGCTCTCTAATTTTAGCAATAAGCCTAAATGTTGAAATAAACAAAAACAGTGATATTTTTCCTTAAAAGTGGTTAAGATACCACAAAGCTACCAATTTGACCAATCCTCCAGTCTCTGGAATACAGATTTCAAAGAGGGATGAAGTTAGATGACCATGCAATTTTCAGATAGAGAATTTATTAAGGTCAAGACAAGTCTAAATATAACACTTGATCCACAGCCTGTTCAGAAGTAGAATTATGATGAGTTTACTGTTCTCTCTGCCACTATTTATCTCCCCACTTCAGAGCACATAACAATGTAATAAAATAATAGACAATCTGTGAATAAATAACTTGGCATGTGGCTGTGCATTTTGAAAAGAAATTGTAACTCCTTTAGAGTTTCCTAGCTATGATTTTGTTTTGTCATTTATTAATGCTTTGCTTCTAGGGTAATCCACATGCAAATGGAACAATAAACAAAGAACCTTCTATGCCAAGGAAGCATATTAAAGTAAGTCTTCAGCGAGTCATATTCTACTGTTGGAGAAAACAGCCCTGAGTCAGCAGTCCCTCCTCTCCTTTTCCCCCACCTTCCCTCCCTTTTTCATGCTGGCAGGAAATGAAAACTATTTCAGCATGTTATACAAAATGTATAGAATCGATGTGATCATTTCAGTATTGCTGTATACCAGCCATGAAAGCTTATTGATAGCATCACCAGGCATTTCCTAAGCTATTCAAAAATTATCACCTGTCTTCCTCACTTTCAATCTGATGAGACCTTAGAAGGTGTTATGCTTAAAAAAAAAAAAAAAAGCTGCACTTTCCAGAAAGACAAGTTTGTCTGCTTTGGTTCTCTGAGAGTTGCCCACTAGTTTAACTTACATGCTCCTTTATGTTGCTCTTCTGTTAGAGTCTTTTCTGTATCCCAGAAGGTAGAAGAGTAATGCAGATAGCATCTGCTTTTGACTCAATGGCCAAATTGAGAGGCAATGTATAAGTGGATGCAAGATCCATATCAGTGAGTGGATGCAAGGTTTAGGGATTCTTACCAAGCCCAAGCAAGTTTAAGCTAGTTTAATTTAAATGCTGAGCGTGGCAGAAGAAGGTGCTATACCAGGTTAGATTCCCTGGGACTAACTGAGGCCTTATCCAAAATTCAAAGGCTTAATGGCCTTTGAAGATCTTGGATACCCACCTGAATCTAGTGATGTGGTTAGCTGCCAAAATTGGTAAGCTGTCATTGCTGGCTGATATTTTCAGATGTGGTCATGTAAATAGCTTGATTTCTAGAAGTGTTCAGTACTCATTGCCCCTAAAGACTTAGTGACTCTGTAGCTGTATTTTTTATATATATATATCGGTAGGCTGTTCCAGCTTAGTACTCAGGCTTAAAAAATTCATTCACACTGCATACTGTGTTCTGCTAAAAACAAGCAATGCTCAAGTATATGAATGAACTATACACATAAGTGTTATATGCATAATAATTCATTCAACTCTTCTTCTCCTCTCTTTTTGCCTTCTCCTCTGATGGATTCTAGACCCACTAATTGTTTTGGAGGTTGAAGATTTTTAAGCACAGGTGAAGACTAGCATGGATGACAGCACTGATAGCTTTCCACATGTCTCTACCAAGATACCACATTATTGTGATAAGAGAACAGTCAAGTTTTTCTGCCCCTGTTACCCAGAGCCTTTCTGAGATTGTCAACAAGGTTGCCAATTAGAAACAATTGTGACATTTTGTTCATGTGTGTGATGCAAGACCTGCTGACTAGGAGTTGCTGAAACCACCAGCTCATTTCACAATATTTAAACAGTAAATTACCATACCTAGCATTTTTGTCAACAAGATGAGGGATTGATTGATTGGGTGTGTACATCCTGCATAGTGATAATTGTCAGCCATAACTCTTCAACCTGTAACAGGGTGAATGCTGCTTTTAGTTTACAAGGATGTCAAGACACTTGCAGACAAAGTGTTCAGGTAAGACTGGCTGTGCTCACCTTGAGTGATCCACTTGTACTCTTTCAGGCCTCCTGTGTGCAATAAATAGTGATTAATGCACAGGCTGTGTGAAAAAAAGGCATGACAAGAAAGGAGTGGGGAAAAAAAAAGAAAAGTGCTGGCAGGCACAAAAGTGAGAATGAAAAACTCTGAAAGCTGACTTGTACTCTGCATGAAAAACATTCCTACCCTTTACTGTGCCTATGAAAATGCAAGGGGATTGCAACAATGCTACATGGTGAAGGGTTAGTATTTGTGGAATAGAAGGTAGTCTTAGAGTGAGCAGATAAGTGTATCAAAGTATATGTCGGAGTAGAGCATCCTCAAATCCCTTGATACTGAGCTACTGGTGGTGTATACACATTAAAATCAGTCAATATACTGCATATATTATATTCATGATGTTGCAAAGTAGAGTTTACCATTTGGAGAGTTCTTTTTCAATCATTACTTGATTTGTGGCACGCTGTCAGAGGTCTGATTGCTAACCAAAACCCATTATCCGTAAGGACATTTGCAATATTGACAGTTTGTTCTCCTTGGTAAACCCCTGGATGAAACTGGCAAGCACATGCAGTCATTTCTACTGTTTGTTTTTTTTTTCTCCTCCTGGGCCACTAATCTCTTATCTCACTAAAGACCCCACACCTCACCTTAGTCTTCTCTCCCTTTTCCTTAGCCATGCTGCAATGAGAAGAACATTTAAGACCTATTTTTAGCACATTTATTCTAAATATATGCTGATCTTTCACCACGCATTTGTAAGAATTGCTTGACTTTGCAACTATTCATATCAGAAAAAATAATGCCACATCTAGTTCCTTCCATTTTTTGTTTTATTTCTGTATGAATTACACAACTTCCTCTACAATGCAAGGACATCTTCCCCACAATTTTCCTATTCCATTTTCACTTTTCTGCTTTTCTTTGGTGGCTAATATGATTGCCTACAGGAATTCACCACAGCCATAACATCCTTCTGGAGCAAACTGCAATCACAGCACTACACTTGAAACACTAGAGGTTGCTAAAGCCTGTGTTTGTTCATTGAGTTTTCCCAAGTGAAACAACATCATAGATCTTACTGAATTGAAGTCATGGTAGGAAAATTCCTCCTACCCTAAACATACCTAAACTAGCACTAGACAATGAATTCTCTGAATTTTCTTGTTCCTCGACTGTTAACAAAATGCACAACAAAAGATCCTGTTCCAGTGTGTAAAAGGCATCTATGATAAATACAGGATATGTAGGATACAGGAAATCGAGGATAAAAGCAGGATCAAGGATTTAATCTTTAGGATCTATTTACACTTTGTCAGACACGAAAGTTTCTTAAGAATAGTTGGTTGCCTTGTTTTAAAATATGTATTTTAAGAATACTGGCAGAAAAAAAGGGTATATCTATATTTTAAAAGGTAATGTTATGTAAATTAACAATTTTATGTAAGACCAGATACATATACTGTATACACGAGATTGTGCCTCATGTCAGACATCTCCACATGATACTTCTCCAGATGGCTTTTTGAATCTTATACTGTAGGCTTCTCTTTGGGTTGAAGAGTAGCTCCTGTGAAAAACTGAGCTATTTAGTGGTGATTTAAGTATGTCTCCTACTCTTGTAAGTGCAACCCTTTATCTAACAAAGGGCAGCCAACCGCTTTCTATTACCATTCTTCTGATCAGCAAAATCCGTACATGTTGGTTGCCTGACAAGGGGAGACTGTACTGAAGCACTACCCATGACCATGGTAATCAATTTTCACAGCTGCATGAGAATCCTAACTGGAGTAGTTTTGTTCTCTAGCATCCCAGCTCCTGGAGTCAAGTTATTATGCAAGGAACTTATATTATGTTCTCTTGAAAAAAAAGACTGCATAGCCAAAAAATTATAATGTGACACATACCTGCCATGCCCCTCAAAATGAAAAACAAACAGAAAGACACCCAGATGGGTTATTTTTAGTAACTGCATGGTTTCATAGGCTTAATTTATAAGTAGTGAACACTTGGGGCTGCCAATCTGTGAATAGTCTTTGGAGGAGCTGCTTGGGCCCCTTTCCAACCTCTCTTCCTGACAGGAATTTCTATGACAGGGGTAGGGAGCCTATAATGAAAACACCCTGACATCTGGGCTGGGGGAAGCTAACAGGCTGCCTTTGTTCCTAGCAATTCCAGTGGTTTCCAGTACAGTCCAAAGTCCCTCAGAATATTCTTGTTTCAGAAAGGGAAAGCAATACCATGAGAAGAGATCCTGAGTGTGGTAGCAAACGCTGGCCCCCACTTCCAGGAGGATACACATGCAGGGGAATGGCAGGGCCAGCTGGCTGGACAAGGCCCTCAGTGTGGTGGGCAGGATGTCCTACGTGATGACATCAGATTGGAAGGTTGCCCAGCTTGTGTGAGCCCATCACATAGCTTCTGAGCAATAGCATGGGCTATATTTAGAGAGGGAGAATAATAGATGAGACATATGGTGCCTGGTTCTCCTTCAACCTCAAGTCTACTCGTGTACATGAACAGACTCCCATTGATTTCAATGACTAAGACTCCGCCATTTCAGCAGCAGTAACATGACTGACTTTACAATGCTAAGGGACATGAAGTTCAGCCTAAGTAAAAAGCACGCAGTTTTGTTCTGTGTGCAATGGACGCTTTAAAAATAGCAGGGGAAAGATCAACTGTCTTAGCTCTCCCCTTCCTGCAAGGACCTGTTAACACATTGTAAGCCTTTTCTGCTTGACTTACTAAGATGTCGCTGAACTTCAACAAAATTTATTTTATAAATAAACTTTGTTACTATGGTTGGTCAGAGTTGAGTCTCTGGTCAGAGACTAAAGCAAAATCCTTTTGATGGGTTAGACATTCTTTGCACTTTAAACCTACGTAGTTGGAGAAAGAAAAGTTGAAAGCATCTTGGGCTGAGCCCAACTCCTTGTCTTACAAGAGCTATGGAAAGCAGTGAAAAATTATTTACAATGCAAATGAAAATCAATTTGTGCCTGTTCCTTGGGCATTATGTGAAACAGCCCCTGCTTTGTAATGCTGATCTCTGTATAGTCATAAAACAGAGATTTATTTGCTTCTCATCTCCAGCAATTAACTGCTACAGATGTCAGACAATTATGCTGAATGAGTGTGCTGCACCTTCCTTAGTTTTCTTCTTTTGTCTGAGTTGCTGATTTTGAAAGCTGCCCAGCTATCGAAACTCCACTTAAAGTGCCTAAGATCAGAAACAAGCCCAGGGCAGCAACATGGTATGGTACTGGAATAAATAAAGCATTTGTTGACTCATGACCCATCTAGATCAGAAGCCCTCAAGAGTGTTTTATGCTAAAATAAATAAATAGATCTCTGAAGTTAACTGATTGCTCCGTGCAGAGCAGACTCAACACTTAGTGTAACATTTGCTTCAACAGCACAAAAGCAGGCAGAGAGCTGCCCTGCAGCTCTGCTGTTCCAGACAGAGGAGAATCCAAGCAGGGCTATGCCTACTCCCTACCACCTGCTCTCCCCACCTTGTCTGAAGAAGACATGTCGGCACAGGGCAGAAAGCACAGCCTTAGGCTTCTCTGAATTATACAGAGGGCTAAACAGTCCCCAGCTGGCCCAGGATCAGAGGAATGGACTTAAGTTGCTTAAAGCCACCTTTCTCACTGCTTTTCAGCTGTGCAGAGGGTGAAATAGGTTCGGTAGAGAAGTTATCCTTAAACACAGCTTGGGATTCATTCTCTGACTCCTTATGTCATGATGTACTTTCTGTGACCTGGCTAACAAGGAAATCCAGTAGTGCTCTACATGTCTTAATATGTTCCCTTGCTAAGCCTTCAGCTGTTCTTCACTTCATGCTGCACTGATACCAATTCTCAATTAAAACAGAGTGAGCCCAAAATTCATAATAATGATTTTAATTTAACAAGGCATAGGATTTTGTTCATCTTAGGATGCAGTTCATACCTTCTTGATTTGGAAGACACCAAACATAGGGTACAGACATTTGAAGCAAACAATGACAAGCCATTATCATCAAGTGTAGCTACAACAAAGTGGCCTTGTTTATTTTGCAGTTCCACACATTCATACATTTTAAATATTGAAGCCTTGATGTGAACAGTACACTTCAGTGATGGAGGACCAGTCCCTTTGAGACAAGAAATCACTTTTCTAGGCATCGATTTCTGGGCTATGGTATAGAATGTCTCACTTGAAGTCCTTCAGGGGAGTACTAGCTGCAAAGCATTTCCTGTGGTGACTGCAAAGAAAATACAATGATTTTATCAATTCACAATAGTTTCACACACTTTGATACTAGTAAGTGTGAGAACTTAACTTTTTTAGGCTATGGTGAATTACTGATAAAGTAATTTTGAGAGTTCCTTGTGTTGGATTCTATTGCATGTAATGCAAACAGAAAATGCAATACAGAGTCCCAGTCATGGTTTAAAGCTATTTAAAAGTTATTTTAAAATTCTGAATCTGCTACTTTGAGTCCAAAAGAATTTAGTTCTGAGTGGGCATGGCATTTCTGTATTGCTCTGTGAGTGAGCATTTATCTCAAGAGGTTTAAGATGGTCTACCCTTTTTACTCATTGCTATGAGATCACTGTCCTTAGATGTCACTGCCTTTCCTGATGTACAGGCTTGGGACAATATACTTTCATCTTCTCACTCTTTCACCTTGATCTTTCTTTCCCTGTATGCAGTTCTCCACAAACTGTGACAAATTGTCTCTTCTGTTTTAAACTACAGCATAGCATCACTGATCAGTCAGAGCTGGCCCCAAAGTGATTTTTTTACCATTTTCTTCAGGCACTGTTTGCCATGATCTCAACGGGTCTGCACAGAGGCATTGGACTTGCTCAGATTCTGGAGAAAGCATCCATGCAGGAGTCCTCAGTGAAAAGGAGTAATCCTATCTATCGCAGACTAATTACCAAGCACACAGAAAACAGTAAGAATCTGAGGTCACCCTAGAGGAACCACAGTCTGTGCCCTCTGCCTCCTAGGAAGCCTGGCTGCAGCCTGAGTTGGGCGATTTCAGATACCAGGTGCATTCCTGCGTAGTATTGGGGACCATATTTTGTGTAATGACAATAGACCCCTCTTGAGAAAGTGGAAAGCATGTGGACAATGCTCAGACCACTGCATCTGACTGGGCCAAAGTCAGAAAGTGGGTGGAGACAAGTAATTTTCTGGGAACACAGAATTCTTGAATTGCTGGAAACTACTCCCAATTTGTGGATCTATGCTTCCCAAACTCACCCTGAAAGGCTGAGACACATGGCCAACCTCATCACGCCAGTAAGCCTGTCTCCAGGTACCTCTATGCTCTGGGATGTGATGCATCTTCCAAACTCATACTTGAACCAGATGGTAGCAATTTTCAGAATGCAGTTGCTGCCACTGACAATGAATCAGACATTTGTTACTCCAAAGAGAGTTTAATGAAAAGAGCAATGGCCTTTATCCATCTCCTTGGCAGCTTCAAAAAAACAGGTAAGTGTGAATCATGCTTCTAATCTCAGCTATTTCATTAGGGATTAAAGAAGTGAGCATGAGCCAGGGAAATAGCACCACCTTTATGTTGTAGCTGCACAAGTCTGTGATTCCACTGCATCTACAAATATAATGTGAAATAAAAGCATCAGACTGCACTTGTTTGGGGGTCCCTTGGCTTGAAGGGGAAATATTGCTGACTGGAAATGGGATGGATTGGTTTCTCACTACCCAGAGGAATATTAGCATGCAAGAATTATCGTCTTCAGTTGGCCAACTCACCATCCCAAGGACCATGTCTACACATCCTGTCATCTCCAGTCACCTGCCTTCTCCACATTGCAGATTCTTATTCCCCAGGCACAGTGGTGGCTCCCAGTAACCTTTTAAAATCAGAAAGCCGTCTTCCTTGGGAATCATCCCCACAAGGCAGCAGGGTTAACATTCCTATGCATAAGCATACGTAACAAGCAAAATAAATGAACTAAAGTGGACACAATACACTCTGGGATTAGGGGCATTAGTCCCTTGATGAATGCTGATTTGAACAGGAATTGTCATGCTAATTTGGAAGGGGTATGATTGGGGGTTCACATGAAATCTGTGTTGAACTTGCACTGACACAGATGGCAGGAATACTTAGATCCAGTATTAAAGATCATGGAGACACAGTCTCATTGTCATCTCTTCTTTGGAAATATGGAAATCTTTGGAAGGGAAACTAAACACAACACAGATGTCTTCATGTTGCAAGCCAAAAAAAAAGTTTGAAAAGTCTGACATTTTTAAAAAGAATGACTGTGAGTTCACATATACAGCAGAAATACAGACAAAGCAGAACACATAAGCATGTCTTCACATGCTCATTGTTGCTAGCAGAGAGATCTTAAAGATACTGTCCTGAAGGATCTGCAGTATTTACAACATATCTGATAGCTGGACTTGTGCCAGTGGTGCTCGCCTGTTGTATAAATAACACAATTTCCAAGACTAAGCAAAATTTGTCATAGTGGAGAAAACAATGTAGAAGGTTTTCTTCTATTCTTGACAAATAGGCACTTCTAAGTTTGTGACAATACTGTTTTTCAGTGTTCCTGATGATATGTAATTAAATGAACCAAATTGTTAAGCGTATCATGTGCTAGGGCAGTACACCTAGACAGAGTATTTTAGCAAGTTAATTAGATACATGATAGGAACGCATTCTATACATTTGTTTTGCAGGAATACTTTATTCAAAACTATGTAAGAGCTGAATGGATAGATTTTAATCTAGTATGTCAAATTCACTCTTCTCAGAGGGCAAAATTGCAATATTCACCTATAGATAAAAAAGGAGTTTGAAAGAGAAGCATTAAAAGCTGGAAACTTAAGTAAGTCAGTGATATTAAAGTAGCTATGGACAAAGCCTTCAAGGCCTGTTTGGTACCAGATGAAATAAAATATGCAGAACCTACCACTCTTACTTCCTGGCAGTTGTCCTCTTTCCACAGCAATCTCTCCTACTCTTTCCTATACCATCTTGCCTCTCTCCTTCTCCCTGAATTTAAGTAGAGGCAACAGCAGCAAAGAGTGTGAGCAAGAGGTAATTGCCAAGATGTGGCACAGACATGGTCAAAGAAGGCTCTGTAAGGTCCCTAATCAGACCATGTGAAAATTTTCCTGACAAAATTCTCCTGAGCTTTCCACGTGTCCTCTTGACACAGTTTAGGCACTCCTAAATGCTTTGAAGTAATATTAACTTGTAAGGGTAAAAATAACACCTCTCTGGGGCAGATAGTGAATCTCTTTTCAATAGAGAACAGCTATTTGGGGATGGGTCTGCCTTCATGGTAGCGTTCCTCAGGTTGTAGAAATTCTTTATCTGGACAGGTAGAAAGCTTCTAGGGGTAAGAAACTGCTAGTTTTGAGTAAGTTTTTTTCACAAGATGAAAAGCAGAAAAATGAGTTTGTGCATCCTAGTTACCGATGTTTTCTATGCAATTCAAAGCAGTGCAGGCTTCCAAAAACTCCTTGGAAAGAGTTTTTAGAAAACCTCTGTGGTCTTTACCCTACAAAACACATCAGAAAACACTACAATAATGTTGGATTACCATAAATACCTACACTTAAGTTGGACAACCTGCTTCAATGTTTCCTCTCCGATACCTGTACCTCAAGAGCCCATAAAGTAATATGTCCAAATTCAGGCCTGTGCACCAAAATAAAATCTTCACCTTGCGAAAAAATATACAACTTCCACTATGCACTTTCATGCCAAGGCAAGTTGGGGAGGTAGTAATGGGCTCTAATAGGCACTCCCTGAAACTGCTACATACTTTACCTTCAGCCAAGCAGCATTCAGAAGATGTGACATTCTTTTTCTTCCCTGGAAAATATCAGAGAACCTCAAAGAAATTACTTTCCATCTGATCCTCCTAATATCAGTAATTTGCTGGTTTGACATCATAGAAGAGTGAGCACAGGGGATCTTTGACAAAGAGAACCATATCCCCTCCATGAGGAGCACAGCCTGCAAGTCAGCACAACACCAGTGGTGTGGAGCAGAGCGGGGTGAGCACAGGGCTGGGGTGTGGACGCTGAAAGCTGGAATGCTGTGTGGAGCAGGTGGGCCCCTGGGAGCTTTAAAGTGAGTGGGAGGAAGGGGTTGACAGAAGATTTTTTGGGAGGCTTTTTTTTTTTTGTTGTTTTTATTGTTTTGTTGTTGTTTGCCCTCCCCCAAGCCAACTGGGCAACACAGAGCAAGACGCAAGCTTTGGAGTGTGTGTGAAGGGTGAAAAAGGAGCAGATAAAGAACAGGCTCATGCCTCAGGTAGGAAAGGTGTTGGCACCCCGGGGAATATGAGAGAAGAAATGTAAACAAAAGGCACAGTTGTGCAAAGCCTTGGAACTGAAACAAGCATGTAGCTCGTCTTTGATGCCCCAGGTAAGTGAAAACTAGTTCAAGTTCTTAGTGCAATAATACCTTGCTCATGTTATACATGCTGGCCCTATCCTACAGTCTTACCCAGATAAACACTATGCCCTTTTGCTTCTGAGAAGCCCATTAATATATATGGAGCAAATACAAATGTAAGTGACTGTTCACAAATCCTCTGTTAGAGAACTGTGGTCATTATTAACCAAGCAAGCATTGGTGGGCTCAGCAGTTAGGATGAGGACAAAGTTTTTCACGCTGTTTTATATGACAAGAGGAGCATATTTCTCCAAAATTGCTCTCTATAGTTCTTGGCAACAAAATGAATTTGAAAATTATACCAATGAAGCAACAAGCTTGTTAAATATTACATTTAAGCAATTTACTCTCTTGTGTGAGATCTGCTGTTTTGTCCTTGACTATCTTAATGATGAGTTCTTCACACAGCTAATACAAGGATTATTCAGTGTTGTGTATGTAACTGTAATGAAAGATTTAAAAAGCTAGTAATTCTTTTCATTCTGTTTTTAACTGAAATTTTGTCTTTCAGGGGAAGCTGAAAATAACCTTCAGAAAATGTCAGAAAGAATTACCCTCTTCAAAAACTCATCAGTGAGCTTGGGATCACATGCCTAGTTTGACAATAACAGTACCTACTCCAGTTAAAAAGCCATCATTTACTCTAAATCTGACTTACTCAGAGCCATTTAGGTAAGCCAAATGAAATTTAGAAATCACACATCTTTTAGAACCATAAATAAGAAAAAGCCTTTGTAATCATCCATTTATTTTATTATTTTGCTTCAAGGTAGAATACAGTTTCCAATTCTTTGTATACTGCAACTTCATGTACATTAAGTCTGAATTCCCTGGGTTTAATCCTTCATTTAAGATGAACTTGATGATCATATCGTAAACTACAATAAAGATTGTATATAATTTTTGTGGGGAAATGTATTCCTAATGACTTAAAAGGAAAGTAGCCCATAAATACTACACGATGTCAGTAGTACTGACTATAATTAAAGTGGAATTATTTTCCTATTTTTTTGTGCTTTGCACTTGTAGCTGTAATACTGAAACACAGGCCGATAGTTAACTTCTTTCTACCTTCAAATGGCATAGCAGAATATGAGAAAAAAGCTCTCTCCAACAGACAGCTAGAGATTGATGTGATATTTTTCCTACTAACTTAGGTTTTCATTGAAAAAAACAGCTTGTAGTGCTGATTTGCGTGAAATCTTTTGTAACTCAATTTCTGCTAAATAAGAATCAGTAATATAACATAACCTTCATAAGTTAATCTTACATACTATTGCAAGACCACTTACTGTCTTTTTAGGAATATAAAAAATAGATGACATCTATTTAGGTGAAATAAGCACTTATACGTGATATCTATAAAAACAATAATTTGAAGCAGTACTTTTTATATAACAAACAGAAAACTTTCAAAAAAGAGAGTTATGGGAAGCCATATTCCCTCCATATCAGAACAATCTCATATGTTTTTCAGGGGCAATACCTGAATCCGTGAAGATTCACATTTTAAAAAAACAGTTCCCAATATTTGTAATCCACTGATTACCAACAATTCTGGGCATAGCATTCAAAATTTAGCAGGTTAACAATTTTTTCTTATCTAAAACTCAGGTAGACATCAAAAACACTTTATTTGTATGGGAGTTTCATACCAGTTAGAAAAATAAGGGCAGGAATTTAAAAAAGTCACATGCGGGCCACTCCTATTTAATATCTTTATTGATGACCTAGACGAGGGGATCGAGTGCACCTTCAGTAAATTTGCAGATGACACCAAGTTGGGTGGGAGTGTTGATCTGCTCGAGGGTAGGGAGGCTCTGCAGAGAGAGCTGGACAGGCTGGAGCCATGGGCTAAGGCCAACTGTGTGAGTTTCAATAAGGCCAAATGCCGGGTGCTGCACTTTGGCCACAACAACCCCCAGCAGCGCTACAGGCTTGGGGAGGAGTGGCTGGAGAGCTGCCAGTCAGAGAGGGACCTGGGGGTGTTGATTGACAGCCAGCTGAACATGAGCCAGCAGTGTGCCCAGGTGGCCAAGAAGGCCAGTGGCATCCTGGCTTGCATCAGAAATAGCATGGCCAGCAGGGACAGGGAAGTGATCTTACCCCTGTACTCGGCACTGGTGAGGCCGCACCTCGATTCCTGTGTTCATTTTTGGGCCCCTCACTACAAAAAGGACATTGAATTACTCGAGCGTGTCCAGAGAAGGGCAACGAAGCTGGTGAAGGGTCTGGAGCACATGTCGTACGAGGAGCGGCTGAGGGAACTGGGGTTGTTTAGTCTGGAGAAGAGGAGGCTGAGGGGAGACCTCATCGCCCTCTACAGCTACCTGAAAGGAGGTTGCAGAGAGCTGGGGATGAGTCTCTTTAACCAAGTAATAAGTGATAGGACAAGAGGTAATGGCCTCAAGTTGCACCAGGGAAGGTTTAGACTAGATATTAGAAGCATTTCGTTACAGAACGGGTTGTTAGGCATTGGAATGGGCTGCCCAGGGAGGTGGTGGAGTCCCCATCCCTGGAGGTGTTTAAGAGTAGGGTCGACATAGCACTTAGGGATATGGTGTAGTTGGGAACTGTTAATGTTGGGTTGATGGTTGGATTGGATGATCTTCAAGGTCTTTTCCAACCTAGATGATTCTGTGATTCTGTGAAACTGGATTTGCTTAATCAATATTCAGAACTGCTTGACAATTAGTCCCTTATGGTCAGGGTCTATGGACCACAAGTTCAAAACTATCAGTCGAAGAACTTGCTATCAGGGATTGTGAAGGCTTTGACATTTTGTCTTCCAAATAAAGTCAAAATTGCTTCATAATAATCGATAGCAATCTTTGAAGGAAGATCAACACAGGTATGTAAATCACATACCAATATTAAATTTTGTTATATTTTTGACAGAAAGGCATGTAGTCATAGGTAAAACATGTTAGCTCTATTAAAAAATATTTGTTATACAAAAGAATCTGTCTTTCTCCTCTTTTTATCTTCCTATGCATCCCTCAAGGTTTCTGACTTACTAATTTAGAATGATGAATTTTCAAAATCTACAAAGTTACAATTTTCATTCTGAAAATGGCCATTTTTTTTCTGTTCCAGCACAGAGTAGAAAAGTTGGGAAACCTTGAAAGCAGCCACAAATTTATAATTGCATCTAAGAGGGACACAGCCTGTTAGTGCAGAACTTTCTGGAAGCCACTTTTTTAGAGCCTTTAGTTCTTACTGTTTATAAGCCACATTAGACATTCATTCAACAAGGCCCTCAAGGTACAAAAAATGCATTTTAATTACATGTAGCTTGCTCATGTGATATTCTGAACTAGTACAATTATGAGTTTCTTTGCTAGAGAAGTTGGTTAAAATGTGTGTATATTTGTGGGAAGGTAGCATTTATTAAGCAATAAAGAAAAATGAACCATTTTCAAACTTTTGGAAAAAAAAAAATTCTGTAAGAGCTCAGTGATTGAGAATTCTCCTGTACCTCAGCAAACTGCAGGGTCATCAAAAATACAAAGCTGAGAGTGGCTGTTATTTCTAAAAGATTTGAGGAAAAATTAAATGGGCAGAGCATATACTTGCTGTTCTACCAGGAAGCTTAAACCAAAGGAAATGAGTCTTGGGAAGACACAGCAAATAAAATCAAAGACAGGTTGAGTGAAAACTGGTGAAACAATAATAACACATGAAGACATGTGGCTCCAACGATGATAAAGAGGTGTAGGAAGAACAAAAGACAAACACCAGTTACAATCTGCTATGATTAAACTCTACTTTGACAAGACACAAAAGGAAAAAAAATAATCCAAAACCCTGAGGAGTGCAAAGCAGGTCATCAGCTCAATTACATGTACAAGCTGAGAAGGGAAGGGAGTTGCTGGAAATAAAGGATAAGGAATTCTGATGGTGACTTAAGGGAAGGGAACTGTAACCTAGATATAGGCAAAAGGATGGGACCAGACTTTTCTGATTGTCATGATAATGATATTCTAAAACCTCCAGGGAAATCAACCTAATTGTAGTCCTCATAACAACACAAAAGAATGCAATGCTATGAAAACAGATCAGTTCAGAGACATGGAAAGGAAAAATGAAGACGGAATTAATACAGGTAAACGTTTCAGTAGCACGCAGAGTGTAATGCGTGGGAAAAGGCTGCTGTTTCTAGACATAAATCTGTGGACATACAGACAGGTTAGGAAAGAGATTCCACAGAACATCCGAATTGCCTTTGTGACAAGCATTAAATGAACTCAATTTCTGCTAAAAGGAAATTCTCATGGTTCCTAAATTGTTGGACATTGCTGGACATTATAAGATAAATTTCAGCTGAACAAAGGTGGTGAAGGAATGTAATCTTTTGGTGACTAAAATAACCCAAGGTTGAGCAGAGAATCAAGACTTCAGAGAACCATAATTATTGAATTTTGCCTGAAATTCAGAAATATAATGAGACATGGACCAGCACACAAGAAACATAAACATTGTAATCAAACTACTAGGCTTTTATGCACAGCAGTCAGGTTGCCTGTGAATGTCGATCAATATTTGGTTTCTTCTAAATGTTGAATCTTCTCCAAAAGATAAAATTTGTGATTATTCAGGAAGTCTGATTTTGCTTTTTTAAACTGTTACAAAGCAGATACTTCAGCATTGAAATTGATGTAATTATAACATCCTAAAGTCAGTGCAAATTAAAGAATTGGGAAAAAAATTAAAAACTTACTCTAGTCCTAGGAGTCACTTTGATGACCCTGGAGACTGAGTAACAGTAGTTTAAATATAACATGCTTAGTCACTTAGCCTTACAATACCTGCTTTTGTAGTGAACTGCTTCAGTAAAATCCTGGCTGTACACAAACCAACAGAAAAATTCAGAACAAAGTCTATGGGGAAGGATCCCCCATTTCTGTAGATTGTCTTTGACCCTTTTTACTCCTGATCTCCTCTCTGAAAGTATGTCCCCTGCTAATCATTGTTAGTTATTAATCACTGCTCAGTTCTGAAGGCACATTTTAATTAAAATTTGTTTGTCCAGCAGGCAATTTCAAAGCTAACCCTGACATCATCTTTTAGGAAGCGCTTCTCTTCATAGGAACAGTTAAAATTAACATCCACTCCCACTCACTATAAAGGTTGGACCATACACAATTAGTATGTGACTCTACAGAACTAACCAAACTTGGACTTTCTGTTTCATGAAATATCAGTACTTAGAAACTGGGTTCTGAGTTCAAGTTTGAATATTTCTTGTAAAAAAAAAATGTTGGCAAAAAAGTGTTATTTGTAATGTTTCATTTTAGAAAGGATCTTTCAAATATGAAAATGCAATTTTCATTTCCATTAATATTTTGGTTATATATAATGTTAAGGTATGGCATATTAGAGATGTCAGGCAGTATGTCTTAATAGTCAATCTATTCTATTTATTTCCTGGTATTTTTGCTTTAGAAGGCATTAAGAACACGTTCTACTTAATATTAAATCATCTTTGCTTATTTTACTAAATTAGATTGTTTGTTATTTATATTGCAACTAATCAGTTCTATATGTTGTAATTTAAATGAAAAAGATCAAGCAAAGGGCTTTTCACATCACACATTATCACCGTGTAATCACGTGAGAAAAATAAAGTCAAAGGAAAACACATTTTGTGACAGAGCATCACATAAAAAGTGATTTAACATTTTTTCCAAAGCAAAAGAATCAAATATATATGTGACGTTTCATCAAAATGGGCATGAATTCCCTGAAAAAAGCTCGTCTATTCAAAATGTCTTGTCTGACAGAAAATTTTCATGAAAATAATTGGAGTTTTCTAGCATTCCAGCTTTCCAAGTATAGAACTGGAAGACTTGTGTCTTTTTAAAGGAAGGACAAATTTCATGTGACATACACTGTTGTTTTACCGATGTTATTCCTTACTGTGAAACAGATTTGTGTGCATTCAAACTCATGGGTTTCTGCATGTATGTTTTTTAAGCACATGTAGATTTATTATTTTTTTTAAATAATAGAAATACTTTGTTTTAACAGAGGGAAAAGCTTGAGTACAATGGAAGTAGGAAGACAACCTTTTTTGGAACAGTGTTTATGTCAGTGACAATATATGTTAAATTTTCAATTTAAATTTTTAATTTAATTTAAATTTTATTTAAATTCTTGTTTGAGAAACCCATAGGAAAAAAATGTGAAATGGGAATCTCACTGAAACTGAAAGGAGCTTTTCTGTGGCCAGAAATGTAGGTTTACAATTTCTCCTAGGCCTCTGGGGGATGCAAAGGAAAAGTATGACAGGAATAGACGTTCTCCAAAAGCTACAGGTTGTCTAACATGTTTTGAGTTTCAAGCAGGAGCTCTACAGAAATTTAAAAAGATACACGCTCCAGGTAGCTCCAGATAACATTTTTTGCTGTAGGTATTATTTCTGGGTAGACCAGCAAAGAAATCATCACAGGTTTCAATATATCAAATGACAGTTTTCTAATTTAAAAATTGAGGGTTTTTTTTGTTCTAGTGCCTTAGCATCTCTCCGCAATGTGCTTGAACTGCTCACAGCATGGCAGAGTCCCGGAGTGAAGCTGTTCTAAACTGTTTATTGTCGAAACAGCTGGTACTGGTACAAGGTAAGAGAAGAGACTGTAGCACAAAACCCAAATGAATAATATGGAAACTTAGAATTTAAAAGGAAAAGTATAAGCAACATTAAAGGCAGAAAAATACAGAAGACAAGGAACTAAGGAAACAAGTATAAATTGAAGCAAGGTAAAGGTGAAAAGACAGCATTAATCAAGGCAGGTAGGCTTTTGTAATCAACAAATCCATATGGACAGGACATGTCAGAGGTATAGAAAGTTCTCTAACTACTCAGAAAGCTTTAGATTTTTTTTCTCAGCTGCTCTCAAGCAGGCTCTTTCCTGCAGGCCCTTCAGTGAGACTACATAGCAGGGAAGGAAAGGCATTTACAATTACTGAGGAATAACAACAACAAGGAAAAGCAAGAGGAGATTTCTCTTCCACAGCTAAGAATTTGCTGAACAAGAAAATAGTTGTTAAACAAGTCTCTGCTTAGTTTAAGTTGAAGTTTAAGCCAAGAAATGCTAAATCTGTGCAGCTAATTTCTTGGGCTGAATTTTGCCTCTGTGCAGCTGTTAAAAATGATAATAAATTTAATCTTAAAGCAGAACGCCCTCCCCACTATTGAGACATCTAACACCAATCACATATCATAAAGAAACAGTGACAAACATGGTGTCCAACTTCAATCCATACAATATTTATTTCCATTACTGATTCCCGTTAGTGGTACCACAGTCACAACATTGACATCAGTGGCTTAGTGCAGGCTTTGAAAACCCATTGTAAATGCTGGGCACAAAATTTGGCCCAAAGGTATGTTCCTGGGAAAAGTCTGCAGTCAGTTATAATTTAAAGAGCTGTGAAGACCAAGAAAAAAATTAGGCTACCAGCAATGGAAGGGTAGAAATATAACAGTGAAAACTCAGACATAGTTCATCAGATATGAAGTGCTTAATATGGGTAATTCTGCACTCACGTCTCTTCTTGCAAGTGACAGGACCACAGAGTTCTTGTAATGCTAATACCTCACAGCATTTTAGAAGTGCAAAATTAATTTGGGATCACTTCTTTGGAAACATGAAATAGTCTAATAAACCTAGTTGGCGGGGTCAAGTCACTCACCCACTGCTACTGAAGTCACAAAGTCACATCACAAAGAAAGTAGCAAGGGTGAGGGAAAAAAATGATCTGAAGGAAAACAAGGAGATTGCAGCACTCAGTCAAAAGGTAATAGAAGACTTTGGGTGAAAGGCCAGCAGTGCACCCTTAATCTTGCTGAACGGCCCTGTGGCCAGTGCTGATGTCTGAGGACAAGAAGAATTCTCTCTGCAAATTGAGAAGAAGAAGCAGAAATTCAGAAGAAGCAACCAATGAATCGCCAAAAACTATTATTCCAGGGAAAGAATTTGCTTTATGTTTCTATGGAAATGGCTGTGGAAAAGCTGCTGTTGTATTGTAATAAAAACCTAAGCCTGAAAGCTGCTGTTGAAGGGCATGGAGCTGACGCTATGCACTGGTGTCTGAACCACTGCTCCAAGTAGTCTGAACTGCCTGGTCTGATGCTCCTATGCAAGGCAAGCTCAGCATTCTGGCTGGAGTTCTGGCATCCCGAGCTTTTTCTGAACTGCACCATGTTCCTGGGAGCATGATTGAGTTCAAAGCGACAGTCAGCTGGGGATTTTGATATTGCAGTTTTTAATAGTGAGATTTCTTTTGAAAGAAGAAGAAAATAGCCTTTTTTTCCTTTCATCTCCTTCCTCCATCATTCAGCAATGATTTCTCAAAATCAAATAGTAGCTTCAAGTAGTTCAAATTGTAGAAATGGTCTGTTTCTAGGTCTATTCAATCTTGTAACTTTATGGATGAATCTTCAATTGGTATAAAATGTCAGAACTTGTTTCAACTTTTTAAGCTCCCAAAGAACATTTGTATCCTGATGTTCAAGAGCAGACATTCAGAGAAGAAACTTGAATTAAATCTTGCAATAAAAATTAAGCTATCTCGACTCTTTCTATAGGACTCGAATGGTTAAAACAGTTTGGCTGTAATAGCTGATTATTTCTAAAGGTATGCTCCTAGGAAAAGTCCCCAGTCAGTTCTACTTTAAACAGTAGTGAAGAGCAAGAAAAAAATCAGGCTACCAGCAATGGGGGGGTGGGGGGGGTAGAAATATAATAGTGAAATCTCAAAGCTGCTACAGCTTAATGGAAATATGAAGATCTCACTCCAGATTTCTCTCAGTTGTTCTACATTATTTGCATTCCTTTAATATGGTCAAAAGCCTCCAGACCACAGCTGCACTGGGGAGTACAGAGGCTGATGGAGGAAGTGTGTGGCCTAGTACATAGCAGAGGACTAGACCTGACCCATGAGGTCCTTTACAATATGCTTGTGACAACAGTCATATCCTAATATACATCGTCCCTTCAGGTTCTGTTTCTATGAAAGAAAAATGTGCATATATATATACATACACACACACATATATGAATACACATATGCATATACATATATGTGTGCATGTATCTATGTATGTATGTATAGATATACGAGAGTCACTACAAAGGAAGCACTGAATGTATGTTCATCGCAAACTCTTTTGACTGGAGCACAGAAATCCAAGTCAGAGAGCTTGCAGCTTGGTACCAGGGCTGCGTGTGCTGGCATGTGGTTATGTACTGCCTGCTGTTGATCTTTGGGAGTTAGTCAGTACACCTCGGGCAATATCACAGGTTTTCTCTCCCTTGTACTCCCCCTATGCTGAAGCCAAGGAGAAGTGCACATGCAGCCAGTAGCAGAAGTGACCCTCAGCAAGTGTCTACCACAGGCAGGAACTCTAGAAACACAATATAGCTTTTCTGTCCAAAGGCATAGACTAGTCCTATTCAGGTGCTAATTATTCAGGTTAACTGTAGAAGAAATAGAAGTTTTGTCTATTCCCTAGTCAAGGATAATTTAAATGTCCCTGTATGAGAACCAGGCAAAAATTACCAGAGAGCCTTAATATTTAGCTAGGCGAGCAAAAAAAAACTTTGCAATTTGTTTAAAGTACTTTAATGAATAATCCATACTGTTTGCTTCAGGAAAAATGTTTGAAGCCTAGTAAGCACATGTAAAAATATTTCCTCATTTAAATTTTTTGAGGGGCATTAAATCAAAAATTCTTCTTGGTCAGCCTTGTGTATGGAAACTTTTTGTTGATGTAAGAAGTGCTATACTCCTGTTTAAATAAAGTGATTTTTTTTTTTTTTTAAAAAAAAGTACATCTTGAACTTTATAGCAAAAGAAGGTGTATTAGTTAAAGTTGGGTATAACATAGCCTGCCAATATCCTAGTTTCTCCACATATCCTCTGCCAGTGCACTTCCTACGCAACAGCTTTGCTGTTCCAGTCTTGGCTTATCCTCAGTGACGACTGCCAATTGTGCCGAACTATGCAGTTCACCTACAAGGCTTCAGCAAGTGAGATTAAAAAGTATCTATCCCCTCTTCCTGAGGAGAAGTGGGCAAAACTGATTCCTGGGAGAAGGTGCACTTTACCATCTATCGTCCAGCAACTTCTCCTTTTGGAAGGGGGCTGTTGTTTACCTGCCAGATTTTAAAAGGGCAGTTGAATTTTTATCTGCAGTTATTAATCAGCTTCAGTCTTCGCTACAATTTAGTGAAACGTTCTTGTTGAATCACTGATACGTTGAAAAACTGATGCACTGAAGACGTGGCGTGCTGGAAAAATTGCACCAAAGACTCCCAAATCAGATTTCTTCCGACAGCTATAATGTAGGTTCAGACTTTCTGTAACAAGATACAGGGGATTATTTATTAAAAATAGAAAGGAATGCACAGTTATGGAAATTCAGAGGGAATTTTTATATTTTATGCCAATCTTGTTTTGTTTATACAGAAAATATTTTACTTCAAAGGCTGCTGTCAGGTAGCTTAGGCTTTATATTTAGTGACATCTTGTCACTGCTTCAGTAGGAAACTTTGATTTCCTATAACTATTATGAATCCAAGAAAAACAGTTTTTCTTTGAATTTGAGCATTCCCTTTCAGCTTTTGCATTCCAAACATTTCAACTCAGGAATCAGTAAGTAACTTTAGTAGAAAAAAACAGAGATTGTTAAAACTGAGTGATTCAATGTAGTTGGTAGAAGTTATGTGATTTGACACCAACTGCCACTAAAAATCCCTCATTAGTCTATTACCTAGTATTGAAATCAGTTAGAATGCAAAAGTAGGAAACAAAAACTGTAGATGTTGAAAACTGAACTTTTTTCCTATGACAGTGATAGAAGGCCTGTATGGTTTTTTATTGCTAGCAAACCTAAAATATGCAGCAGCTTGCACAAAGGACGGCTAAGCAGCTTCTGGAGAAACCAGAACAGTTGCCTTATAGATATTTCAGTGCAAAAGATTAGGCTGGTGGTTAACATGGGAAAGGCAGGTGATACTTCAGGTATGTGTCTGCACTGACTCTAATTTAGTAGCTTCACATCAGGAATTAGAGACCTGTAGGATGTATATTGTCTGGTAGTTAGCAAGGGAACTTTGTATTTCTTTTTCTCATTATTAGCTGGACCTTGGTTTAACCTCTGGGGATCATTTTGGTTCACCTTTGGGAGGGCAGAATAGTTTGGAAGAAACTTTTGTGGGTTTTTTTTATAACCAATCCCTGGTCATAAATTTTCAAATGAAAGTGCTTGCAGACCTGAAGCACGGCTAGCTCTGCTATCCTCATAGCTGGTTCCTGAGTTGAATGGCCAGCAAATGGTTGATCCGTAAGGCTGTTCTTTTGCGAGAATACACTCCTGGAAACTGTATTTAAAAAGGACTTCAGTACGGATCACCTTGCAAATGTGACATGAGTTTCTTTGTAAAGGGGACAGGAAAGTGGGTAAGAAATGATTCATGGAGAATGGAAAGCAGGAGTATAAAGGAATCATACATGGAGACATGCTGAATGAAGATTTGCTAAGACATAGTAAATGAAAGAGTATGAAAGACAGCCGTGTTCACTGTGGCCAGAAGAAAATGGGGGAAGATGTGAAACCAGGACTTACATTCTTACATTGTTTGCTAGCTGTTCCCTTACCAGTCCTTTACAAAAATCAGACCTCTATACCCAGTGTCAACAAGGAGGCTTGGAACTGGGACAATCGCTTCAAAAAAGAGCATAGCAACTCAAAGTAGCTGAGAGTTGCAGGGGTAGGGACTTCTGCTGACCTTTTACAGCAGTGAGCCTGTCTGCGTATCTCAAGAAGGATACAAGAAGAAGAATGTAACAAGCAGGATATGAGGTTCACAGTGTAGTTGACTGCATCATTGCTCCTGCACTACACTCTGGCATGTCCTAACCATCTATATGCCTGGTGTGATACTGAAGAGAAGAGAAGGGAGGTAAAATAAATGGAATACTGTTCGACTCTTTCTTTGGAAGCTTTTCTGCTTTGCAAAAAAATAAGTTAAGGTGGCTTGGGTCACTGAGGTGTCTGTTGATGGAGGAGTCTACAACTCTTTATGTCTTTAAATAAAACAGACATTGAATAAAATACTTGAGCAGTCCTTGGACCTGTGACTGCAATTTGAGATTCCCTCTTCCCAGGTGAGTACTGAAAACCACAAAACTGGGGTCTTGCCCACTCCAGGTTGTGGATTGTGAGTTGCCTCTCCTCCTCTGTCTTCAGTATTTCTTACTGGCTAACCATCAGTGGCTCAAAGTGCTGATTCCTCCTGGCAGGGTCCTAGTAATTTTTGGACCCCGTTCTAGGATGTCTAATTCAGCTGCTGCAGTATTGCAGACAGGCTTAATGCAGGCTGCTGGACTCCCACTCAGGGGGCTCAGGTGCCTACTCAAAATCATTCCTCAAAATCTAGTCCTGTGACTGTAATAGGACACTGCTAGAAATGAAATGAACTGCCTGCACTTAGGAGCAGATTGTCCCCACATTTTGCCGACACACCAAGGAAAATTAATATTCATTTGGTCATTAAACTAAAAATGTGATGAATTCTCAAAACAAATATACAGTACATGGTGTTAGGCCAAAGGCAGTTCTGATTCCAAGGTATTATTAAAGTTTCAACATTTTGGCCCCTACCAATTTCTTTCATGCAATTCTTAGAACTATTACTCAGACAGTCCATGTTAACTGGCAGATGCCCAATGGCAATATATAAAGTACATATTTTACTGCAGTTTCTTAACTGGATAATTGATGCATTATAAGAGCTAGTATAAAATGAACACCAGCTTGTCCTTAACCCCTCCTTCTAGGCTTGAACCTTTAATATTGGTGCAAAAGAACAATTCTATAGCCCTTTCAGTATTGCTGATATCTCTGATAACTATTGTCAGTATTGAATTTTTCTTTGGAAGTTGCTAAACCTTAAGAAAATCAGAAACATTTATATAGTCCTAGTAAAGAAGGGATTACTGGGGACCCAACTTCTGAACCAGTTGACTTCTGTGTACTGTTTCTATTGTGTAAAGAGGAAAAAACCACCACCAGCTTCATACTGCCCAACTGCAACAAGGAAAGGTTTTCCACTGGCATAAGTGGGGAAACACAGTGACCCTAAATTCCCTCCAAAATCAGTGGCAAATCTCTCACTTACTTCACCTTATAATATGTAGCACAATTTTTTGAATCAGTGCTTCCCTGAAAACTGCCTCTTCAAATATGACTAAGAAACACACTTGTGAGTGTTTTGAATTGCATTAAACACATGAAGATTTTACTATTCCTTTCATCTGGAACATTTTCATTAGGATATCACCTGCACAAGGTCTATGCAAGTGATTCACAAGCCTTTTTATTTACCATCTGTATAAGGATGAATTTCAGCCCCGAGTTTTAAAAAATGATTTTAACTCTTTCTTGAAGTGTAAAATAGGCCAAAAGCCGGGTTTCCAACTGAATGTCACTAGAGGTGGAAAAAATGGGTAAAAGAGATGAAAAATAACAGGGTCAGATAACCAGTTTCACCATTTTTGGTGAAAGGGAAAGAAATAAAGCACAATTTTCTGATCCATACTGGTGCCTTCCAGCAAAAGACAAAGCCTCTGAACTTTCCACCCTGTGCACTATATTCGAATATGTGTAATGCGTTGTGTCAGAACAGGATGGTCAACTTTAAGTACTGAAAAATAGTGAGTCAGCCTCTTTCCTCATAATCATGGGGTTTCAGTGAATAAAAAATGTTTGCCTTTAATTTGCCTTCTCTTTTTCTTTGTGTTGACCTTTTGAATGTCATATTTTTTACTTAATCTCTTTCGCTACAAGGACAAGACATATTTGTTTTTAAACAAAAGCTGACATTCTCACATAATAGGATGAGTTCAAGCAATGAAGCATAAGAAAAAACAACATATATCCCAGGAATTTTATCACAACAGTTGGCAATGTTTCTAAACTGTCCACAGTTCTTACTGATTTGATCTGTTTGAATACAGCCTCTTATACATACAAAGAGCTGCTAATTATTTAGTTTTTCTGACACAACCCAGTTGAAAGATCCCAGTAAACCTTATTTAATAAACCCTATCACTCCATGTGTAAAAAAGCTTTAGAATCTGGCAGATAGAAAGCTGATATTCAGAGGTGTTCATGCTTTTTGTCCCACAGAATGATGCCTGGATTCAGGCAAGAGATAAGAATACCCATTTTCTTTTCGATATCCTTATCCCTCTCTGAAAATCCCCATTTCCTTCCTGGTATTTGCATAATGAGCAAGACCTTTGGCAGTCTACCAAGTTAACTGCTGACCACACAAGAGTCAGGCTGAATGGGAACCCTGAGAGCAGGCTGTCTCCTCATGAGGGTGGAAAAGCCCAAATTTCCCAACAACCTCTTCTTTTAATGCAGTATATAATCCAAATAATTACTCTTTTCTCTGGAAAAATCCCCCCGCACGACCCTACTTCCTTCAAGCTGGAGAAGATCCAGTCAGACTCCATCCAATCCACTATGTGGCCCTGTGGGGAAAAAAAAGCCCCCTACTGCTATATGATGTAGTTGGTTGGGTAATTTAAACAGTTCTTTATGGCTGAATATTTAGACTTCACTTCCTATTGTTGATACATAAGTTCCCAGGCCCTGAAAAATTGCTTACAAAATTTAAAGCATTTGGATGTTGTAGGTGAACACTACAGGTTTTAAAAGAAGTGAGGTTTAGGTTACCTTACACTTCAATTCTGCCTGAAATATTTTTGAATTATGACACCCACTTCAACTAAACAAGGTTGTAAATTCTAACCAAAATGTCATGCAAAATTCAAATGGGAATGTGGGCTGTATTTTTTTAGAAAACTGATAACTGAAAGCATGATAATACCATCATTGTTGTAATGTCAGTTAAATAAGCCTTGATAATCTGTTAGGGATGTTCTTCCTATAGTATCCTAGATCTCGGTTTGCAAAGCAAGGTCCTGAAGATGAGGATAGGAATTTTGACACAGTTGTCTGTCTCTGAACCTCACCACGTAGTCATTCCTAGAGGTATACGCATCCTTCCTGATTTTCCATACAGCTGTCCCAGTACCTCAGAAACTATAATATGTGTCCATATTCAATCTTCTCATGTTCTTCCTCAGTAAACTTCTTTAATATCCCAATAGCTATACTTATAAATAAATTGCAAGAATAATGAAAAAGCTTTACTACTAAGGGTATGGAGCTGTCAAGATATAGAGATTCTTACGTAGTATGAATACATGCTTCAATAAGATGTTTGCTGCTTCCTCTTAAGATACTGGGTATTACACACAAGTCTTGGGAATGAGGATATTGTCACTGGTCAATGGGCACAGCAGAGAAAACAGGAAGGCTCTTGTGTTTGTATTATACTTAGAGCCAAGAGCTAGTTTCCGTACTAAAGACAGGAAACGTTGAGCAATAAGAGTCTTGCTCCAAAAATGACATTGAAAATTAGATGTTGTAATGTTCCCTTTAAATAACAGGGTGAAGGATATAGACAAATAACATGTGAAATGGTGAGCAGTGAGTTAACCTTGACTGAGTAAATAATTTCATTTAGGAATATAGAAAAGTAATTACATTTTTATGTTTCCAAGTGAGGTCCATCAAATACTTCTGTATTCTCTCTTCCAAAGCAATATTTCTTGCCCTTGATATCTGGTAAATCTCAGTAAATGATGGTCAGATTAAGCTTTGCCAAAGCACATTGTTCAAGATCCAATGGGCCAGTTTTTGACAAACCCGTCAGCACAATTAAATTGTTTACAAAGCTTAAATTGCATGTTGTGCACATTTTACACAAAGTACTAGAATTAGGATAAAGTAGCATTTTTGGCCCAGCTATATTATGGAATAGAATATCAGGTTGGAAGGGACCTCAATACGTTAATTATGAGTGAAAGGCAAGGCCCTGTAATTTCCCCCTCGGAGTGGAGGGAGGAAAGGATGCTACTGAATGAGAAGGGAAAGGATTCATGAAAGTCTGTAAAGAAAAAATTCCACTGAATTATACTCATTTAACTATTCAAGCACTTAAAGACATAATAGATTTGACCCTGTGATTGAGTTTAGATAGATCTGCTGTGCTCCAGGAATGAAACTCAGTTTAGTGTCTTCTTTGAGGAGAATATTCTTTTGATTGAGAACATGGATTTGCTCTAGACCACCACATACATTATTAGGAGGAGGAGAAAGGGAGTTGAAAAGAGTTGTAATTATCATTTAATAGCACTACAATATTCTCTGATAACATGACATGTCAGAAATGAGACAAGGAAGAAGGAAAATATAGAGGAAGAAGAAAGAAAGGAAGGAAGAAAGAAACAAAGTTCAGAACAGCTATGAACTTAACAGGGAGTTGCTTTTTCTCACTCAGTGATTGGGATTGTGACAATAAAGATGGTATTCCTCTGAGCAAATGTGGAAAGCTTCACTGGGTATGGTAAATTATGAATTAGTCATCCCTTCGTAGTCACTGGAGAGAAAGATACACTTCCGGGAAGCAATATATGTCATCCAAAAGCAAACAACTAAAATAGGTCACATAAAGCTTTTTCCAGTGTGTCTAACATTGTATCTGACTTTTGGCTATTGAATATACCATGCTCAGACATGTAAAATTATGTGAGAAGCCTACCCTTAAAGTCCAAAGTAAACAGTAACATCTGATTATTACCTAAATAACGTATTATCTCTCTACTTTTGTGTAAAATTCTCAGTAACAGTAGTGGGGAAAGGCAGAGTGTGAAACTTCAAATTCATATCAAACCATACACACCATAAGCACAAAATCTATCTTACTTTTCTTAAAGAACTGTATCATTTATCAGGAAAAAAAAATGTAGGGAAATTTAGGGTTTTAAATAGTTTATTGATACGATTATTCCTTGCTCTTGTATTATGTCCTGTCTTATTTTTGTAAGAAAAAAGGCACTGAATACATTACTTAGAGCTTTCCAGTGCAGCTAAAACTGCACTTAAATACGAAACATGTAATTCACATTTTTAATACATTCCACAGTCACCTATCATAAAATCAATTAAAACAAGATGCAAAATTTGTTACATTGAGAAAATCTCCTATTCTAGATTTGAGAGTCATCAAGCATAATATTTAGATTGTGGTGAGGGACAGAATATTCTCTCAGCCCAATGCAACTTTTTATGCAGTAAGAAGCAATGGGAGTCCAGAAGATAACAAGAAAAGAGAGAAGCATTTATCTGGCTTTAAAAATGAAGATAAGCATTTCTTTGAAATTGGGCAAGTAATGTTGTAAGGAGTCCCAGTGGCATGACAAGCAAGAAAGGTATATTAATCACATTAATATCTTCATATTTCTTTTGAGTTTGAGTAGTCAAGTCATCATCTTTTCTCTGCATGCTTCTCTTATAAAAGATAAAAAAGGATAAAATCCTTCTGTAAAGAAAAGTTCCTCTCTTTGGGATAAAGAGAGCAACATTGTATGCAATGTTTAGTGGGTGTGTAGATCGTGGTTACACCAAGGTCTCTTTCCTGAGTCGTAGTAAGTAATATAGAGCCCATTGTTGGAAATATATAATTAGGATTTTTTTTATTGTTGGGAATATATAATTACGATTATGACCATTCCCTTGCCTGGTCATTCATTATTGTGAGATAGTTCTTGATCAGTTTGTTTGACAAGTCTGAATAATTTGTATGACTTGAAAACTTTGTCACCTCATTATTTCAGATTGTGTATGCATAATTCAAGTATCCAGGTCTCAGCAGTGATTCCTGGGGGATATCATGGATAACTTTTTCATTGTAAAACCAGAGTTTTCTCACCCTACCCTTTATTTTTTTCTTCTATTAATCCACAAGACACCATTCTGTGATGATTCAGTTCAACTGCCTTTAGTGAAGGATCTTTTCAAAAGCTTTTTGAAATCTAAGTATGTAATCACACCTTTCCATACGCTGTTAACTCATCCTGAAATCCCTAGCTGAGTGCTTGTGCTTGTTTGAAAATTATTTTGTGTATCTATCAGCCAGGCCTATAAGACACAAATTACAATTTGAAGGAAAGGTATTTTTATCCTGTTGTTTTGTGGAAACAAGTCATGTACGGTCACTTGATTTGCCTTCCAAAACTTTTTAAAAAGGGGATTTTCAAACATATTAGTCAATTTTTAAACCAAATTAGAATGGTAACAGTAGAAATGTTGAAGAGAATGAAACTCTTAAAGTTCCTGGTCTATAAATGAACTGACAGAGAGCAGAAGGACTAGTTCTTCTGTAACTGTGGGAAAGAATTCAATAAGACATGATGGGGAGAATCTTATTAACTACTGCAAATGTAGGTCCATCAGATTTACTAGGCACTAGAGAATACACACTTGAGAGAAACCTTAAAAATTGGGGAAGCATTACTCAGGCCTTTGTTTAATAGGAAACCAGGTTTTCTTAGTGCCAGTCCTCAAGAAACTACTTGTTCCTTAGGTCAGGATATTTGTATATCTTACAGATGATATATGTGTCTGCACAACAGCTTTAAAAACTTCTAACCAGGAGCTCCTGTTTCTCCATTCTGAGTGATCCAGCTGCTTCTTGGGCAGATACTTACAGGAGCTGATAGCACTGTAGAGTTCATTAGAAGGAAATAAACCAGTTCCTTATAATGGGTGCTATAGTCTTAATTTGGCCTTATTGCTGCAATAGACTGATTTATGGGATATTAAGTCTCAGATCAAAACTAGCTGGCTAGAGCTTATTTGGGCATGATGGAAGCAATATTGACAGTTTGGAGGCAGTAACAAGCAGAAAATGTGGGGATGGATGAAGGAGAATACCAGAGAACTCAACAGATGAACTTGTGGCTCCAAGACTGGTGTTACCGTCAGGGCTTTGGATTTTTCAATCATGGGTTGGTATACAGGATGACAGACATTTTGGCATTAGATGGAATGCACCTGTCCCAGAGGGGGAAGAGAATCTTGGGGCAGGAGTTAGCTGGGCTCATTGACAGAGCTTTAAACTAGATTTGAAGGGGGAAGGGGGCAAAACACCAGCCCATCTGAAGTGCATGTATACCAATGCACACAGCAGGGGTAACAAACAGGAGAGCTTGAAACCATGATGAAACAGGAAAATTATGATGTCGTGACTATTACAGAAACATGGTGGGATGCGTCCCATAACTGGAGTGTGCCAATCGATGGTTACAAGATCTTTAGGAGGGACAGACAAAGAAGGAGAGGTGGTGGGGTGGTGCTGTATGTTAGGGACTGTTACGATTGCTTTGAGTACAAGTGTAGTGAAGACAGACAGGGTGGCGTGTCTTTGCGTTAGAATCAGGGGGAAGGCCAACAGGGCAGATGTGGTCGTAGGAGTCTACTATAGGCCACCCACCCAGGACAGAGAGGTGGATGAAATATTCTGTAGGCATTTAGGAGAAATCTCACGATCGCTTGCCCTTGTTCTTGTGGGAGACTTTAACTTCCCAGACATCTGCTGGAAATACAACACAGCAGAGCAGGACCAGTCCCGGAGATTCCTGGAATGTGTGGCAGATAACTTCCTGATGCAGCTAGTGAGAGAACCAACCAGAGAAGGTGCCCTGCTGGATCTCCTCTTTGTGAACAGAGAAGGACTGGTGGATGATGTGGCAGTTGGAAGCCAACTAGGGCACAGCAATCATGAAATAATAGTTCTCTACTCTTAGAGAAGCCAGGAGAGGGGGAAGCAGAACTGCCATTCTGGACTTCAAAAGGGCTGACTCTGTCTTGTTTAGGCACCTGCTTGAAAGGATCCCTTGGGAGACGATGCTGAAGGGTATAGGGGTCCAGGAAGGCTGGACACTCTTTAAGAAGGAAGTGTTAATGGCTCAGGAGCAGGCAGTCCCCAGGTGCTGTAAGAGAAGCTGGTGACAGAGAAGATCACCCTGGCTGAACAGGGAGCTTTGGCTGCAACTCAGGGAGAAAAGGAAAGTTTACAACTTTTGGAAGAAGGGGCTAGACACTCACAGTGATTACAAAGATGCTGTGAGGCTATGCAGGGCAGAAATCAGGAGGTCTAAAGCCCAGCTGGAAATTAATCTGGCTTCAGCAATCAAGGACAACAAGAAATGTTTCTATAAGTATGTCAGTAGCAAAAGAAGGACCAGGGAGAGCCTCCATCTCCTGCTAGATGCAGGAGGAAACATGGTAACAAGTGATGAGGAAAAGGCTGAGGTACTTAATGCCTTCTTTGCCTCAGTCTTTAATAACAAGACTAGTTGTATTGAGGGAATCCAGCATCCTCAGCCAGAAGACAGAGACTGGGAGAACGACCCCCCCACATTCCAGGAGGAGACAGTCAGTGATGTACTGGTTCACACAGACATACTCAAGTCTATGGGACCGGATGGGATACACCCAAGGGTGCTGAAGGAGCTGGCTGGGGTGCTCTCCAAGCCACTTTCCATCATTTACCAGCAGTCCTGGCTGACCGGGGAGGTCCCAACAGATTGGAAATTGGCCAATGTGATGCCCATCTATAAGAAGGGTCGGAAGGATGATCCGGGAAATTACAGGCCTGTCAGCTTGACGTCGGTGCCCGGGAAACTGATGGAGCAGCTCATCCTGAGTACCATCATACAACACATGCGGGACAACCAGATGATCAGGCCCAGTCAGCATGGGTTTATGAAAGGCAGGTCCTGCTTGACAAACCTGATCTCCTTCTACTGACAGGGTGACCTGCTTATTGGATGAGGGAAAGGCTGTGGATGTTGTTTACCTTGACTTTAGTAAGGCCTTTGACACTGTTTCCCACAGCGTTCTCCTGGCAAAACTGGCTGCTCGCGGCTTGGATGTTTACACGCTTTGCTGGGTAAAAAACTGGCTGGATGGCCGGGCACAAAGAGTTGTGGTGAATGCAGTTAAATCCGGTTGGCGGCCAGTCACAAGTGGTGTCCCCCAGGGCTCGGTTTTGGGGCCACTCCTGTTTAACATCTTTATTGATGAGCTAGACGAGGGGATCAAGTGCACCCTCAGTAAATTTGCAGATGACACCAAGTTGGGTGGGAGTGTTGATCTGCTCGAGGGTAGGGAGGCTCTGCAGAGAGATCTGGACAGGCTGGAGCCATGGGCTAAGGCCAACTGTGTGAGTTTCAATAAGGCCAAATGCCGGGTGATACACTTTGGCCACAACAACCCCCAGCAGCGCTACAGGCTTGGGGAGGAGTGGCTGGAGAGCTGCCAGTCAGAGAGGGACCTGGGGGTGTTGATTGACAGCCGGCTGAACATGAGCCAGCAGTGTGCCCAGGTGGCCAAGAAGGCCAATGGCATCCTGGCTTGCATCAGAAATAGTGTGGCCAGCAGGGACAGGGAAGTGATCTTACCCCTGTTCTCGGCACTGGTAAGGCCGCACCTCGATTCCTGTGTTCAGTTTTGGGCCCCTCACTACAAAAAGGACATTGAATTACTCGAGTGTGTCCAAAGAAGTGCAACGAAGCTGGTGAAGGGTCTGGAGCACATGTGGTACGAGGAGCAGCTGAGGGAACTGGGGTTGTTTAGTCTGGAGAAGAGGAGGCTGAGGGGAGACCTCATCGCCCTCTACAGCTACCTGAAAGGAGGTTGCAGAGAGCTGGGGATGAGTCTCTTTAACCAAGTAATAAGTGATAGGACAAGAGGTAATGGCCTCAAGTTGCACCAGGGAAGGTTTAGACTGGATATTAGAAACATTTCGTTACAGAACGGGTTGTTAGGCATTGGAATGGGCTGCCCAGGGAGGTGGTGGAGTCCCCATCCCTGGAGGTGTTTAAGAGTAGGGTCGACATAGCACTTAGGGATATGGTGTAGTTGGGAACTGTTAATGTTGGGTTGATGGTTGGACTGGATGATCTTCAAGGTCCTTTCCAACCTAGATGATTCTGTGTTTCTGTGATTCTGTGAAATGTCACAAATCAGCCACCTTTTCTAGTGATATTTTCTTGCTACTTGTTACTCAGATTTAGAAATCCTAGTCTTTCAGGATCCTCAGATTCTTCTATAGATCAGTATGTTTCTTGATATCTTTTTGTTGCCTCAAAATTTATACTTCTTCCATATGTTCTACAATTAACGATATGATGGCATCATTTGGGTAATTAAAACTCTGCAGCTGACTTTTAGGTAACTAGGTAGAACTTCTAGATTTTTAACTCATAAAAGTCTAAAAAGTTTGCAAGATGAGAAAATGTGGTGTCGCGTTTGTATTTAGGCAATACTGATATACCTGTATCTGGCAGGGAATCTACAGTTAAGAAACCCACAGACTGAGTGACAGGAGGCTAGTTGCAAAGAATCTCCATGACTGATCTTTTAAAGTCATCTTGATGTTGAATATATTGAATCTGGAGGTGTGCAGCAAGATTCCTCTTTTCCCAGATCTTTGCTTAAGTGATTTACAGATTCAGAAATCTGTACAATCTGTCTGAATAGACAAATAAGACTGGTTTTCAGTTGGATGATCTGGAATGGTGAGCTAACATTTTATACTTAAAATTCTGATAACATTTTAAATTTTTGTTAAAAATTCCCTGCAGTGTTGTTCACTCTACCCTAAAGAGGTGACCTTTTTTATATGGTAGAACTATAGGATAAAGGATCGAGAGAAACATGATGAGTATTATGAGGTGTAGGGAATGGCTGCTGTATCAAGTGAGACTAAATTGTCTAAGACTCCTCAGGACTGACAAAAAAAGCTGCAATGCATGATGGAGGAGGTGATTTAAGTGGTGATTTTTCATAATTTCTCCTAACACTTTCCCTGAGAACTGAGAAGCACCACTGAATTTACCACAGATAACATGTAAAATAAAGGAGACCTTGTATAGCCAGTCTAACTATCATTCTTTATGTTCTGAAGTTTTTCAAAGATTACCTTGCTGGACAGGCATTTGTGGACATAAGGATATGCTTTCTGACCAGATACCTCTTATTATTGACAGTGGAAAGAGTTTCTCCTCCCTGCCCCAAATTTAAATTGGACATGGTGGCAAGCATACAAAGAAGTCTCCATGGATGTGATGAAATTAATGTGAATTTTTACTGTTGTGGCCTTTAAGAGCTAGCAGCAGTTCCTAGAACATGGTAGATCTCTACAACTATCCCCTTTTTACAAGTCAATAAAACTACCAGAGATAACCAAAGAAGTCAGCCACATGTTGTTACGGTCCTGGAATACCACCACCCACACTCAGCTGTAGCATCCTACTGCCATCACGTGTTCAGCTCTCTCAGGATGTAGGCACACAATCGTTTTGAAAACAGCTGGAGTGGTTTCAGATGTTCCTGCCTTTCAGCTCTTTCTTACTGCACTGTGGCTGGAGCTTTCAGTCCCTGATGTGAAGTGGCAGAAAGAGGAGAGACTAAACTGCAGTGTAGACTCAGTCACTTGAGTGCCTTGGCCAGCTCAGAGGATGTTACACTGCTCTGTATTCTTTCCTCTAACTCTCGGTCCTTTTCCTTTCCCTCCCTCCACTCTTTTGACAATACACCAGCATCAGCTGCAGTCAAAGCAGCTCCTCAAAGCTACTACTCAAACGGGTGGCAGCCCCAGGGATCCAAAGAGTCACCATGTGGGATATGTTCGTGTGGAAAGACATGTACATGCACACATTTCAAGCCTCAGAAGCCTGTGTCTTCCCACTGTCTCTGTATACTGCAAAGTTTCAGCTTGATCTTGACAGTATACTTTCTCCTAGAAACAACAAACAAAGGTGTCCCTTCTTCTATACTTTCAGCCCTTGCAATCAAAAAGCGTCAGCCGTCCACACTCCACCCTCGAGGCTGTCCAGCTGAGATGCTGGAAAAAGGAGTGCTAAGGCAAGGGCCAAATCACCTACCTAAGCCTACTGTAATTCACCTTTTTGATGCAAGACTGTCTCCATCTCTCTCTCTCAATGGACCAGAGCAGAATAAGTGCTCACTCTGTTCAGACTAAAGCAGCTGCTATATTCTGGATTGTCACTGCTTTTCACCTAGAGGAGGATCCCCGCTTTTTCAGGAGCATACTGTTTCAGAAGCATATTCAGAGACCAAATTCCACATGTCATCCTTGCACTACAAGACAAAAACAGAGATGAATAGCGACAAAATGATCAAAATGAATGTGAAACGGCACACAGTAGCGGTATACCTTGATCGCATTCCTGAAATGTCATCAGAAATCATATGGGAACCATAAATAGCACACAAATAGTTAATAGAAGAGAGTTCCTTAATGTTTTCAGTAGATCTTGGACAAACTACAGTTAGTACATTGCTGAACATATATTATAATTATGTAAAACAAGAGCATCTTTCTTTGAATTTATTTGTGTCTGAAATACAGCTTCAATCTTATATGTAAAGAAGAAGCAAATAAACACTTCAGTAAACAGATGAAATCAAGAAAACATGCAAGGAAAGCAAACAAATGTCAACAGTATAATTTTTTCCTTAAACTTCCAAGTTTGGATGCATCTCTAATCTTTTAAGTTAAAAAAAAAAAAAAAGAATTAAAAAAAGACAGAAAGCAAATACAGATCTTGAGTGGAAATGCCATAAATGTGAGTGTGTCCATTTAGTACATTTTTTATTTTTCTTCTGTTTCCTTTTAGACATAAAATATTTATGAAATAATTATAATCCAAAGCCTCTACACTAGATATTTCACTTTTGTGTTCTTGCTGTCATTGCCAATAGTTTGTTCTTTGAAGGTCTAACCTCAGGTGCCAGTCATAGCCTGTTAAGGCTAGGCTACATCCTCTTGATCACCTTCCAACACTAAAATGCTGTAAAATAGTTTCTGTTTTTTAAGATTCAAGTTCCATTTGGAACTTGGAGTGAAAGGAAATTTGGAAAGAATGAAATTCAAATATTTCTGTGTTTACCCAGCTCGGCACGATCCTTGTTATTTAGCAATTTACAGTTTAAAGCTTTGGATCCTGTTTTATGGTGTTTACAGAAATTAATTGCATTTGGTTTTATTTTAAACTTTTTATTTTTCATAGATGAATGTTTATTCCTAGCTTTATCCTAAAAGAAAAGTTATAGGAAAATGATCTTTCCAAATTTTCTATGTGTTTGAATCAGTTACCCTGGATAAGTATTTAAATTAATTTCCCAACAATGAGTTTGTCTCGCAGACAATTTCATAACAAAGTGAGGTAAACAAGTTGTTTAAAAATATATAATTTAAAGATGTTGCACAAGAAGTACTCATTCCAAAGCATACTTTTAATAGAATGCTTAACTTCTTTTGCATCCATACATAAAGAAACACATGTGCAAACAAGGATGGACATACATATGCAGTCATGCAAAGAATGGACACATGGAATCAGAGAAATATATCTTTTATTTCACTTGCTATTAAGGCACTTTTCTTCCAAGTTTCTCTAGCTTCCTAAGTTTTCCCTAAATTCCCTACAGTTACAGTTGGTTTGTACCCTTACAAGGAGCTAAAATTACAATAAACAAGAATTGTCATATTTTCCTTGTATTTTCACAGTTTCCTCCCATGTCTTATATGCATTATCATCCACAGGATCTGCCTTTTTTAGAATTAAAGCTCTCTTAACTCAGACTACTAATGTGGGATGAACAATTTCCAAAACTGGCATTAAAATGATGAGGGTGACAATAAGGGGCAATAGGAGCAAAAAAAATAATAAAAAATCTATGCACAGGAGTATCTCCACCTTTGTTGAGAATTATCTCCTTTAAATCCATTCAAACCATTTGGAGTGCACTGAATATTAAACTATTTTAATCAAACAGTTCAATTTCTGATGTCCATGGGAGACAGTATTGGAAAATGCATAGAGTACATTGCACCTCTGGATTATTTCCTACAAAATGTGGATGTTTTCCAAAAAAAGCTCAGTAGAGAATTGTGTGCAAAAAAGAATGAGAGCTGAACGTTCACCGCTTTCAATTGTAGTTGTAGTATAACTGGAAAATAGTCTGAAGGAAACATTAAAAAAAACCTAATCTTTTTTTACCACTATGATACTAATGGCCTTTAGTGAGAGCCATGCAGTTTAACACAAAAATTCAGCATGATTTCTTTTACTATAGTGGTAGAGGGAATCAGTTGTAGCTCTTTTTTAGCCTCTGAAAACAGCAAAACGTCTTGCTAATTTAGAAATCATGTCGCTCTTCTATTTAACTTCCATAGCTCTGATATGATTCAAAATAATGTGGATGAATACATATTTAATGGTTTAAAGATAGACTAGTAAACTCAAGAGAAAAGATTGACGTCAAATATGGTCTTTTATCTAACTGGTTATTTTACTGCATGTTAATGTTGTGCAGAAGAATATGACATTTAAATCTTTTTTCTTAAATCAAAAGAAAGAAAGAAAAAAAAGAAATGGTGTACCTTATAATAAGGTATAGTCCCAGTTTAAACAAAAGTATTTTTAGCAAAAACAATAGTGGAAACTTTCAGGCAAAGTCTTTTGAATTTTCCAGCTCTTTGAACTGTGGTTCACACTGGCATGAACATGTTTTTTCTGGCTCTCAACTGAACACATGTTGAGAGCCGATGCATCTTTTCTTACATTTGTACTAGTTAATTGTTTCAGTGAATTCTGCACATATATCTACAACTTAATCAGGGAGTGCGATTCTCTGTATAACTTGACTATAATATTTCAATCTTCTGCATCAACACATATTTTGTCAGCAACACTCCATTACAGTTTCTGGCTTCTACCTTGAAGAGCCAAAAAATGAATGAAAAAAGATAAATCACCATATTTTTTTAATCATCAGTTTGTTCTGTTCTTGCAAAAAGCAACCATAAGCTCCAATTTCTTTCCTTTCAGTCTGATAATAGCTCACAGTATTTTCCCATACTACAGTCTCTGCATTGCCTTCCAATGAAATTCTTTTAAGTGCTCTGCCAGTCTTGTTACATATATCTCAGTGACCTATTGATTTCTTATGTGCTGGTCCTGGCCATGTGGTCCTTAGATTCAGAAACACAGCAGCTGTTAAGAACAATTAGTTATAGGTACAGTATGTTTCTAACAGATCATTTCAGGAGAACAGTCATGTAGTGTTTAGAGTTAAAAAATCAGCTTGACCATATAAAGTTTTCAGATCAGGTCGCAGGTAGAATACATTAAAGATCCCTAGGCTTTTATATCTCCCCTGCATCTTCTGAAGTTAGTAATTCGGAGAGTGGAGTAAGTATATAAGCAGGAATCACCACCTTCCTTTCCACTCCTATTGCACTCATTACTCAGACATATTTTGTTCAATATGCATATCCATGTTTCCTCCTTTCCATGGCATATGAGTCCCTTTGTAAGAACTTCTCAGTCTAGCTGGGCTTTTATTAAGTTTTCGCACAATTCAGACTGGTTTCCTGAGTGCGTCTTTACTGCACCTTTGTTGCCCCAAATAAACTACTACAGTCAGCATATTCCCCTAAGAAGGAACAAGTTTTGGAATCTCAGTACAGTGCTACTGATTTGCATCTCTCTGACCAACACTGCTGATTGGTAGGTTTTGCAGAAGTAGATCAAGATGTTTCTGAAATGGTGTCAGAGTGTCTCTTTACTCAGACTTCAGTTGGTCTTTGAATTCTAAAGAACCTGGTTAAACCACTAATATAAAAAGAAGAAACAAATCAAGAAATGAACAAAAAAACTCACCAAGGAAACAAATCACTTGCAACATGATCTTCAGATTATTGACATACTAATTGCATTCTCTTTGGGTTGGAACTTCGTTCCAGAAATAACTGTTCAGATCATATCCATTTCTGCTCTGTGTTCTAAGAAGAGTCCTCCTGAAAAATGATAACAGTTCTAGGGACATTGTGTTAAAACTGATATTTGAGCATTTGTGATATGGAAAATCAAGGAGGGAAGCATGGCCATTTGTGCATAAATCATCTATTATATGTATATTTTCTTCTCAGCTGTTGTTCATTGTAGGGTATTTATCACCTTATCTCTTCAGGGAGAATCCATCCTAAAACTGTATTTGCCTTGTGGTTATCATAATAAGACTCAATCTTGATCCATCTACTTAAGCTTTGCTATGATGTGTGTTAAATGATAAGAACTATAAGGAAGCTGATAGATAAAAAAAGGAAGGATTAATACTAAACAAAGCAATACAAAGCGTGAATAGTCTGAGTCATCCTTTCAAAGGTGTGTGTGGTAGAAAAAGTAGATTAAATCCTCTGCTAGTAATATACAGTGTTTACAGTACAACAGCACTTAGGAGATACACCCAATTAATTCCCTGGGACACAATGAACACTGCTGTTGTCTCATATCTTAGGTAATTCCTGCAAAGCCATAATGAAATGTTTCATAACTGAATAGTTATTACTTAAACTAAAGAGGTAGGGTAAAGAGCTATGGATGGGTTGCATCATACCACAAAACCTTAACTTTGTGCTTTGTAAAACTCTATGAACATCAGAACCTTTTTGTCTGTTCCTTCTTGTATCCTCTCATTTTGTATTCATGAAGAAACTTTATGCAGTCTGAACAGTCCAGAAAAAACATAAGTACTCATAAATGTGCAGATAATGAAATAAGGCCCAGATATTCTTGACTGGTTAAATGTAGTGTAAATGATATTTCACTTTCTAAATCATCAATTGGTCTTTCCCCAACCTTAACGGTCTGGGGTGGTTCATAATAAGGAGAATAAGGGGGACTAGGGGGAAAAAAAAAACAGGGGGAAACCCCCCTTATTTTTCGTCACTGTTCCTTACCTACTACAAGATAACCGAACTTTAAATTTACCTTATTCAGTTTTCATGAGAATATGGGTCTTGAAGGAATTACAAACTTTCCTTTCAGTCTGATAAATTGACACCAAAGACTCAGGCTGTGTTTTTAAAGAAAAGCAACTGCATGTAGGTGGGTTTTCTTTTGTTCTATTTAATTTTTAAAAAAAAGTATTTATTTTATTTTACTTTATTTTACTTTATTTTATTTTATTTTTTATTTTATTTTATTTTATTTTATTTTATTTTATTTTATTTTATTTTATTTTATTTTATTTTATTTTATTTTATTTTATTTTATTTTATTTTATTTTATTTTATTATTTTAAAGGATAAGCATGGATCATTTAACACCTTTTCTTCAACAGATTGCAAGTAAATAACTTTATGCAGCCACATTAATTGCTGACATTTGGTTGGGGTTTTGCCTTTTTTTGCACTCAGGAATGTACTTGTTTTCAATCAGTCAGGTCTTAATTTTTAAAATATCACTTTATTGTATTGATTCACCCAAACACCTGATTCAAGTGAAAACTGAGAAGATCAGGAATGTTGCATTATAGAAAGGAAAAAGCACCTCTTGGAGCAGGGATGTATTGGACCTTGATTCATTACATTATGAACACATATCCAACAAAACCAATACAGGAATATAGCCAACCACTGAGCCTGTAAATATGGATGTCCACTTCTCAAAGCTCTCTCCCTCACAAAGAAGCAGTAGGAAGGGCAACTGGAGTAGCTGCAATTTTGCATCACCAAAAGGTGTTGAGAGAAAATTCTGACAGCTCCCAACCTGAATAAATCTCTTTCCACAGACTGCTTGCTCTGGCTTTTTTAGGCATTGGGCCACAGTCCATTGCCCATGTTGTTGTAATGACTACATCAACATGATGGCACAAATGTCTCACCAAAGATGAGCTGGTTTTGAATCATTTCACCAGTCTCTTAAGTATGTATGTGATTTTCATCATAATTTATTCCCATCTTGTTCCATTTTTTTAAGACTACCATGTTTAATACAGACAAAATAAACTGAACTCCTGCTTTCAGTTTTGATGACACGCCATTCTGTCTACTTGTCATAAACTGAAATATTGGTCCCATTTTTTCATTAAAGTTCCCATGCCTAAAGACAGATTCAGTATTTAAGGGTCTGCACCATCACTAATTTTATCAACTGAGATTTTTGCTTGTGAAGCTGAAGCTGGGAAGATGAGCATGACCTAGAAGTTAAGCAGCATCACGCATATCAAAAGCAGTGGGTTTAGCAGCAGCTTTCAAGTGGCAGAGCCTTCAGGACAGGTTTGTAACTGGGGCAAGGGAACCACTTGTTTCATCTGTTTCTTGGTGGATGGCTAGAGCAGAAAGCATCAAGTCTATGCTAAAGTTCATGCCATTCCCTTACATGGTTAAAAATATCCCAGGCAGCAGGCCACATTTGAAATCCATAGCCAAGTACAGTGTCAGTCAGAGCTTGACTAGATGCCAGTGAACAGCTGCATATTTTGGACTTTGGTGAAAGTTCTGAAGCCAATGCACCTATCCTGCCACACAAAAGATCCAATAGGGAAAAAAAATATATCCATATGTGAGTTAAAATATTGAAATGGAACATATAATGAACTTGTGTAGGCCATTAAAATTGAGAATTTACATATTTTGTTAGCCTGAGTCAATACTTCACTCATTAACAAATAGACTCAGAATTTAAAGTTTCAGCCCAGCCAAAACCTATTGAGGCTGATACAAAGGCTCCATAGCACTCAGATTTTTAGTCAGATCTTAAGCAACAACATAGCCACTGGATATGGTTATCTACAATTAAACTAAGTAATAAGTCACTTTATTAATTGTTTTGTCTCTTTTTTTCCTCCTGATGTGCTGAACTACTTTAAAATGTACTTACTGAAGTATATTTTATGGATATAAATGTTTAGTTGCTATTGTGTATCTCATGAAAGATTAAGTAATTTTTAACAACACATTCTTTTGTTAGGTTATAAATTAATAATTATGAGTCACTAGAACAAGTAACAGTTCTCTAATTTGGTTGATTTTGCGGTGACAAAAATAATTCTATTCCTCATCTGTATAAAAAGAATAATGTAAACATGAAAACTATACTGGAAGGTTAGCTGTTCTGAGTTATCTTCTTACTATAAATGTATATACCATTTTACAGACTCAAACCAAGAAAAAAGTTGCTGCCTCAGAGAAATTACAATCTGGTTAAGATCGTCAAAGTTTTAAATGTTAAGAAATGCCCATGTTCTGATACTATCTTAGGATAAATGTAAATTCATCTCCACCTTTGTTCAAATGTGCTTAAGTGCCTTGGGTGTTTCTTTGATTTGGGGTTTCAAAGTATGCAGACTTAAATACTGCAGCAGCACTTTAAAAATGTGTGAAATGAAAGAAGAGTGTAGAAAATACAAAAGAGAGCATTTAAACTTTGATAACAGAATAATCCTGATAAAGGTATTTGATGAAGGAAGATACAAAAATTAATCTTTCATAGCTGATAGAAGCCATGTGAGAAAGAAACTACACATTTAAGAATTAGATATATGATGGTTAACTCTCTACATAAAGAGACCAGAATGGGAAGAGTTAAGGACGTTCTAAGCTTATCCAAATAAACCTAGAAGTCAACGCAGACAACAAGGAGGCTTTGTAAAGATTTGAAAAGAAAGATGAAAAAAATGAGTGGAGTGTCAGAAAAGAGTGAAACCCAATGATATAGCCTGAGTAGAAAATTGACACATTCGGAAAGAGTTTATATACAATTATTGCTGATTCAGTCCTTCTCAGGTTTCAGTTTTAAGGGTATTACTATAGCCACATTTTCTTCAGTAACCTAAGTAATCCTATTGCTGACGTTGTCTTAGTTAATCCAGAAAAAGGACACAAATGCATATTTCAAAAATAGCCCAGTCTAAAGGCTTGAATTATCTCCTTGCAGCTTTCTGCCTACGTAATTTGTGCCAGGACCATAAGTAATTGGATAAGAAAGGCTTACCCCCTGGACTCCTGAGGTTGACTGAGCAACATCACTGACTGTCAATATGAAGTTCTTAGAAGGGCAATGACCAGGAGTGGAGCAAAACAGCCATCGTGTTTAGTGACTCTCCCCAAACCGTTGTGCTTTTAACATGGCACACAGGCTTGCAAAATCACATTCTGCTGAGACTCAATATCCTGTGAAATAAAAGACCTGAATTGCTGTATTTTGGCCTTTTTGTGTAAGATTTTTTATGCAAGCTTAAGTTTTATTAAAATGTCTACAGAGAGGATCAGTAGGAGATGTATCATATACATCAAGAGATTAATAGAAGTATGTTAAAAATGGTGGGGAGAATTTAGTGTTAAAAGCACACCAAATCACAAAAGTATAAAAGACATTTAAATCCTTTTATGTGGAAATTCTAGTTTGATACAGAAGCCAAAATCAAGTCTAGTCAATCAGTCAACCCTGTTTTACAGAGGTTTTTTTCGTTTTCTTTAATCCGCAAAGAATTTAAAGCCTCAAGTTTTACCAGCATCCAAATGAGAGAGACAGATCTTGACAACGTGGACAAATATTGGAGATGGATGAAATAGTTAAGATAACATAGGGATCAGCCCAAACCTTCACTAAAAATGCAGATGGAGATTTTATGATAATTGAATGAGTACAGCTAATTTCATTTTTTTCTTCTGTTTCATGCATATCTGCACTAATTCCTCAGTCTGGGACCAGAAGAGACAGTGCAAAAATACTATGACTAAGACAACATCAATAATATTTTCAGTGGGAATGGAAGAAGCCTGCATGAGCATTTTTACAAGTAACTTTTTTTCTCATGGGGTTTCCAGTACAGATATTTTTAAGCAATGGGGAGTTTGGCTAACTTGGAAACAAAACCTGAACAAACATTCAGACTTTTGGAAAGCTGAAATTAACCTCCTCACCCTTCCTTTTTTGCTTTTGATGTCTATCTAGCACATGAATAACCAACACAAAGTAAAAGGGAGGGGGGGAGAAAAAAGAAAGAATTTCACATTCCTATATTTTGGCCAGCACATTCCTTGGGAGCATAAGTGAGGTGGTTCAAAAATGTGAAAACTTTGGAATTTATGTGATTTTGGCATGTGTAGCAATGCACTTTGGATGCATTAAAAAGAGTGGTTAAAGGGAGTGCACTTTTTTGGGGGTCAGTTTAATCTATTTAACTCTTCAAACTCCAAAATGCTTTTTCATAGATTACTCTGAATTAAAAGCCACAGAGGAGCACCTATAGACATCACATCATGCTGCTGTTCATGCGCCTGTCAGGGAGAAGTGACAATGCTACGAGGTAATACAAGACATATAATGCATGGAAGAGAAGATGACATTGTGGCTGAGACACAGGGTTAAGGGCCAGGAGCTATGGCAACAATTCCCAGCTCTGCCACAGACGTCCTTGTGACCTTGAGCAAGACACTTAACCTCTCTGAGCCTCATTTGTAAATAATCCTTCTCTTTCTCACAGGGTTGTTGTGAAGTCAAATTATTAGCTGTTGGGCATTTTGCCATCCCTGTACAGAAGACACTATAAAATACAGTTTATTCCATTTGTGCTGAGATGAAGAGGGTGCAAAGAAAGGGAAAATCTGTGAAAGGGATCAATGCCACCCCCTAGCACTCCCAACAAAAAACTCAAAACCAAACGGTATGGGTCAGCTACCCTCCTACACTTTTACTTGTTGACTCCCTGCACTCCTTTCACATGTGCTGGAATTCAGTCCTTCCACTTTCCTTCTGTGTTTCCCTTTCCCACCCTCCCTCCTGTTCATGCCTGTACAGATGCTGAAGCTCCAAGCGCCCCACATTTGCCAGATTGTTAGTTCAGTTGTAGGTCTTTTATCTGGTCATGCTCTGATTCCACTGAGTTCATTGGTAATGCTTCCATTGCAAAAGGCAAACCTGTGGCCAGAAAAATCTACATTTCTCCTACAAGCATGCGTCAGCTCTTCTGGCCTATATCCATTAAGACAGCCCAGAAAGTTGGAAAAAAATGTCCATTTAGGGTTAGTCATGATGTTTAAAACAATCCTATAAAATAATACAATCCCTAGTTACAAGTCTACATATAGTAGTCTGAAAATACTTTACGGTAGATCATATATTTTTATTTTCTCTACACATGGCTGACCTTCCATGTTAAAATTTAGCAGGATTAAGTTCTGTGTCCATTTCAACTTTGTGTGATGCTTTTGGTTGGTTATGTACAATACATGTAAAAAGGAAGCATCAGGAGTCAGCCCCTGTCTGAAATTCATAGGATTTCTAATGCTCTTTTCCTTTTCCTTTTCCTTTTTCTTTTTCTTTTTCTTTTTCTTTTTCTTTTTCTTTTTCTTTTTCTTTTTCTTTTTCTTTTTCTTTTTCTTTTTCTTTTTCTTTTTCTTTTTCTTTTTCTTTTTCTTTTTCTTTTTCTTTTTCTTTTTCTTTTTCTTTTTCTTTTTCTTTTTCTTTTTCTTTTCCTTTTCCTTTTTCTTTTTCTTTTTCTTTTTCTTTTTCTTTTTCTTTTTCTTTTTCTTTTTCTTTTTCTTTTTCTTTTTCTTTTTCTTTTTCTTTTTCTTTTTCTTTTTCTTTCTTTTTCTTTTTCTTTTTCTTTTTCTTTTTCTTTTTCTTTTTCTTTTTCTTTTTCTTTTTCTTTTTCTTTTTCTTTTTCTTTTTCTTTTTCTTTTTCTTTTTCTTTTTCTTTTTCTTTTTCTTTTTCTTGTTTATTTTTTTATTTTTTATTTTTATTTTTATTTTTTATTATTTTTTCTTCTTCTTCTTTCTCTGTTGTTTTTAAAAAAATGTTTCTTTAGAGTGTGTGACCAAAATAAAATCTTTATTTGCAATAAGTGTGATTGAATGAAGAGACCTCAGTGACTTTTTTTGTTATTGCTGCTGCTTTTCTTTTTTTAGATGAAATCTTACCATTAGCAAAAACTAACAAAGAATCTTTCTTCTCCAGAGAAATGCAGAAGGAAGTGTGGTAGCGGTAGGTCAAATGCTATCTTTTTGGAATGGGTTTGGGTGGGGTTGTGCTTATCACTGTCAGAAGCAGGTATCCAAAGCTCAGCTCGTTTTAAGCAGCACAGTTACCCTCTAAAGCTCAAGTACAACTTGCTTGAGAGTACAGGAACTAGAGTACAAAACCTGAGTCAACTCTTCACCTTGCATTGTAGACACAGCTTTAGTATATTAACAGAAATCAAATGCCATTTCACTGGAAGGGTAAAGAGAAAAGTATAACTACTCTTGGATAAGACATCAAATGTTTAAAAAATGGGAAAAGTAACTTACTTAAGTCTTCATTAGATAGCACTTCATACCTGATAGAAGCAAATGTCTTGGACCTCCTACAAGGAGAGGCTCACAACTTACCTGTAATTAGACAGTGAACACTCACACCCCTTAATTCTGGTGTTTTAGAAAGATGACACTGAACATTTACACTCTAGCCTGAATGCAAATTACTACAGATAGTATACAGTCCAATCACAATGAGGAGGTTTCATTGCAGGGAAATGTTATAGAGAAGGGAAAGTCTGATAATTTTTTAGTCCAAAAGGCTAAAGAACTTCCTGTGTCCTAGTACATGCAGATCAGTATTGTCTTCATTGTTTCTGTTTGAATAGGAGGCAAGTAGTATTTTTTTTAGAAAGATATCCATTCTAGTCATGTTATTTCCATAGTTAAATTGCTTACATGATCTAAAATCGACACCTCATTTCTTGTCTGAATGCATCTCCAAACACTGGTCTTGTTATGTCTTTTTATGGTAAAATAAAATGTTTGCTATCAGAAATTCTTACACATGTAGACACTTCAAAACTGCAACTAAGAAACTTCTCTTTCTGAATCTCTTTTTGGTTAATTTAAGGAGACTGAGCTTCTTTAGTTTACCACTACAAGGCATACTTTCCAGATCCTAGATTCATTATTCTTGTCTTTTCAGAAATATTTCCAATCTTATTTTACATGTAAAGAAAGGTTTTCTTAGAGCATTCTGCAGTGCTGGGGCTGTCTACTGTTCCCTTGTCTATGAAGTGTAAAGCTCCTTTTTCAAGGACTTACATTCCTGCATATGAGAGTTACTGTAAAATGGTTATCTCAGAGTGTCATTAAGATTTGTGTGCATTGCTGCTGCTGAATGGTAGTCTTTAGTGTCTCTAATTATCCACGGAACAGATTCACTGCTCAAATTTTCATCAGTGTGGATTTATTAAGTTGAAAATTACAGAGAATAAAATAATAAAAGTGTAATAATACACCAGAGCAGTAAGAAGCATAACATATATGCTGTGTGGTAGCTGATTATAGTCAGTAATCAGATTCTCCCATTTATTTTAGCTTCTGAACTGGTTAGCTGCATTAAATATAGGTGGTTTATTTTGGCATAAAAACTGATGTGAAGACTCATTATTCATTTTATATAAAAGCAGTATGAGAAAGAAGTTGAGAGAGGAACAATCATCGTTTTACTCTCATGGTGACTGATTCAAAAAGGCCATCTGGCAACATTTTCCTTAATGTTATCAATCAGACATTTAGAGCTGGATTTTATAAACTTGGCCTCTGGTTACAGCCACAAAATATGCACACAAAAGCACCCCTGCATGCTAGAAGATAATTGCGCTCACAGCACACATGCTTAAGTATGCAAAAGGGCGTAAAAATAAAGCTAAATGCAAGATAAGGAAAGAACTGAGCTAGAACATGAAAGGAGTGAAAAACTGAGAGGCTGGGTGGATAGTGTGCAATTCTTAATATTAATCTTAATTTTCTTAATAATAATTGTTTTGAGGTTACTGCCTCATTCTGAAAGGACTGATGTTGATATTTTACATACGTGCTGTGATTATCTCTATTTTTCTTCATTACAATTCCAAAGGTTATTTTCTTCTTCAGAGTTCAAGTTAGATTTGACAGAATTTCTTATTTTACTGATTAGATCACTCCCTACCTAATAGGTCTCATAAAAGTAGCTTTATGTTCCTCCATGTATTTAAACAACATTATATCCAACTCTTCAATATAAGTTTTCTGAGATAAGGAAGACGCATTTCTTATCTACAGGTGCCTAGCACCAGAAGTAGTTTAGGAACTTTTCCTGACATAACACTGAGCCTATTATTTTTTTAAATGCATTAGAAAAGTGATGCAAAAAGAATGAGAAGTGTTCAAAGTAAGGGAATTTAAGTCAAAGAAGTCAACTTTTTTTTTTTTTCTTTTTTTTTTTTTTTCAGTACTAAGGTTAATGCCAGTACTTGCTTTCACCATTCAGTCACAGGTCAGGAGGGTAGAGAAGATTCTTCCTGAGAGACTAGTATGAGATGAGAAGCCACTCAATCTGTGTGTAGCACTTCCAGCCACAGTGGTCGAAGCTCCAGGGTGCAAACCATTTGAACCATTGCTTCTCTCACTGCTGTTGTACCCAAGGACCAGAATGCTCAATGTTCAAGAAGGTGCTCTGAGTTTGAGGCAGGCATTTGCAAACAAACCCCTTATACTCAATGTTTCCTTTTAAATTTTGCATGTGAAGATTTTCTTCTTTATTTCTATCCTGCCTCTTGCCCTCTCTTCCAATTTTTCAAAACAAGTGAGTTGTTGTGACAGGGCCTGCTGAAAGACATCTTTCATTGGCATCTGAACTCATTGAAGATTAATTTTTACTGAAATGTTCTTTGGTCAAGCTCTTGCCTGCAGGGACCTTTCCAGAATACATTTTGCAGTGGTATTAGGGAGACATTCTCCATGCTGCCTTCACAGAGAGGGAGAGAAACCTGGCCATCAGATTCTGTCCTCCCCTTGCATCCTTCCCATCCCACTCCCATACCCTTTCAGAACTTTCTCTCGGTGACAGGGCAAAATAACCCAGCAGCTGACCTACATTTCACTGGTCATCCCCAGGGTTGATGTTCTGTGTTGGCAAAAATGGGAAGACACAGCTCATGGAACATATGAGCCCTGCCAGGAATGCATAGTCAGAGAGTTTCTTCCAGCTAAAACAGAGTAAAATTTAACATACAACAAACTAGATACATTCATCTTCAAATACTGTTTACCAGAGAGTCTAAAATCTCTTGCACCTAATCCAGTGCATGTCCTACATTGAATCATAGGTTAAATCTACTAATCCCTTCATTACGTATTTGTATATTGAAGGCTCCAATCAGTCTTGCCTCTGTTTGTTAAAATAATAATGTGTTGGCTGCCTAATAAACTGGGGATAGCTATGTTTAGATAGCAATTTTACATAAGTAAGCATTTTTCCTTTTGTAATCCATCAAATTCAGTGTATAACTTAATCATATTTCAGATCTTACATTGATCATAGTCAGAATTTTCAAGCTTGCAATCTAAAAGTAGGTTCTTCAAATGCAAGTTAGACATCTAAACATGCTGCCTACTTTTAGAACCACTGAGTTATTCAATCCTAGTGCAGTTTACAGGCGATTGGTATCTTTGCTTGCACTTTTGTTAAAAAAATACATATCTAGATACCTTGTTCAGTGCATCCATAACAAGTGACTAGAGTCTCAAGGCTTGGAAGACTCCATTTTTATCATAGAGAGAGTCCAGTCTCCAGCAACTTTGTATCCTATCTGTATTTAAAAATCAGAGTTTACTGGTATTCTGTAAACAATATAATGGGATATCAGTTTGTACCATCTATTAATTGTGGGCCTGCTTTCAGATACCTGCCTGTTTATGTAGAAAGGGAATCATGCCAACTAGAGTTTTTCTGACAGATTTCAATCCTCTCTGATTTTTTCTATTTTATTTTCTTCTGAAAACTCTTTAGAAAATGCTTGCTCTGAGGCTATTGACAGGGCTGCTCTTTGTGTGCTGGAGTTTTCATAGTAACAATAAAAACACATGCACACACACAAAACGATTGGAGAAAAAAAAAAAAAAAAAAAAAAAAGAAAAAGGTTGAGAATGCTCCTTGAGGTTTCAAGCTGAACAATTTAATTTTTTTGTTTTAAGCTTGTTCCATTCCTGGTATCATACCCCCTGGAGATTGGCTAAAGTATTAGAACTAGAAGAAAACTTGCTACTCTTAAATGCAGGAAAATGACATGTGTTTTACAGGTCCTTTATCTGGATTAAGTTCATATGTTTCTGTAAATGCTGAGATAGTAATAACTTCAGCTTGGACTTGGGATGTCATCCATCTTTTTTCCCCTCCCTTTTTGGAATTTGTCTTCATAAAGGATGACATTTCCATGCACTAATATATAACACAACATACAAAATCACCAGGGTAACTGAAAGGGAGAGAGAATAGAAGGAACTGCTGGTGTAAAACAGCCTTTAAAGTGAGTGTGCAAACTCAGACATTGGTAGGTTTTGGAATGGGTAATCTGTCCTGTACACGGAAGGGGCTTAGTGTCCTCTGCCTAGCAAAGAGCTAGTGCCGCATGCTAGAGCAAAGGAAAGGAAATGCTAACCTGCTTTAACCATCAGAAAAGAGAAAAATACAGCATTTAAGAAAGCAGGAGAAAAAGTGAAAGGAAGAAGAAAACCACATCATTTCTTGATTTTACTTGACAAAAAGAGGGCAGTGACCTAGTCTGCAGTACTTTATGCAAAAGGGAATCCACTGACGGTTTTCCTATCATAATCTTCTTTATCAGGAGAGATAGAAAAGCAAGATAGATAAGCAAATTCCAAAATGTCACTCTAAAACAAATTTAAGGACTTCCAAAGTATGCTACAGAATGGGTCTTTCTGTCAGCTGTAACTCACAAATGCCTGGCAGCTTGCTTGAGCTGACATTTGGTGAGTAAAAGTAGTAAATAAATTAAGCAATCATAACTAACAGCAAGGCAAATCCTATATAATCAATAACCATTTACCAAGCTCAGGAGAAATCTAAAAGGAAAAGAAGTAATTATGTGCTGTATAGCTAGAAATCTTATATTGTTTACACTGTGGAGCACTGAGGGTTTTTCGAGGCAGCACGTGTCTTGTGTGTTGTCTCTTGTATAGTGCCAAGCAAACTGTTGGCAATTTCACAAATAACAATAATATTAATCTAAACTAAAGATTTTCATAGATAGGGTGTTTTGTTTACAATAATGGTCTCTCTAACTGACAAAGACCAGGCTGGTAATCAATAACAACAGCAGATTTAATCTTCACATTTAGTCTTGATTATGAACTACCCAGCAGTTTGGCTTATATGAGAAAATGCGGGCAAATCAGTAGAATCAGTAGATCAGTATTAGTGGCTGTAACAGCACAGTTTTTCTCAGGTTAACAAGCAAAACAACTGTATTATTTAGAGAGGGGTAATACAGAGAAGAAATTACTTGTGCTTCATGGCTTCTTATGAGAGGCTCATTATGTTAACGACTCAGTTTAGGATATCTCTTTGCTCTGTTGGTTAGTATTTCAATCACTAGCTTTAGTAATTACTTTTGCTACTATAAAATGCACAGTAAATTTAAATACTGTATGCATATGCAAATGTAGCTGTATTGGAGGGGGAAGGGAGCTTGAGTGCTCTTATATTTCACTTAAAGTTTTTTGTCTGGTAATTCAGATATAATGCAAAAATACTGAAGTGCCACCTCTGGGGTTTTGAAGTTTTGTTTGTTCACTTTTGAAATTTCAGGGAATACTTTAGGAGTCAGTGAGTATAACCAGTTGATTATTGGAGGAAACCAGACTGGAGGAAGAACTCATAACTTAACAGCTGCAAGTGTTACTATGTCAGTCACCTCTAGGTATCCATTTTCACATGGGGACAACAAACTAACACCATCTTCAAGAATAAAACTGCCTTTCCTCTTTGCCTATTCATCTACCAACACCCTCAACAATGAAGAAAGAAGAAAAATAGTGTGACATTTTGCAGACAAGGAGGCACACAGAGCCAGGGTAAAAGAGGACATTGAGAATTGCCCCAGGGAGAAGGAAAGAAAGGAATAGGAGGGAAAAAAAATTTACACAAAAACCTGATGATGGTGTGCAGGGAAGTGGAGTAAAATGGAGAAATGGGAATACATGCAAAGAACACGAATGTGTGGAATGGACTGCAAGGGAGGAATACAAGAAATTTATGGGACAGAAAGAGCTGTGCAGATGTGTAAAAAACAGAGGGCTGAAGGAACAGCAGACCCTCAACCAAGTGATAGTAAATGGCTTGTTAAGACTGCCTTTGTGTCTTAGAAGGCTTAAAAAACTTATGAAGGGAAAAACAGAAAAATAAATAGACCAGATAGGTAGACCAAATAAATTTATTATAGTTTCCCTCTATTTTCACCGAGTTAAAGTAGCATGTTAATAGAGAGATAAAATTAAATACAAAACCAAGAAACATGCTCTATATTTACAGGAAAAACTTTCTAGTATTTGACCATCTTATTGAAGGAAACAGAATAGGAGGTCCCTGTGCAGCTCCCTAACCTTTTCAAAGTAAAAGTCTGGCTTTATCAGCCAACACCTGTTGTCTCCTGTTCAGCCATGATTATTGAGCTTCGCACAGCATCTGGTATGGGTCCGAGTTCCTGATCTGGCAGCATGATGAGAAGCAGTCCCTCTGCTTTTGTGCAGAAAGGCTGTCTTCCTAGCATATAATCAGTTCTGAACTCTAGATCTAGACAGCTACTCAGAGCTGCTACATGGGAGGCCTGCTTTGAAAATAATATTCTGCTCAGAAGAAGGAAATTTTAAACAGCGTAGAACCCTTGTGGTGCAAATAGGATAGATACATTTTCACTCGCAAGCTGTATTTCAGCCATGGATTGATTGCCCGTGTATATTCATAAGGAGGAAGGGAAAAAGGGTCATGAGGTGATTTCAGATCCTATGGATCTGCCAGTGGGATACAATCCAAACTTTGATTTGTTGGTGAAGGATATTTGGGCAGGTTTCTTTTGTTTCTTTGGGCTGTATTCTAATGTTTGTCAAATGCTCTCAATTATGTGATCTATGAAGCTTTGAGAAATAGATATAGGGAGTGGCTCAATTTTAATCCAATAAATTTAAGATTTGTTCTAACACTAATCTTCTGCTACAGCAGGAATTTAGGTTGAAACTAGAAGCATAACATATATGCTAATGTTTAGATGATTACCATGGGTTTCACTACTAATGTTAGTGGATTGTTTAAAGAGGGACAGGACTGAAATATTCGAAAGAGTGTATTCATGCAATGAGTTACACCTGAGAGACTGAAGCATAATATTCAGATGCTTATATTGATACTCAAATGCTGCCCTGCTCTGAAGCTCAGAACCTAATCCCAATAGGTTTCTGCTCTGTCAGCCTCCTCATTTCTGCTATGGGACATGCTAAAAACCACTGAGTTATTACACCAATGTATGGCTCTTCAGATGAACTATTCTCTCACTCACCTCACCTACCAGTCTCATCTCAGATCATATGTGCCTGGATCAGACTTCATAGAAGAGTAGCTGTAGAGTGGTTGACAGTTATTGCTTTACAAATCCAAAAGTTATAGCCTTCACTCAGGATGTAGAAACTTTTATCCCTCCTCTACATCAGACAGGATTAGGATTTGAGCATTGGCCTCCCACATCCTGGAAGAAGGGCTGTAAACTCTCATCTTACATGGCAGTTCATGGCTTGAGGACCCACAAGAGAATACTAGGTGACTAACTATATTTGATTGTTACAAACTGCCTACCTGCCTTTTTCTCTCTTCCTCCTCCTTCACACCTCCTTGCTCAGTGTGTTAGACTCTGTTAAACCTATTTTTTGGCTACTTGATGTTCCTTTCATATTGTGTAGCTGTGGTATTGTGTAACTGTTGTGTCTAATATAAGAGAAATAATTCCCTTGGGCTTCATTGTACCTAAACCACCATTCAAGATTTAGCTGCAAATTAACAGAACTATTCAGAAACTGAATATCAATAGCAATTTCTCAATTGTTAAAGAAATGGGGGACATACTGGTGAAGCCACATTCATACTGAGTTTGGATGAATTTTGGTTTCTTTGGATCTCTTACCAATGGGAGAATACCTGAAAAAGTCTATGTCAAAGGAAGTGGCATCACACTGTCTCACAGAATAAATTTAACCTAATTTTAATAACCTTAGCCTACTTCTGGCTTCATAACAAATAAAGTATTCTTTCATTTACACAGATTAAACCAGTACTTTTGGAGCCACGGTCAATGAAGAATCAGGTTGTCAAGCACAAATATGTGACCCAGGACACATTGATTGTATCTCTGATTCAAGCACTGACTTACACTCTAAACTTGGTCAATTGACTTGTTCTGTTTTCTTTTTGAAAACCAAAGAAAATCTTTGAATGACTCATTCACCTTGCCTGGATGGAAAGAAACACTGAAACATAAATAAGATATTACTTGTAAATGCTAACTACTTTACTATAGAAATTTCCACTTAATTTCCTTATTCTGTAATTTCTGACAACTGAAAGCATTGAATTAAAGGCACTTTAAAGCTATTATGCATGTCACGTCAGGTAAGAAGGTGAACTTATCAATGCCAGTGTTTTCCAAAGTTTCAGCAAACAGCATTGCACAGGGACACAAATATCCAAACTTTGTGTTGTATTTTCCAAAGAAAATTGCAGACACTTAATTTTTAATGGGCAGAAAAGGTTCAAGAGCCAAAGTGAACTATATATATATATAATTTTTCCCCCTCTTTCATGACATAATTATCAATTGGAGGGATGTTACTTTAGATTGAACAATGTAAGGAACTGAATACCATTAAATAGTAAGGTCCTGTTCCAAACAACAGAATACAGATTTTCAGAAACAAATACTTTAAATCTGTATCATCCCTAATTTGACTTGTACAGAAAATGTCTTCACTGATTTTGAAATCAGCAATTTTCATGGTGTAGCAAGCTATACAGTCAGACATCACTGATACATCACCTTACCCAATGCATGGACAAACCTGTACCTCATGAACTGGCTTTTAACACTCTTTCACTACCCAGAAGTATTGCAATATACATGAAACTGTAAGCAGAAAATGCACGTCCTCATTCAAAATGGTCCTAAACAAAGATTTTTAAAAGAAGAAGTATTGGTATTTTAAAGTCAGGAGGGAGTTAATCCTGTCAATGTAAATATTCAGAAAATCCAAATATCATGTAAGGAACCTAAAATAATGCCTGAAGATTTTATGTTTCATTTGTTTGAATACTAGAGATTTGGAGGAAAATGAGGTAGAATAATGACATCCTTGATATTACAGATAGGGATTGTTCCCCCTAAAAATGCATAACTGCATGGAAGTGGAATGAACAGGTGTTAAATTGGAAAATCTACAAAGAAGTCTTGATTTTAAGAAGCAAGATTATCTGTACTGACAGATCAGGAGCACTGTTTTCCAGCAAGTAAATGGCAGGAGCAGTTTGCATGAAGAAGTTTGCATCCATGCAAAATCAGTTAACCATAATTTTGAATTCAATGATATGTTGACTTAAAAAAAGAAAGCTTTGGATAAGAGTATGCAAGAATCAGATTGTCAGCTGCTATAAATCTAAGCAGATCTATCAATTTGGTGAAGTTCTTCCAGCTTTCACCAGCTGAGGATGTGACCCATAATGATCAGACTAGAATCAACTGGCCATATGCTCCAGTGATAGAATTTTCAGGTGGTAGAATGACAAGAGTGATTAAGTAATAAATTCTTTTTTTTTTCCTTGTTTGCTTTTCACAGAAGGCTGTGACTGCCATATGATCTGAAGCATTATTAAAGATCTCTAATAACCTTGCATTTCTCTGAAAGAGAGATGAAACTTCTCAGATTCTGTGACATTGTGTATATAGTAAATACACACTATGTGGTGGAATTTCCGTACCATAATTTTTTAGTTGACAACCCAAGTTTGGGGGTTTTATGGCTCATAGTACTGGTCATCTTCTGATTTAAGTTGGTTTATACAGGAAAACAAGAATCTGGACTAAGACACAGTCAACGGCAATCTTTCCATGGACTTAAAATAACAGACAGATCAAACCTGAAACATGTTTTTAAGGGACTCTGATTAGATACTGTGAACAAGCAGAGACTTTACTGCTCAAAAACCATACAGGACTAACCAGTTTATGCAAGTTTATTTTGTTTATACAGTACTTTTCAGCAAATCTCCAGTAAAAATGTGAAACTACCTAACCCATATTGAAATCTCTGTGTTTGATTTTTCCTTATCATATTATATGTTGTGTGTGAGTTTTAAGTCCCTTTTATTTCTTCCCTATCTTCCACACACTGATTTTCTTCCTCCTTTTCACTGCATTTCCAGAACTAGTTATTCTGGAAATAATGATCTGTGTTGGTATGGTTGGAATTCAGTGACTTCCATAAGCATAGAGATAAACAAATATATTCCAGCTCACCATTTATTCTGTGGTTGGTGAAATATCACAGTGTATTTGATAGGTTATCCAGTCTATACATGTGGCATAAATGCGGAAAATACCCACCCACATACAGGAAGAAGAACAAGTGTTGGTCTGAGAGACCTAACCATTTCCATGAGGTATGCCCAAAGATGTTCTACCCCAAGAGAGATAAGACTCCAAATTTCTTGCCAGTGTGGCTGTGAGTCCATCAGACTCTGAGACATGCTTCAGCACCAACTGTGATAAATTTTGAAGTTGTTTCACATGCTCTCCATGCTATTTCTATTTTTTTTCCTTGTCAAGGATAAAACAAAGCTTTGTCTCTGACAAAAAAAGAAAAAAGAAAAAAAGAAAAAAAAAAGCTTGTAACTCATCAGTCTTCAAAACTTTTTGTTATGCTTCTAATCATTGCTGCCCAGTAAAATGGATTAGGCAGAAAGTCTATACAGCAGCAAAAGAGACAGAGGGACAGAGTAATTTATGAAAAGATGTTGATTATTTACCACTTTTCATGAAGTTGACCAGTTTCAGCTCCTGAGAGCAGAGGCATTTGAACACTCGCAAGATTGGGTCCCCAGACTTTTATTTTAAAATTGCTTACTCACTTACTGTATTATTCCTCTCTTACTGCCCTATTTATGGACAGAGAAACTTCACCTCCATTGTTCAATGGGTCTCTAAGGAACTGTGCTTCTCTCCTGCTGCCCTCAGTTTTGTCTAAACTAAAACTGTAGTATTCTTTAACATATATATGGTAAACTTTATGAAACATCTTGAGGGCAAGAGGATACTTAGTGGCATATGCTTTCTATTTGCTAGGGATCTCCATTCACAGTGGATTTTGAGGAGCTATTGTTACTACTGTATTACAAGTCATTTAAATATAAGTCTTCAGAATGTTTGGTTTTTTTTGTTTTTTTTAAAAAAGCCTTTAAAAAATCATTTTTTTCTCTCAGGAAATTTTTTCTACACTTTAAGCTCTTCAGTTTATATCCTGAACTTTTATTTTGATGTAAAATAGCTACTTCTTCTAATGTCACCAAGCACTGGAAATAAACTTCTTGATAAAATGTCTAAAGGCATACTGGTTCCTATTGTCTCTGCCCCACAATATAAAGCTACAACCACTTTTCTCTGCTTTTGGCTTTTCCCATCATTTACAAACTTCAAACAGTCTTAATCCTGATATGACCATCAAAAGAGAACTTCATTCTTGAATGTTAAATTTTCCTTTAAAAATAATCTAAATGTTCTGACAGTTAGAAAGCTGACAATATATGAGTACAAATAGCACCTTCTTCCTCCACAATTCTTTTCCTGGGTTACTTGAGGACAAATATGCTTATTTTCTTTCCACAGATATGTTTCCACATTTTAGAACAAAAAGTCAAGTGCTTGAATTCAATGTTTTTTTTATCCCTAATCAAAAAGGATGAACTGTTCATTTGAAGGGCCAAACTCTGCCTTTACTTATGTTAGAAACCATTTTGCCAGTTGGCTTCTTCAGATTAGAGGAATCTTTATTATAATAGCAATGATCTAACTTTCCAGTTTGCAGAATAAAAATATATCAGAGATATATCTAGAAATAACACACTGTTTTAACTCATGACAGTTCAGCTTGTCAACTACAACCTAGCTTCATATCGAAAAAAAGAAAGTATGAAAATCTTGAAATATAGCATGGAGTAATTTTTCAATTATGACAAACAAGAGTCATTCTTATGCTTAGCCTTACCAAATTTATGTCACAACAATGAAGAAACATGTTTTAGTTTTTGTGCTATTTTAAAATGAGGAAGATTTTGAGGAAAGAAGAAATTTGCCGCAGAAAACATCTGTGGCTTGAGTGGTGCAGGGCTTTATTCCATGGCCTAAAAGCTGGAAGGCATCTGGTACCATTCGAGATGCCCAAAGATCCCACCTAGTCCCCAGTCATGGCTCAAGACTGCAGGTCTCCCAAGGCTTTTGTGCTAGCCCTTTTGGAGACAGCTTGGATATCTGAGGAATTCTCTAATGGCCCTAGACAATGAAGTTTCAGCAAACAAATTGAGCTCTTTAAGCTTCTATGCCTTCAATGGTATTTTCAATGGGTACTTCAACTGCAGAAACTAGTGAAAGCCATTTATCTTCAGTTGCCTTTCAGATTGCCAAGTAGGTTCCCACCTCAGTAGCTCTACTGTGGAAAATAAGGTTTGCCTGTGGTGAAAGGCAAAAGTAACAGTCACTTCAAGTTGATAGAGCTACCTCTGAGGTGAGTAGAAGTGGGCTGCTTTAAGCATGGTACAAACATGCTGCATTATTTCAGAGTCTCACAGGTTTGGGTAGGTATACAATCTTCTTTTTAAACAAGTGTTTAAAAGGCTCATCTGAGAGTTGGGTAAATAAAAGATAGACGATAGTTTCATTTGAAATTGAAATGGCACCACGTGCTTGGCTTTTGACATGGATACCGGGGCCATGGCTGTAAAAGGTTTTGTTAAACAAGCATAAGTCCCAAGTGCAAACCTGGCCTCCCTGCCTCCCCTTCCCCCTCCACAACAGGAGAAGGAGTTTTAGAAAGCTATTAAGTTACACTTGGAACTAACATTACCATTTTAAGTACTGGCTTTCCTGGAAGACTGAAAAATACTATATGTCAAGTTATGCTGTGGCAAACTGCTGCGCTTTTCAAATGACAGCAGTACCTCCTATCCTGCTCTCAGTCAGCTTTCTACACTGACAGTCTGCTGCTAAATTCCATATGGAATTGATATTGTACAGCTAAAATTATCTTGTGGGTTCTGGATCAGAGTAACGTGTTAGTGATTAAATACATTATTAGTGCATTTAACTGTGCAATTTTCTCTTAATTTAAGGAGCTCATAATTAATTTATATCCATAACATATGCGCAAGTCACTTAACTTCTCTGTGCCTTAGCTTTTGAGTTGTAACATGGAGATTAAAGTATTTACCTACCAGCACATACACGTTAAATTTGTGACATGCTCAAATACCAAAAGAATGGAAGTCATATGAGGGCCTAAGAGACAGAGATCAAATTTTAATGCATGCAGATATTGCTAGAGCTTTCAGCAGTAAGCCCTACTCTTCCTCTTTTCAATTATCATTTCACAGTACATGTACCTGTGTGCATGTTCACATGTCAATTGTCAAATCAAATATTATTTTCTTAAGAGGCAATGTGATAAGGATTTCCAGGGGATCAGAAGATGGTGGTGGCTGTGTCCCAAGACACACAATCTACAGTTGTCTGTATGTCCAGTCAGTTAACATTATTCCACTTTTCAAAACTTAGTGGTCCTAGACTTCATAGTAAAGAGCATTGTGTTCTGAATAACAGTGAGCTATTAAAGTGACACTTTTCCTGCCTGCTTCAGTAGCAAAGCTGAAAAACCTTTAGCTATGAATTAAAAAAAAATTTGATCATGGTTTACTGCACTTGATAAAAATATCTTTGAGGTATCTAAATTGTTTGCATATTTATTTCAAGCTAAAGTTGGGACAGTACAATTTCTAAGAAATTGTGGTGATTGTGGACTTAAAATAAGCCTTTTGTCATACAGCATTTAGTAAAAGTACAATTAGATTAAGGTATAATTTGAGCCAAGAAAAATTTGCCTTGTTATTCAACAATGTAGAACATTCAAAGGTTCATACTTAAGGTAGTTAGCAACTTGGATAATACAGGATTCAAGAAATCATTTGTAATTTTTGCTTGGCTAGCCTTCCTCGGTGCTACCAACTTTATATTGCTAATATGTTTCTCTATTGTTAGCTGAAAATTAAATAAATTGTATAAGTCATCTTTGCCTGGTTAATAAAATTTGGGATAAGTGTATCTAAAGGCTATTGGCTTTGATTTTTGATAGTAGTGGTCACTGCCATGAAGTCATAGTAACAATAAATTGAAAATATGTTGTAATTTGGTGTAATAGTGTAACATGTAGAACTGAGCAAAAGGGATCAAAGGCATATGTGAACCTGGGCTGAATTCAGCAATAATTCAGTTGTGAAAGGAAGGAAAGTATAGTATATATGTGGAGAGAAGAAAGCTTTAAAAAAGTGTTAAAATAAAACAGGTTTCCAAAAGTTAAAATCTTGACAGGTTTTAAATCATACTTGTTTGACTATTGAGTCAAATTGAAAGTTTTCATTTTTGAAAATGAGGTAAAATTTAAGAAGAGGAAATAAAAGGGGTAGAAAAGACCTTTTAAATCTGAAAATGAAATCTTACATGTTAGGTCAAATAAAATATCATGAACTAAAATAAAATGTAAGTATTTTGCCTTTTTCCATCTATCCCAAGTCTTGGAAAAAAAATTGCTTTGGTCAAATACTAGCCACCAGCCTAGATCCTTTTCTGTTCCTTCCTTCATCCAACCTCCAGGTTGGCAATCACTTCAAACCATATTTTGTTAATGTCTAATGGAGTTACCTTTTTTTTTTTTTTTTTTTTAAACTAAGAATCAGTGATCTTCCCTAGCAGACCTTGGTCAATAAAATACATGTGACGTTCTCAGTAATTCTCTTTTGGGTAAGAATATTAATTTTTGGGGCTTGGGTGTGCTAAATGATCACTGACAATCCTCAAGCATAGTGCAGTTAGGGTTGCAAACACTGAGTAGGATTTACTCTATCTCTACCTGTGTCTCAACTTTATAAGAAGAAGGAAGTGAAGGAATGTTGGCACGTTACCAGTGTTAGACCAGTGGATTATTGTGAGCTTTGCCTCTTTCCAGCTGCTCAGGAGAGAGCACCTGGTGGAAGATAAATGTGTGTGAAGTATAACCTGGCCAATGTAATTTGTTTATTTACACTGCATTCAGTAACCCTTGAATAGAGCTGGTCACAAATCACATGTAGAAACCTTCTTCAAGAATCTCAGACCAAATTCCTGCACCCCAGAGAGCAAAATAGGTTACTGAGATGAAAGGAGAAAAATTCTGCTGTTTACTATAACTGCCTACAAGCATCCTATACTGCATGCCCTTAAATGTTGCAGGACTGTGTATGACAATATCCACCTGAGGGCTCCTTCTATAATACCAACATGGTGGATGTTGAATCACTAAGCAAATATATGAAAGAAAAAAGTATTCAGTAAGGTGTTTCCTTGAATTCTAATATATTATTTGTGGAAAATGGGAAGGAAGCTTGCAACAGCAAGAATTGTGAGCATAGTGAAAATAGGAAGACGCTGTCTGTGAGTATCTAAAAATAATGAATTGCTCTTAAAATGTTAATTGCTAGTCCTGTAAAAATAGTTTGGTGACCACAAAATTTATTTCCTCTCTCACTATGGATTTGCCTGACCTGAGACAGTGTCCACACACACATTATTATACGGTTTCATTTATTTCTATTATATTGATAAATGATTAGGTATTAAATATAGGATTAGATATTATGGAGTAGAACTTGTCTGTCATCCATTTCTATAAATTGAAAAAGTTGGTAGTAACATCCCTTGGTTGTTGATTAATCCTTTACAAACTTTTTTGTAATGAGGCATTAATATAACTTCTTTTTCCTCCCAAACCTTTAACAAGTATATCCATACAAAGTACACAGCCCCAAAAAAACCAACCCTAAACCCAAACCAATTTCTGTGCCTAACTGGGACCACTTTTGTGGTAACATGTTAATGACATCTTGACAAAAACTGAACATGTTTCATGGCTGCAGGGTCACTGTTAATTAAGATAGACTGTGTGACTCAGCTAGAGGCTTGTAGCTAGGATAGCTGTTATGAAGGGAGGCAAGGGCATAGATAGCGAAGAGGTTGCAAACAAAGGAGAAGCAAGGAAGTAGGCTCTGCAGAGGAATTCACTACAGAATTACTGGGTCTACAGAGAGAAGATTTAAGGTACATGAATAATAAAGCTGGAGTGTCATCAGTTCTGCTTAATCCAAGAAGGCTGTCGGTCATAAGCATGTCAATTTTTTCTTTTTTCTATGAAGATTTTTAGGCACTCACCTAGATATCAGTTTCTATTTCCACCACCAGCATCTCTCTTTATAGCAAATAAATGGGCCTACTGCTTTCCTTTCAACTTTCCATCAGTGCCTTGCAAACCTTCAAGGACTCCTTGGCTTTGGCTAACTCTCTTGTATTTACAGGATCTAGTTGGCTCTCTGGGCCTATAACTCAGTCACCTATCTCCCTGATAGAGCCACATCTGCAAACTACTATTCTTGTAGCTGAAGTAATCTTCTGCATATCAAAGAAAATTTGGAAGCAGAGAGTGGGGTGAATTTTTTCTTGGTTAGCTAGGCCACTGTGAAGGGTAGAAAACACTGGCTTCTCCCATCTGCTTCTCTTTTACTTAAACATGGCTTTCAGAGAAGACTTTCACATCAGTACTACTGGTCAATGATGGGACTTGACATTAGAGACTGGTTAGCCTGCAACAGATGTTCATATTAAGGCCTTGGTATACAAAAATTTGACCTCAGATTAAGAAAAGAATCAGCATCTTTGAAAGTCTTTCAGGCACTAGTGACTCCTTAAAACAAAGGACTGAAAGCTGTAGTAATATTGGGCTGAATTCTTGAGAGGAGAATGTCATATGCCAATGAACACAACCTTCTGGTTTAATTACATTTTCTTCCAAGTTTTCTCATTGGGTCAGTGAACCAAAAAAAAAAAAAAAAAAATCCTTATTCCATTGCAGTCTCTAATTATCTTTTAGTTCAAATGGCAAAGACCTTGTTTTTGGGAACTAATAGATCTGACTTCTATCCTCTTTTCTGTACATGTGTGGTCTGGCTGATGGCAGAGATATTTGCACCTATGGACGCAGTACAGGAAACATGATACATGTCAGTTCCAGATTTCTGGTCTGGGACACATGTGAGCCCAGGCAGTCACAGTGGTGCTGGTCAGAGCATAGTATGTTCTGTCCTGGAAGAATGCATGGGTCTTCCTGAATATACTCAGGCATTAACACTGCACACCTACTATAGGGATAAATTCACCCATGTGCACAGTTTTCAAACAAAAACTTGTAATGTTAGAAAATTAGGGCCATGTGTGGCTCTGAAAGCATACCTGACAGTTGGATGCAGTGGAGCAAAGGCCAGATGCCTTTGATGTTTGGGTGTCTGTGAAAGGAACTGAATTAATTCAGCAGGGGTGAGATGCTTGAATTTGTCTAGATGCCCTAAAGCATGAGTGATTCACAGAGAGGGCTGTGCCAGGCTACTATCTATCATTGTGGGGGCTCCTTCCTCCAACAAACAATACTTCCATGAGGCTGTAGCCAATTTATCATTCTCAGATGGAAACATTTCTAGGAACTTTCTGTGCCTGGAGTACTAGATATCTCACTAGTGGCCTATCTGTATTTGCAGCTGACAATAACTATTGTGTCCAAAGCAATTGCTACATTTCTTTCTTCACATAGTATGCTCCCAGATGATTGGAAGCTAGTGTGCAGACAAGGGAGTGGTATCCATTTTAAAAGCTTTTCACATGTTTAAAAACAATGTCATGAAGGATTTCACAGTGTGACTCCACTGCCCAAATTGTACATACTGAAATTTTGAAATGAATATAGTTTATATTGGCAACACCAAAGGAACCATCAAAAGTGTCTCACATGCAAAAAATCTGAGTCATCAGAGGTTAAAAAAAAAAAAAAAGAATGAAAAAGGGGAAACATTAAAAAATTAACCATACAGTTTTGCAAATCAGAGAGATTTCTCCAGCAGTTCTAGTGAAATTCTATTAATAATAAGGGCCGCAAAACTAGTCATTATCTGGTGTCCAGAAATATTTGGACATTTGTTTGAATGACTGGATGTGGTAAGAGAAATGGTGAGAGAAAATGGGATCAGGAACTTGACTTGCCCCATGAGCTTCTGTATTCATTAAGTTGTACACTATGGGCAATGTACATAGCCTGTATTCCCATACTATTCTGACTGTAATTTTGTTACTATGTCTAGCACAGTAAGATTTAATTTCAGATCAGATTTCAACATATAAATAAATAATTCTGGACAGTCCTGCATTACAGGGAAGATATTGTAGTCTCATTAACTAGTGTGAAGCCTAGAAGCTGGCAAATTTCTGACATTTTTGAGCAATATTGCAGCTATTGGGTATGGACAACAGAGGTGGATCTGCTTATGTCTAGGTTTTCACAACATCCAACTATTCAGTGAGAGTTACTGATCCCAGACAGATACATAAATCTGTCAAACTATACTCAGAAATGGCTAATGAGTGCTAGTATTGAGCAAAAATTATAAACTCCAATAGGTATATTAATTTAAAGCTTGTCAAAGTACATGCATGATTTTCTCACATTTTCCCTTTTCTGAACTGTATTTCAGTTAAAAATTGAGGTGGGGACAAAGTACTCAAGAAATTTCAAATGTCCTTATTTTCACTGGTAGAACTTTTATAGCAACATATATTTTATCTTAATGTTGCTATGAGACCTTAACTTGTACCAGCTGGTGATTAAACCAGTTGGACTTAAATTATCTTAGCATGCACAATGTGTACAATATGTACAATACTAACATGTACAATAGATTTGAAAGGTGTTGAAAAAGTAAAATGGTGTATCTAAGCAAGCCAAGAAGTCGGTAACACAGTTTAAAGTTTAAAGTAGGATTCCATAAACCTGATCTGTATATATCTATTTGCATTACTCTGTGTGACTATGGCAAATATTGCTGCTTACCACCTTTATATCAAATATTTTTCAATCAATTTTTGAAAGATATCCGTGTCTTCCAAAACTGGAAACTGCAATCTTGATATTCTCGAGAAAAAGATTAAATCTAATTTTTCAAAAAACAAGAACTAGAAACTGAAAATGTTGATCGAATAAAGATTTTGTAAACCAATTACACTTCTACTCCCTGCTCAATTTTTCATCAAAATAATCAAACTTTTTAAGCTGTCATTTTAAGCCAGCTCAGTATTCATTTTTTATTTCACCAAAAACTACATATGGTACTTCAGGCCAGAGGAAATGAAACTTATATAGTGAAGTTTTTCATTGAATGCAGTGCTGTAGTTGAGTACAGATAGCTGGAGATCTTTGTTAGAAAAGATCATTAACATGGAAAGGACAGACGGGGGGAAGCAGGACGTGATGTACAAACTCTACCCCAGCCAGAGGATGGCATCAGATTTGGTCTTGATTTTGTATATTCGATAATAAGAACATTATTCTGTAGGGCAACTTCCAGCCTCAGGAAAGAGGATACCGGAATAAGATTTCCTGGCAGACCTGCATCCTAATACCTCTCTATGAAACATCTGCCAAGGCTAAGTTTGTTCTTCTCATGCTGTCATTTATAGTTGTGTTTAAACCAACTCCAATATTATTTATAGGAAATAATACCAAAGCAATCCTCTTTTATTCAGCAGCCATTAGTGATGTTTATGGGAATTCCCCAACAGCCATGGCCCAAAGGCTCTAGCATATTGAACACACAACCAGAGATTTTCACCAGAGATTTTCAGAGCTATATTTCTGTCATGCTGGAGACTCAAGTTTGCCTAGCAGAGGTATTTAAAAACTACATGTAAGAAAGAATTTAATTTTCTGTTCCAAAGAAGCTTAACTTTTTGGTTTTGATTTGTAAATCTGGCAGTAAAATTCTAGGCTTTCATGACTTGTGGGAATAGAAGAAATGTATTGTCTGGGAAAAATCATTTTCATAAGATAGACCTTTAAGGTTTCATTTCAGTCACAGTGGAAAGACACTAGTACATTGTCTCCAGCTGGTTCAGTCATGCAGTTTACTGTCCAATTTACAAAATATGGAAAAGTTTCCTTGGAAACAGATTTCTAGGAAGTGCTTTTTTTCCTGAATGGTAAATTGCTTTACCAGTTTTTGGTCAAGTTCAGATCTGGTATGGGCAGGTGCATGTCTGCATAAAGCCTTTCCTACTTGGTAGGTCTCTGATATTTTTAGTCCAGAACAGTATACACACTGCTTGGAGAGAACAAGAAGCAGCAGCTGAGCAGCTGACCACTGAAATGAAAGTTTCATGCCTTGATTTAAATATTCTGTTATAATCTGCTAGGAAAGCAATTTTATTCACCTATTCATGTGAAGCCAAATCATGGCCTACATCATGCCATTATACAGGAATGCAGAGAGAGAAGAGAAATCTTTTGTGAAACCTCCCTATTTCTATGCAGAAGATATGAAGAGTTAAGTAAGGTGATGCATTCAGATCACTTTCCTCACTGTACCACAAGCACAGGTGGGAGAGAAGAACAGGGGGTGACTAGACCCTCTGCTTCACCACATATCTTCTTCCCGATGCTATAATCTCTTCCCATAATAATCAACCAGCAAAAAATGAGAGGTCATGGTGCTATGCATAATCATAAAATCATAGAATTATAGAATGGTTTGGGTTGGAAGGGACCTTAAATGTCATTTAGTTCCAACATCCCTGCCATGGGCAGGGACACCTCCCACTAGACCAGGTTGCTCAAAGCCCCGTCCAACCTGGTCTTGAACACTTCCAGGGAGGGGGCAGCCACAACTTCTCTGGGCAGCCTGTGCCAGTGTCTCACCACTCTCACAGTGAAGAAATTCTTCCTTATATCTAATCTAAATCTATCCTCTTTCAGTTTAAAACTATTACGCCTCGTTCTATCGCTATAATCCCTAATAAAGAATGCCTCGCCATCTTTCCTGTAGGCCCTCTTTTAAGTACTGGAAGGCTACTATAAAGTCTCCCCAGAGCCTTCTCTTCTTTAGGCTGAAAAACTCCAAGTCTCTCAGCCTGTCCTCAAAACGGAGGTGTTCCAGCCCCCTGGTCATCTTCATGACCTTCCTCTGGACCGACTTGAGCATGTCCTTCTTATGTTGGGGGCCCCAGAGCTGAACACAGTACTCCAGGTGGGGTCTCACGAGAGCAGAGTAGAGGGGGAGAATCACGTCCCTTGATCTGCTGGCCACATTCCTCTTGATGCAGCCCAGCATACAGCTGGCTTTCTGGGCTGCAAGTTCACATTGCTGGCTCATAGTCAGTTTTTCATCCACTAATACCCCCAAGTCCTTCTCCTCAGGGATGCTTTCAATCCACTCACCACCCAGCCTGTATTTTTGCATGGGATTGTCCCAACCCATGTGCAGGACCTTGCACGTGACCTTGTTGAACTTCATGAGGTTCGCACGGGTCCACTTCTTGAGCCTGTCCAGGTGCCTCTGGATGGCATCCCTTCCCTCCAGTGTGTCAACGGCACCACACAGCTTGGTGTCATCAGCAAACTTGCTGAGGGTTCTCTCAATCCCACTGTCCAACAAAGATGTTAAACAGCGCTGGTCCCAACACCAAACCCTGAGGAATGCCACTCATCACCACACTCCACCTGGACATTGAGCCATTGACTACAACTCTTTGAGTGCAACCATCCACCCAATTCCTTATCCACCGAGTGATCCATCCATCAAACCCATGTCTCTGCATAATCTTTTGCAGAACAAGGATATGTCAGAACATTATAGTAGTGTATGAGTTTACTGGTAATTGTCTGTAGTCCTAGTGTCCAATCTCCCTGTCACATTCCTTAAGGGCATTATCTATTTCAGAGAAAAGCTCCACCTTTCTCCAAACCTGGTACATGGGAATCTGAAACACAACCTTAAATACAGAAATTAAAGAGACAATTTTGAGAAACAATTCCCACTTTGATCTGTTAGCTAGTTAGAGAACTGTGAAATTAGAAGTCTAGGAAACTTCACTTGTCATCTGAATCCAGTTACCAGCAAGCAACCTTAAAGAATAGGTAAAACCACAACATTGCAGTTCTGTCCTATAAGTGATCTCCCTGTAGTCCCTAATCTCCCATCAGTGTCATGGACTGATGCACACAGCACCAGTTCAGTCAAGTAAGCATATAGTTTAGTACAAGGCAAGATAATGTATGGCTGAGTATCACAGAATCACAGAATCATCTAGGTTGGAAAAGACCTTGAAGATCATCCAGTCCAACCATTAACCTAACATTGACAGTTCCCAACTACACCACATCCCTCAGCGCTATGTCAACCCAACTTTTAAACACCTCCAGGGATGGGGACTCCACCACCTCCCTGGGCAGCCCATTCCAATGCCTAACAACCCGTTCTGTAAAGAAATACTTCCTAATATCCAGTCTAAACCTTCCCTGGCACAACTTGAGGCCGTTCCCTCTTGTCCTATCGCTTATTACTTGGTTAAAGAGACTCATCCCCAGCTCTCTGCAACCTCCTTTCAGGTAGTTGTAGAGGGAGATGAGGTCTCCCCTCAGCCTCCTCTTCTCCAGACTAAACAACCCCAGTTCCCTCAGCTGCTCCTCATAAGACATCCAGATACTTCAGCAGCTTCGTTGCCCTTCTTTGGACACACTCGAGTAATTCAATGTCCTTTTTGTAGTGAGGGGCCCAAAACTGAACACAGGAATCGAGGTGTGGCCTCACCAGTGCCGAGAACAGGGGTAAGATCACTTCCCTGTCCCTGCTGGCCACGCTATTTCTGATACAAGCCAGGATGCCATTGGCCTTCTTGGCCACCTGGGCACACTGCTGGCTCCTGTTCAGCCGGCTGTCAATCAACACCCCCAGGTCCCTCTCTGACTGGCAGCTCTCCAGCCACTCCTCCCCAAGCCTGTAGCGCTGCTGGGGGTTGTTGTGGCCAAAGTGCAGCACCTGGCACTTGGCCTTATTGAAACTCACACAGTTGGCCTTAGCCCATCGCTCCAGCCTGTCCAGGTCTCTCTGCAGAGCCTCCCTACCCTCGAGCAGATCGACACTCCCACCCAACTTGGTGTCATCTGCAAACTTACTGAGGGTGCACTCGATCCCCTTGTCTAGATCATCAATAAAGATGTTAAACAGGAGTGGCCCCAAAACTGAGCCCTGTTGACTTTATAAGTATGTTGACTTTGTAAGTCAATTGACTGAAAAACAGAATCTTGCAGTACATTTGAAAAAACAAGGAAACAAAAACACAACACAAGATCTGTATCTAGCATCAAAAAGGAATTAGTAAAATTTTTTTGTGGTTTAACTGCACCTCTACCTGTTTGCAGAATGATGTCATTTATCCTGTGGATCATCTGACTTCATTTAATACTGTTATATTCCATATATCATTTCAACTGTGACCTCAGCTGTCATGACATCAGAGACAATCAGTCAGGCAGTCAGAAGACCTACATGTTTGTACATGAGGTAATTCAGCATAGATTTATGCTAGATATTCATGATTTTCAAACAAAGACAGATTTATTAACATTTCACAGTCATCTTTCTTTAAAGGTTAGAAAGTGTTATGTAGAACACACGGTTTCTTTTAGTTCAGAATAATTATATGTGGCTTGTTATATTGTCAGTCAGTGCAATGTCGTTACAAAAAACAGCAGGAGGGCATATTTGGGTGTAACATATATTGCATTGCACACATGCAAAAAAAAAGTTATTTAAACTTGAAGAACGAAGAAGGCTCAGACATTAGGAAATTCTGGAAATAAGGTTATCTACACAGCACTTAGAAACAAATGGCAAGAAAAAATGGAAGACTAAAACACAAATTTAAATTCTAAAACACAATCAATGTGTACAAAGAGATCTTCTAAAACTATGTCTGTGAGGGCATGTCTCCTTTGTTCTCCTTCATTCAGAAGGAACATATTGCTCATGCCTCCAAATTGTAAATAACAATCATTAGTTAGTATCCACAGATGAACTGTGTCTTTGGAGTGCTTCATCTTAGATGACAGAACTGTATTACACAAGACCGACTTGCACTGGAAATAGATGACACAGGGGAGTGTTGTTCTCGTAGAAAATGCCATGTAGGTCACTTGTTAGTTAAAGCTGTATTGCAGAATTCTCCAGGATAGGAGGTGGTTCTTTAGAAAGTGTATTGAGACACTTCGGATGGCTAAAAGGTGTTGTTTCAATCCCTAGAAAACACAAAGTAAATCAAATCGGGCATTCATTTGGTCTTTCCAAAGTCCATATTCTGACCTTTGATACTTTGTACAATCCCATCTCACTACTTTCCAAAGAAAAATAACAATTGTATTCAACTATGTTCACAAAGCATTGCAGTGGCTTCACAAAATTTTTCACTACTCTTCACTGTTAATCCCATTATTTGGTGATTAATGAGTAGTTTGTAGCTGCATTAGGCTGAATTTGATCCTCATCTGTCTGAAAACTGTGATACAAAAGTGGTTGTGACCATATGTCTCTGGGTGTCTTTATCCAGTAAGGAATGACTCAGGACTGTACAGTAATTAATTGGAAAGCTACTATTTTAATGGTTGGGAAACAGGCTAAGTACAGCACAGAAAATTTTCTGGCTTTATTAAAGAATGAGTAGTTCCCTGACTACAGAAAGAGTCCAACTCTTCTTATCTAAAATGTCGAATCATTCATCTAGCTTATCTGTCATCATCTTTAAGATATGCTGACTTTTTCAGCAAGTAATAGCAAGTTGGGTGAATGACCCAGTATTCAATCTATAGCATAGTAGTAGCAAAGAGTTTAGATGGAGCATTTTGATCCACTGAAGTTAATATGACTTTTGTTTTGATTTTCAGAAGTGTTAGAATCTGCCCTTAGAGGTCTCTAATAGTGGTGTTTGTTGCTTAGAGACTTAATCCAAAGCCTCACTCATGATTCAGAGGAAGTGCTTTCTGTTTAGAGGACTAGCTTAAAAGGAAAAAAAAAAAAAAAGATGGTTAAAAGTAACGTAATTTTGGAGTGTTTATTGTCGGGTTTTGGCAACATATTATGACATTTTAAACTTCTTCAATAATAGAGGTTTTAAGTAGGTAGTAACCTAGTAAACGATTAGATTATGCCATTTTTTTTTTTCAGATCAGACACCGTGCTTTCCATACAATATCTTTACAATGCAATTAACTTTTACAGGCAATTTTAAGTAATTTATAAGGCTGTTGCATTTTTAAGGGCCATATATCTCAGATCATTCCAATTCCACCAGATTTTGATTTGGCAAGAGCTGTGACAAGCATATGAATATTAATAATAAAAAGTTAAACTTACATTTGGTTGTTAGTTATGGTTATATCTTTGCATGCAGCTTTATAGGCTGTTTCCAGTAAGTCCTGTGAAGAATTCTTAATTTATATCTCTTCACTTTTTTTTCACCTAAATTTGTCTCAGTTGTTTGAAAGAGAAGAAACAAGAAAATGTTTGCTGGTATACTCCCATAGAACAATTTGTTGAAACAAATAGCTAATCAGAATTGTCAGCATACTTCAAATATTTAAATATCTGCATCAAACTATTTAATATAAAATATACAGGTGCTTGCAGAAGCTATTCCATGCATGAACTAAACATCAAGTCAAAGGCTTGTGCTTTCTTAGGTATACTGTCTCTCTCTCCCCCAGTAACAGTTCATGTCAGGTAAGGCCATCCCTGGAGCTGTCACAGTACCCCTGTGGAAGGATGGAGTTTGCATGAGGAAGACAAGGGTTCCTGCTACCACATCCTCAGGCACAAAACAGGGGTGGCCTTCCCCTCTCCCTGTGGCTACCCCTTCGTTCAGAACCCTATCTGGTAGGAGAGCAGGAGGATTGGCAGGTTGGTTTCCTTAATCCTTACATTTATGAATTCTTCCATGGCTGGGTTAGACATCAACATCTTCAGCATTTTCAGGACTGGGAGGCACAGAGCACAGGACTTGATGGCAATTAGACATAATTTTGGTATCTATGGCTTCTTATGGGCCCAGTATAAAATTTGTATTATTATTATTATTATTGTTATTATTATTATTTACATAGAAATGCTTTTGTAAACTTTTTCACAAATATTTTACCTTTCCAGTTGAGAGCAAATTGACCTTAAACATATTTTGATAAAATGTTGCTTACATGAAAAATCTACATTACGTTTTCCAGTCAAAAGAATTCTGGATCTTGAAAAGGACTATAAAATGAGAGTTCTCAGCCCTAAATGGCTCGCTTGAGACTTTCAGACTCCTCTCAAAATCCCCATGAGGCCAGGCAGCTGTAACTCTTGCCTATACTGCTGTGAAATAGGGCTGGTGGAGGACAAAACAGTTGCAGAAATTAATCTGGAAGAGGATGAGGCCATGAAAGTTTCAGACTATAAATTCAGATAAGGATATTTATGCACTTTGTGGTTTTCTATGTGCTTACATATAAACATCTATCACTTCCTATGGCATAAAAGAGTTTATTGTAGCTGATTCACAAAACTAAAATGCTAACATTAACCTTATAGTAACTTCTGTCATGCTTTTACTCTTTACCTTTGTATTTAATGATAATTTGTTCATAGGAGCAGGGGTTTCTATCTTAATAGAAACTTAATATCTTAATATCTGAAATGTTCTCCCAGTGCTTGACTATTAATCTGGTTGTCATTATCATATTGAATGTTTGCTGATCTATACAAAGAAAATATTCTAAAATAAAATAAAAAAAATAGGTGAGTGACAAAGTTACTCTGTGCCTAGCTGAATTCACAAGGCAGAATTTTCTCTGCAGTTATAATCCAGAGTTTGCATGGAAGTTGGAAAGAATGGAAAAGATAACCTGATAGTCTTGCAAACAGATCATCTGGAAAAAATTATAAATCAGATCAAATATTTTCTTCTCTTTAACTTCTTTTAGTATAACTTAAAATATTGAGTGAAGAATGTGTTGTGGAATGAAAAGTGAAAACATTTTAAAGAATCAAAAAGAATATTTGGCAATTTCTAGTCTTTTGTTGTTGAGACAGTCTTTCTCATGAAGGATTTTGAGTGCCTATACTGACCAAATGTTCTGATGAAAATGCCTATATCCCTTCTATCCAGAATGCTCAAGACCTGTGGCTTGCTACCCGGGATTTAGCAGATCAAACTTTTAAGCATCATTCTCAAAGTTACAAAAAGGATGAATTGAAGTTGTCTCTTCTGTGGCATCTCAAAAAGGATTTAACAGCCTCTCTGACCCCACATTGGAGTGAACTATCTCACTCATGAATTTTAATCAAACAATCATTACAATTTCTAACACTTTCCCCTCCTGTGTTCCATGACATTCTGTTCAGGAGGCATTTATTAACCCTAGTCTATTGCAAAGAAAGTACTCCTCTTGTAGGAGTAAAGATGAGAAAATTTTGTGTGATACAAAAAGCCTGAATTTTTAGCTATGATGTTTGCATACTATCATTTTGCAAATACATTAAGACATGTAATTTCAAAAGTACATAGTAGAAATTAAAGGACATCAAAGTGTATTTGAAATTGGATAAGTAAAAATGTTAATTCTATTACAACAGATTTTGGCTCTCTTTTTGCTACAGATGTTTGTTTTAAGTTAAACATTGGGCATCCTCCAATACAAATTTGTAGCAGTTGCTTTAATGGAAAATTGAATGATGCAAGTGTTCTGATGATTACCAGATGTTTTACTGATAGCTAGGTAGGTAGGTACTGTAGACAAGTAGCAAAGAGACCACACAAATAAATTTAACAGAAAAAAACAAGACAAGCAAAGGTATTCCCGAAGTTCTTTCTTTGTAGCACATTATCTGTAATGAATAAAATACAACTATCTGGAAATACAGGAGACATGTGCCTGAAATTACAATACCTTTTGCCAGTTCTTAGTCAAAGAGGCATTAATAAAGCATTTTTTCTAATATAAAAATATCTAAAACATGTCAGGTAATCATTATAAGTAGTTGTTAGAAGCATCTTTCTCCCTTCACACCAGCCTGCTCTGTTGGTGTTCATTGGAGACCACCAGCTTCAGCCTCCTCTCCAGCACGTTTCCCTCTGTAGTTTGAAACCTGTCTATCCACTTGGATTATTTCCAGTGTCTGGGAAGGATTAGAAGGTGAGAAGAAGCTCTTCTGCAGTTTCCTTCTCCCACACCAATATAGTGACATCTCAGTTTAACTGTTAGTGTGGCAGATTTTCAGGTCTACCTGCTTTCATATCAGCTTTTAAGTTTTGAAAAGGCTTAGAGTCTTAATTCAGCTAAATTTTGAAAGACCTCACATGAATGACTATCATTTGTCTATGTCTTGAAAAATCTCTTTTCTATGTCCTTCCCAAGTTATTCATCTCTTTCTTTTTCAATTTTTTTAATTCTCCCAAAGTCTCCAGAATCCTCCCCTTCATTCCATTACCAGTGATAAGCCTTTATCTTAGATGCAGTAATCAAAAATACTGACTAGGACAAGAACCTCTGTATGATAGGTAGTATATAAACATAGAATGTATTATTCCCCTACTCAAGTAATCTTTTATTGCATCTATGTCTCCTGACTTTGGCAGGATGCCAAATTAAAAAGTAAAGTCTCATCTTGGGTCAGTAAGGTTTAGGTCCTTTATCAATGCTGGAGGTGATAAAGCACATGGGAATACCACTCTTGTGATACAGTAGAGTTCAGGCTACAAATTCTGGCCTCCTTTGCATCCTTTTCCCAGTAGGTGGGCATCTATATAACTGTTAACACTTTATTGCCTCATCTGCACTACCAAGCACAGATACTGGCATGTTTTCTTGTGTTGCAAAGAGTACACACAGCTATACTTTTTTTTTTTTTTTTTTAATTATTTCAAGAAAAGAAAGACTGTTGAGTCATAATGATGGTTTTGCAAGAAGAAGTTAAAAAACTAAAAAACATTGCTTCCTAACTACTTTAAAGATTGTTTGGCCTCAGGTTTTTCAATGGATTCACTGCAATTCACAGCACTGTGACATATATTGTACAATTCCTTATGGAATATCCTGTGTAATAGAACTGCCATGTACATGGATCACAAAAAAAGGGAAGTTTCAGCTCTAAAGTAAAATCAGAGCTTATGCTACCTTCTGCAACAGCCTCTAGTGACTTATCAGAATGAATGGAAAAATCATTCTTTCTCCAAAAGTAGGACACTTCTGGCTACTTCACTTTTACAGAAACCAAAATACAACAGGGAGGAGTATTTCTGTGGTATTTAAGTGGAAACATTGCCAGAGACTGCTTTATTGTGGTATTTTAGTAAGACAAGTAGGTGGTTACTGTGATATACTTGCACAGCATAACTCAGTTATCCTTTTAAAAAGGAAATGCAAGATCTAGTTATAAGTGTGTCAAATACGATTAACAATGACAAAACAACCTTTTTACAGAAGAGAGATAGATTTTCCACACACACCCTTTTTAAAATACTTTTTTTGATTCTCTGCTATAATATTTTATCATTTCCAGTGGAAAAGCCAACTGGAAAACTCCATGAGGTGGACACTGTTTAGTCCCATTGCCTGGGACAAGTATTATTTAAAAATTAATCCTCAAAAAAGTTTGGTTTTCTTGCTAAAGTGATGCACACTTAGCATTTTAGGATTATTTTTGAGGTTTTTTTAAGGTTTCCACCAATTTTCTTGATATTTTGTAACAAAAATTTCCCATAATTTTCAGTAAGAGCTGAATAAATGAAATCTTAATGTCAGAAATTTGTATAGCTCTCATTACTACAGATGGTAACAACTCAGGTGCCTAGTGATGTTTCCTTCTAACATGCCAAATGTTATGTCTGTTCTTAGTGTGTCAATATCTCATTAACAATGAAACTGCAGACATTGTATGGATGTTCATAATAAGTTTCCTTCTACCCTTCATTCATAACACTTTCTAAATTCTATCTATGGAGCTGTTAATTTTACCTATGAAATCTCCCTGTAGTCTGTTGTCAAGTTCTTATACAACATGACTGGGAGCTTTAGTTACCTAAATGGTTGAGTGGAACATGTTGATTATCTTCAGTGCCATCACATGGCACGTACAGAACAAGGTGATCAGGCCCAGTCAGCATGGGTTTATGAAAGGCAAGTCTTGCTTGACTCACCTGATCTCCTTCTATGACCAGATGACCCACTTGCTGGATGAGAGAAAGTCTGTGGATGTTGTTTACCTGGACTTTAGTAAAGCCTTTGACACCATTTCCCACAGCATTCTTGTGGAGAAACTGAATGCTCATAGCTTGGAGAGGTACACTCTTTGCTGGGTAAAAAACTGGCTGGATGGCCGGGCCCAAACAGTTGTGGTGAATGGAGTTAAATCCAGTTGGTGGCCGGTCACGAGTGGTGTCCCCCAGGGCTCGGTTTTGGGGCCACTCCTGTTTAACATCTTTATTGATGAGCTAGATGAGGGGATCGAGTGCACCCTCAGTAAGTTTGCAGATGATACCAAGTTGGGCAGAAGTATTGATCTGCTTGAGGGTAGAAAGGTTCTACAGAGGGATCTGGACAGGCTGGATTGATGGGCCAAGGCCAATTGTATGAGGTTCAACAAGGCCAAGTGCTGGGTCCTGCACTTGGGCCACAACAACCCCCATGCAGCGTTACAGGCTTGGGGAAGAGTGGCTGGAGAGCTGCCTGGTGGAAAAGGACCTGGGGGTATTGGTTGACAGCTGGCTGAATGTGAGATGCCAGTATGCCTATGTGGCCAAGAAGGCCAATGGCATCCTGGCTTGTATCAGAAATAGTGTGGCCAGCAGGGACAGGGAAGTGATCTTACCCCTGTACTCAGCACTGGTGAGGCTGCACCTCGGTCACTGTGTTCAGTTTTGGGCCCCTCACTACAAGAAAGACAAAGGTCTGGAGTGTGTCCAAAGAAGGGCAACAATGCTGGTGAAGGGTCTAGAGAGAAAGGCTTATGAGGAGCAGCTGAGGGAACTGGAGTTGTTTAGTCTGGAGAAAAGGAGGCTGAGGGGAGACCTTGTCATCCTCTACAACTATCTGAAAGGAGGTTACGGTGAGTTGGGTGTTGGACTCTTTTCCTGAGTAACAAGTAATAAGATGAGAGGAAACAGCCTCAAGTTGCTCCACAGGAGGTTTAGATTGGATATTGGAAAAATTTCTTTACCAGAAGGTTATCAAGCACTGGAACAGACTGCCCAAGAAAGTGGTTGAGTCACCATCCCTGGAGGTATTTAAAAGACTTGTAGATGTTGTGCTTAGGGACATGGTTTAGGGGTGGATGTGGAAGTGTTGGGTTTGTAGTTGGACTCAATGATCTTAAAGGTCTTTTCCAACCTAAATGATTCTATGATTCTATAATCCTATGATTTTATATCAGGGAGAAAACATCTGTCCTGATTTTGGAATTGCAACAAACAGTGTTACCTATATCTGTTTCCAGGTTAAGCAGAGTAATAAACCACAGAAGAGCCTTACTTGTCAAAGTTTGCTCACTGATATCTCAGAAATACTAGGTAAACATATTTTCCTCCAGTGGCAATTTCTAGGTGTCATGCTTAGATCTGAAGACCATATTTAAGCCTTGGGAACTCTGACTTCTTATTCAAGAGAGATGATGCTTTTTCAGAGTCAAAATACTTAGAAAAAAGATTCTTTCAAAGGATATTTTTCAAACTCTAAGAAAGCTTATTCTTGTATTAATAATAAATGACTTGACAGTTGGCATCTTGTTTGCAAAATGAACCGTAACGTCTTTTAAGATAAAGCTTAAGTTTTCTTCTAATTGCTAAATCTACAATTTTTGCAATTTTTACATGATATAAAGGAACACTAGAGACCACGGATTTATTGTAATACCTTTATTGATGTTCCAGTGATTATTTATCAAACTAAATATTAGAAGAGGACATATTTGATACAGTATTTAATTTATTTTGTAAGGATTTTCAACACAAGCTATAATGTGCATTAATATGCATTTAAGAGGCATGTTAAGTGTTAGTTAGTACAATTTTAAATAACTCATAGACCAGAACTGATAATACTTTATTCCCAATTATTCCTAGAAGGGTACATGCTCAAATTCTGAATAACTGACTTTTTTGGGTATGCCAATTTTAAAATTTCTGAATATGATCATATCAGCACCTTTGACATTGAAATTTCCTTAGCACTATTAGGATTTGCATTATTTAATAGTCTTTCTCAACACTAAACTTTTCACATTATTTTATTTCCAAAACTTAGCAGCTAAAATCTTTACGGTCAAAATTATAATGAAAAACTTGCAAAAGAGAAAAATTTTCATCTAGCTCTCAGGCCAAAAAATGCTATCAATAGCAAACCAACTTTTTAAATATGGGGAAAATATTAAAGTATGAAACAGTTAAGCATTTAAAAATCTTATTCTGGTAAATACTTTTAACTCTCCTGTGAGACAAGGATAACCAGTTCCAAGATGATATTTAATGAGGAAGGATAGATTTCTGGTTAGGATATTGAAACAAGACACAGATAATGTGGTCTTGTGGCTGAATTCAACAAAAAATTTAGGTATCTGACTTCCAGAGCAGTCAGAACTGCCCAGCTGCTACTTTATTCCAATGGTATGTACATTTCCTGTGTACCACCTTGTTGGATTTAAAATTTCTGAAGTTTTCTGCTTCTGGGCATACTAGGAACTGTTGCAGGCTGAATAACGCAGCATAAATATCTCCTGTTTGCAGCCAGCCCACTGAGGGACTTTTCTGTCCTGATGGATTCTCCAAGAACATAACAACTGATTATTTTAGAAGGTTATCTTATATTGCAACAAAATATTCCTTGGAGCACTCATTCAGAAATAGTTCAGTGCCTTCCTCTCTTTTCAAAATATCAAAGCCATATCTCAAGTCAGCACCAGGGTGGAGATGACTCTTGCTGATGTTACACCAGCATTCAGGAAAGAATAAACCTCAGATGAAGGATGGCACTGGGACTGGCTTCCCATTTCCTGAGTAAATCAAAAAGTTTTTAATGATAAAGTGGACAACTGACCCATCTCCATGACAACTGGAGATAAAACTCTATTATACATGCATAGTTCTGAATAAACAATTGAATACTGAATTTGAAAGAAGTAAGAGGGTGAGCCAGATTGCAGCTTAGTGGTGAGGAATTTAGTGGTGTGGACAGTCATATATGAAGGACAACTCTGGGGTCCAATAATTTATTGGCTCAGCAACTGCCTTGTTTGTAATTTAGCATTTTTGATATAGGGACCTCTAGATGCTGTTGTAGCTCAGATTTCCTCCTGCTTACTTGTTTTATACTTTTCACAGTACTGGAACTTTCTGCTGCATTTTACTAGAGTTATTGGGTTGGTTAGTGCATTATGATATATGACAGACAGTCTGGGGAGGCCCAGCAAGTCGGTATGGCATTTAAATAACTCCAGTTCTGTCCTTCTTGGTGATAGCTGAGAAGGAATAAGCTTCACAGAATCACAGAATCATCTAGGTTGGAAAAGACCTTGAAGATCATCTAGTCCAACCATCAACCTCACGCTGACAGTTCCCAACTACACCATATCCCTCAGCACTATGTTGACCCTACTCTTAAACACCTCCAGGGATGGGGACTCCACCACTGCCCTGGGCAGCCCATTCCAATGCCTAACAACCTGTTCTGTAAAGAAATGCTTCCTAATATCCAGTCTAAACCTTCCCTGGTGCAACTTGAGGCCATTACCTCTTGTCCTATCGCTTGTTACTTCATTAGAGACTCATCCCCAGCTCTCTGCAACCTCCTTTCAGGTAGTTGTAGAGGGCGATGAGGTCTCCCCTCAGCCTCCTCTTCTCCAGACTAAACAACCCCAGTTCCCTCAGCCGCTCCTCGTACGACATGTGCTCCTGACCCTTCACCAGCTTTGTTGCCCTTCTCTGGACACACTCGAGTAATTCAATGTCCTTTTTGTAGTGAGGGGCCCAAAACTGAACACAGGAATCGAGGTGCGGCCTCACCAGTGCCGAGTACAGGGGTAAGATCACTTCCCTGTCCCTGCTGGCCATGCTATTTCTGATGCAAGCCAGGATGTCATTGGCCTTCTTGGCCACCTGGGCACACTGCTGGCTCATGTTCAGCCGGCTGTCAATCAACACCCCCAGGTCCCTCTCTGACTGGCAGCTCTCCAGCCACTCCTCCCCAAGCCTGTAGCGCTGCTGGGGGTTGTTGTGGCCCAAGTGCAGCACCCGGCATTTGGCCTTATTGAAACTCATACAGTTGGCTTTAGCCCATCGCTCCAGCCTGTCAAGATCTCTCTGTAGAGCTTGCTCCTCACCATCTTAAAAATAAAATCTTCCAGCTACTTCTGCACCTCCTGAAAACAATAGAATTGCTAGTGTGCAGAAACTTTTGGATAGATCACCAAAAACAAAGAAAGGCCCATCTCAGCCCAGGCAACATAGAAATATTAGAGATTAAATCAGTCTTTCCTCTCATAGTTGATAAAAGCTTATCAAAGTTTACTAAATTTTTATCAAAGTTGATGAAAAGGAAGAGAATTTTGGTAGGAGGTGAATAAGATCCTAATGTAACATTTGCACTTCATCAGAAACTTGATGTTCAAAAGATTCCAAAACTCAGGTAAAACCTGTGAGGATTGATCATACATGAATCAAAATCAGAAAACAAATTAATAACACCCCAATTAAAAAAAAAAAAAAAAAAAAGAACTAATGAGAGTTTTAATCATTTTCAGAGGAATATTTTGCAGAAACTGAGAAAAAAACATAGATATTGAGCTAATGAACAACTTTTATAAGTTAATTAATACCAGATGTTTTTAATAATTTATCCTCTCTTTTCCCCTTTTTCTAAAGTAAAAATAAAGATGTCCCGCAGGCACACTTTCAAGAAATAAATACAAAGTCTTATAATGAATATTATGACATTAAGCACTGAAAGATCTGGAAATTCTGAATGAAGAATGTGTCTTGGCCACTTTACTCATTGCCAGGACACAGTATCAAAGAAATAATATATATATGGGAAGTCCTTGATCCATTTTTTCAGAAAGAAGTAATTGCCAAGTGCATAATAACTACTCAAAAGTTAGGTCTAGGAATACCTTCTGGAAAAAGCTTCTTTAAAACTGAACAACCCGTTCTTCAGAGGATGTATGAATCAGGAAGTTGCTTCTTTGTTTTGTATAGCAAGTTCACAGCCTATACTTTTACCTTTCTATTTTGTTAAATTGTTTCTTATAAAGAATGAACAATATGTAATATAACTGGGTTAATGCTAGTAAAGAAAAATGATTTCTTAGAATCTGATTATTTCTGAAGTGCTCAGTATCAAAAACTCACTATTGCAAAAATGCTATGTTCTATGTAGTTCTTACTAAATAAGCTAATTCACAAACTGGACATGTGTTGTCCACTACTTTATTCTCAGGATAAAATCTGAAGTTGCAGATAATTTGGGTAAAGCTGAGGGAAGCTACTGAGTCATACACTCGTGTGACGATAGACATTGTAAGAAGAAAGCACACTGTGATTAATTACAGTCCCCATTATTGAACTTAAAGTCCTGGAAAATCATATTAAAATAATGGAACTCCCTAGGTGCTTTAAGTTTCCAAACTAGAACCTACTGCAAAAATAGCTAAACTAATCATATTAGGCAAAGGTTTAAGGAATTGTTTGCTTTTTTCTTTGTTTTCCTAACTATTTCAACTCTGGACAGTAGACACAAAATCATTGCAGTACTTAAGACTTATTCTTTCTGTAGGAGAAGTATTCCATATGTTAGCTTTGACAAAAATCACGATTGCATACATGATATTGCACTGAATTGTTCTCTTTTTTTCCAAATCCCAACTGACTTTCTCCTTTCTATTTTGCTCGATTGTGCAAAGCTCATCAGTAATAATGAATACAAAGTGAATCAAAATACAGAATGATTTTGCAGTGGAATACTTGATATCAAAGCCTACATTGTGAAACCTTAGGGAAATTTAAAAAAGAAACAATGACCAATGTATTGAAAGATCCATTGGATTAAAAAAAAGAAGAATATTTTCCAGAACATTTCCATAGAGAAAAGAAAAACAACAAATTTCCTAGAAAATTTATATTTGGCAGCTGGATTTATTATGTGCACATGTTACTCAGCAAGAGGACTTTTTTGAACTAAGTGTACTCAGAAGGGGTATCCTGTAGAGCAATTCATACTGTGAATAGTGTCAGGAAACACAGGGCAAGAAATAAATCTGGGTCATCAACAGAGGCTAGTATGTGCTGTTTTGGTACATCTGCTTCATCTCTTAGTTTGTCATACATTTAAAACATAAGACAGATTGTTGTAAGGATAGGAGTTTGTTCCCATTTAAACAAGAATAGTCAGACACAAGTAGGAATAAGGTCTGTGCTAAAAGCCCTCTCTTCCTTTTTGTGTGAGAGGAAAACTGCTAGTTTTCAAAACTAAAGTTACAACATGAAGTCCCTGCTGAAGACCACAGCAAAGTCTTACAGTTCTCCACTTGGTCATAGTGGAGAAGATGCTCATATGTTCTTGTTAAGGAAGAAAGTGGTCAAGGATGGATCTATGTGAATCTATATAGTACTTGGAAGTCTCCAGTAAGCATAAGCAAGGGGTAACTGAAACCTACCTTCATGATCTGGGCTAGAGCACATGAGCAAAAAAGACATGTGGGAGACTTTTTGTCCCAAGTGTTTGTTTCCTTTTCTCTCCACCCGCAATCTTTTGGTGCAGGAGCTCCCTTTGGTTTTTCTCCACAGCATTTCCCACACCATCATGATTCATGCAAATAAAGCCTGTTCATTGAGCAAAGAGAAGGAAAATGGCACACCCAAAGTAACTTTCTTCTTCATTTTCTAAAAGAAGCCTTACAAAATAAGATAAACACTGATATATTTAACTCTGTATTCCAGCAAGTTTGCTGCTCTCCAGCTGGTTCAAACAAAATTATTTCATAGCAAGATCGTTTTACAGATAACCAAGATGCTTCTGGGCTGTATGTGGTAGTTGATTATTGCCACATGTAAGGAGCCTAGAGAAATTAAGAGCCAATTCAGTATTAGTAAAACAGACCTTGAAAGAGCACTGTATTTATTTGTTACCAGCGTAAAAAAATCTTTCTCATCGTGACCACCAGACACAAGCACAGAAGCCCAAAGGGACATGTTATTCCATTGACATAATAATAAAAATACAATGTCCATTAATCATGACTGATTCACTGCCTCTGTCAGCAAAATCATCCATTTTGGAGAAGCCTGTGTACATTTTGCAGGGATTCTGAAGACTCCCTAATGCCACTGAAACCCCAGAAATGGCAACTTCTAGGTCTTTACAACACAACTATGTTCTTCTCTGTCAAAATACAAAATGAATGAGAGGAATGATAGAATTAAAAGAAAAAAAATAAATTCTGGAAAATGATGAAAGTGGCCCCTGGGATAAACAGGACATGTTCAGGGCATAATTTTTGACAGTTCTAGGAGAAAAACTACCACGTATCCCGTGGTATCTCTCCAGCTGTACCTAATGTGTCAACTTCAGGTCTTTACATATCCTGTAACTATACTGAAGCATAGACTTTCCACTTCCAGTCAAGGAGGTCTCCAACTGAAGGAGCTCTGGGATAGATCTAAATGGCCAGGCAATAATCTATATGATGCTACACTCATTGCATGAACATCTTACTAATCTTTAATGGCTCTTTCTTGGAAGTTCAGGTTACCTTTTATGTTAGAGACAAAAATTATTGTTCTTTGGTTCTCTAGCAACATGCTGTTTCATGTTCAGGTATAATATTTTGAGTTACTACTCATGCTGTGATGAAAATAACAATGTAAACTAGTTCATTTGTCACAGTCATGTGCACAATACTCTGGAGTTTTGTCACAAAAAGATATTTTGCCCAAGATGTGCAGTTATTTTTTGTATTTCTCAAAATAGTGTGTTGCAATTCTGCAGTAACCAGAAGTTTCCAGTTTATGTATTTATATCATGCAATACAGATATATGGTTAGAAGTCACAAAAGCAGACACGTTACACTTTAGCAGTGTGACATTTATGATATTGGCAGGTCAGCACTGGGTATCCATCCAGATACTTATGATGAACTGCAAATCATAAACTTCTGGCCCTGAACACTGGAATGCTCTCAAATGATTTCTTTCTGATCTTGCAGTTTTCCTCACTGAAAGGAAGGACAACAGGGTCGCATAAAATAAGCACTATAGCAACGCTTGATATATTGATAAGCAGTCCTTATTGTCTCAAGTTCAGCAATACTTATTTTTAAGCACCAAATGATTCCTAAATACATACTCTGCTGGGACTAAGAATTACTAAATGTTATCCAAGTGCTCAGCACTTTACTGAATCACAGCTCCGTTTTCATTCCAGGGACTGATACAAACTGAAGGCACTACTGGAGGGAGACATGCCTTTGTGAGACTCAGTAGTGGTATCTCTGGCCAATATAAAGCAAACAATTGCAACAAATTCTCATGTTAGTCTTTCACTCTTAGATCAGACAATAAAGCACAGAAGACACATCTTCTGGCTTCAGAAAAATGCATTTGAAATGGCTAAGAAGAAAATTTTGCTGCAAACCCCAAAACTGAGTTAAAACCTCTTTATCTTAAAATGTCATAAGCTGCATCAAAAACTTCTATTAAACAATTTTGTAGCGTTCAAGTTTCCTGGCTAACAAAAAAATTTTCATTTTGAAGGTGATTTGCTAATCAACAGCTTAAAGCATGCAGATGTGTATTAACTTACTTTACTGATCCTTATAAGGAACTAAATTTACTGTTGGGGGGTTGGAGTTTGCATTTGGAAGTGTTCACAATTGTGAAATGCAACATTGCTTACCTCTTTGTGCATAACAGTGTTGTGTCTTAATTTCTAAAAAAGTCTATTTATCTCCCCTGAGGTGGTAGTTCTGCATGAGCAATCATGGCTTTATAGAGAAGGCTAGAAATCTACTTCTAAACCTTGTCCAGAGAAAGCCATTGTTTCCAGCTAGAAACCAAGAAGCTTCACTACTGCTCTTCAAGTAAAGATTTGAAAAGGGGGGAGGAGGAACCACAACACCAGCAGAGCTGTGGCACTTGGAACCAGTTAAGAAGGTGGCCCAGACTTATTAATTCCCCCATGAAGAGAGAGCATAGATTTTTCAAAAGCCAAAATTGAAAGCCAAATACTGAAATCTGGACAATGGTTAAATATATAGTAATAATCAGACCAGTGCTTTGGACCTAATTCACATATTATGGAATGTAGATAAAACTCCTGAACACAACTAGATGAAGTTGAGGAATTTTCTGCTCTGTTGATGTCTCCTTTATTAGAACCTGTAAGACCGTGTTGAGCCTTGCAGACCTTTGGTTTATCACTGTGGGCAATAATTTCTTTATGAATCACTTAATCTAGCAAATCATCATTGTGTCCTCTACAGATACTTTTCATTAAGACTAATTAATTTCTTCTAGGTGGCTGATGCCAACAAATATGTTATGCAGGAATACACTGTTTCTTAATACCAAGAAAATCCTTTCTGAATCTAATAACATATTTAACATCTCAATTCCTTGCCCAGCAGATTCTTGTATAAGGATAGCATGGCATTTAGACATATACTATATAAAAAAAAAATTTTGCTTGCATATTCTATAATTTGCATTATGGAGAGACAAGAAGCTAGGTATTCCTGAAGTTTCATTTTGATTTAAAAGCAAAGCAATACTCCTCCCTCAGCTTTTATATCTCTGTATTTAAATCAAAGCTTTAAATTGAGTTATTAACTAGAAACTGGTCATGCGGCTCTGTTTGTACCTGTGCACATTTTTATTTTCATGCCTCTGATAGTGCTACATTAAATAATAAGCATGGTGGTATCTTCATTTGTAAGAAAAAAGTAGTTTTGTAGGGTTTTTAAAATTCATTTTTATATTCTTCCACCAGAAAATTTCAGAATATGGCATATTAGAGGATATATCCCATTACGACAACAATTATCTGGTGTCTGATTTAAAGAAACTTCTCTAAGCTGTTGTCCAAGCTGTTGTCCATCCAGTCATTTTTACATGCAAGTACGTTCAAGCATGTGATGCTGATAGGACACAAATTCACACTGCTTAGTTGAAAAAGTTTTCGATATCATGAAGTGCTCAGTTGTTGTAATAAGATTACTCTTCAAGAAAGTTATCTCAATAGAATGGACAACCCAGTAATACATTATATTAGCTGTTCAACACTGAATGTGTTGAATTAGAATTAATGAACTCTTTTTTTTTTTTATTATTGCCACATGAACCATAGTTAGAGATTACCTCATTGGTCAGTTAGTCAACATGGAAGTGAAATAAAACAGTTTGTTTGCAATGTAGACCACGCAAACCTAAGGAATCAGTATAACTCCAATTTTTTAAAATAATTTTTAGAAAGCATTCTTTCCCATCCCACTGCTTTACAAAGTCTGAGACCACATCACTTTTAAGTGGTGGCAGTGTTTATCATGCTTTTGCATAACTTCTGCTCTAGATATTACTGTCGATATGCTCTCATATCATCTGAAATGGCTAAATAAATTCCTATCCTGTGAAATTACATCAAAGACCACAGTAATATTCTCTTTTATATTGCAGAGACGATAATGAAATGAACTGGCATACGTGTCAAAAATTACCATCATGATCTAAAAGAGGGAAAACAGGTAGGGAATTTTCAGTGGTAGAACTTCTTTAATTGTAACACATATGGATACTCTCACACCATGGTGAGAAGCATAGCATGGATGACAGGATGCATAGGTAACATTAAGGCAATTGAAAATTGTCACAATGGTTGTAAGCAGTGTAGCCCTATCCTCTGGGATCTTCCTTTCCCACTCAATGATTTTTCTAGATATTATGTAAGCAAATAAATATCTATTCTTTTTTTTTCCTTCAGCAAAGCAGTAATGATTCAGATATTCCAAAAACTAGAATTACTCTGAGCAATGGGTTACTTCATTCTGTCAATACCTTTTGATCTTAGAAGGCAAAATCTTTATTAATGTAATGAGCAGATGTCAGGCTTTGACTGTAAAAGGTGGAACTCTATCTGCTTAACCTGATAGGATTTTTAACAGCTACAATTATTTTGAAGAGTGAACACCTGATAATAAAGCTTGAATGCTCTTTGCACTCATGTATAGTTATACAGGTGTGATATCAGTATATCATTCAAGTACTGATTAAATCAACTGCTCAATTTGCAAAAAGATCCCCCAAACACAGTGACAAAATTCTGGTATGATCCTCTATCAGTCAATAACAAATGGACACAAACTCTCTTGGTTTTGCTGCAAAAATTAAATTTCTTATATTGGAAATGCCAAATGACAATAAATTTTAAAAATTGTATTGGTTACAAATTAAAGGCCAAATGTATCCTAATGAAGCTGTACAGAACAGTGACAGAGTCCAATTTGATCTTAGCTAAGAAAAAATAGAACACCCAGAAGTCTTCATTTTCAAAACTTTATTTTCTTCTTTTACTGCATTTTTTGTAAATAAAGCTCCTTCAGAGCATGTTGCAAATAAGTACTGAGGAAAAAATGTTTCTTAGAAATTTTTTAAGGGAAATTTTAAGATAGTTTGTTGCATAATATTAACTCCAGAATGCAGTGACATCTTGGAGATCTTTTTGTCAGGGAATCTGAATAATCTTGTCAAAATAAGAAGTGAAGTTGGAGACCATTTCAGGTACTGCATGTAAAATAGTTGTAATTAAAATGACCCTACAGTGGTCAGCTCCCTACAACAGCACAGCACAGCACAGGCTCTGAAATCATTATCTTGTGGATGTCTAATAGCACACGCTTTTTTTCAACACCAGTGAGTCTTGCTGGAGAAGGTTTTAAAGTGCTTTTTAAGAATTCTGTATTGTAAAATTATTTGTTCTTAAAGCAATATGTGTAGAATTCAATGATTGTATATAGCATCCTGAGAGTTATGTGTTATGACACAGATTTGAAGGCATTTTCCTTTGGTTGTCAGGAGGAGTTGGGTTTGCTTCTTTTATATTGGGAGGAAAGGCAGAATGTATAATAAGGGGATGCCGAGGGTGAAAGGATTGAAAAACACTATAATACAAGGTTAAATTTATATATTTATTTGACAAAAAGAAACTCCACTCCTTTCTCACAGCTATGTTTAGTGGTGCGACTTATAAATACTGCACACACTTTGTTAGGCCTTGTTGACAAAAACTTATTTTTGTTCTGTTTCCTAATCTGTGAAATGGCAATAAAAAAGCTTATGGAAGAGATAAGAAAAACTATTAAAGCACCAATAATGAATATAAATTCTTTGGCTGCATATATGGTGTAGATGTGCTCTCAATTTTATCTGTGAAGCTTGTAACATGTGGGCAGAGGACTGAAGAATAAATAATGTAAAAGTGAACTGAGCAACCCAGGTGGGAGCGAGGTCAGGCAGTTGTTTTTATATGAGTCAGTGTGTTGTAAGAAGGCAAAGGAGCAAATCCACTAGGAAGCCTGAAACACTCAGACTTCAGAACTGTGATCTCTCAAGGAAAAACAGTATGAAAAAAATTGTAATTGTTGATTCTTGACAACACCCAACCATAAATCACAGTCTCAGGGAAAGATTTCAGCTTTAAAGCAAATGATCTTGTGTACATGTGTGTGTGATAAAACCTCTTGGTGCTTCAGGCATTACAAAGTTCTCAGTCCCCTTACAGCTGTTTTGTAACCAAGGTCTCAAGCCCTTTAAAAGTGCAATAAAAGTCCTGCTTTAGTGACTGATGTGATTTTTCTTCTCTTTTGTTATTTCTTCCAAATGAGAGAATAAATAGTCTTCAAAGTTACTGTGTTTATTCAGGGATTCAGTTCAGGCAAAATAAGAATCAACCTGAAATTTATCTGTCTCTCAAATTAAATCTAACTGTATCATCCTGTATTATGTTCATCCACCATGTGGTTAATGTTGTGATGAATCTCTTTGGATAGAAACTTTGCTGGGTATTGTGTTCTTGGTTAGTTCATCATTAATGCCATACTGCAACACCCTGGATCAAAACTCAACAATTGTGCTCAGACTCAGGACTCAAACTGGGCTTGCATAAGCCAAAATGTCTAATTCAATGAGTGTAATGACAGTCACTTCCATGACTTTATACAATCAAAGATCTGGTGTTGCACACTGCAGTGATGAGGCAGACCCCAATTCTTTCCAAATTCCATGGAGGGTACTCACATTTTTAGTTTCTGACAGGTCTGTCTGCCCATCTGAAGTACCAAGATAAATGTTCTATATGAGAGGAAATGGTTATCAGTGTGTTATGATGACAAAGGCAATACAGAATGAGGGAATGTATATGAAATAAAACACATCACCACACTGGCTTATGCAATGATGCCATAGAGATGCTGGATTGCAGAAATACTAGATATCAGCATATGTAGCTATTTTCCTCACTAAGGAAAGATCAAAGATTTGACAAGAAGCTGTTTCATGCTTTTGCTACCATAGACTAGATTTAGCTGCAGGAAAAGAGCCATCAGCCAGGATCAAAGGTTTGTCTTTGCTGAGGTAAAAAGAAGGAATTTTGGCTACTGAAAAATAGTCTGAGATGAAAAAGACTTAGACCTGGCTAAAGTGGGCCTAATTTTAGTCTCCTAAGAAATCTCGGTTTAGATACAAAGATTAATGGGAAAAATCAGAGGCATCAAAGGGAGAAGAATGGTGAGCAAGAAGATGCCTACATTAGGCATAGCATAGCAAATAAATGCTCAGGAGAGGAGCTGAGTCAAAGAGTATCCTGGGCTGTCTACTGTAGTTTAGTCTCCACATCAAACCTTTCCCGTAAGGTAGCCAAAGCAAAAAGATTTGCTTCTTCATCTTTGTATCTTAAGACCCAGACAGAACATTCTGCCAGTGGTTAGGAAAATCTTTTACTGTCCTGCTTGAGAATATATGGCAGTTTTTAACACTTGGTAAATACTTAGCCCAGCCAGATGTACTCATTAAATGTGTGATGCCTTTGTTTTTTTATGTAAAGTATAATGATCTTCGTGGTGATTATTATTAAGCCATAGAATGAAAATGAGCAGGACTCAGTGATAAAGCACAGAAGATATTCACATCACTAAAGGCAAACCTGGGCTTCAGACACCCACATCAGTGAGCACTTAATATAAACCATTAGCCAGAGACTCAAACTCCCAGCATCAGTCACTAAGGTATTCTAAAGAGAAAACAAAACAGTGCTGACCCCCGCCAGTCTCTGAATGTGAAAAGGCTTGCTTTTGGAGAGCGGGGTTTTCCAAATAACTGTCTTCAAAATATTTCTTAGTGATGAGTCCTTTCTCCACATTTTATAACGTTTTCCCCTGTCCAACTCTATATGCTGATAATCATTATAGTTGGTATCAGACTTCAAAAACACAAACTAACATTTCCAACACAGTGTAGCTCAGTTTATTCATCTAGTGATTTTGATTTCGAGGACCAAAAATACCCGTGGTTATTTAATAGGAGCAGAAAGGAACAGAAACCCAGTCTCTTGGCCTTTTTTTTTTTTTTTCCACAAGGACATGAACATCTGGTAAGAGGAAAACATTGTGGAGGAGTCCTCTCTTAAAACACTGGCAGCGCAGCACACTACAAAGAAGGCAAGAGGCTGGATAGATAGTTTTAATGAGGATTTATTTGTTCATTTGTCTATTCTGTATGAAAACAAAAAGGGCAAGAAAGAGGCTTAAAATCAACATAGAGGCCCCAAAAAGTCTGACTGTCAACACTGCTGATCACTCTTGCATTTTTACTTGTTCTGAGCATCAGGAAAATGTAGATTTCTGACATTTTCTTCTCTCAGTCTCATTTCTTACCCTTCTTGCAACCTTTTCCACAGTAATCTATGATTCCATCTAAGGAGATGCAGTCTGGATGAACCAGTTAGAGTCTGGAAATTTGAACTTCTCAAGTTTTCATTCCATCTGTGACACTGTCTGTCCACAGACTTCAGCAAAATGCTTCCCCTTTCTATCTCAGATTGCTCATTATGCCCATCACCGAAGCAGAAGCAGGTGATCTGAAACTCTGCCTGCACCTCAACTTTGTCCAAAACCCACACAGCATGGATTCCTGTTCCTTAACTGGGAAAGGCAGAGGTGGCAAAGCAGACCCTGTTATAGTGTGATGACAGTCAAAATGATATTTTGATGAAATAATGTGACTGCGGACACTAAATCTCTAGTTGTGGTTCTAATGAGTTTACACCACATATAGTGATGAGTTCCCCTTTCCTTCCCCCAGGCAAACCAATTTAAAGGCATATAGTGAGGAATAATTAGTGAATGGTTCTGTCATGCATTTTAAACGGAAATAAAAATTTCGAATTCATAACCTTGCTATAAATTGCCTTCAAGAGAGTAAGGCACTGTGATATGGAAGTTCTATATACCTTACAAAAAAACATAAAATATGATTAGATTTACAAAGCTAGCTTTTATGTATCTCATTACTATTTCTTGGCCACTGCATATTTTTACTGAATATTGTTGCTTTAAAGAGAGACTAAAACTGAACAACAATGCAAACAAAACATTAAAAGGTCAAAGTATTATAACTGGAAAAGATTTTTTCCAAGATATATAAGGCACAAATGTTCAAATTCTGCATTCTTTATACAGAGTTATTAGATAATGTTGTATGGCAATGTAATAGTCTGATTGTTATCTTTCTGTTCTCATTGGTTTAATGTAATTTATGGAGTTCAACAACACTTTTGTCAAGATACACACATTTCAGTGTGTGCATTACAAACATTCCCAAGGGAGGCCAGTGGTTTGACTTCTGTCAAGGTCAAAAGACCAACAAAGTCTGTCCTATCTCAAAGCAGCACAATGGAACATTTGCAGATATGAGTTACACTACATATCTAGAGAAGAGAGTAGATACCAAAGATGCTTTGTCCTTTCTGTCTGGAATTTCCTCTTTTTCAGGCACACCTGGAAATTCAATCAAGGACGGAATGAATGTTGAAAATAAACTTTATTTCTAACATCAAAAGTAATTGCTACAGGTGTGGATAAGGGACAGTGGAGGGGCAACTGAACTATAGAGTCTCATCTGAGTCTATTCTGGTGCAAAATAGAAAAAGGGGGACCTTATTTGGTGGCCTTCTTCTGAACATTTATGCAGAATAACCTCTGTCCTCCAATTCTCTCTTGCCTTGGTGGAACATTACTTTTAGTCAGCATTTCCTTAGAGTGGCCGTGGCCATCTTCTACACATACAAACTGTTGTCAAGCAGTAAACACTCATCATTTTCCTTCATGTTCCTCTTCTGTGGGTTACTTTCTTCATTCTCTTCTCAGCTACTCATCTGAGGCCTATATGGCTGTTAAAAAATGTTTCCAGAAAAAAAGCTGTCTCATCTTGCTGAAGATACAAAACAGCTTTTTGGTAGGATAACATCCAGAAGCAAGGTGAAGCTGTGGTTTCCTGAGTTCCAAGAGCTGGCTTAAGCTTGCCTGAATGCTAAAACCATTTTGTAGCCTAAAATTCAAACAACTCTGATTATCTGGTCATCACCAGCTAATTCTAACAACCTATTCTCTCTAGTGCTTTAACACTAGACCATTTAGAAAACCCCAGACACTTGGAAATCAAACTGTCAACGCGATCCATCTTCTTCAAGAATTGATGCCCTCTCTTAGTGCAATAGTGTTACTTAAGAGTACATAAACATTAAAAAGCAATATATCATGACACTGGATGCTCTAGTAACACTAGGCATACATATTTTTATGCATAGGTGTACTTGTAAAAGAAGCAGATTCACTATGACTGCTTTAACAGCATTTGAGACCTACATGCATACATCTGATACAGATATATGACTATTTGGGCAACTATACCCATTCCCATATTAACCATGAATGTGGCCTGACCTCATACTGGAACTCCTACTGTGGTTAAGGTGTGCAATCCACACAATGAGCTAAAATAATAAAATAATTTGCTTCAAAGAACCTGAAACCTGGAAATATCATAGTTGCATACTGAAATTTCAGATCTTTTCACTGAAGTTATGCTGTATAACAGTGATTGTTCTTGAGGAATAAATTTTTCTCCCAGCTGTGCTGCATGGTTGTGGTAGTTACATGCCTTAGGTGTGAACTCTTTAAAAAAGTCCTGTCTACTTTAAAGAGTACATGTTTTTGAGGGTTGGGCATGTGCTTTCGTTTTACATTCTGAAATACTGAAGCTACAAGGTGTCTAGTTCCTCAAGTAAGAGACTGGAATTTGGCAGTTCTGCCATCTTCAGAAAACATGTGTGTATGCTCAGTCAGGTCAAGTTTGCAAGCAGGCTGAAAGAACACAGAAAGCCAAGTTCTATACTGGTGGCCTTATTCCACCAAAATCAGTGGGATTACTCTCTTTTTCTACTCAAGGATCTGTCTTCCTGCCCACCTGCTAACCAACAGCTGACTGCTAGTAGAAAATCCATGCAGATTTTTGCACAGGTACACAGGTACAAATATGTTCTTCATTTGAATAAACTTCAAAGTTAAAAAAAGCCTTCTTGTATTATAAAATAAATAGGAAATCACCTAAGAAACATGTAAAAAGGAATGACATGTAAAGCTATTAACACTGTGTAAGGGCAGTGTCTGGCTTTCACTTTCTTAGTAGAGGATGACATATTTTGCTAAGGACAACTCCTGAAGAATATTTAATTAGGAAGTATATTTTCTGATTGCTAGCACAAGATGTTCATGTATCATTTGCTATTTTCACTGTATCTTAACCATTTTATACCATTTTTGCCTTCTGGCTTGTATATCTCTCCAGAGCACTGTAATTAAATTTGAACTTCTTCAGATACGTAGATCTCAGTATGAATGCTTGTTTGTTTACTGAGAGAGGTCCTCAAAACCAACAACCTATCCATACTTCTCCAAGTCTCACTGTAGGAAGGGTGGGAATCAATAACCAACAGAAAGACATTATGTGGAAGAGAGAACTGTTATCATGGATTATGGAAGTAGAATTAGCTATTCATAAATGTAAAGCTAATCTGTATTTCTCAGTAGATGAGGCACTGAAGGACTATATATTTACAAATGGAAAGCAACACCTTAAGGTTTCTGGATGAAAGTGGTCTTGCCCTGAGGGACTACAGTGCGAAATCTTTGAAACAGCCTATTTCTCAAACACGTTGTCATAGAAAGCACTGGTGATTTTCACTGAATGAAATGTTGCTTAAGCATACTTCCAGCTCAGCTTCCACCAACTCAGCTTCCACAAAACTACATATTTAAGTACTATGTATTTATATTTCTCAGTGCTTTCTACAGAAGCAATTTAATCCGATTGTTATGCTATTTATATGAGCTTGGGTTTTAAGGATTGAAGATACAAAAAGAAAAAAAAATAAAACTTTTAAAACAAAAAAAATTAAAAGTGTACAAGCAGGATGGAGGTTGGACTTACTTAACCATGGTCTATAAAAAATTAAAATACAGAGAGAAATTCCATTTTTACTTTCCACATTGCAGAAACCTGAAAACCAGCAGGGCTTCCCCTTCACCGAAGGTCATCAACTTATTTCAGCTCTTAATCACCTCTACCTGGATAGATTAGATTAACAGAGTAAGAAATACCAGAGAAAGATCCCATGAAGAACTACAGAAGCTAAATTGTCACTGTTATGTGTACTGCACTTCTAAAGCAAACAAATGGCATGAATAAATTGTATTAACAGTTTCTATAGGTAAGTAGAATTGAAATTGCATTGACACATATATCAGGGAGAATTTCAGCTGCTGAAAGCATTTGATGATATCCTGGGTAGTAAATTAACTTACATGTTTGATTAAAACCTAAAAAGATGCTCAATAGAGATTTATATACTTTTTGCTCATGAAAAAAAATCTATATTTTATATTAAATCTTTTCTATATTCTGTACTAAAATTTGCTTTGTAAATTAGGGATTAAGACAATACAGAGGTGCATTTAAAATATTTTCTCAAATACCTCATTTTTCCTTGCTTATTTTGTGACTCTTGTCACTCCTACTTGTTTCATCTTGCATGTTAAATTTTGATCCTGCAAACAGCTGGGCATATAACTATTGTTTTGCAGGACAAGGGCCTAATATAAGTCAAAACACATAGATGAAGGAGGGAGAAAGGTAGACTGATGTACTGAATAGATTAATGGCAATGGAGATTTTCTGAATTCTGGGAGCATGTCCAAAGCACTGCACATTAAACTTCATGGAAAAACTTCCACTGACTTTTGGGGAGACACATGTGCCCAGTCTCATGGGTTAGAGGCAATATAATTTATTAAAAAAAAATCCAAACATATACTACACTCTGAAAGTCACTGAAGAGATGCAAAGCTCAGTTAAGTAAAGACAATGATCAATCATAAAAAATCTTTTGCTATTTTTGTCAGTGGAAGTATTTTACTTCAGAACTAAATTATGCAGAAAAACTGAGAGAGTTGATAAAGGCCCACATGCTAGAAAATCTCCATTGAAACCGTTTTATGGAAAAAGCAACTGCTGTTCCACAAAATCAGAGTGACGCTACACAGCAGTTATTTGAGCAAGACTCTGCTCCAGTGAATGTTTAGTTATTTATTCAGTGCAGTAGCTCCAGCAGCAGAGTTTGAGAGCTACTACTCAGCTCTGTTGTAAGCTAATGATCAAACATTTCCCTGGGAGGCTGGATGAAAGCAGGAACCACATCTTGCTACACTCCATGTGAGTTATCTTGGCACTTCCTGTGGTCATATAGGTAGCTCCCTATAGCTTCCCAGGCCCCCAGGTGTGTTAGTTCCCAAACCAAACCACCATGTAAGATCTGATCTACAGAAATTTCTCAAATTAGTAGAGTTTAAGCATTTTTCTCTCATGTGCGAGCTGCTTGAAACTACCTCACATTCAGTGGGATGAAAACATATTCATGGATTATTTCGAAGAAGCTGCTTGCAGGCAGCCTGTGTTTGCTGTTCTTGTGTACTACATGCAGGAGTCAGGACACATGATCCCACACAACAGGCTTCCCTAGAGAATGGGGTGCCTGAAAATTGAGCATTACAGTGTGCAGGTGTGCAAGCTCCTCACAGCTTCAGCTCTAAGACTACAACTACATGGGCTACAAATGTTATTTTTTTAGTTCAAAATCAATTTAGTTTCAATTTTTCGAGACAGTAAACCTATTTCTGTGCACAAAATCTGAGATAGGACAAAACTTTGTCTTTTCTGTGAAAATGAGATATGTTTTAAAATTATAGTCTTTTCTGTAGCACATAGATGAAGAAGCTGGTTCTTCTGTTCTATTTTATATGAATAATTAAAATGTTTGTTTTTATTAGACTTAGAACTTTTTCCACCTTCTTTCCTCCTTACTCATATCAGATACTCAGGGCATAGTATTTTTAGCTTGCTCTTGTTTAAAATTCCTCAGTTTGGTTAGGAAGGAATAAAGTATAGCATGTTATCCAAATATTTAGACAGCAGAGACTCTTACATTCATGGAACCCTGATATGTAAATGGTTTATGATATCTGCACTGTCAGTTGACTGCTGCATCATGCTCTCTCTAAGATTAACAATACAACAACAAAAACTAAACTTTTCAAGTTCTCTGCTTGAGTGTATTGTGGCCATATTGGTTTTTGCTATGCAACACTCAAAAGGTTTCCAAACAAATAAAATTCATGATAATTCTTCTGATTTTGGAGCTTCCTGATTTCTACCTCCATTTTTCCCTGCTCTCTCTCGATTTACACCACATCCAGCAAACCTGGAACTACAAAGTTAAAATTTAGACTACGGTATTTTATATTACTGACTATTTGATTTGATTCTTGCTGTTCATGCCTTCATGAACAAACTTCATATCTAATTATGCTTTACTGCTTCAGACCCTAATCTTGTGAGAATGTGTGCAATGAGACTACTCACAAACTAAAGCAAAACATATATTTTAAGCACTGAACTAATAGGACTATTTATATGGAGAAAGTTAAGAATATGTGTAAATTTTATGTACATGTGTTTGCAGGGTGAAGGCCTAGAAAAATAAAATTGAAATATTCCACCAGTTCAGCAGTTATTATGACTGCTATGACAGCCTGCATGATAGCAGAGAAGTTTGAAGCACTTTGTGGTCAGTGAGATTCCTGGTTTTTAAACACTGGAAAATAATAGGCAGAACTACAAGTGGCTAAAATTGAGATGGCTATTAAAGTTAAGGGGCAAACCCACTGTAGTTTTCAAGATCAGGTACAGAGTACCTGAATGCACAAGTGTTGAAAAATTGCTAATTCTTCCTTCATTATACTAAACTCTGCATAATTACATAATTCTTTTTCTCTTCTGATTTCTACCAAAGAGACTTAACTGTGAATATAAAGTGTAGGATTTCTGCGGGTGCTTCTTTATAGCATGTTAAAAGGCTATAATTTATAAAAATAAAAAAGCAGTTCATCTTATAATTCATTATAAATGAGGAAAAGCATGGGGGGGTGAAGATTTTTTTCTTCTTCACTGATGTAGAAGTGAATGTTTTACACTGAAATTTGCACTTCTTTGAAACACCTTTTCCACTTCCAAGGTTCCCTTAATTATATTGGAAAAAAATAATATACACAGGGCATCATTTTTGGTAGTAATGAGCACAGCTGAGTGGCGTTCTGTAAATCATGCTGAGAAAGGTGGGTATTACTGGATTACTCAGATGAATACATTTTGATTTACTGTATGCAGTACCTTTATTAATGAGATGTGAGGCCAGATATGCCATAGTGATTTAGAAGCAAAGAGAGTCTAATAAAAAGTTCCCTTATGTTTTCTAATAGGTAGATTGCCTAGCCGTCCTTTCACAGTAAACATTGCCAGCTAACAAATCTGGTAAATCACTCTATTGTACATCAGAATGTTCCTGATCAGCTACCCAAAACATCTTTCCCAGTCTGAAACAAACTATTATCTGAAGCAAGGCAAATAAGTACTGAACAATGAATTGTTTGTCACAGCTCTGTATACATATTCACCTGCTCTTCAATTACATGTGTTTAAAAATTCAAACAAAAAACACCCCCATTGAAACTGTGACTAATATTCAATAAACTAGCCCAGAGCCCTGTTGAAGGAAATAAGTATACCTCTTTAAACTGTTAGTTTTACAATTTTGCATTAAAAAGTACTGAAAAGTATTGGCAAATATTGTCAAAACTGGTAAGTACTCAATTGCTTAGCAGTTGCCTACTAAGCATGCTCTGCTAAATCGAAGGTACTACTTGAATTGGTTTCAGTGGGGGCAGTAACTGAGCACTTTCCAGAAGTTCCATCTGCATGTAGAAAAACATGTATATAAAAGGTTAGCAATATATCATATTCTTGAATAGTCTGTAGTCCATATTGTAAGACTAAGTTTTCAGTTGTTAATAAAATGAAAAAACTTAAATCTTTTGAACTGAAATATTCCATGCTGAGCTTTAGCCTTGGGATGACCTTTTTTTGGAAAATTTCAGCAAAAACAGCCCAGCTGTTTCCAAGAATGAGGCCAGTGACAAACATAAGTTTTTGCCCATGTGTGAAGTCTGGTAATTTTTTTATTTTTTTGACTAGAGTCCTCATTCTTTGGAGCAGGGACTTGACATGCTACAGAATGACAACTTGTGGACCAAGAATATAACTTATTCCTTTTGAAAACTAGAAAACTTACATATCTGCAGGCTCTAAACCTTTGAATAATTGTCTTTTATATTTTTCAAACTTTTGAGAGGAAAGAGAGCAATTCCAGAAGGTGAGATTTGCATGGGGCATGCCTCAGCTGAGTGGTTCCCATCATGAGTGGGCCTCACATGCCTAAAGTCTACCTACACATGCTAGATCTGGCTCATAAGGTTCGATTTTATGCAGCCAGAGCTCCAGGCAAGCAAGGGAACAAGACAACAACAGTACTAATGTGCAGGGAGCAGAAAGTTAAACCCAGCAAAACAAGTAATATTATTACATTTCTCAAATGAAATTCATCTACAAAACATTGTGAACTGATGTCCTCACAGTCTGTTCTTGAAGTTGTATCTCTGGAGTGTTATTATCTCTGGCTGGGTGGAGCTGAGTCTTGCTCAAAGGCAACCTTTTTCTTATTGTAGTTCAAGTAACCAGGAGGCAGAAGCAGTCTTTGCAGACATTGTTTGGGCCAAAGATGAATTTGTCAAGAATATAAGAAACCAGTGGGGTGGGGAGGAGTAGAAAGTGTTTGACCAAATCCAAGGAAAGGGGAAACAGGACTCTGAGAACTACTGGAGATGAAAGGTAAAACCAAAGACTGAGACAAAACTCCTTAATGTCTCACACATTCTTCTGGTGTTGAATGTAAAGCACGGGAAAAGGTAATGGGGCGTCTGGAGAGGAGACTAAGACCTGAGAAACAAGGAGACAGAGACTACACTGGAAAAAGAATGGTGATTGAGACTGTGTAGATTGAAAAACAGTTGGACAGAGATCAGAAATAGATGTGAGGCAGAGACAGGGAAAAGTCATGAATATACTGGCTGGGATAGATGAAATCTTTCTTGGAAAAAAGTGAAGGGAAAAGGCTGAATCACTGAAGTGAACACTACTCTTAAGCTTTGGATTTGAACTCCAAGCTTGAAACCTCACAATTCTGTTGTTACCCAATATCTGTAGAATCTGAAAGCAAAGTTTCACATTCTTTTCTAGCATTGCACACACCAGATGACTGTTCCTTAGTCAGGTGAGCCTTACACAGCCTGTTCAAGTGACAGAGTTCTGTGTGACTGATGAGGTCCTAAGGGTCCTAATGACAAGGATGATCAGTATGGGCATAAAGAAGGTGCCACATTAACAGCTTTGCTGAGCCCCCTGAGTTTACTAGGAAATTATCTATATGGTAACATTCTGTTAACATAAGTTTTCAAAGTCATGCACGCATCATTCAGTGGATGTCAGTATTAAGGATGTATTTACATTCCTAATTCATTCTTCTGAGTATTTATTTTAATTATTCTGCAATGACCACTAATTCTATCTGTGGATGCTGTACATCTTTCAAGTCACAGGATATATTTGTTACAGGAATAAATTCTGGTTGTGTAAAAAAGAAAACTGATTTCTACAGGAACAGTAACAATTTGCAGAAGTTAAAAGACTCTTTAGTAAATAAAGAGAGTAAAGGAAGGAAAGGAAGGCATGGATTCCTGGTTAAAACAACAATGATATCCAAGAGTGCTGTATTCTCTATTTATATTTTCTACAGAAGTCAAATGTAAACCAAACACTTTGCAGGCATCATTAATTATGCACCTTCCTTGATGTTTGCAGAATTATTTTCAGAAGTGATATACTGTCATGTTTGCAACAGAAGTTGTTCTTGAATTTACAAGGAGTTATACAACAACAGCTGTAAGAGCTAAGGTTTTTCACATTTCATTTAGACATTCAGAATTAATGAATAATTTTGACCATAATCTCTTTCTGACTCAGCTTCCTATTTCTAAGTGGGGAATATTACTACTGCCTTACTTTGATGAATCATTGTGAAAAGAAAGGAATAGCTATGAAGCACTAAAATACTAACTGTGATGGGTGCCATAGCAAAGCCTGTCTGGAAACTCATAACTTCTTCATAAAAATGGGGGGTGACTACAGTGCAGTGATGAAGAGGAAAAAAACAAAAATGTAGCAGTTAATGATTAAGTGAGGGGTCATGAGGAAATCCCTAATCTGTGAAAGAGCAGTTCAGGATTTTATCATAACGCTTCACACAAAAGCACAAACAGACAAAAGGTATCCATTAAATTTGCCTAGACATCCTCTAATGCTGATATTAACATTCTTCAGTGCTAACAGCAGTTTTTGAATATGCGTTTGATACACAGAATATAGATGTGTACATGTATTTTTGCATATAAATTATCACCATTAGTTAATACATGTTAAAGAACCAACAGCTATCTGCTGAGCTGGTTACCTGATGCCAGAAAAGACAGGCATGCCTCCGTATACACACATGTACCCCCATAATGAAGCATGCAGTTTATTTGTCTGTCTACACTATTTTGAAGTTAAGCACATTCCTTGAAATGATCTGTAAGATACTTTTTTCCTTTCCTTCAAATTGTATCTCAAGGCCAGACCGATGGAAGAACATTTGAGAGTGTGACAGAGCTGAGTTAAGGTGAACAAATGGCACTCTATTCATAAACTATAATAAATATATCTTAGGAATAAATATATAAACATAGTCTATAGTTCTTTAACTTCCTCTTTTTGCACATTGCATACTTTTTTTCATATGCTATTTATCTTGGACCAAAACGTTAGGGGCACTGACTATTTTTGCACTTACAACAATTCATATATAGAACACCTACTAGCTGTGGCCCCTATGTACTGTAGTCATAATAAAAGCCAGTGCAGCTGGAGCTGTTTAGGTGACTAGTGTAGTTTGACTAAATGTTTCAATTTTCCAGAAAATGTCCTGTACATCTTGTTCTTCTTGGACTTCAAATGCCATGGAAACAGTCTATTTTTCAATATTTTCACGCTTCTTTTCCAGTCTGGTCAGAACTGGGAAGGGCAAAGGCAGTATAAAGCATAACACAAACAGGCAGCTGGAATGGCTGGTTACAGAAATTTACACATAACTAGGTATAGAATTATGGATCCTTCAGGAGCTTCATGAGATTTTATCTTCTTCAGAAGGAATTTTGAAGATGTTTATCAATCTAGGGCAATCATCATTTGAGGATTAAAGTCTTAGAAGTGTCTATGTGGACATAAGATTCCATCAGGACTTATCACAACATGTCTGTGACTTGGAGGAGGGATTTTTGTGTGTGTGTGTCTGTGTGTGCCAGTGCAGACTTCGGATTAAGAACAACTAGATCTGAAGTTAAAAAAACTCCAAATTAAATTTGTTTTGTGGGTACATTCTGGAGTTTTGTATTCACAATAATAGTGAACTGAACTGTCAAATATAAGTATTACATACAGCAACCAGTAGAGAAGTAGTGATTAAAACAGAGAAGAACTTCAACATTTTAGTGAATTTTAGTGAAAATAAAAACCATCTAAAATATGAACTGGATAGGTTAATTGCTAAATTTTCTCTTTTGTGCTTTATTAATAGTTATACAGGTAAAGAATTTTACCAGAGTACAGTCAGTCATCATGCATTGTCAAGAGAATCATCAGGAAATAAGTTTGGAAATTGTTGATTTTGGTTTGTAAGTAACATTGTCCTTGTTTTCTCCTCTTCTGTTAGTATGTAACAGCCTAAACAGTTGGTCCTGCAAAGGCAAAATTAAAGGGGTGAAAATACACTTTACTGGAGAAGAGAGGAGGAAAGGACAGGGGAAGCACGAATGGTGTAAGAGGATAGAAAATTTATAAAAAAAGAAGTTTAAAAAACCCCAAACAGTCATAGTTTATGTCCTGACTATTCAGCATGCAACAACATTAATAAGAAATTGTGAAAATTTGGATACGTTTCAGACTTACCAGTCAGAAAAAAGCTGACAATTTTGCAGTGAGTGCTATTTAGAGTTAGTGTTCAGCTTAATAAATATCCCAGTGAAAAGTACACTGAAATGAAGACACTCTGCAACTTTGAGCACTAGATCTGGACCTATGTAAAAAACAGTTTGGGGTTTATTTGAGCAATTACTTTGTATATAAAAGGTCAATTGGTTTATAGTATGTGTTCTTCTCAGTAATAGGTAAAGAATATTTAATCCAGTGAAGGAGTGAAGGTATAAACCTCCTAATGAAAATGGTCATATTATCTGCTAAGAAAAGTGTACCGGGTCTGGCTGAGCCAGAATTGGTTTTCCCCTGTAGCAGCCCTCATGGTGCTGTGTTTTATGTTGGGAGCTGGCAGGATGTTGACAGCACACTGGTGTTGTGGCTACTGCTGAGTAGTGCTTACACAGCACCAAGGCTCTTTCCAACATTTTCCCCCCACAGTGGGATGGGGTGGGCAAGATCTTGGGAGGGGACACAACCAGGACAGCTGACCCGAACTGACCAAAGGGATATTCCATACCATATGATGTCTGCTCAGTATAAAGCTGGGAGAAAGGAGGAAGGGGGTGGGGTCACCCTTGGTCCTCCGAGGCAACCGCTACGTGTGTCAGAGCCCTGCTTCCTGAGAAGGCCCGACATCGCCTGCTAATGGGAAGTAGAGAATAAATCTGTTTTCTTTTTTTTGCTTCCGCGTGCGGACCTTTGCTTCACTTTGCTTATATTAAAACTGCTGTTGTTTTACCCACAAGGGTTGTTTTGTTTTCCTATCTTATTTTCTTTCCCCTCTTTGCCCTGTTGAGAAAAAAAGGGGAAGGGGGGGGAAGTGATAGAGTGACTTGGTGGGTACCTGGCATTTAGCCAAGGTCAAACCACCACAAAAAGTTATTAAATTTTAATATGCTTTATGGGAAAGAATAAAATAACAAAAATGGAGTAAATGGAAATAATCATGCATCTACCAACTGAAGCCTGTGCAAATGTAAATTATTCAAGAAAAGAGAGCTAAGTTCCAAAGATGAGTACAAAGAGTAAAAAGAAATAGGTAACAGCTGCAAAGTTCTAGTGGCAGAGTATGTGAATCCAGAGGGCCTTTTCCTCCACCTCACTCAGATCAAATCTTGCTATAAGTCTATTCACCGTTTTTTATTTTTTCATTTGGGCAAAATCACAGAAGAGAACTCAGCACATTCAAAAGCACACTCAAAAGCACACTCAACTTACTGAGTTTGCATTAAGAGCGTATACACCAACACAGCACACTTTTATACAGAACAAAGTAACTTTTCAACCTGATTAAAATGACACTGTTTTTTTTCTATTCTTTTAACACCTGCTAAATACACAATTCTTGGTGTTTTCTGAAACTGTTTCCTCACCCTGAAGAGCATTTTCATGAGCTTGTCACAACATAACAGACATCCTGAATTATGCTATGAAATAGGTTCTGCAGAATCTAACATTTGATACAGCTGCATAGATGTCCAGCATAATTCATCAGGTTGAGACTTGAGTGAACTACAGTGGTCATTGCTGAATAAACTACATAAGTACACTTTTCATCTGCATTTCACTTTGATGTTTCTGTTTTAATAAATTTCACATGCTAAACCTTGCCAAAAATACCAGATTTACTTGACTCCTCAGTCAAATATAAATTACTAAATTATTGTCTGAAGAGCTTTGTGTCTTTCTTGAACCTGTCTTGAAATTTGGGCTTATTTAACCTATATCAAACCAGTTAGTTTGGTTTCCCAAAGAAATTTCACATACTAATTCTGTAGCATCTGGATTTCAATGGACGTGCATGATAATAGGAATGCCACAAATGTGGAAAAATCTGTAATTTGTCTTTTATTTTCAAAAGGAATTACAAATAATTCCAAAAAAACAACTGCTTCAAAAATATATATGTATATAATCTGGGACCAGTTCAAACATCTTTTTTGGTGCATTTGAAAGACTGTATTTCAGATTTCAACTTCTAATAACTGGATGAAATACTGAAGTTCCCATTTTTTTCCCCATTTTCAAAGGAATATTTCA